>NW_015090995.1:2360046-2487157 GCF_001431845.1 Calidris pugnax
GGGGGGGGGCTGGAGGAGGGATTGTGAGAGGAGAAATAAAATAAAGTGGTTTTAATTTTTTTCTTTTTTTTTTTCTTCAGGGAACCAGACCATTTCTGTGGGTGAGAATGGGGCTGGAATGCTTTAGTAATCCAATACGGTGCCAGGCCTGCTTCTGCGGCGCTGCGCCCCGGCGCTGCGAGGGAGCACGTGGAAAAAATACCAAGGCTTTTCAGAGACCAATATATGTCTCTGGAGCTGCGTGGCACAGGGGCCTAAAGGTTTCCTGAAGCCACGTTCAAAACGGGCTGCGATGGCTAACCCGTGTATTTCTAATACCTCCTGTTGCACTTTGCGGTTTAAATCGATTTTAATATACTGGATTTTAAGCGTTCCCAACTGCTCGGTGTACTCCTCCTCCCCGAGTCTATTCTCTCTCTCTTTATATATATATGTACAGGCATTTATATTTATAAACCGACGTGATATACACAGTTGTGGTTCCTGTACCACGCGCTCTGCTGACTTAAATGTTATTTTAAAAGTGTGGGGGCAGTAGCCAAGCACCGGTGGCCGAGGGGCAGCACGTGCCCTTGGCTACAAGGGGCTCCCAAAGGAGAGGGAAGAGGGGCTTGTAGCTGCTGGGACCATCGACAGAAGGAGACTGCTCTGTTCCCTGCCCCGCAAATGAAAAGCCCTTCTTGGGACAAGTCCGAAGCCCATGGGGAAGGTGGCAGAAGCCTGCAACAGCTCCATCACCTATATGAAACTTGGCACATCAAAAAAATGAATATATAGATATATATCTACAGCATGGAGGTGGGCTGCAATCAGCCTGGTCTTGGCAAGACAAAGGCCACAGAGTAGATGAAACGGAGCCCTTTTAGAACAAGCTTAATTTTTGAAACAAAGGCCACAGAGTAGATTAGATGAAATGGAGCCCTTTTAGAACAAGCTTAATTTTTGACTGGGTTTGAAACCAATGGGATGTTCTTATGCTTTCTTGTTATCACTGGAGTGGCAATTACAGTTTTGCCTGCAAAACCCTCAGCCCAGCTCTGAATAAGACCTAGTCACCTCCCACACAAATTTAACATTTCCTTTCTCCATCAGTTTCTATCTCAAGAACGAAATTGGCCAGAGCTGTAATAAAGGGAGGAAATCCTGAGACCTTAGGCTATGTTTGTACGTGGAAATCGATCTCCTGGGCTGGAACTGTGATTCATCCACACTACGGAGGAGTAAACCCAGTACGTTGTACCCAATTAACACAGGAAAATCCTGGTCAAGATTGGGATTTTGCATTTTCCTGAAAAAACAGAGGCTTGACCTGTCATTTTCTTTGCAAAGGAGGAGAAAATCCAACTGGAGTACGGCATACTCTACAGGACACATCCTTGGAAGAGAGAGCATCCGTCCTCACCCTGTGATAGAGCACACCCATCTCCAGAAGATCTCCATATCCCTCTGGAAGAGGACATGCCTTACTTGTGGTCATGGTTCAAGCAGCTCAATTAAATGAGGTCTTCAGGTAGAAAACAGATTTCTCTCAGGAGACAGGAGAAGTTGTGGCTGCCCCATCCCTGGAGGGGTTCAAGGCCAGGTTGGATGGGGCTTGGAGCAACCTGGTCTGGTGGGAGGTGTCCCTGCCCATGGCAGGGGGGTTGGAACTCAATGATCTTTAAGGTCCCTTCCAACTCAAACCATTTTATGGTTCTATGATATGCAGGACCATGCCCCTGCTTATCCATTCAGAACTGAACTGTGTTAGAGGACAACAACAACCTACAGACAGAAGTCCCCAACTGGGGACATGGGGGCTGCATCCACCATATCCGAACCAGCAGGTAGAGCAGATCCCTGTTACGGGGTTTATTGTCTCAGCACAACAGGCTAAATACGGATTCTGCAGACACAGCAATAAAGGAACAGCCGTTTCCCCCGCTGATTAGTTTAGGTTGCAATTACAGTTACGTTGTTGGTTTGGGATCACTATAAACCAGGCCTTGCTAGAGTACACATGGAGACAGCGGTAATTTAAACAAGCCAAAATCGAGCAACTTCCACTCTCATCTGAACACTGTGTGGTGTGTAGGCACCACAGCCCTGTGGGGGAGACCTCTGCTCCCTGTTCTGCTGTCTTCTCTCCCTGTTTTACAGAACCCTGAGTGGTGCAAACCACAACCATCTCTGCACCTCCTTCCTTCTCACACATTCTGCTGTCTTCTCTCCCGGTTTTACAGAACCCAACCATCTCTGCACCTCCTTCCTTCTCACACGCTCTCCTCAAGCAGTAAATATTTGTGTGACTAGGCTGCCTGGTGCACAAAGGAGGTACAAACCCAGCAATCGATGGTTTGCTTGAGCTCTCCCTCTTCTGCCAACTTGAAGCCTGACCCCCTCATTCCATAGCTTGATTGGGCAGAATCGTTTTAATTATTCCTCTGCAATCTGTTCAAATTAGAAGCATATCGATGACAGGAAGAGCCTGGGATCCACCCTGTGCCCCATCTTACCAAAATTTGACAGTCACCCTTATCCGATGGCAAGCAGTAAATATTTGTGTGACTAGGCTGCCTGGTGCACAAAGGAGGTACAAACCCAGCAATCGATGGTTTGCTTGAGCTCTCCCTCTTCTGCCAACTTGAAGCCTGACCCCCTCATTCCATAGCTTGATTGGGCAGAATCGTTTTAATTATTCCTCTGCAATCTGTTCAAATTAGAAGCATATCGATGACAGGAAGAGCCTGGGATCCACCCTGTGCCCCATCTTACCAAAATTTGACAGTCACCCTTATCCGATGGTTTCAGTCTGACTGGCTAATGGAGACTGGGCACCAGACCGGAGAGGAAACTTTGGGTGTACAAAGACCTGCCTGATCTTGTTCTCCTGCCAAATAACCAACATCCAGCACCTGAGCAGAGGTGGCTCCTCGCACACAACTGGGATGTAACTCCGACATGGGCTATAGCTTGGATGGCAGCTCTGAGAGCATCCCAGTTTCCCTGGGCTTGGTCTGTCCTGTGTCACTGGTCCTTTTCGCTATGGGAACGTGTCACACACGGTGGTGATGTGGGCTGCTGTCATGGTTTGAGCCAGATTGGCCACTGACTTCCCAGGTGTGATCTTCAGTGTTAGATCTGGCCTGCCAAGAACCTCCACAGAACATCACTTTGTGGCACACCGTCAGGAAGCTTTGAAGGAACAGCCAAACTACCATCCAGAAAACACAGCCCATCCCAACTAAATCCTTTGGTTTGCCTTCTCCATTCTCACTCCGTGAGCTCCTCAACGAGTTGAGCAGATCTGCCTGTGGAGCAGGCCTATGGCAAAGGGCATCAGACTGTGAGCCGTGGGGCTGGATGCAGGTCTTTCACCCCAGGGACCCTCCTCGGAGGTGCTGAGCTGCCAGAACCATCCCTTCCATCTCTCCTTTATCGCCGACTGAGTCGTCTGGCACAGTTGGAGTCGCTCCTCTGTTTATTTGGTCATTTTTGAGGTAGGGAGAGGAGGCAAGGGTATAATTTCCAGCAGTCTATGACAGCATAATTAGGTAAATATAAATGAAAGAAAAACACACTCTTGAAGTCCAGGGACTTTCACATATTTTCCCTGTTATTCCATCTCACTGGAAAAATAAAAGCTACTCAGCATGAACATTTATTAGCAATTAGTATCTGGGGCGCTTGGGACCTCCTGGGACAATCTAGGTAATTAAAGCTTCCCACAGCCTTCTCCCTGGATTTTGCCACCCCTGTGCTCATTTCTGGTCCCAGCCCTGCCTGTTTGTGATGGGACACAGTGCATTTGTGAGGCATCAACAGCATCAGAGCAATGTCAGGCCAAAGCCTCCAGAGCATCCTCACCCTTACCTGAAACAGATGAAGCAAATCCCCTTAAAAAAGGAATTAAAAAAAAAAAAAAAGAAAAAAGAAAAAAGAAAAGAGGACCATGTGAAATCATCATAAAAGGGCACTAAAAGGATCTAGAAGAACAGATCAGCAGCCGGATCATGTGAAATCATCATAAAAGGGCAATAAAAGGATCTAGAAGAACAGATCAGCAGCCCAATAGTCTGCATCTTCACCACGACACCGCTGTGAATTTTGTGATTCTCTGCCCATCTCGACACACACTGAGCAGCTCCTTTGAAATCAAAGCCTTTGCACATATATTGAAGACAGAATCTGTCGGCTTAGTTTAAGCTCAAGCGATAGACTCGGGATGTATGTTAATGCAAGGTTTAGGAATTAACTTTGCCATCAAGACAAAGGTTTCCAGGAGTCTGTTCGTCTCCGAGAGATGGCAGTTTTTGGGAGGGGGAAGATTTAAAGCTTCCCTGACAAGGATGGGAGCCTGAGCAGCAGCATCATGTAGGTGTCAAGAGTTGGAACTGGTGCTGGCTCACTCACTGCCTCACCTGTCCAAAAAATAAGAGAAATATGAGGATGGACAGACCCAATATCCTTGCAGAGGCTATTGATATTATTATTTTTTTACTATTTTTTTTTTACCTTCCTGGATCAGAGTTTGAGGTCTTGATTTCCCCCCCATTAAATCAAGAGATTCAGTATAAACTTTAGGCTTAAGGTCCCTGAGAAAGTCCCTGAGCCTGAGAAAACCTCATCTTCTAAAGGAAGCACTCAGAACCCTGATTACATTTTTTAGCAGTAAATTAGAAAAAATACCCACCACAAAGTCCCATCTTTTGCAATGACTTTGTTTTAAATCTGCTTTCTAATTGTAGTCACAAATGACAGTGGCTGCTCTGAGAGATCAGAGGCGCTTTCAAAGTTCTACAGAATGTCTTTGGAGGGCCGTGGTGAAGGTAGAATTGAGCATTAGGAGAGAAGTACTTACTTTGGCAAACAATGAAATGAGAACAGAAAAAAAAAGAAAAGATCAGATTAAAGTGTCACCAGATGTAATTGTAACTGCTCGCTCCTCGAGCGCTCTGAGGACTGTACAGACACTAAGGGGCAGGCTGCCATCACCAGTGTGAAGCTGCACCACAGCTACAGGTCCAGCCCTGCCACCACCTCATCCCCTGCCCTGGTCCTCCTGGTCCTCGCTGGCTGGCATTCAGCCCTACGAGCTGAGGATGTGTTCTCACTGGTGTACTTTGTGCTGCCCTGGAAAAGCCAAACACAATATAAGCCTGAAGACATTTCAGTCAGATTTTTTTTTTTTTTAACTCTTGCTGGGAGGCTCAAAGCTTGTCACTTGTGCAGCCAAATTGGGACCTTGTTCCTCTGAGGAGAGCCAAGCCCGCGTTTGTTCTCCTGATGAAAAGCAAGACAGGAGAGGACCAGAAATGAGACAGAGCTGGGCTTCCTTCTCCTGCCAGGAGAAGGGGAAGGTCTGGGGGGACAGTGACCAGCACCAAGCTACTGCTCCTCCCTCTCCAGAGGGGAAAGCCACCTTGAACCCAGACCCCTGACTCCATAAGAGCACAGACCCCAAGGACTGGATTTCCAACAGTCAAACCAGGCTGACCCTGTAAGGTCCCACCACCCTCTTGCCCAGAAGCTGCATCCCACCCCTGATGGCAGTGGGGACAGGCAGGTCTCAGCCCAACCTGCTGCCACCGCCACCTGAAGCCTTTGAACAGGACCGCTGGTTTTCAATCTGAAATTCTAAGCTTCCCACCAAGTAAATAATTGTACATGTCACGTTTATTTACTGCCTCCAATAATTCTTTGCTGGCCCTGTTCAAAAGACGGTTGTGTAGTGCTGGGAGGTATGGTTTAGTGATGATGCTCCTTGTTTGTTGTGTGGGTGTCTATTTTTGTCAGTTGGGTTGATGGTTGGACAAGATGATCTTTAAGGTCCCTTCCAACCTAGAAGATTCTGTGATTCTGTGACTGGATTTCCCACAGTCAAACCAGGCTGACCCTGTAAGGTCCCACCACCCTCTTACTGGATTTCCAACAGTCAAACCAGGCTGACCCTGTAAGGTCCCACCACCCTCTTGCCCAGAAGCTGCATCCCACCCCTGATGGCAGTGGGGACAGGCAGGTCTCAGCCCAACCTGCTGCCACCGCCACCTGAAGCCTTTGAACAGGACCGCTGGTTTTCAATCTGAAATTCTAAGCTTCCCACCAAGTAAATAATTGTACATGTCACGTTTATTTACTGCCTCCAATAATTCTTTGCTGGCCCTTTTCGGTTTGGACATAAGTGACTTTTTAATATATATTTTCTCACACTGGTGGCACATAATAAAGTAATCATGTAATTACTGCAGCCATAAATTTGTCACCTTGGTAAGTAATTTTTATGACTTAGAAGAAGAAAAGAAAAGTGTGTCTCCTTTTCTGCACTGATGTGGTTTGTGGTCACAGGCACTTTAAGGGGTGGGTTAGTTTGTGTCATTCTCCCGATTCAGGCTCTTAGAATTTGTTTATACTTTGATCAAGTCTTTCCTCAGCTGCCTGCTCAGTGATAGTGAAACGTTTTCACAATTTAAACCCTTTGCAAATCACAAAAGCCCCCATCTGGGAAGCCGGGCACTGAAGAACAAAGCCCAGAAGGGTTAGCAGCCTCCTGATCTCACCCGGTACATTTTGCAACGCAGGCAAATGCAAAAGCCAGTATTTCTCAAAAAAACCCCAAAACCTAGAACTTCATTGTTTTCACAGGTAGGAAGATTTCCCTTTTCTCTAGGATTTATAGTTCTTGCGGCCACTTTCCAAGCCCTTCTCAAATACATCACCCAGAGCTGTAGCAACATTTTCAACTTTCAGAAAAGTGAGAGTGTTTGGAATTAGTTTTCACAGCGATACCTCTGATTTACAAAAGTGCTGCAAGTAGCTTGTTAAAAAAACAACTTTTCACAGTGACCTTATTTTATTACAACATTGTAGCAAAACACTTTTCAAGTGATGAAGTCGCAAATAAAAAGAGAATACTAATACTCGTTTTGACAAATCAGATCGGAATTTTCCAGCTGTGCTGCACTGCTTCATTAGGACTATTTTTGTTTGATCTGTAAATTAAAGTTTTCTTCTTGCAAAGGTTTTATTTTGCATAAAACGCTGTTTTCCAGGAGGCAAATATTTCATTAGAATTTTCTTAATCACTCGGAGCCCCGTGTCAGCGGGGTTGATTTCAATGCCTTAATGCTAGGTGTATGTTTGAGCGCCCTATGGCATCGCAGCAGCAGTTTTCCAAGTGAAAGTCCCAAAGTATTTGAGATATTCAAGCATTCCAGGATGCAAACCTGTGGACAAACTGAAGCCCAGAGCAGGTATGGGACTCACCCCAGTTTAACGCTAGAAACCAGTAGGAGAGCTGGACTCCGTGACGAGAAACCTCCGCACTTTAAGCAGAAGTTTTCAGATCTTTTCAATTCGGGACTTTAACGCTAGAAACCAGTGGGAGAGCAGGACTCTGTGATGAGAAACCTCCACAATTTAAGCAGAAGTTTTCAGATCTTTTCAATTTTCAGTTTTCCCTGGTGAAAAGCAGGATAACTGCTGGCGATTCCTGTATCATGTATCTGAATCTGCATTTCTCAGTCACCTTTTGAGGACCTCCAACAAACAGGTCATGACCCCACCAGGGATCTAATGGCCCTCAGGGGCAAAATGCCTCTCCCCAGGGTGGGTTTGGCCACCAATTCTAGATGATTACTGCAGAAGACAGGAAAATCAGATAAGAAGAGTCTTTCCCTTCTCCACCAGGAAAAATCCCCTGGCACAGCAGGAAAGGGGGTAATTGTGACTCTGCTGCTCCCGAAAGCCGCTCAGACGGCGAATCCCTTGAAAGAGGAGTTCACACGTTTTGCCCTGTCATAGTCAGGGGCTCCTCCTGACAAACTAGTTGCCGCTGCTACTCAAGAAGCATGTTTTATTCATGCCAAAGAGTGTTCTTTTGGCCGCGTCGACATCAAGCAAACGCAGCAACAGAGTGGGCCAGTTGTGTTCATCCCAGGAAATCATTTATCTCCCTTAGGGAAGCGCTGCGCAATGCCCTTAAGCCCTCACTGATATTTAATGATGCGAGCCCGATGCTTAAGCACCGTCCCCGCGCCGGAGTCGTCTTGCTTTTTGCGTTGCTTTGAGGCAACAATCGCCAGCGCTTGCGAAGGCTGAGGGGAAGGATTTGTTTAATGCAGCCCCAAACCCCTGCCCTAATGGGTTGTTAATCCATACCCAGTGCATCAAATTTGCCAGCTGACTCCCAGGGGTCCCCAACATGCCTCCATCCTCGAGACGTTTGCTGGCAGCCTGCGGTTTCCTGGGATCCCCTAGGGAAAAGGAACAGTGACTGTAATAATAACCACCCCCCCCTGCTCCGCAACCCCCTCCCTCCTGACCCAAAAGCAGTTGGCAGCCAAAGCGATATGCACATTACTGGATTTATATGAAGTGCTGCTGAGCAAGAAAGATTTGAGGGGGTTTAACAGCTAGATGGGACCGAGAGATGATCTCAGTGCATTGGCTTGCGCTGCGAGGAAGGGTGAGAGCTTTAAAGTAACAGAACAGGAGAAGTACGAGGAGACCAGGGATGTCCCTTCCCATCCCCAAGGGACAACCAGCACACACCAGGCACTGTCAGGAGCCACGGCACGACCGTGACCGTGTGAGGTAGTTGAACACACGCTGCCCAAAAGTGGCCTTAGGTGACAAGACTGCTGGTAAATGATGCAATCCCAAATGATGCTCATACCCCAGGTGTGCCCAGTTCAGGGGAAGAGCGAGAAACTCAGTTGTGTTTTCTTAGACTCCCATCAGCTACAGTCCTGTAAAGTAAGGAAATCCTCCGGAATATAGAGGAGGGTTTTATCTAGCCTGATCAAGCCTGGAAGGATGTCCTCCTGCCGGAGTTTACCAGCTGCTTGGTGATGTTTAGAGAAGATGCTCCGTGTTAATTTACTCTGTAATAGCAGGACAAATTTCTGTGTATCTGTGAGCTCTGATAACGCTGGCCAGAGACAGACTTTATCCACAGGGACGGTTGTCCCTACACAGACCACCTGGACTCCGACCGGGAGCATCCCCTGCTCGCAGCCAATGCACAGCTCTGCAAATAGCCAAAATCTCACAGCAACACCCTGTTGCTCCCCATCCTGCTGATGGACGCTGTCCTGCAGCCCCCTCCCTGCTTCCCCGGGTCAAGATTTTCTTCCCAAGCCTCAGCTGTATTTCTGTCTGCATCTCCAATACCCTTCACACTATCTCAAGGTCTCTCTTGGGTAAAATTTGCCATCGTCTCATGGAACCAGAGCTCAACTCAGGGCATCTCAACAAAGCAAACGAGCTCCTACTAGAAAAGAAGTTAAGAGCACCCACTAAACCCCAACCAAATGATCAAGTCTCCACAGGAGACTGAAATCTCGTTCATCAGGGGTGAGGAGCTGTGGGATTAACCCCTTTGGTTGCTCCTCACCCCCTTCAGACAGAAAAGCTTTTAATAGGTCAGCAGATAAAAAAGCAGCAGCGAAAACATTCCTTATCTCCCCTGCCATGCCTGGGCTCTGTAATACAACTGATTCCTGCGATGTGCAGACCTACTCAAACAAGTTTATCTTCATTCGAGGAATAGTCATACAGCGAGATTGCAATGTAATTACCTTCTCACAAACCCTAACTGGAAATCTTCACATCCAGTCATTAGCTTTAAGACAGGCAGACAGGCAATTATATCTGAATAAATGACTGAGAAATGAATCCAGGAGACTTTCAGTCCTGATTCAACCTCCAGTTCACAATCTCGGGCACAGCAGCAAGCTGTCCATCAGGCCTACCTCTACCCAGCACGTTCCTTTGCGTGCTCCACACCAGTCATCCTGGCCATCCCAAGATTCCCAGAGATGACCCGAGACATCCCTCCCTGCGATCCTGCCATGGGAAAGCAACCTGCCTGCCTCCCCCATGGTCTGGGATGGACCTGGGTAACCTTGGCAAGGCCCAGCCCGAGACTCCAACACCTCCCGAGTATTTCACTCTTGGCTGAACTCCTCCTTCACCTTTTCCCTTCCTCTCTTCTCTCAGTAGGTTTATAAGCCTCCATGCTGAACGTGTGAAGTCTCCCAAGCAGGTGAGCAATAAAACGTTGGAGACTTCGTTGCAGGGGAGGCAGCAGCACTAGTCTGGTGGCTGGAGCACACCGGCACCAAGCCAGGACACTCGGGATCAACGCCTGGCTCCAGCACAAACTTGCTCAGTGACCCATGGAAGTGGCAGAGGGGAACGAGCTTTCCACAGGAGCTGGGTTTCCCTCCACACGGTGCTTCAGTGGGAGGGTGTCAGCTTTTCTGAAGGCCACCGCATCCACTAGCACCCGCACCAGCACAGAAAGTCCCCCAGATGGCTAGCAACGGCTCTCCCCCTCCGCTGGGGTCATCACCCTTCCTCTTCCTCGCTCCCCTGTAAGTAAGACTGGAACACCACAGCTGGCTGCTTTCCAAGCCTTTCCCAACAAGGGTGGGTGAGCTGCAGCGAATATATTTCCCAGCCATACTCTTTCTGAAAGCTGTTTTAAAAGGTAAATGCAACGCTCCCCCCTCACAGACCCCTCTAAAGGCTCTGCATTTAATTGTCCTCCTGTGGATGCCAGCGTTGCCATCTACCTACAGAAGAAAGGGAAAGGCACATAACAGACCTGCCAGTCACCTCAGGGTACCTACGATACCGATTCAGGGGCTGCTGTCTGGTACTCACCAGGTCTGCTCCCCTCCCTCCACTTTACCATCAAAATGGATATTTTATCTTGTGTGATTATTTACTTAACGAAACCCAGATATTTGCAGCCCAGAGGGTATTCCCCACTGGGAGGCTGGAATAACAGTTTTGCACGACGCAGCACACCAGGCTTTGGGAGTACTGACAGCATCCTTTACAGGGGGAGATGGTGGTGTTGGGGAGGAGGAGCCGAAGCAGCTGAAGAGGTTGTTTGATTGTTTCCTGGTTGTGAAAAAAGTCAGCTGGTTATGGAGAGAGGAGGAGGGAGAAGGCAGGGAAGGTGTGGGGGAGGGGGGTGGGTGGCCTGCTGACGATGGGAACAACACTTCTGGCACCAGCTTTGTACATATGGAAGCCTGGATTCCTGGCGAGCCGGGGCTGTGGGTGGCCAGGGCTCCCTTATCTCCTTTTCAGTTTTCCCTGGTGAAAAGCAGGATAACTGCTGGCGATTCCTGTATCATGTATCTGAATCTGCATTTCTCAGTCACCTTTTGAGGACCTCCAACAAACAGGTCATGACCCCACCAGGGATCTAATGGCCCTCGGGGGCAAAATGCCTCTCCCCAGGGTGGGTTTGGCCACCAATTCTAGATGATTACTGCAGAAGACAGGAAAATCAGATAAGAAGAGTCTTTCCCTTCTCCACCAGGAAAAATCCCCTGGCACAGCAGGAAAGGGGGTAATTGTGACTCTGCTGCTCCCGAAAGCCGCTCAGACGGCGAATCCCTTGAAAGAGGAGTTCACACGTTTTGCCCTGTCATAGTCAGGGGCTCCTCCTGACAAACTAGTTGCCGCTGCTACTCAAGAAGCATGTTTTATTCATGCCAAAGAGTGTTCTTTTGGCCGCGTCGACATCAAGCAAACGCAGCAACAGAGTGGGCCAGTTGTGTTCATCCCAGGAAATCATTTATCTCCCTTAGGGAAGCGCTGCGCAATGCCCTTAAGCCCTCACTGATATTTAATGATGCGAGCCCGATGCTTAAGCACCGTCCCCGCGCCGGAGTCGTCTTGCTTTTTGCGTTGCTTTGAGGCAACAATCGCCAGCGCTTGCGAAGGCTGAGGGGAAGGATTTGTTTAATGCAGCCCCAAACCCCTGCCCTAATGGGTTGTTAATCCATACCCAGTGCATCAAATTTGCCAGCTGACTCCCAGGGGTCCCCAACATGCCTCCATCCTCGAGACGTTTGCTGGCAGCCTGCGGTTTCCTGGGATCCCCTAGGGAAAAGGAACAGTGACTGTAATAATAACCACCCCCCCCTGCTCCGCAACCCCCTCCCTCCTGACCCAAAAGCAGTTGGCAGCCAAAGCGATATGCACATTACTGGATTTATATGAAGTGCTGCTGAGCAAGAAAGATTTGAGGGGGTTTAACAGCTAGATGGGACCGAGAGATGATCTCAGTGCATTGGCTTGCGCTGCGAGGAAGGGTGAGAGCTTTAAAGTAACAGAACAGGAGAAGTACGAGGAGACCAGGGATGTCCCTTCCCATCCCCAAGGGACAACCAGCACACACCAGGCACTGTCAGGAGCCACGGCACGACCGTGACCGTGTGAGGTAGTTGAACACACGCTGCCCAAAAGTGGCCTTAGGTGACAAGACTGCTGGTAAATGATGCAATCCCAAATGATGCTCATACCCCAGGTGTGCCCAGTTCAGGGGAAGAGCGAGAAACTCAGTTGTGTTTTCTTAGACTCCCATCAGCTACAGTCCTGTAAAGTAAGGAAATCCTCCGGAATATAGAGGAGGGTTTTATCTAGCCTGATCAAGCCTGGAAGGATGTCCTCCTGCCGGAGTTTACCAGCTGCTTGGTGATGTTTAGAGAAGATGCTCCGTGTTAATTTACTCTGTAATAGCAGGACAAATTTCTGTGTATCTGTGAGCTCTGATAACGCTGGCCAGAGACAGACTTTATCCACAGGGACGGTTGTCCCTACACAGACCACCTGGACTCCGACCGGGAGCATCCCCTGCTCGCAGCCAATGCACAGCTCTGCAAATAGCCAAAATCTCACAGCAACACCCTGTTGCTCCCCATCCTGCTGATGGACGCTGTCCTGCAGCCCCCTCCCTGCTTCCCCGGGTCAAGATTTTCTTCCCAAGCCTCAGCTGTATTTCTGTCTGCATCTCCAATACCCTTCACACTATCTCAAGGTCTCTCTTGGGTAAAATTTGCCATCGTCTCATGGAACCAGAGCTCAACTCAGGGCATCTCAACAAAGCAAACGAGCTCCTACTAGAAAAGAAGTTAAGAGCACCCACTAAACCCCAACCAAATGATCAAGTCTCCACAGGAGACTGAAATCTCGTTCATCAGGGGTGAGGAGCTGTGGGATTAACCCCTTTGGTTGCTCCTCACCCCCTTCAGACAGAAAAGCTTTTAATAGGTCAGCAGATAAAAAAGCAGCAGCGAAAACATTCCTTATCTCCCCTGCCATGCCTGGGCTCTGTAATACAACTGATTCCTGCGATGTGCAGACCTACTCAAACAAGTTTATCTTCATTCGAGGAATAGTCATACAGCGAGATTGCAATGTAATTACCTTCTCACAAACCCTAACTGGAAATCTTCACATCCAGTCATTAGCTTTAAGACAGGCAGACAGGCAATTATATCTGAATAAATGACTGAGAAATGAATCCAGGAGACTCTCGGTCCTGATTCAACCTCCAGTTCACAATCTCGGGCACAGCAGCAAGCTGTCCATCAGGCCTACCTCTACCCAGCACGTTCCTTTGCGTGCTCCACACCAGTCATCCTGGCCATCCCAAGATTCCCAGAGATGACCCGAGACATCCCTCCCTGCGATCCTGCCATGGGAAAGCAACCTGCCTGCCTCCCCCATGGTCTGGGATGGACCTGGGTAACCTTGGCAAGGCCCAGCCCGAGACTCCAACACCTCCCGAGTATTTCACTCTTGGCTGAACTCCTCCTTCACCTTTTCCCTTCCTCTCTTCTCTCAGTAGGTTTATAAGCCTCCATGCTGAACGTGTGAAGTCTCCCAAGCAGGTGAGCAATAAAACGTTGGAGACTTCGTTGCAGGGGAGGCAGCAGCACTAGTCTGGTGGCTGGAGCACACCGGCACCAAGCCAGGACACTCGGGATCAACGCCTGGCTCCAGCACAAACTTGCTCAGTGACCCATGGAAGTGGCAGAGGGGAACGAGCTTTCCACAGGAGCTGGGTTTCCCTCCACACGGTGCTTCAGTGGGAGGGTGTCAGCTTTTCTGAAGGCCACCGCATCCACTAGCACCCGCACCAGCACAGAAAGTCCCCCAGATGGCTAGCAACGGCTCTCCCCCTCCGCTGGGGTCATCACCCTTCCTCTTCCTCGCTCCCCTGTAAGTAAGACTGGAACACCACAGCTGGCTGCTTTCCAAGCCTTTCCCAACAAGGGTGGGTGAGCTGCAGCGAATATATTTCCCAGCCATACTCTTTCTGAAAGCTGTTTTAAAAGGTAAATGCAACGCTCCCCCCTCACAGACCCCTCTAAAGGCTCTGCATTTAATTGTCCTCCTGTGGATGCCAGCGTTGCCATCTACCTACAGAAGAAAGGGAAAGGCACATAACAGACCTGCCAGTCACCTCAGGGTACCTACGATACCGATTCAGGGGCTGCTGTCTGGTACTCACCAGGTCTGCTCCCCTCCCTCCACTTTACCATCAAAATGGATATTTTATCTTGTGTGATTATTTACTTAACGAAACCCAGATATTTGCAGCCCAGAGGGTATTCCCCACTGGGAGGCTGGAATAACAGTTTTGCACGACGCAGCACACCAGGCTTTGGGAGTACTGACAGCATCCTTTACAGGGGGAGATGGTGGTGTTGGGGAGGAGGAGCCGAAGCAGCTGAAGAGGTTGTTTGATTGTTTCCTGGTTGTGAAAAAAGTCAGCTGGTTATGGAGAGAGGAGGAGGGAGAAGGCAGGGAAGGTGTGGGGGAGGGGGGTGGGTGGCCTGCTGACGATGGGAACAACACTTCTGGCACCAGCTTTGTACATATGGAAGCCTGGATTCCTGGCGAGCCGGGGCTGTGGGTGGCCAGGTCTCCCTTATCTCCCCGGGGAGGGTGCTTCCTGGATGCAGAGCCTCCTCCCACCCCCAAAATGAAACAGCCACAACTCTCCCTTTGTCTTCTGCAGAAACCTCGAATTAACGTCTTGTTATGATGCACAGGGGAAGCAGCCGCGCCGCATGCGCTCCTTCTCCATGCTCCCGCGCTGCCAACACGGCAAATTCATTCGGCTGCAGAAAAGCCCCAGCAAGGCCCCTACAGCAAGGGCCGGAGCTCTGCTGGCTGCTGGGTGACAGGCAGCCAAGGACACCCTTCCCTCTGCTCTTCCAGAGAGCCCCTTCCCAGCCCTGGCAGCAATTGCGCCACAGGCAACTCCCAAACCGCAGGGCGATCAAAACCAGATGATGGAGATACATGCCCCCCGGCATGCGGCCCCAGTGCCAGGCCTGAGGAACCGCCCTGAACCCACTCTCCTTTCCACTCAGGGAAGAGCGCTCTGAGCTGACCCCACAAAAAGCTAAGCTCCCGAAAAACCCGACTCGGGCCTTGTGCCACTGAAGAGGAGGCCCAGGGTTGGGAGAGTAGGGCCTTGAGACGAGGTACAGGCCTCATCCTCGGACAGGAAGGTGGCTGCCAGCAGCCGGGCCCTCCCGGGGGCTGGAGGTGCGTGTGGAGGGTGCTACAGCCCCATGACTTCTGTTGTGGCACCCCGATCCCGATCCCGATCCCGATCCCGATCCCGATCCCGATCCCGATCCCGATCCCGATCCCGGCCTCAGCCCCAGGCCCCGCCGGCGCGGCCCGGCACGGCCCTCACGGCAGGTGACCGTTGCGCCTGTCACATGACTCGCGCCCTGCCCTCTGATTGGCTGGCGTATCTATATAAGCCCCGTCCCCCCGCAGAAGGTGCTAGAAGGCGCGCTGTTGCTCGGGGGAGGAGGGCGGCTGAGGGAGGAGCCGGTAAGCAGAATTAAGGGGTTTTAAGCGTGCTTTTCTTTTCTTTTTCTGGACCACACAGGCCTTCCCTGAGGCATCATTCCTAGCAAAATGAGACCACTGTGAGATTTATTGGCTGAGGGGAGAGCTGGAGTTCAGTTCTCTGTCATCGGGTTCATAGCGCAGTAACTCCAGGCGGGCGCGCAGCCTGGGCCCGTGTCCCCATCCCCTCCGTGCAAGGGGCAGGCAGGAATGCTCAGGGTCTGCCTTCCCTTCCTGTTTTGGTGGGGGACATGGCTGGGTTGTCGTCAGCCCCACAAGCAGGTTTGGGGACTGTTTGTTCCCCACCAGGAGGGGATGGTGGTTTATCACCTTCTTCCCAGGCAGGGCTGGATGAGGTGGAAACCAGATGGGAGGTGGCAGAGCATGGGCAGGGGTGTTCTTGAGGAGGGTTGTCCTTGTGAATTTGACAAGGAATAACGAGCTGCCTTGGGGAGGCAGCTGTAGCAGCCTGCCTCTGAAAGGGCCATTACAAACCCCTGGGGGGAAAAAAGCCTGGTCTTCTGACCAGGAAAGGGACTTGGTCACCTTGTGGCTGGCAACGCTTACCCTCATGGGCAACGCTGAATAACAAGCATTGAGATCCTTGACAACATTTTGAAGGGTAGTCTTTCAGCATCACTGTTCCTGGCCTCAGCAGTGATTGGGGGAACAGCAGAAGATCTGCCAGGATCCAGCCAAACCTCTGGGCTTGCCATGGGAGGAACAAGGTGGAACAGCCCACGGGAAGATTACAGTGGTTTATATCATGGAAGGGAGGCCTTGCCATATGACCAGAGACAAGCCTGAGAGAGAAAAGTTTATCTTCGCAGGCAGTGTCAGGTTTTGGGAAGCACAGGGTTGTGGGCTCTGTGGTAGAGTCTGTCCACCTACAGAGGAGGGTGATGATTCAGTCTGGTTTTCCCCAGCCTGAAAGTGGCTGGTGATGCTTCAGAGTGATAAAGAGAGCGTGGCATCGTGCTGTCAATGGTGCCCTGCTACCCTGAGCTTCACCCAGCTGCTCCTCATCCCCTTTCCTCCTGTTCCCTATGTCACTGTGCCTCTAGGCTTGCAGAGTACCCAGAGAGACTTACCTGTAGACCCCTCTATGTTTTCCAGAGCATGGAAAAGTGCTGATAATCGCATGGGGACTTTCACTCCCTCCTCTTGCCACCAGGAACTGATGGCTTCGCAGGCCAGACAGGCACACATGTCACTTTTCATGCCACTTAGCTGTGTGTCTGGACACCGAATGCTTCTGTGTGAAGGCCATTCTCCAGAAGTGGCTCAGTAAGCAAGATGGTCTCCTGCTGCTTCTCGGCCGCAGCCTGAGCAGGAGGAGATGGGTGACATTTCTGTTCCCTGCAACCTGCTTTGGCTCGGCTCAGCTCAGGAGGGATGATTTTAGCACGCTGCTGGCTGAGGGCTGCCCGTCGGCTTGGCCAGAGGATTGGGGCTGGCTCATTAGGGAGCCACCCTCCTTCCCCCATCCATTAAGGTTGTGTTTTCCATTTTCCCTTTGCTTTCCATGCACCGTGCTGCACTGCTGCCTTCCAGCATGCTCCCGGTGCAGCCACCTGAAACATGTCTCCCGTACCCTTGGGCAACTGAGAAATATGTAAATGTCAGTCTTATTTGCAATGCAATAATGTTTCAAGACATTGAGGTCATTATGTATTAACCTGGCAATGACACTGTTTAATCTTCCCAAGAGGTTGGAATCAAAGAGAAAACATATCGAGCACATTCCCAGGAGTGTGTCCTGCATTTGTGGTTTTATAATCAGAAGAATGTAGCCTCTGTTTGTACTTTGCTAGGTTAGGAAAGGGCCTTTCTTAGGCGTTTGTTTATTCAGAGGTTAATGCATTAGCTGTAAGGAACCTGCCAGCAGGGGCACAAGAACGGGAGCTCTTTTTCTGCCTGTGATGGCTAACCTGTCAAAACACTGGTGGTTCAGGTTAGCACTCAGAAGTGCAGTTTAGTGTTTTTGTTTTTTTTTTTTTTTTTTTTTTTTTTTTTTTTTTTTTTTTTTTTTTTTTCTGGTTACTTGAACATCTTCCGCTGAATAAAGAGGTTGGAAGAGCCTGGGTGTACACCCTTGTATCCTGTCTGTATGCCCACTTCTGGACAGAATGGTAAAATACAGGCATGGTCTTCATTGTTTAAAGTCACTCTCGCCGCGGTCCTTGCCAGAGGGTGGATGAGGCTTTGATGGTTTCATGGTTGTTTATTCCACACTTACTCATCTGTGGTCCCCCCAGTGCTGGCTTCTCAGTTGGCTGCGATGGCAGTTTTTGTTTGTGTCTGTCAGGATTTGATCTGACATCTTTTTCCAGTTCATCTTTAGCGTGTTATTTAGGGCCAAGCTTAAGTATAAAAGGTTTTGACTGTCTCATTGCTAAGCCCCAGAGTTGCCTAGAATGCTTTGACCTCTTCAAGAAATGTGACTGCTCTACTTTAGCAATTTTTAGGAATTTCTTGCTAATTGTTTCTTAGCATGATAAATTGTTAGTGATGCTGTCACTGACAGTGGGCACAGGGGAGGACAAGTCTTAGACCCTAGTCACAAAGTCACTGTGGAAACAAGTGTCATATACTTAGATGTTTCCATCTACCACTGAGCTAGGACTACAGCTTGTGTGAATGCTCGTCAGAGCTTCAGTGCAAAATTAGCAAGGTCCATTAGCAGGGATGTGGGAAGCACCAAAATGGTGGTCAGGGTCTTTCTGCAGAAGCTAAGGCTTCTTCCCTGTTCTCCATTGCAACTCTTGCTGTCACTGCACTTTGCTTTTCTTTCCTCAGAAGTTGTCAAGGCATCAAACTTTTGTACAAGAGTTGGTTACAGAAGGTCATCGGGTCCTAACTTCTCTAATCTGAATCTCTACCATAGACGCAACAGAAGGTAAGCTGTCTTTCCTCTCTTCCTTTATATATAATACAGTAAATAGAAGCTTTGAAATTACTGTCAAGGCAGGAAAGGCCTTCAACATGACTCTGCCTGTGCCTGCAAATTCAAGCTAAATTAGCCATCTCCTAAAGGAGACTGTACCAATATTAAGCGGATGTAGGGCATGATCTTTGTCGGCTCTTCTGATGCCCTTTGTTGGTCGTCTCCTGTAAGCTCATGCCTGTTTCTTAAGGCACGAATGGAAATGATTCTGATCCCATCCTCTGCATAAATACCAAGAGGATTCCTCTGGCTAATGTGATTACAGAGGAAACCAAAGAGGGAGATGGACTCTGAGAGACAAAGCTCTTGGTTAAACAACATAGATGTCTCAAATATTTGCCAACACTTGCGAACACAAATATTTACGCCAGCAGCAAGAGCCAAGGCATATTTTTACTTCAAGATGTATTAAATGTTTCCTTGAGTGTGCAGAATTCGGAAAGAGCTCTTATATCACTCGCCGGCTCATTTTCCAGGCCACTGAATGCACTCACTTATTTGGCAAATCTTGCCGTTAACAGTTTTTTTTCTCATCTGATTTTACTGACTTTCCTGCTTTCCCCGAGAATCTTGTGCAGGGAGGGAGAACGAATGCATTTTATTTTCCTCCAGCAAGCAAAACAGCTTATCAGATTGCAAAATCTCGCTGCCAGAGTTGATTATTTGTGGTCCTTTATATTCCTTGCGACCTGCCAGTTCTTGCTGTAGGAGGGGAATGCTGTGAGCGAGGTCCCAAGTCCAGGGTGATGCAGGGACCTCGTAAAGTCGTTGAACCTTAATGAGTCTGGAGCTACAGAGCTCCAGCCCTTGGCACGTTCCAGCAGCCCTGGGCTGGAGTGACACACCTGAATTTGGGAAGTGGCTGCTGCCTGGTGCGTGCAAACCAAATTTCCTGATTTCCAAGGGATTTCCAAGAGGGATGGCCAGCCTGTAATTGTGGCCACACCATGAGCAGCACCATTTTTTGGAGGTGTGCCTTCACAGGTGGAGAACCACCAGCGGTGCCGCTGCTGCTAGTGTCATTGCTCCTAGGCTTCTTCCCGGTCCAAGGAATGCCTCTGATGCTAGGACGCTGCAGGAGAGAGCTCTGATCTTTCTCAGACAGCTGCGTTCCCCTTATAAAACAGTATATTGTGCTAACAATAAATGTGAGGCTTATTTACAGTCTCAAACACTGGCAGGCTAAAAAGGGGAAGCGGCAGGCAGTTCCCTCACAGAGAATCACGGGGGATTAATCAGTAGCAATAAAAACTTCAGTCGGTCTGTTCCCCCAGATCAAAGGGGATTAAGCAAGGCACTGGTCACTCAAAATTCAGGCGAGGAACAAGGACGTTCCTTTTGGGTCCGTGTCCCAGGCCCACCAGAACAGAAACCGAGAGGCAAATGATGTCTTGGTGTGGTGCAATGCCATGGCCAATTATGAAAGGGGGAGTATTGTGAATGAATGAAAATCATAATCCTTTTCCAAGCTATTTGGCTTGTGTAAACTTAATAAAAGCTGCACAGATGTTTTTTTTTTGTGTGTGTGGGTAATAGAGGGCAGATGAGGTTGGCCTTACTCTGCAAAGGCAAAAGTGAGCCAAAGTGGTGCCTCTGGAGCTCAAAGATGAAGTAGTTCTATCCCATCGGCCGGGGGGCAGGAGTAGGTATCCCAGGTTTGGAACCAGTGGATCCATAAAATCTCTGCAAAGTGCTACCTTAACACACGGGCAGTGGGAAAAATCCCGTGTGGAATTGTTCTAGTAGAAGCCTGGTGGCAAAGCTCTAGTGGGCAGACCAGGCAGGAGCTGTGGGATGGCAGGAGACACTGAAGGACATTTGTGCAGGGACATGGCAAGGCCAGTTTCATGGCCAAGAAAGAAAATGGGAAAGGGACTGTTCTGACCCAGGGAAAGGTGGATGGGAATTTGTGGATGCTGAGGATTAGATGTGGAGAGGGTGTGGTGAGGCCTGGGACCGAAAAGCGTTAATAGGGACAGATGGAGGAAGCTTGCCTAACATCTTCCCACTCTTTGGCTGTCTCCGTCTGGCACTATCAGCCCTTTGCTTAACAACATAATTCATATTGGCACTCAAATTCACACCCACGTATCTACAGGGGAAAGCACAGCCCTGACCTGTACTTCCAGTGTGGTTCATCATGTGAGAGGTTTCTGTACCTCAAAAGAATGACTGGAACAAGGTACTCCCTCGGTGGCATGTATTTCCACACCGTGCACTTAATTAACCCTTTTTCGTGCGTGACTGAGAACCAAGATATAAATAAAGCAGGGAAGAGAAGACACCAGGTTAAATTAGTGGAACATCTCTATGGTCTACTGCCTGGGAAAGGCGAGGGAGGAACGGACACACAGTGCTGGTTTTTGGGCTGTGAAGCTCTCTGACACCGTAACTCCGGCAACTAAGTCAGGGTTATGACAGCCAGCATCTCTCCTCAGACACATGGGTATTTCAGAAGCGGCTTCCCTTGGTCCCAAAGCATGTTTTGAATGCATTCTTTAACGGTGTTTGTCGTCTTCATGCTGTTTTGTGGTTAAAACCGAGCTACGTTTCCTGGAGAATGGCCCTTCTCCAACCTTGGGGATGGAAATGCGGGGTCTCTATAGGATGTTCCTTCCTGCCTTTGGCAATAAAAAATGGAGATGTTGGGAGGAAACAAGACAGAGCAACATTTCACATCAGTGAGACGCGCACAAAGTATTTTTGGCAGTGTGGTGTGGGAATTTGGCATAGGCTGTTGCTCATAAACTCTAGTCTCCCTTGTCTACAGCAACAAGTGGCACCTACATCTATTATGTCTGGAGTGTTCGTGGGTCCTAAAAAGGAGGGTCTCATAAGAGACTGATAAACTAATGGTATTCCAAGATATTTTCTTTAAGGGGGAGTCCTTCTGAGTCCTTAAAAATGGTTAACTCCAGGAGACGTGGATGTTGTCCATGGGTTTGTTGGCATAGCGTTAGTTTCTTACGCTTCCTGGAAAGACACGGCTGTTTCACACCCAAAAGGGACTACAGCAAACCATGTGCTCTCCCAGTTGGTTGAAGTGTCTGAGGAGGCAGCCCTTGCTGTGGCTATTGCTGCATTTGGAAATTCCTTTGCATCAGTGTGGAGCAGCTTCTTGCAGCGTTCTCCGGGGACCGTGATTTCAAATGAAAACAACGGCCAAGAGGAGCCAGAGCTCAGTCCTTTGCACCACAACTGCAAGGTCTGTAAATTAACATCTCTATTGTTTTCTCCTTGAGTTTTGGAACTAAAACTGAAGCTTATGGGCCCTACTCCTTTCCTTACCCAGAGGAGTGATAAAGAAAGGATTATTCCCGCCAAAAACATCAGTCCTTGATGGGTCTTATTTAATGTAGGAAAAGGGAATAAACCAAATATCCAGTTCCCTGTCTCTAGTTCAAGATACACCTTCAAATCTGAAAAGTCGGGAATCTCTGGCAGGGTTTCTTTTTTTCGCTGGAAAAACAAACAAAAAAATGTTGTTTTCTAGCCAAAAAGCCCAAGCTGTTCATTTCTTCCCTTTCTCTGTTTTTCCCTTTCCTTTTTATTTTTTTTTTTTATTTATTTTTTTGTTGTAGGGCTGTTTCTGAGCAGCTTAGGCGAGGAGGACACACTGTATAAACATGGTACCAGCGGGGTGTTTGGAATGCTTCTCGCTCCGGACCTCCTCCCCACGGAGGAGGAGGTTGGCGGGGTGGGGGAGTCTGGGTCATGGAGCAGAGGGCAAGGAGAAGACAGCTTCTCTTTTCTGCTTGCGTGTCCAAATCTTCCCAGCTGAGGAGAGGAACTGGTGTACGCTGGTCCTTTTATTTAGTGTTCTCTTCTCTGCTTCCCCTTTCATCCCCATGTGTCAAACAGCTTGTAGGCTTTATTTCACGGGGCCAAGGAATTTGAACTACAGGCCCAAATACCTCAAGCATCTTTTGATAAACAGAGTCTTGAAGCAAAGTTCAGTGGTTTCTAGAGCCAGCACCCTGAGGGTTGGTAGCTCAGAGGAGAGTCTGGGGTGTAAGACGGTTCTCAACAATTTCTAGATGAATAAGTTAAAAAGAATAGAGAGTCTTACTTGGGGGATGCAGGCACCGTTTCAGTCTGAACTCACATAAAGCTGCTTGGTTTCTGGAAATCACTTGGCCAGGGGTGGGAAAGCTTTCTAGGGAGGTATGAGGGCTCAAGAGGATGGCCACCTGTGGATGGCCTTGCTCTGGGGAGTGAGGGGGATCATGCCAAATGGTGACACAGTCCTCGGAGATTGGCTTGTGAGCTGTGGGACCTCTCCCTACCTGGGACCCTCTGCCAAGTCACGCTTCCCCTGTAGTGAATCCATGACTGGAGCTATGGGCGTTCCAGTAGCATCCTTGTGGATGCCCTGAAGGTGTTCAAGGCCAGGTTTGAGCAACCTGGTCTAGTGGGAGGTGTCTCCGCCCATGGCAGAGGGTTGGAACTCAATGATCTTTAAGGTCCCTTCCAACTCTAACCATTGTATGATTTTATGATCACTCTGTGAGGATGTCCTTTGCTAACGGGGAAATCGAGACACAGGAAATAGTGGGGCTTGTCAGAGGCAGAGAATGTATCCTGTTTCCCAGCCATTCCAGCCATCACTTTCACCTTCAGTGTAATTAGGGTTTCAGCATGACAGCTTGGCCATTCCTGTGAAAACTTGGCCGAGCAATGAAGCCAAGCATGACTGTGCCACTACGTATTTCAGACATGTTTGTGTGGTTAGATGAAAGAGCAGCAGCCTCAGGCCTCTTTGTGGATGAACTTTGGTGTGTCCCATGACTGGCGGTGGCTAAAGATGGAGTATAGCATGCTGGGAAATGCAGTCTCCATGGGCCATGCCTTGGTGCCGCAGAGGACCAAGGCTACATTCTTCTGTTTGTTCCACACAAGTTTAGATCCTCCCTTGGCTTCCCAGTAAGTGGCTTCTCAGAGGGAATAATGGTCCCAGTGAAA
The DNA here is from genome assembly GCF_001431845.1 of Calidris pugnax. Classification (NCBI taxonomy): domain Eukaryota; kingdom Metazoa; phylum Chordata; class Aves; order Charadriiformes; family Scolopacidae; genus Calidris; species Calidris pugnax. Next base: position 2,383,616 of record NW_015090995.1, read on the forward strand.
GCCCATTGAAGTCAATGGGAGTCTTTCTGTTGACGTCAATAAGTTTGGACCCGGTCCCATGCATACGGCCCTCCTGCTGAAGAGAAATGAGCAGCAAATCTTCTATGTCTGCATGAGGTATTCCGTTGCATCATTCATTGTCTATAACCACAATTCAGCTGTTTTTATATTGCTAAACTGACAACTGGAAGCATTTAAAAGGGAGGGAGGAGAAAGGGTTGACCGTGCCCTCTCTGCCCAGGGACAGTTAACCATGACACGACCTGATCCCCGGGAGGTCTCCTGGTCAGTGCCTTTAGCAGAGCTGAGCTCCTTCTTTTCAGAAGACCTTCCCTTTTCCCCAGGGTTCAGTGGTGGTAGTGCATCTGGGGAGAAGTGGGTTAAAGTACCCAATCCTTCCACCCTCGGGTCAGAAGACATTGTTAGGGACTGAGAGGGGACTTTGGGATGTAGTTGTGACAGCTCTAAATGTTTCCTCCCAAATGAAACCGGGTGCTTCTGTGGAGTCACTACAAAACCAATGATAGCGATTGTGCAAATTTTTGGTATCTTCCAAGATCTCGGTGATTGACAGCCTTTTGGATATGACCTACTGGGTAGTGCCAGCCTTTCTCAAATTAACAAGCTCTTGAGAACCAGCCTTTGAAGAAGACAAGATGCTGCCCATCAGCTGATGAGTGAAACTGGTCTGTGTGCGTGGCTGCTGCTCCGGGATCCTGCTGAGTTTAAAACCTGGGGAGACCTGGGGGCTGCTGCCTTCTGCAGGGACCTTGCTGTGGCTCTGCTGGGTGCCCTTCTCCGTGCTCTGGCGTGCCATCCTCCGTACCCGTTGGGTGGCTGCTGCTGTGGAGCACTGAACTCCTTCCAAAGCAAACAGAGCACAAAAGGCAGAGGCCACGCTTCAGAGAAGGGCCTTGTAGCTGGCTGAGGGCAAGCCCTCTGCAAACAGGGGAGTTGGCTGTGGGCAGGCAGGAGTCGAGCCAGGTCCCCACCACAGTGACAGCGGGGTGCTGAAAAATGTCACCCAGCAGTGCTTCCCCTTGGCACATCCCTTTTGAACCATCAAATGGGGTTTTTTTGTTGTTGTTTTTGTGACTTTTTTCATCGTGATGCTTTTCCCCTCGAGTTGCCGGCCGGACTGAATAGGTGAATGCCCCTTTGAATCACTGGTGGTGGCCATGAAAAGGCAGAGGCCAGCTGTTCCAGCCCTGGCATGCCAAGTGTTATCCAATAATCCCTTATTACACTCCTGCTTCTCTCCACTCTCCACACTTGCTTCTCTTCCTTGAACCAACTGCTACCTTGTGGCCATCAGTGGATTTTAAGTTAACCCTGCCATCACCTGGAAGGCAAGCCCCACCGTGGAGTAAATGACTTCAGTTGATATATCAGGCAAATAAATACAGAAGCTGCTGTAAGAATGAGGAACAATGTCTTTTAAATATATATATGCATAAGTTAGATATACACACATAGGTATGTATATATGTGTGTGTATGTCGGCAGAGATACAGGGGGTGTGTACATATGCATGTGTGTGTGTAGACGAAGGGAGGGGGTACTTTGTACAAAAGGCAAAGGTGTAGAATTTGAGGGTTGCCATGGATACAGGTCAGATGCCTTTGTTCTCGCATTGTGGTGTAGCTTAGGGAGATGAGAGATGCGCCAGCTTCGGAGAGAGATGAGGCAAGAATGTTTTTAAAATCTTTTTTTTTTTTGATACGTGAAGAAAAATATCCATACTTTTTGTATCAAAGTTTGAAATAAAAAGGCAGTAAATGAAGGCAATCTACAGATGCATATGTGATTGAACTCATGGAGAGTCTGGGAAACGACTCAGTTGAGTGGCATCAAGGGAAATATCATCGTGGTATCGTCATGGTCACAGACAGCCCCTCTGTGGAGCCACAAAGCCACTTGTCTGCGGTGACTCTGCACTGATACCGAGCCTCATCTCTTCATGCACTGCCTGGTGTGTTCAAGTGTGCACGCGTTGCACGTGTGTGAGTGTATGTCTGTGCTCCTGCCTTTGTTTTTTCCCTTTTAAAATCTCACTGGCTTTCTGTAGTCCCAGACTATTTGATTTGGGGCTGAGAAGGAGGTTTCAAACCAGGATCCATATGGGGCCCGTCAGTTGCGACTGGATTCATTTTAAAGTCCTTGTTAAGTCCAACAAAAAGCCAAAGATTAGAGCTGATATGTTGGCTTTTATCCAAATACTGATCCTTGAAAGGCTGCCTTGAGACCGCCAGGCGACTCTCGCATTCCCCTTTTTCTTCTTGCTCCTCTTCTGCCTTTCTAATTGCTTCCCAAATTTGGGTTTATTACCATGATTTTTGAAACCAGGTAATCAGAACCATCTATGTTTTCCTTTCCCCCATCTCTTTGTGGTACCAATCAGATCATGTCTCTTTGTCGGTTCAGAAAGTCCATTTTAGTGTCTTGACCACCAACGTCAAAGCCTTGGCAAGGCCTCAGCCCTTTGGGATAACGCTGTAAAACCAGCCCTTAGCTCGCAGATACGTTTACAGGCAGCCAAACAGCCATGTCTGAAAGAAAAGCAACATGGTTCTTGTCTGTTTGCTGGGAAGGCTCTTTTCCTGTTCTCTAAAGCCAGGGCTACAGCTTCCCCTTCCTTTGTCCCTGAGGCTCATTGTTTCAGGTTCTCACCATGGCCAAGGTGCCCCAGCGGATGGAGGGCGTCTCCGTGAGTGAAAGGTCTGGCACCGAGTGCTGGGCTCCACCTGGAAAATGGGTGTCTCTGGTCTGGATGAATCAGACCTCGCTGTCTTCACAGATGCTAATCACGCCCAGGTGATCGGTACAAGGACAATAGGAATTTTCATGGTCAACTCCTGTTGTCTCCTGTGGCCCAGCTGCACTCCATCACTGGAGATTTCTCTTCCAACCTGAGCTCCTCCCTGCTTTTCACACCGCAGCACGGAGCTTGTCTCTTTGAGAACAGATAGCTCTTGACAGGCTAGATGGTGAGTGAGGACACGCAGAGCCAGAAAAAGAGACCAGAGCTCTATTGAGAGCTGCATGTGATCAAGCAAGGAGAGAGGGAATGGATATGAGGAAGGGGAATGGATATTGGTGATACTTTGTGCCAAAACCAGAAGACTAAGCAGAAGGGGAGCTGGGGCCGTGTTAAGTCCTAAGCTGTCACGGTGAGGACACCTCAGATTCTCCTGCTTTGTTCCTAAGTTGTTCCTCATTTGGAAGACCCTCTGTAAAGCCTGTCTCATCCTTATTAGTCAGTGCATCTCCTGAACTGACAAACCTGGGGCTCTGGAGGAGAAGAAGGTGCCTAAACTACTGGAGGATGGCGAGATTAGGAAAAGAGCCTGGAGGGTTCTGGAGCTGTTGGAGAGTGATCTCAGACCTAGAAGCAGAGGAGGAGCTTGGGCTGTGTTAGAGACACTGCACTTGAGAGCGAGCATTTTGCTCATCCTCCTGCTCCAGAAGGCATAAAAGCAAGTGCCTGGAAGGCCTGATCCTGTCCCACAAGACGAGGCCAAGCCAGGCTGGTCCAGCAAATTGCTCCTCACTCCGGCATGGGAAAGGCCGTCCACATCCCACCACGGCAGCCAACGCGAGTTGTTAGAAATATTTTGAACAGCATCTGCCACGGGGGCTATGTGCAACAAGGGGCATTAAAAAGCCATCATGCGTTGCGTTGTCCATCCATTAATTTAAAATATATGCAGCCGCGTATAAAATATTACCTAACACGTAATATTCGTGCAGTTTAAATTAGACAGTAGGCCGATATATTTTCAATATGCGCTGTAATGCACACTATGAGCAGGCAGTGGATAGATGTGAAATGTGTGTGTGAGATGCATCTGGACCAGGAACAGCTTGCAAAGCCATTCAGGAAAATATTTAGAGGGGTGAGGGGCGGGAATGGGCTTGTTCTGCCTTTGTTTTTGTGACTGCTTTAAACTCCAGGCTTTCTGTCCCCGGAGTCCCACAGTACAAACTGGTGACCCCCTACAGGCAGCATAAAAAGGAGCCAGCCCAGCCCATTCTGTGCAGTGCTGTCATCTCGCTACTTCAGCGGCCGTTTAATGAAGAGGGGTATTAAAAGGAACCCAAATTTCCATTCATTTCTGCCAGCATTGGCCTCGTTGATCATCCCCCTGCGCGGGCAGGTTTGTTGGAAGGCTCTCGGCCATCCTCCAGGATTTGCCAGCGCTCGGGGTGAGCGCAGGCAGCCTGAGCAGGGGCAGGGGACCTGCATGTACCCTCTCGCAGTGGCCTTCGTCCTGCTCTGCACAGCCAGCCCCTCCTCTTCTTCCACCTCTTTCGCCATAGACATGTCCCAGTCCAGCCCGCAGCCCCTTTATATCACCCCTTCCCCCAGTAAAATCCTCTCTTTTCACATCCATCCCTCGCCACGGTTCCAGTCTGGGACTCCTGGCCACCAGCTCGCCTCTCCTCCTCCTTCCATCATCCTCTTCTAGTCCAGCTCTGACCTGACTGAAGATTGCCAAGTCCACATCCAAATCCCAGCCGAAAGCACCATCCCAAGGAGATTTAACCGTTATCCATTGCATTTTCTGACTGGCTTTATAATTTCTAGGGAGTTGGCTGGCTCTGGCTCTGAGTACCCAAGATCTGAAGTACACACTTGGCTTCATTTCCTTCTAATCCCTCCGAAGGGAAAAATATAGCATAACCCGTGGACACTTAATGGGATGCTCCTCCCATACTTCTGCCATGACTTAGGAGCCAGCGGACATAAACCTTGGAGCAGAGGTGGCAGAGCCTGGGGACATCCTGCTGTCAGGTGGCCTGGAAGGCAGAAGGTCCAGGCTGCATCTTAGTCTTCTCCTCTCTGTCCTTTTGCCTCACTCACGCACCAGACCCCAAGAACAAAGCCCCTTTAGTTTCCTGCTCCAGTCGGGCCATAAGGGTTTATGCTGGAAGATGTTTCTTATTTCTGGAAACGCTGTCTGGGGCGTTTTTCTTTCAAAGTTCTAGTTTATCAATGTGGAGAACGCTGTTGAAAGTGGACATTATCCACAGCACTTCCCATTTCAATAAAAAGCCAAAGTTGGTTTTTTTGGAGAGGGGGTGGGAAAAAAAAAAAGCAAAAAAAAGAGAAACTTTTCAGTGTTTGGTATGAAGGCTGTTGAGCAGCTCTGCTCTGCTCGTGGCTGGCCCCCAGTATACCCTTTTCCTGCTGCAGTATAATGGGAGCTCAGAGGCCGGCGCGGAGACGCAGAATCGGCACGCTGGGAAATCAGCGGGATGTGTGTGAACTGGCTTGGATAAAATCCACCCCAAGCACAGCCCCGGCCCATAATACGAACGAGAACAGCGAAGCTCTGAAGTCTGAGAAAGAACATTTCATTTCTCCCCATCCCCCCGTTTCTTTTTCCACTTCTGCTCCTGCCGGCGCACACCTGGGCTCCAGTTGCCGCATCCAAGGACCACAGAAAGCCGAGGTCTCACAGCACCTCTAAACCCAGGGCTTCAGCTTCGCTGAGACCAGGATTTGGCTTGCTTGGGTTATTTTTAAGCTCAAGGGTTGTTGCTTTTTTTTTTTTTCCCCCCTGGTTGAGGGACTGTGACTTTACCAAGCTGGATCTCCAAAAGTGGCTAAGCTTGGCCCAACGCGGGGATACACCCGTGAGCGTGGACTAAGCATCTCTCATTCCAGCCTCCCCCAGTTTCTGAGATTAGGCAGAAATTCAAACAAATGAAGCCAGTTGCTGGAGAGGACAGGAAGCAATTACAGACCACCCTGTAAAGGCAGGACAGCTAGCAGCTTGTGTGGCTGCTGCTGCTGTTTAAACAACAACAACCCCCAGGCCGGGAAGGGCAGGAACATCTTTGAAGAACAATGCTGGAGCGAGAGGTGCACTGAAGACGTTGACAAAGGAGGATTAATACAAAATGCTCCGGCCCAACGGCCCTGAGCTCCCGCTGTGTGGGTCAGGAGGGTCCTGCTGGCAAGAGGAGGACAAACAGGATGAGTTCGTGGTTCCAAGGGGAGTTGGGACCCAGGACCTCCTGGTACCAAGCCAGTGAGTGGACCCACGCAGGTCAGGAGGAGGAGGGTGGCCTGCAGGATGCCTTTTCCATCTGCAGGGCCATTTTGCGGCGGGATTTTTTTTTCTTTGCCATGGAGGGGGAAGCGAGGGGGAGGCATTTTCAAGCTGTTTTCTCCAGGATATCCCAGCTATGCCTGACAGCTGGTTCCCATTGGGCTCCTGACCAAAGGCAGTCTCCAGCAAGGGTGGGAGTGGGCGGGAGTGGGGGAAGGGAACCTAATAACGATGAGGACGAAGAAGAGGAAGGATGAAAGGCACTTAAATGTGGAGGGTGGAACTGAACCAGGAGGACACTCGGTGGGAGGGGCTGGCGATGCTTTGAAGCTCCTCGCTATGGGGAGCCTCCTTTAAACCCTACACCATATTGGTACAAGGTGGGGGAGGAGGGTCTGTCTCTCTTTTTCCCTCTGAAATATTGCGAGAGGTTGAGACCCCCACTCAGGATGGCCTGTTTCTGTCCATTAAGCATTTTAAATGCTTGTCCATCTCCTGTCCTTCTGTTCCTCTTGGGAATGGGTTGGGGATGGGAAGTTTCCAAAGATAACCTCCTGAAAAATGAAAGGATAGGGGTGATAAGGAGTGGTGTCAATCACAGCTTCATGCCAGAGCGGAGGATATGTGAATAAGAACTGTTTGTGTCCCAAAACCCAGCGTCAGGTGGTGATTTTTGCTCCTCTCTGTCAGGAATCTCAGCAGGCAGGTCAAGAGGAGGATGGCTAATGACTTCCCCTTGCTGCTGGCCAGGAAGGAAACCGGTCCCTGCTCTGGAGGGGATGGAGGCGTCAGCTGCCACGTGAGGGGCTCCAGCCATGTCCATTCTCCATCACTCAGGCCCCTTCTCTGCACTCGCTGCCTCTCCTCCGAGGCAACCGTGCGGGCTGGAAGAGGAGAGCGATGGACACTTGTAACTGGGGTTGTCTTTAGATGCTGCAGTTGTCCTTGTGCAGGGAGTGGACCTAAGAGTCGGGTCATGAGCATCTTGCTCACGTCTACGGTCTGAGATTGTGTTAGAGACCTCTACAAGCAGAGACTCTGCTGGGAGGTTCGTGGTCTATTCGTAAGGCTCCGTGCCTTCCCCAGATGGATGCTGTTGGGTGTCTGATCTGCTGGGACCCTCTCAGACCTCGTGGCCTTACTGCAGGAGGCAACGCCACTCCCTTTCTTCTTACTGCAGCTTTGAACACACAGGACATTTGATGACATAGGCTTTCTCTGTTGTTTTCGGTGTGTCTCATGGCACCCACCTGACTTTTGGTTTGATTTGATCGAGGAAAAGAGCAGGAAAATCCTGTTTTGTAATGGTGGTAGGAGAACATCTCCTCTTCCTTCCCTAAACAAACCCAAACAAAACTCTCCCTGGAAAATTGGAATGCAACAATTTATTGAATTACATCTAACTAACTTCAGAGCATCGAGAAATATCATGGCAGCCAAAAAATAAAGGTGCCAAAAAATACAGGTACCAAAAAATAAAGGTATGAGAACCACTCCAGCAGACACTTGTCTTTGGAGTACTGCATCCGTTCCTTCATCAGCTGCAGAGCTGTACAGCATGGCTGAGAAATTATTCCTTTTGGAGCTGAATTACCTTGCCCTAATCTAATAAAAAATATGCTTCGAAGCAATGGAAGAAGAACTAAGAGGCCTTGCTCTGCCCCCTGAAATGAGCAGCCCTGTGCAGCCCTGTGAAGGGTTCAGAGCTGGAGCTGGCTCAGGAGAAGGGCACCTCGTTCCTCCTCGGTGCACGGGCTGTAAATCTCTGGAGGAAAAAATACTCTGTCGGTGCATTGTTCCTCCCAAGGCTGCCAGGAAATCGGTGAGGGGAGAGGCATGAGGGGACACAGAAAAAAAAAACAATGGAAGGAGAAAGTTAACAATAACACTTTTTTGTGTGTGTGTGTACGGCGAACTATTTCTGACAGAGAACTAGATGAAGGTTCAGCATGGCAATGAGTGCAATTAATCCATCTTGGCTTTGCTCTGCGTTGCAGTGAGTGTCTGTTTAGAGGTGGCCATAGGGTCTCTGGGTCATCCCGGGGTGGAGGTTCCATACAGGTGTGTGCAACTCAGGAACCCGGAGCTGCAGCACTCAGAGGTGTCTTCAGCTGGAGCCCCTTGGCCACATCACCCAAAGGTGCAGCTGAGGCTGCGGGTCCAGCAGGGGATTGACCGTGGCTGCCTGGCCATGGATTTGGGGCCCATATTACAAGACCTTCTGAAAGCAGGGAGGGCAATGAAAGAAAGTGCAGTATTTCTGTGCCTTCTTTTCTCTTTGCCTGCTTTTTGCCCACTTTGGGTCAGTGCTGGACTCATCCCTTCCCTCCTCGGAGAAGTGTCCTGCTCCAGGCTGTTTGCTCTTCCATGTTTTCCATCGATGCCTTCCCTTACTCCATCACCGAGGGGCAGCATGAGATGGATGGAGAGGGCATGTTTCCTGCACTAAGCCATTCAGGATCCTCCTCATCATCCTTCCCAGCTTTATCCAACAGCTGCTGGACGGCCTGGGTGGAAAGGTGAAGAGGAGAGCTCAGTTTTTGGTTTGTGAATCCTCAGGAACGTAGCTTAAAATGAATAAATCAAACAAATAAATGTGTTTTGGAAGGTGAACATCCCTAGGTTGTCTTGAATGGGCCCAGTGGCTTTTAGCACAGGAAAACACTCCTGGGGTGAGCAGAGTTTGAAAGTTTAAGAGAGGGCGAGGCATCTCCATCACTCTCTCACCCTTCCCCTGCTCCCCTTTTTTTTTATTTTTTTTGGTTTGGTTTTGTATTAAGATCTGCAGGTGTCTGGTACGCTGCGACGAATTGGAAAATTGAATGCGATATTAAGTTAATTAAAACTGCCCTCTGTGTGTTAATCTTCTTGTCAAGTTTTAATTAAGTGCTGATAAAGGCTCAGCATGGGGGGGGTGAGGGGCGGTCCCGGTTTCCCCTCCTGTGATCCATGCAGCCTGCGGACACGGAGGTGCTTGTTGGGGTAACCTTGGGGTTATAATGGTTCCCCTTGTGCCTCCTGGTGCCTGTGCTCAGGCCAAGGAAGCCTGGCTGTCCAGCTAAAATGCACTGAGAAAGGGGTGCCTCCCCCCATGCAGGGCTATTGCCGCTTCCCTCCCAAGAAAGGGTGAAATTTGACCATTTTCCTGATGTCTCCCTTGCACGGAAGCAGCCCTTGCCCACCAGCAGGTCCCACTCAATGACAGTCCCTGCCTGGACACAGCAAATCTCCTACCAGGATAGGTCATGCTCTTGGTGATAACTACTGGTGATTTTCTACTTGTGAGCCAGAAAATTCAAGACTGATTTTCTACTTGTGAGCCAGAAAATTCAAAATAATGGTCAAACCAGGGTAATTGCCGTTTTTTCCTGCAGGGACAGAACGGTGTGGGCACATCAGGAGTGGGGTTAGGGCTCTCCATGCATTCCTCTGTTCCTATAGATGCGTCATCTCTTTCTGTGGATGGTTATTGATATGTAGAGCTGGTGGCCAAGCCCTCTCCTCCAGCATGGTAACAAGGGATGCTCTTCAGAAGAGACAGCCAGGCAGGGCATGAGGAGGTGGGAGCCGGTATGGAGGCTGCAAGGAGGAGGCCAGCTGAAGTCCAGATGGGTTTAGGGGTTTGTTAATGTAAGAGTGAGCTGAGTGCAGGGCAAGGGGGGAGGCCTGGAGTGGTCATAGAGTCATAGAATGGTTCAGGTTGGTAAGAGTGAGCTGAGTGCAGGGCGAGGGGGAGGCCTGGAGTGGTCATAGAATGGTTCAGGGTGGAAGGGACCTTAAAGATCATCCAGTTCCAACCCCCTGCCCTGGGCAGGGACACCTCCCACCAGACCAGGTTGCTCAAAGCCCCGTCCAACCTTGACCCCCTCCAGGGATGGGGCAGCCACAGCTTCTCTGGGCAACCTGTTCCAGTGTCTCACCACCCTCACAGGAAAGAATTTCTTCCTAATATCCAATCTAAATCTTCCCTCTTTCAGTTTAAAACTGTTACCCCTCGTCCTATTGCAGGAACTGAGCTCTTCCCATCCCGTTCCTGCAGCCAGGGACTTTATACCAGCAGGACAAGCTGAACCTTCTTCCTTCCCTCAGGTCCATGCTCCTTCTTTGACACCAGGGGAGCTCCTCCAGATCCCTGCAGTTCACAGGGGCTGCAGGGACGAGCTCACACGTGTGTCTGTCCCCATCCTGCTGTGTCTCCATCCTGCTGTGTGCACGTGAGTGGTTCAGCTGCAGGGATGTCACCCTGGCTGGTGAAACCGTGGGAAATCCACAGCAGAAGGTGCAGGTCAAGCGGTCAGGGCCAGGCCAGGAGGAGAAACCAAAGGGAAGGACACGCGAGGCTTCCAGGGCAGTTAAAATAGGCATTTCCTAGCGGACGTTAATCCATGGAGCATATGCTCTGTCCTGCAGCTTTGAGTTGCTGTCGGTCCCCGGGGTATACATGTGGTCCTGTGGCTTTGCCTTGATTTGGCCATGCTATTTTTGTCTTCTGTGGTCGTGCTGTGGGGAGCTGGGCATCAGTGATCAGTGATATGAGGAGCGGCTGAGGGAGTTGGGACTGTTTAGTATGAGGAAGAGGAGGCTGAGGGGAGACCTCATCACTCTCTACAACTTCATGAAAGGACACTGTAGAGAGGTTGGTGCTGGTCTCTTCTCGCAGGTAATTAGTGACAGAACGAGAGGGAACGGCTTCAAGCTCCAACAGGGGAGGGTTAGATTGAACATTAGGAAAGAATTTTTCACCGAAAGAGGGATAGGGCATTGGAACAGGCTGCCCAGGGAGGGGGTGGAGTCCCCATCCCTGGCTGTGTTTAAGGGCTGTTTAGATGCAGTGCTAAGGGACATGGTGTAGGGGAGGACTTTGTAGAGTAGGGGAGATGGTTGGACTCGATGATCCCAAGGGTCTCTTCCAACCTAGATGATTCTATGATTCTATGATTTAGGAGATACATCCCATGGGGCAAAGCCTGCTCCCCCAGCCCCACCAACTGCCGTCCTAAGCCCCTTCTTGGGAAGTTCATTGAGACCTAAGCCAAGTTGGGGTACCCAGGCTGGCTGCTGGGAGCTCCAGGAACCTGCTGGGATGTCCATGGGATGGGGAGGAGGGGTATTTCCTCTCAAAGTTTGCAGAGATTTCTTTCCCTCCTTGGCAAACAGTGGAAAAGTTTGAGCATAAAGAAATATAATAATATGGTCCTTAGGAGTTTGTTTGGCTGCAGCAGAGAGATGGGAGGTTGTGTTGGAGCAGCAGCTCCTGGGACGCCCCGACCCCTCAGCGAGAGACCCCGCTTTGCCCTTCCCTGACTCTGCTTCGTGAGGGATGAGAATTAAGGAAAACAAGTCCTCTCGTCCCAACACTGCAGGAATATTTTTTTCTTCTTCTAGAAAAACTGTTTGCCTGGATAATATCTCCCTAAAGTGGACGAGATGATCCCCTGTTAGGGCCTAACTCTACTCTCCTTGTTATTTAACGAGGGCAGGTTGGATAACAGTGTTTCTAGGAGCGCAGATGGCTCTCATGTCTCTTTTTTTCAATGCCAGACAATATAATTTTGCGGCAATTATCTCAATCATTGACCATAGATTGAGCTGGAATACATTTTGCCAAATAGTTCCTTGCTATAAATTTCTGTAGATATTTCCATTGTGGAGTTGACATTTCCCTCTGAATCGACAATTAAACTATCTTTGCTCGGTTATAGCCATTATATTTAACCTCTGTTGATTCCATTTTTGACTTTTTTATAGGCAGCTTGTTCCCCACTCCGCGTATGAGTCTCACCTAAGCTTTTCATTGTATTTTTAAGGTCCCTAGCCAAAATTAAGACATTTCCCATTTTAACTTACAGCACCTTGTAATGCCTTTAAACCATTACAAATATTCTTTGAAATATCTCAGGGCCAGATCCAGCGCACAAGTGGAATTAAAAATCACTAGTTTAGAGCCCGAACCATTAACTTGACCGGCCAAAGCGTTTCTCCTGCGTCAGGTTTTTCAGCTCAACGCAGGTACAGCAGCACCTGCATTTACGATCAGAAAGTTATTAAGTGATACTGCTTTTAAAATTAATTATGACTGTTCCCAACTTGGGGCAGCCCCGCTGCGGATTTCCGCGCCCGTTCCCCGGCCTCGGGATTAGGCACTGGGGGTTTTTTCTGGAAGTATCTTTCCATTGTGCTTCAATCTCTGGCTTAAAGGGTATGATTTTACCAGTTGCGAGCTCTACTTGTCAATCTCTCCCAGTTTGTTTTGGAGCTAATGAATTTCGGAAGGTTCCCATCATAGATCTGTCCTCCTCTTCAGCCCGCCTGGGAGCACGCTTGGCTCCGGCTGTCCGGCCTGTTTCTGAGAGGTGGTTTCTTCACCCCAGTCACCAAGATTAATTTTGTATAGGCATTTTCATATTGCTGGGAAAAAAAACACAAGAAAAAACCCACCTGGAATCAATTGTCAGCACAATGGAAGTTGGCATAGCTAACGCTGGGGAGAAAGGGGTGGACAATAGTTTATTTACCAGAAATACTGCTTTGGGGACAATCAAAACTATTGGTGAATTACTGCCAAATTGGATGAATAGAGTAGACTGGAAAAAAAATTAAGGGGGGAGGGGGAAAAATACCCAACCCTGGAAAAGTCAAAACCTTTAGTCATACTATTTTCTGAAATGAGTTTGTTTTTGTTTTGAAGGGACGGTGAGAAATCTGCCGGAATTTGAGCTGAGATTTAAAGAGACAGTCCAACAAGCCGCGCTCCTCTGGGCTGGATGTGGTGTTGGGGCTGAGGGAACGAGCCTGTCCTCCCTTTTCTCTCCCTGCTGGTAAAACCCCGGGGTCAATCCCATGTTGGAAAGCCCATCCCTGGCTTGCCGGGGTGATGCTGGGCCCCGGTTGCCGTATGGGGGGTGTTGGGGAGCTACCCTGCTGTCCCCAGCTCTCACCACCACCACTCCCTGTCCTCCTTATCTCCATTCCTCCAACCCTTGCCCACTGTGTTTATTCACACTATAAACTTCTTCGCGACGGGGTCTGTCTCTCGTTGCATTTGTTTTGAAGCCCTGTCCCCACTCATGGCTTATCTCCAGGCGCGGCGATAACAACAACCAACAACCCCTCTTTGCTTATATCGCTGTCTCTTTTAAATGTTTTCATAATCTAAACCAGCGCTTCTATCTCCTCTTCCTTCCTCCATGTAAAAGCACCCGGGCCATGGAACGCTAATGGCTCACGCAGAAAGGTTATTCCCTGCACTTTTCAGCTCGTTTTCTGCAGCCCCTGTGGAAACAGGGGGAATGTCAGGCCGATGCCACGTTTCTGCAAGATTCCTGTAGAAAATGCAGCGGCCGTGGAAGAAATAATTGCTCCATCTTTGGGTCCGTGTGACTTTTTACATCCAGATGTTCAGTGAGTGCCCCGGAGTTGAGCCTACTCGGGAAGGAGGCACCACACTCTCCCCCAGCATCACCCCTGTCCTTGTGTGGGGGCTGCTGTGTCTCCATCTCAGCAGTGTGTGATGGCCCAGCCTTGGAAAGCCACGGGGGGTGCAGTTTGGGAGCAGGCTCTGCCTCCCACCCTTAGGGACCTTGCAGGGGCTGGTGGGTGCCTCTGCGGGGATGGAGCATCTCTGTGGCTCCATCCTGCTCCCCTGCCTCCAGCCCTTTCCAGCACCTGCACCATCGAGATCTTTGTGCTGCTTCCCATGGGCTTGGGTCTCCCTGGTTGTGCTTACAGTGGGAATCACAGAGTCATGGAATGGTTCGGGTTGGAAGGGACCTTAAAGATCATCCAGTTCCAACCCCCTGCCCTGGGCAGGGACACCTCCCACCAGATCAGGTTGCTCCAAGCCCCATCCAACCTGGCCTTGAACATCTCCAGGGATGGGGCAGCCACAGCTTCTCTGGGCAACCTGTTCCAGTGCCTCACCACCCTCACAGGAAAGAATTTCTTCCTAATATCTAACCTAAATATCTCCTCTTTCAGTTTAAAACTGTCTCCCCTCGTCCTATCGCTCCAGTCCCTGATAAAGAGGCCCTCCCCATCTCTCCTGTAGGCCCCCTTTAGGTACTGGAGGGGGGCTGTGAGATCTGAAGATGTCCCTGCAGCTATATGTTAACATATATAGGGCCACGTACGTGCCTGGCACTGGCAGATATTGCCCTGCCTGATGCTCATCCTAGTGTGGGTGTGTGTGCCAGGTTGGGTGACGCCGGTACAGGATTACCTGCCTGCACTGCTGGGTACCATTGCATGCCTGGGGGGGTATTTCCCACCCCCCTTTGCTTTTTTTTATCCCTCCCCACCAGGAAAGGAGTGTCCCTGATTGCTCCCATGTGGGTCTGGGTGGGCACAGAACACACGTGTGCCACTCGGCTGTCGTTTGCCCCCGTCACCAGAAGGGAAGCCGACGCTGCCAGGGACTGAAGGTCAGCACAAGGACATCTCAATTATTCTGTGTCATCTGTGAGGAACTCGCCTCTTGTCAGAGTCCCAGCGGAGAGCAATGAAACAGTAACTCGGCTGGAGGAAAAAAGAAAGTGGGAAAAAAAAAATAAAAAAGGAAAGGAAAGGGAAGGGAAAAAAAAAAAAGGCCCATGCAGTCTGCACAGAAGCTAAGGTCACTGGGATTGACAGCTGCTAGGAGATATCTCTATTTCGTGTGCCGAAAATAACACCTCTCTGGGCTACAGATCTGCGTTTTCAATTAAATATTGGGCAGTGAAGAGGGGAAAAAGAAAATAATCTCGGTGATAATTTCGGAGGAGGGGGAGGAAATGGAAAACAGGCTTGTGAAGGAAGGCTGTCTCGCTGCTTCCAGTAACCTTATTTCCTTAGGATTGTCCTCTGTATTTCTCTCTCCTCTCGTCTCTTACCTTCACCTCTCCTTTTGAAGCTCTGGGAAACTGGAGGCAGCAACTAGAGAAATTACTCAGGGGGGAGAGAAGAGGAGGAGCCCATTCCTTGCATCTCCCCTGGTGGGAGGAAGGACCAAACCCTGGTGGCACTTGTGGTGGAGATGCTCTGAGCTGGCACGGTGCCCCAGGCTGGGATGCAGGCAACCCCTCCTGGTCCTCAGCCCTTCCAGTTGTCTTCTGCTTGCGTCATGCCAATAGGACCCCGTCATTAAGCAGAGTTAATTGGGAGGCAAGGATTTCCCCTCTGTACTCATGGCATTTCCTTGCTCACCCCGCGTTTCCACGGGCTCAGGGGTTTTGGGGTGTTGGGGTTTAGTCACGGCAGGGTGGCTGCTGACACTGGCCATGGCTGGGCTCATGCAGGGTTCCAGGGATGCAGTTCCCAGCACCTTCCCCAATTATTCACCTGTAACCAGTGTTTCCTGGGTGCTGGTCCTCACACCGGCCTGTCCTTCGCACACATCAGAGGTTATGCCAGAGGCACTGCAAAGACACAAACCAGTGTGACTGTGTTGTGCTCCTCCATTAGTGGCTCCTGCCACTTGGTTCCACATCTGGTCGCATCTTGCCCTCTGGACTAGGAGAATTTACCCTCTCTCCCTCCCTGCACCATCTCCTTGCCTCCCTAGGGGACTCAAAACTGGTTTTTTCCATGTAATTCTTCAGCGTGAGAGGGATGGGAAAGTGTTTCCAGAGGAAAAAGCCCTCGAAAGCTCCGTGGTCTGGAGCAGCCAGCTCACCGGGTGGGCTGGCCTGTCTGGGAGCACTGGTCCAGCAGACATCTGGGGACTTCCCTGCAGGTAACTCTGCTGGTACCACCAGCATCCCCTGCCAAGGAGCCTGGGGCTCGGGGGTTTCAGCACAGACACCAGCTAAAACAACAACAAGCAGACTCCGTAATTACTGCCATTGTTCCCAGGCACGAGCCTGCATCAACATCATCATTACAACTTAATAATATGCAACGCTGTTGTGTGATTGCATAAAGTGCTGCTGCTGTTGATAGAAAATTAATTAATAAATGGCTTCAGCCTGCGCTAACCATGTTCCGTCAGGAATCGGGCGGGCTGCTGGGAGGATGGGGGGAAAGGTGTGGGGGCTGTTCCCAGAGCCAGCGTGGTACAGGGGCTGGGAGCCAAGGGTCCAGGGACTGGGGGCCAGGGGAGGGCTGCCCACCCCACGCAGGCTGCCCCAGCTGCAGAGCTCCTGGATGCCACCGAGGAGCTGGGCTCATGGCTGGACCATTAGACATGCATTTTGAAAGTGTCCTCACAGAGCTAAGCGAGGATATTGCAAATCATTTAAGTCCCGTGGTCGTTACTGAACCATCTGGGGCATCTGTGTGCTCCTCTCCAACATGACTCTTTGTCCTAGGCCCCCAGAAGTGGCAAATGCTCTTGCTCAGGACTGAAAGCTGAAATCTGTCAGGCTTTGGGGACCTGGGGATGTCCCTCTCCATCTGACACCAGAGGAGATGCCAACAGACCCCATCCTCTGGGGTTTTCCAGATGCCGCAGGTGGCATTTCACCAGCCATCGGCTGCTCTCACTTGTGCTTTCCCTAATCTCCTTCTCCAGGCAGGATTTCCCTAATCTCCTTCTCCCGTCCTGCATCCTGCACCGGACCATGTGTGGGTAGGGGGCATGGGGACACAGCCAGCTGGTGATGGCACTGCCCACCCTGTGACACATGCATTAAAAAATGAGAGCTGATGGTGCATGGATGCTGGTGCCCCGCATTAAAAAATGAGCTAAGAGAGCTGATGGTGCATGGATGCTGGTGCCCAAGAGCAGAGCCATCGCAGAGCCACTGATCGCTACTAATGCTGTAAACTGCCTGGGAGGGTGTTTGGGACCCTTGGGGCTGGATCTCGAGAGCAGAGCCACTGCTCGGTGATGGGGGTGTCACTACTAATGCCCTAAACTGCCTGGAAGGGTGTTTGGGACCCTTGGGGCTGGATCTCAGCCCCAAGCTGCTTGAGCAGCCCGTGGCTTGTCAGTGAGAAGCAAACATCTGAAGAGGATCCGTGACCTCAAAACACATGTGTGTGCCAGGAGAGGCCCACGGCCATGTCTGGCTGGATGTTTAAAGGCATTGGGAACACAGTGCGAAACCTTCATCATTAAGGTTAGGCTTTCAAAACCCACAGAAACCCCCCAAATTGTGAAAAACCACAGTGTCCCTGTGGGAGGACATGGACCTGCTCACAGCACCCACTGGCACTTTCAGAGGAGGGTGGTTTAGATGATATCGGCTTTCCCAGGCGATAGGACAAGAGGAAATGGCCTCAAGTTGCACCAGGGGAGGTTCAGATTAGATATTAGGAAAATTTTTTATACTGAAGGGGTTATTAAGCCTTGGAATGGGCTACCCAGGGAAGGGGTTGAGGCACCATCCCTGGAGGTATTTAAA
Source organism: Calidris pugnax (assembly GCF_001431845.1). NCBI lineage: Eukaryota > Metazoa > Chordata > Aves > Charadriiformes > Scolopacidae > Calidris > Calidris pugnax. Next base: position 2,400,996 of record NW_015090995.1, read on the forward strand.
AGACGAGTTGTCATAGTGCTTAGAGACATGGGTTAGTGATGTTTTTTATCAGAGTTGGGTTGATGGTTGGACTCGATGATCTTAAAAGTCCCTTCCAACCCAGAGAATTCTGATTCTATGACTCTATTCCATCCTGGGTGCTGGTGTGGGCTGGGCAGCACTGGCATGAGGTGGCCCTTGTGAATTCTGATTCTATGACTCTATTCCATCCTGGGTGCTGGTGTGGACTGGGCAGCACTGGCATGAGGTGGCCCTTGTTGCCAGGTGGTTGCAGAGAGCTCTTCCTTCTCCGGTCTCAGGAGACAATTTTTATGGGATCCCCTTTTCGTTGGGGGTGGCTGCTGCTTTGGGGGTGTCCGTATGCCAGGGGTGTAGGCATGGAGATAGAGAAGGTGCCGCTGTGTAGGCTCAGGAGACAATTTCTGTGGGATCCCTTTTTTCGCTGGGGGTGGCTGCTGCTTTGGGGGTGCCCCTATGCCAGGGGTGCAGGCATGGAGATAGAGAAGGTGCCGCTGTGTGTCCTGGCAGCCAAGCACATCAAGGCTTTTCTCTCCCATTCAGCAACCAACCCCGTATGCATTTGCCTTCTAGGAGTGTAGGAGGAGATGTCCTCTCCTTTGCACTGTGTCTGTCTGTTGGAAAGGTAAATAAAGCAAACAGCCAAGGGGTCCTCTGCTTTTCAAGGAGGCTCTGCTCCCTTTTCCCCCCGTCCTGGACCCGTGCACTGGGGGTGATGCTCACACATCATCAAGTGTACCTGCCGTTGCACTGAGGGGCTTCCCTGGAACATGGAGCTATTTGTTTTATGTGCCGAGGACCAGAAATGTTTGCACTGAGCAGCAGACATGATGGGAGCAGATGCAGGTATTTCACCTTTGAATCCTGGCCTTGCTGGCTTGCTAGGAGCTGAGCGGGAGGCTGATGAATTGCAAACACATTAAGACCCCAACTTGCTGGCAGCCCTCTTGCCTGGCTTTGTCAGCTGTTCAGCTGATGAGTTGTTTAAGTGGTCTTTTTATTGTGCTTCCTTTCCAACCCTTCAGACACGCTAATGGTTGGAGGCTCTGCCTGAGCTCTGGGCAGCCTTCTCCAACCTGTCCTTTACATCAGCGAGTTTTTCTGAGCCCTTTTTGGGCTGGTGGAAAGAGGGCCTGTGTTGTCATCTGCCTGTTGGCTTATGGATTTTATATCGTGGACCACCTATTGTGATTTGACTTGGGCTTCTTTTTATTAGAGTCATGTGAACCCATCTGTGAGTGTCCTGAACTGCTGCCCACAACCTGAGCAGCAATTCCTCCCCCTCAAAAAACTTTCACTGAGATGCCAAAGCATTTAACCAAAATTGATGTTATTTCCTGGCCTGACGTTTCTTCTCTGCTTCTTCTGAGCTTTGTCCAGAAGCTGCAAAACTCCTGCAGGAGTGTGTTCACCTGGAGGGGGGAGCTGGGGTCTCATCTCCCAGGATCTCCAGCCCGGTTTTGCAGCACTTTAGGAGTTTTTGATGTTGGATGAGTTTCTCAGGAAATCTCCCCATGGATCTCCCAAGCTGCCCTGGTGCTGAGCTTCACCTGCACAGAAGGGAAATGGTCCACACTGCTTTCAGGCTGGAAGAAAAACCCATCAGACTTTGTAACCCCCATGGCCAGGAGGCTTCCTAGCTGATTGCCCGATCCCATCACACCAGGGCTGGGGACCCTCCTGCAGCGGGTGGGAAGGATGCTCTCTCTCTCAACACAAACATCTTCCTGAGAAGGCAATCTGAGCTCTGCAGCCCAGAGCAATATACAGGCCTGATTTTTCCATGGTTGAGGAATAACCCCGTTTTCAGGGCTCCTGGGGTGTTGCCCCATGGGGAGGTGGAGCAGAGTCTGCCTGGAGAAAGCTGAGCGGGAGCCGCCGGGAACGGCGGGATGGCGAGACACCAGCACCTGGAAAGAATTAACGCTTACCCTCAGCAAGAGCTTGTAAGGAGAAAGAACAAAGCAGGCGAGGAAAAACCAGAGCAAGAACAAAATGGTGCTAGTGGGAAAAGGCATTCCTGCTTCTCTGCAAGGGGGACGGAGCTGTCTGAGCAGAAACTGCGGGGCTTTGGGGGGGAAAGCTGCTCCCTGGAAGAGACTCAGCCTTTCTCACATTTTCTGGTCTGTTCCCTTCTGCCTCTGATTTTTTCCTCCTCTTTGTCTTTCCTTCCCTTTCTGACTTTGTCCCATCCCTCTTTCTTTCTCCGTTCCCTCTGATTTTTTCTGTGTATCCTTCTCACACACTTCTCCTTTTTTTTCTGTAGTGAGATAGTGTTTCTTTCTGTGCCCAAAGGCCATTCCCACTTTCTCAGGAGTGTGGGGGCTTAGTACCCTGGTTGTCCTTTCTCCAGTGATAACTCTCTCCATGGAGGCCCAGTGTTGATCTATACCCAAAACTCTTTCTCGTGAGGTGCAAAAAAGGGGATAGGCAGAGTTGGAGCATTGCTGCATTTAGTTAAATGAATAGACGTTCTGGAGATCAGCACTAATTTACATTTGACACATTTTTGCAAAGTATCTTCTGCTTGTGGTCCTCCAGTGGGCTCAGAGGGCTTGTTCCCTCCAGGACATGTGGTACCTGCTTCCCAAAGAACTTCTTTTGAAATAAATATTGCTAATAACCTCCTGGCTGACTTCTCTTTGAACTCTACCAGACCTGATCACACCAATTGGTCAAACAAAAGATAAAAAGAATTGCACTTCACAAGGGAGTTCTCCTCCTTCATGTCCTCTTGGGGTGTTTTAGCTTAAGTGGAGGAGTTCTTCACCCCATCTGGGTCACTGAGCCAAGAGCAGGACTCCACGCAGGTCTAGTCCAACTGACATCCCTCAACATACTTTTTAGAGACATTTGTTTCCTAAACCATGTATGTGTCTAGCATTAATAACGTTTGAAAGCCTCCTTACTCTTTGGTTGTGCCAGAGTTTTGGCTGAGCGTGACTCTGGCTCAGTTATGGTGCAAAATTCCTGGAGCAGAGAAGGTGAAACCCCTTCTGAGCCCCCGGGGACACTCCTCTGCAAACCAAAGTACTGACCAACCTCTGGGCAGCTGGAGAAGGTCTCTCTCACCTTCTTACCCTCTTTTCACTGTTGACTAGACCAGCTTGTCTGTTGGTGTTTCTGGCCTGACTGAAAGCAGAAGTGAGGTGAGATCTCCAGTGAGCTCCTGCAGCCAGATTTCTAGCCTGTTTTGTTGGCCTGAGGGCTTGCACAAGTTTGGAGAAGTATTCAACCATCTGAGTGTTTTACCCAAACTTGAACTCTAGTAGAGCTGGTGACAGAAAGGACCTATATAACTCATCCACTCCATCTCCCTGAAATTTCCAACTTCCTGAGTTTCTCCCATCACCATCTTCTGTCCCTGTAGGGCCTGATGTAATAGGGCAAGCAGTAAAAAGTTACTAGGTATAAATGAACTGATGGGGATTAAAGAACCAGCACATGCCTCCTGGAAGGCTTTAAAAGCATCCTGTTTAGAAACGGCTCTGTTTCTGCATCCCACATTCTTAGTAATTTTCTTTCTCCTGTTTTTTTCATTCGTATGGAGGAATTGCAGTTGGAGCAGGCTCACCAGGTCCCATTCCATCCGTCCTTCCTGGGGCAGGAGGAGTGCTGTCCCACTCAGCCCCTTCCCAAGGCTTTCCTGGAGCTTTTTTTAGGGGTTTTTGGATACTAGTTTCGTTTCCCATCATTCATGCCTTTGCCTGAGTGACTTGGAGATCTGTATTTAGGGGTGAAATGTGCACAGGCAGGGTGCTGGCTCCTGGGGCAGCACAGGCTTTGCTGGGCCATGTCCATAGCGCCTGTGTATTGCTTGGTGGGGCCAGGATGCCTTTGAGGACAAGTCAGACCCAGCCTGGCAGGGCAAACAGGTTGTTCCTAGGGCTCTTGTGGGCTCTAGTGGTGCCCAGTGGGTGATTCTCCCATTGCATCCAGCTTTTGGAAGGAAAATTGAAATCCTTCCCGCTTTGGGATACAGAGAGCCAAGCTGGTACAGGAATTTCGGTGCAGTTTAAGGTTTTTATTTGCTTTAAAGAGCACTTCTGTTGACTTTGCTGTGATGAGTACTATGATTTGCTGTTTGCAGGTAGTGAGAGAGATTTCCCTGGCAGAAGAGGGAGCCTCCACTGCTCAAGGTGGCATGAGTGTGCTGGGCAGGAGGAGCTGATGCCAGGGGAGGACAGGGGAGGACTTTAAACCTCCAAGCAGAGGTTTAAATCACTAGCAGCCTTGTGTAGCTAAGTTTGGGTGCTGAGGTCCCCCAGGATACCCTGTGCAACGAGCAGCTGAGCATCTCTTGGCAGGAGAAGGATGAAGGGGGTGGAACTGGGATGTGCTGGGGCATTTGGCATCATTTACAGTCTTGTCTCTTCACATAGCTTGGCACCGAGGTGTTACTAGAAGAACTGTGCTGCTGCTGGGCTTCCCAAACTCCCGGGCGCGGATATTAAAGCCATGTGCAATTACTGGCCTGTTCAGGAAGGAAATGGCCAAGACTGCGTGAGGTTTATTGATTTCATTCTTGGAGAATTTTTGTCTTGTCCCCTGCTGTACCAATGTATTCATCCTCACGGATAAATACCACGTGCTCCAGGCCAAACAGTGCGATTAGGGTTTGTTTTTTTTTTTTTCATCCTTGTTTGTATATCAGGCTGTAGCAAGGCTCTCTGGCATTTCTTCCTTTGCTAGCTGTGGCCAGCAGTTTTGCATCTGTACCAAAAACGCACAGCCCTTGAAAGCACAACGTTGGTGAAATGCCGGTGTGTGAGCAGCATCCGCACAGGGCTGAGCCGAGCTTGGCTGATTTATTTGCTGCAGTTGGATGCATGTTCTGGCATTTCTGGGGATATTTAGAAAGTCTTAATGGCTCTGAAGAGGCCGTCTGGTGTGGCTCAAATGGAGGCGGTGGAGCCGTGCCACGTCCCTCAGTCCTCGGTGCGAGTCCTCAGTGCCCCTGCCCACAGAAGATCAGGGAAGAGCCAGTGATGGGTCTCGAGAGGTTTGCAGGTTTTTGAGCCGTTCAGGCAGCTCCTCTGGATGTCTCGCGCAGATCTTTGGTTTGAAGATTAAGTTGGAAAACTTTGAAAGATCTCCTTTCCTCTGAGATTTCGTGTGCTTCCTGGCTCCGCTTGAACCAAAACCGCAGTGCCAGAACAAAGGCTTTTCTCCTTGCACCTTGCTATTTGAGATGAAAACAAAGCTGCAGCGGGAGGGAGGCTGTTGGATGTGTCTTTCTAAGCGAGAGCTAAACCAAACATTTGCAGCCTGTATCAGCTGAGGTTTGAGTTGAGTTGCAGAGCAAGGGCCTGAGCCAGACCGTGTTTTTTTGTTTTGTTTTGTTTTTTTTTTCCAAGCAGCTTGGAAAAAACCAGAAGCTTGATTCGTACCTACTTTCAGAAAATCATCCAGCTTGGATGAGATCCCTCTAGCTGCCCTTGCGTGCTGCATTTGCATACTGGGTGGCCTGAAGCTTTTTCCCATGGTCGCTGAGAGAAACCAGAAATGGGATGGGTAGAAAAGGCAGGGACAGTGGAATATTCTTTAGGTATATTGCTCCGCTTTCACACACCCACTGGTAACTGAGCACAGCACCCGCCTCCCTCTGGCTGAGTTTAATGCCGTATCTGTACGTTGGCATCTCCCTCCACCTGTTTAATGCCTGTGTGGATGGTGTTAGCAGGCACTTTGCTGAAATGAAGTGTGGGAAGACAGTTTGCTCTCTCCCTGGCAAGCTGCAGATGATGAGGTGCATGTGCTTCTGCGGCGACAACAGTGATAAGGGAGTGTTAATATCACCACGAATCCCTCATTTTGAGGAAAATGGGCCTCTTTCTTTTTTTTTTTATTTTTTATTCTAAACTGTTAAAGCATTTCACAGAGCTCTCCACAAATGTAACCCGGGAGCAGTGTGCTGCATCCAGCCTGAACCTCGCTGAACAATCCTGCTGTCGAAACCTGGTGCCCGCCTGAAACGATGAGGTGCTTGTGAGGCAGAAATATTTGGCATTAAAGCAGACATTGATCCCATCTGAGGTGTCTGTTCTGTTCCGGCTTGTCTCAGTCTTAATTTCTCCCCGTCATGCCTCCTGCATCTGCCTGCGTCCTTCTCTCTGCGTGTGCATTTTAAGCCTCGTCAGAGCTGCCCAGTCGGAGGATCCTGTGCATGGGGTTCGCGTTGCCCTGCAATGCCTTTTGCAGATGAGGTACCCAAATTCAGGCTGTAGCAAGGCTCTCTGGCATTTCTTCCTTTGCTAGCTGTGGCCAGCAGTTTTGCATCTGTACCAAAAACGCACAGCCCTTGAAAGCACAACGTTGGTGAAATGCCGGTGTGTGAGCAGCATCCGCACAGGGCTGAGCCGAGCTTGGCTGATTTATTTGCTGCAGTTGGAAGCATGTTCTGGCATTTCTGGGGGTATTTAGAAAGTCTTAATGGCTCTGAAGAGGCCGTCTGGTGTGGCTCAAATGGAGGCGGTGGAGCCGTGCCACGTCCCTCAGTCCTCGGTGCGAGTCCTCAGTGCCCCTGCCCACAGAAGATCAGGGAAGAGCCAGTGATGGGTCTCGAGAGGTTTGCAGGTTTTTGAGCCGTTCAGGCAGCTCCTCTGGATGTCTCGCGCAGATCTTTGGTTTGAAGATTAAGTTGGAAAACTTTGAAAGATCTCCTTTCCTCTGAGATTTCGTGTGCTTCCTGGCTCCGCTTGAACCAAAACCGCAGTGCCAGAACAAAGGCTTTTCTCCTTGCACCTTGCTATTTGAGATGAAAACAAAGCTGCAGCGGGAGGGAGGCTGTTGGATGTGTCTTTCTAAGCGAGAGCTAAACCAAACATTTGCAGCCTGTATCAGCTGAGGTTTGAGTTGAGTTGCAGAGCAAGGGCCTGAGCCAGACCGTGTTTTTTTGTTTTGTTTTGTTTTTTTTTTCCAAGCAGCTTGGAAAAAACCAGAAGCTTGATTCGTACCTACTTTCAGAAAATCATCCAGCTTGGATGAGATCCCTCTAGCTGCCCTTGCGTGCTGCATTTGCATACTGGGTGGCCTGAAGCTTTTTCCCATGGTCGCTGAGAGAAACCAGAAATGGGATGGGTAGAAAAGGCAGGGACAGTGGAATATTCTTTAGGTATATTGCTCCGCTTTCACACACCCACTGGTAACTGAGCACAGCACCCGCCTCCCTCTGGCTGAGTTTAATGCCGTATCTGTACGTTGGCATCTCCCTCCACCTGTTTAATGCCTGTGTGGATGGTGTTAGCAGGCACTTTGCTGAAATGAAGTGTGGGAAGACAGTTTGCTCTCTCCCTGGCAAGCTGCAGATGATGAGGTGCATGTGCTTCTGCGGCGACAACAGTGATAAGGGAGTGTTAATATCACCACGAATCCCTCATTTTGAGGAAAATGGGCCTCTTTCTTTTTTTTTTTATTTTTTATTCTAAACTGTTAAAGCATTTCACAGAGCTCTCCACAAATGTAACCCGGGAGCAGTGTGCTGCATCCAGCCTGAACCTCGCTGAACAATCCTGCTGTCGAAACCTGGTGCCCGCCTGAAACGATGAGGTGCTTGTGAGGCAGAAATATTTGGCATTAAAGCAGACATTGATCCCATCTGAGGTGTCTGTTCTGTTCCGGCTTGTCTCAGTCTTAATTTCTCCCCGTCATGCCTCCTGCATCTGCCTGCGTCCTTCTCTCTGCGTGTGCATTTTAAGCCTCGTCAGAGCTGCCCAGTCGGAGGATCCTGTGCATGGGGTTCGCGTTGCCCTGCAATGCCTTTTGCAGATGAGGTACCCAAATAAGACCTTGGCGTGAAATTTTTCCAAGTTTCTAGGATGCTGTGTGCCTTCTCTCCCTCATTTCACCTTCGTCTGGGTGGGTTCATGACACAGACCCTTTCCCATCTGCTGTCAGGCCTACTTTGAGGACAGGCAGGGGCATAGGTGCTGCTCCGCGCTGGAGACAAGAGCCCCCTGGTTCTCCCAGGCCTCAAGTGCCACCTTCCAGGAGAAAGAGATGCTGAGATCCCTTGCAGCAGCATGTACAGACTTTGGTGGGGGAGGCCAAGCTGCACCATGAGCGTGGGGCTGAGGCTGGGAGGCTGCTCTCGCTGACACGGTGATGGGCATCGCTGCAGCTGGGGTGGAGATCAGCGTTGGATGAGGTCAGGAGAACCCAGAGATGTTCTTGCAGAAGGAGGGCACCAGGAAAGATGACTGAGGCTGTGATGAGCCACCTCCAGAAGCTCTGGAGGGTGCTGAAGACCATCCTCTGCCTCACTGGTGGTGTTACTTGGGAGCATGAGGGACTCCTAGGCAAAGCCCTTCTCCAGCCAGCACTCCCTACCACACTATGTAACCCCCGGGACACAAGCTGCTGCAGCTTCTCACCACAAGCAACAGGATTTATTCCAACCATGACATACCTTTGGTTTCTCTGGTCTTTGTGGCTTGTATCAGACATAGACCACCAGTGTCCCACCTAGCTATTCATCTGCCTCCCAGTTCTCTACTCACATTTCTTGCTAGTGGAGCAAGACCCTCCCACCCCTGCTCTCCTTCGAAGAGCTTTCACAGCGAGGAGTGGATTTTCCAAGGCTCACGTACCCGTGGGCACATCCAGTGAGCGCTCCCATCCATCTGCTGAACTCTTTGGGAAAAAAAAAATAAAAATCAAGCAGCCAAACAATGAATGAGTACAAAAGCATATGTGAAGAATTGGCAAGGAGCGTTCCCTGACTCACAGCATCCATGCTTCTGCATGTCTGCTCCGCGCACAGATCACTGCCTCTCCTTACCCTTGCTTTAATTAGTAAGGGCTGAGCACACTCTGGGAACACGCTGGAAGAGGAGTGATGAACAAAACAGCAGCTCCAGATGAGCGAAAGCATCTGAGGAGTTAGTTGAAGATGGAAAAAATGGGTTGGTCTGTGTTTTCCGACCGTGTGAGCGTACACCGTGCCGGGGAACTGCTCCAGCTAACGAGCATCTTCCCTCCCAGGAGCAGGCAGAGGTACAGTCGAACAGGGAAACTGCCTGCACCAATTACCTGTGCAAGAGCACATTCCTGAAAGCGTCGTTTCTCTGAGTGGTATTTAGCTCATGCTCTTCTGATGCTGGATTAGAGGTCTGGAAAGTCTCTCTCCTTGGGCCTTGGCCAAGGCTGTTCTCAAATACCTCCAGCGATGTGCTGCTGCTCCTTCCTGAAGAAGCTGGCCTGCTGGAGAGGTGACCCAACGCTCCTGTTAAATTTACCTCCATACGGTATCCTCCAGGTGCTTCCATCCAAACCTTTTCATCCCTTCTTTGGTGGCTGGGAGACGCGTAATTCCTCTCCTCCTTTGCCCCACCAGAAATTCAGACGGACCATCAGCCTTTTGCCTGCCTAGTCTTAGCGAGGACTTTGCTAGGCTGGGGTAAATGTCTTCTTTTTGATCTTTCTGAAGAAGCCACAGGTTTTTCCAAACGTGCTCCAAGAATGCAGCCTAGTGGCCTCCACAGCTGCCTGCTCCACGTGCATCCCGTTGTCACGGCTCTCAGGTGATGGACGGAGGGGCCGAGTGTGCCGGGAAGGGAAGGGCTTACACAGTCAGCCTGAGCCCCCCCTCCTCACCCTCTCCAGCAGTAAGATCAGGGCAGTGATAATGGCTTTGTTTAAAAGGAAGAAGAGGAAGGAAAATGGAAGTCTAACACAACAGGACTTGCCTCACCCAACTATCCCGAGGACCTCGGCTGCCAAAACTGGATGGAAATAAAACGCTCTAGACAATGCAGGACCATATCTGGGAGCTGCAGGAGCCCGGCCAGCCCCCTCTGTCCTCGTAAGATCTGATAGGGCTCTTTGCCTGCACGGGACGGGCCCACCGGCCATTGTTCCCCCGCTGGCCCGTGCCACTGGCGGCCGGCGGCGTTGTCCTGGGATCCACATGTTATCGCCGAGTGGAGAGAATCGCAGGAAATCGGACCAGATCATATCCGACCTTTAACTGTATCGCATCTCAGGGCACTGGGTTTGTTTGTTGGTTTGTTTTTTTGTTTTTTTTTTCCCCACTGTCCTTGTTGGCTCTTTTTTTGGACACGGGGAATGGTGCGACATGCAAACAGTTGGTCTCCCAAAATAACCGTGAATGCGATCATTGCCCGACTGGTTCATGGTCAGCCTGTGGCTGCATCCTCCCCCCGACAAAGGCTGAAAATGGACAGTTTGGAAAAAAAAAAGCAGGGTGAAACATCCAGCAAAGTTGCCAGCCCTTTCCCCAGGCCAGGTGGGGAGCGTTCGTGCAGTACTTACTCATGGGGGGGTCTTTACATCTGATGTGTGGAGCCTGGTGATGGCTGCCTTGGGGTTCCCCTCCTCTCCCTGCAGGGAAGGGAAATCCCCTGCCTTGCCATTTCTCCTCAGGAACATGCCTGAATTATTATGACAGAACTTCTAGTTCCTGCAGGGGAATGGCAATTCTTCTTCTCCTCCCAAAATGACAAAACTGCTAGTTCCTGCAGAGGAATGGCAATTCTTCTTCTCCTCCCAAAATCCCTAGAGGAAGGAAACCTCGTAATTACCAAGGGGTTCAAACTTTGCTGTTGTCTCCTCAAATTGGAGGGTCTTTGTGGAAGGGGTCTATGGACCTGACATCCTGAGGGGGGCACAGGTGGGATGTGGGCTGCATCTTTGGACCAGTCACCAGAGCTGGGGTTTCCCAGCACTTTCTTTGCATGGCAGCCAAACACTGTGGGCCCTGAGGGCACGAGCTGTGCCCACCTCGAGCTGCCATCTCTGCAGTTAGGGCACGGGGCAGGGGGAGAGTGGCCCAAACACCTGGTAGTGACCAGTAGCCCTCTGCCTGTAGAACCTACCATTCTTACTCACCAGAGCAGCCCTTGGTGCCACCATCATCAAAGACTCAGTGTTACCAACTGGCCAGCCCAGAGCCCTTCATCACCCTCATCACAGATGGTCTATGGGCTCCTCGCAATGGAAGAAGTTGGGTTTTTTCACTTCCAACCTTTCCACAGACCAGCTACATGCCTTGGGGCAAGTCAGACTTTGGTCTCCAAGGAGGCAGGATGAGTCCTTGCAGGTGCCATAGTTACCTGGCCAAACGGGCCATCAGGTGGGTGAGCTTCTCCCATCCCTTGGGGGGCTGCACCGCTGCCTCCTGTCCTTCCCATCTCCCCAGCTGGCAGTGTGACCCAACAGCTTTCTGTCTTTAAAATATTACCCTTAATTAATTTGTCTGTACCGATGCTCCTGGTAATACTATTATTTGTAATGCCTCAGTGCATCCCTAGGGAAAGGCACAAGTCTTAATTAACATCTGTAGAGCTGCCTGAGCACCACGCCAGGAAAATGTGAGACAGAGAAGGTTACTGTCGTATCAAGATGGTTTTAGCTTCCTTTTTTTTTTCCTGGAAAATGTGAGACAGAGAAGGTTACTGTTGTATCAAGATGGTTTTAGCTTCCTCTTTTTTTCCTTTTTTCCCTTCTTTGCAGACCCCCTGCTTTTTCCCAGTGGACATGCAGACCTCCATCTACCCTTGCAAGATGGGCTTGCTTTTCAGCATCACCTCTGCTGGCAAAGAGCCTTCCAACCCCCATTTTCCCCACTTTTCATGGGTTTTCCCAAGGTGTGCTTGCACAGGGCTCACCTGTGTGTTGCACACACACGCTGGCTGGATATCCAGATGTTTTCCAACCATCGTTTGCCATCCCTGGTGATTTGCAGAACCTCCCAAATCGCCTTCTGAAGTAGCTTAAACTGACTTTTGCGCGGGGCGGGTGCCGACAGCCAGACTGAAACGCGCACGGCTTCTTACACCCGTTTCAGTAAACAGCTCAGGATTCCTCCCCGCTCTCTGCTTGCTAACCGAGAAATTAGAAGCAAATCAAATGTAAATCCCTTGGTTTTCAGGCAACGGCAGCGAAGCCTGTGGCTGGCACCCTCGTGCCAGGCAGGGCAGGTGACGAGCCCCCGGCCAGCCCTGGCTGCACCACCTGGCTAGTGCTGAATCTCAGCCGCGCCAGCCTCATTAGTGCGAGGCTGCTCTGGACTAATTAACTCTTCTGGAAAGGCAGGTGTAGGATGAGGCTGGTGAAGTGCCACCGTAAGGTGGTTCTGGCGCTGGGTGTGTAGCTGGGTCGTGCCATAAAGGCGTAGCTGTAGCACCACGGATGCTTCACAGCTTCTCATCACTCCGGATCACCTGCCAGGGGTGCAATGACCTAAATCCTTCCTCTTTCTATACAAATGAGCGGGACCTGGCTGGTATCCACCCTTCGATGCCATAAAGGAGTAGCTGGAGCACCACGGATGCTTCACAGCTCCTCATCACTCCGGATCACCTGCCAGGGGTGCAATGACCTAAATCCTTCCTCTTTCTATACAAATGAGCGGGACCTGGCTGGTATCCACCCTTCGACTGGGTATCTATGCAGGTTCTCCCCCTTTTCTACAACTCTACAACTTTTTTCTCTCTACAACTGCTTGAAAGGACATTGTAGAGTGATTGGTGCTGGTCTCTTCTCACAGGCAATTAGGCAATGACCTAAATCCTTCCTCTTTCTATACAAATGAGCGGGACCTGGCTGGTATCCACCCTTCGACTGGGTATCTATGCAGGTTCTCCCCCTTTTCTACAACTCTACAACTTTTTTCTCTCTACAACTGCTTGAAAGGACATTGTAGAGTGATTGGTGCTGGTCTCTTCTCACAGGCAATTAGCGATAGAACGAGAGGGAATGGCTTCAAGCTACAAGAGGGTAAGTTTAGACTGGACATTAGGAAAAAATTCTTCACAGAAAGAATGGTCAGACACTGGAATAGGCTGCCCAGGGAGGTGGTTGAGTCACCACCCCTGAATGTGTTTAAGAGTCATTTAGATGTGGTGTTGGGGGATATGGTGTAGAGGAGACCTTTGTAGAGCAGGGTAGATGGTTGGACTCCATGATCCCAAGGGTCTTTTCCAACCTGAATGATTCTATGATTCTCTCCCCCTTTTCTCTTTCTGCCTGCAGACAGGGTGTCCCCTTCCCTGGCACCTTCCTGGGCAGGACAGCTGATGGGATCCAAAGCTTCCTCCCCATGCAGTTGGGTCCCCACAGCCCCAGAGCAGTTTTTCAGGACTAGCCAGTGTGTCCTTCCAGCAAGTGGAGGCCCCCAGCTCTGTTCCTGGTTGCTCTCGGATCTTTTCAGCCAAATCTCCCAACGTCTTGGCTAAGCTGTGCTCCAAAGCCAGCCAGATTTCTGATGCTTAGCAAAAATATTCATTAACGACTTAATCTGCACACACACAGGGGAAGCTTTTAGTGTATTTGTTCTAGGTCTGTGAAACAGTGATCTGGCCACTGCTTTAAACTCTGCCTTGATCTGTGATCTCAGAGGTGAAGAATTCAGGAAAATGCTGTTCGGGGAGACAGTCCAAAGTATCCCTTGCGTTCCCACCGCAGTGCTCTTACCCGCACACTGCAAGTGTTACAAAATGCAATGATTTTCTGCAAAATTGTCACCTCGATGCTGCAGGAGGCGGGGGGAGACGATGCTGCCCAGCTGCTTTGGGAGGGAAGGTCTGGAGGCTGTAATCCTCCCCCAAGCCCAGCCCAGGGTATGGTGTTAACGTGGGGGAAAAGCATCACATGCTACTGTGCAACCCTCTCTAACTCCACGTTGGTGTGACTTCCCACCTTCTGTGATCTTTGGTGTGTCTCATCCTGCTTCTCAATGTCCTGGCCAGTGCAATCAGGCTGATGAACCCCGACTGTTGGTGAAGGCGAAGGTGGCTTGATCAAGGGGAGCTGATTGATAGAGCACCATGAGGGCATCGTCTCTCTAACTCCATGTTGGTGTGACTTCCCACCTTCTGTGATCTTTGATGTGTCTCATCCTGCTTCTCAATGACCTGGCCAGTGCAATCAGGCTGATGAACCCCGACTGTTGGTGAAGGCGAAGGTGGCTTGATCAAGGGGAGCTGATTGATAGAGCACCATGAGGGCATCGTCTGAGTGCAGAGCAAGGGAGAAGGTTGGAGAGTGCTGGGAATAGGGAGAGCCAGTATTTGGGGTCTGAAAGGATGGAAGGGTTGGTGCCTGTGACTCCTCTCCTTCCAAGGTACTGTCAATCTGCCCCAAATGCAATCATGTCTCCAGACACTGCAGGTGAGGGAGCACTGGTGGTGTCTTCAGACCCATGTGGGCCCTCCTCCACTGGAGAGCTGAGCCCCGTTTCTCCCAGCTACTGACTACTCAAAGGAAGATACCAAAAGCCCTTAATGTTTGCTCTTGGAAAGTGCCAGGGTAATTCTGGCCACTGCTGGGGAGCATCTGCCATGGGGCATCTTTGCAGGTTGCAGGTAAGAGAACAGAAGGCTCCAGGGAGACCTCAGAGCCCCTTCCAGTCCCTAAAGGGGGCCTATAGGAGAGATGGGGAGGGGCTGTTCATCAGGGTGTGGAGCGATAGGATGGTTTTAAACTGGTAATGGTTTTAAACTGAAAGAGTGGAGATTTAGATTAGATACTAGGAAGAAATTCTTCAATGTGAAAGAGAAGCTGTGGCTGCCCCATCCCTGGAGGGTTCAAGACCAGGCTGGATGGTGCTTTGAGCAACCTGGTCTGGTGGGAGGTGTCCCTGCCCAGGGCAGGGGGGTGGAACTGGATGATCTTCAAGGTCCCTTCCAACTCAAACCATTCTATGATTCTAATCTGGGCTGTTCCCACAAGGCCGGGGGAGAGCTGCCCCCAGCCCTTCTCCTGATGGCTTCGGGTCCAAGAGCCTTTGGGATTAGCAGCTCCTGCAGACACATCGCCTCTGCTGAGAGTCCTGCAGCAGGAAAAGAGTTGGCGCAGAGGAGGGGATGAGTCTCAGCACTCGTGGCTTGCACGGGGAAGGCGAGTGGGCTGGGAAGGTGGGAAGGAGAGGAAGGCACGGGGGAGGCACCACAGGGAAGAGCTGCCAGCGCTGGGTGGATAGACACGGAGCGGTGCGAGGGCTGGCTGGGGGAGGAGATGTAAGCTTGCCATGGAGCCAGAAGGAGACACAAAATTTCATGTAACGATCCCAGCTACCCCCGCAACACCATCACTCCTCCTCCCCAGCCCGGATGAGACCGTCGGGTGGGTGTCTCTGAGTCACAAACATCCCCCAGGCTGGGGTGTGCCGGGACTCCCAAGCTCTGGTGGCTGTTCCAAAATGGCTGTGTGGGGTGCAGACACAAGCAGGTGGCCTGTTCTTTAGAGAAAAAGTACTCTGGAGCCATGGGACTAACTGAGTGACCCAATCCCAGTGGTGTTTGGAGGTCTGAGGTGAGGATTCTGCTGGCTGCTACGTCCTCATCTTCTTCGTCTGTACAGGTCACTCTCTGCAGGACAAGGGGCTTCATTGACAGTGTGAATGGGAGTTTTACACCAGTGGAGATGCTCCTCAGTCCCTTCCAGCCCTGTGCAAGGAGCAGCTGGTTCAGCACCCTCTGGCTGTGCAGATGCTTGAGGGAACTGGCATGAACAGAGACAGGAGCTCGGAGCATCCTCCCCTTTCCTCGGAGGGGACATCGGGTGGGTTCTGGGACCTCACCGTCCCCTTGGGCTGAAAGAAGGCATCGACAAGTGATGCATTTTGGTCCCCCCTCCTCCCTTCCCTTTGGCAGACGCTGTTGTGTCTAACGCTAACCTGTTACAGCTGATAACGGCCGCAAACGCTGCTGCTGCTGCTTTCAGAAAAATTCGTGGGATGCCAGATTATTTCCATGCACAACAGGAGCCCCGAGGCTGCGCCTGCCTGAGCTTCTTCCCTCACGTCTCCCACCATTGCCACCACTGGGCCAGGTATGGGAGCGAGGTGGGCAAGCTGGGGGGGGCCAACTCCCACCCTGGTGTACCCCCTGGTTGCCTTTCCTACTGCAGCCGGGTGGTGAGAGCTGAGGGATGGATGGATGGATGGATGGATGGATGGATGGATGGATGGATGGATGGATGCTCTAAGTGGTCTTGGGGGATATGGTGTAGGGGAGAACTTTGTAGAGTAGGGTAGATGGTTGGACTCGATGATCCCAAGGGTCTCTTCCAACCTAGATGATTCTATGATTCTATGAACGGATGGACGTATAGACACAACTTTTATAGGAGTTTCTAAGCAACTTAGTGCATAAATCCCTTTGGAAACGAAGTTCCTAAATCACATGGGAAGATCTGACCGTGTCCCAGGAAAATTAGTGTGTCCCAGCCAAAGTCCTGGCCGTGGCTGTGCTGGTGGCCCCAGACAGAGGATGTTCTCCAGGGGACACTCACAAAGGGCCCGGAGCGAGGCGCTGGCAGAAGCGCAGCTGCGGCGTGGTATGCATTTCTGGGGAGATTTTTATGGAGGGAATGCTGATGAGTAATAAACAAGGTGCTGCCTGAGTCTTGTTTGGAGGGAAGAGGGGAGGGAGCGGAGGGGCTGAGGGAAAGAAAGGAATACAAGGAAGATGAGAAAGAATGAAATGACCTTGGTGAGTTTTTCTGGCCGCTCTCCAGGTTGCAGGGCTGATGCCAGAAAAATCTCCGAGTCCCTTTTGGCTGGATGTCCGCTCCCTGCGTTAGGTGAATCACACACACATTTCTGGAACATTACATGTTCACAGTTGCAAAGCTCGCAGTAATTAGAAAAACTACAAGACCAAGGCAGGGGGAAAAAAAATATATGAGTCACACATGGAAGTGGCCTTATTGTGCTGCGGGAGAATCAGCTTTGCAGATTTCCAAAGGTAAAGGCACATCAGCTTTCCTCGCTGCTGGGAAGGGCTCTTTGCTGCTGCCCTCGCCCTGCTGCTGGCACCACCGGGCGAGCAACGGCTCTGGAGGAGGCCAGGAGACATCAGGATGTGTCTAACCAAGGTGAGAAGGGTGTGAGATTCCCGTGGGATGACTCTGGATGAGGAATCGCTGTTGTGCAGTTAACTCGCAGTGAGGATGTTCTTGCTCCACGTGGTGGGGGGTCCCACCCACAGTAAGCATGATCCCCTTCCACCCATGAATTTAGCCACCTCAAAATAAGCTGCTTTTACTCCAAAAGAAGAGTCGCCATGCCAGGAGTTGATCCCAAGGAGTTATTTCAACACAGGCAGGTCCTCAGGGTGAGACCAGTTGCTGCCATCCAGGCGATGAGTGGGCTGGGAGCCTTCTCCCACCCTCTGGCATGTACCAGCAGCGGATGGTGACCTGTTATCCCTGGCTCACTTCAGCACTGCATCAAGATGAGTGAGCCCCATACCAAGTCCCTGTGTTCAGGGGAGTTCCATAAATCACGCAGACAGTCTTGTTTCCAATGAACTGATGGATGGAGCTTTCATCCCTTTCTATGCCTGACCCTTCTGCTGCTGCTATTCATTAACAACACAAAGGGTGTTTTAACCTGGGAGCAAACGGTTTGTTTAGTTAACTTCCCTCCTGAGTCATCCCATTTGGCTCAGGCAAAACCATGCTCCAGGAACGTCCTCCTGCTGGCTCTCCCACCGGGGCTGTGCTCCCCAGGTGCCCCCAGCGGGACACGTCAGCGTGCCTGATGGGCGAGCATCCCGTCCCATCCCATCCCATCCCATCCCATCCCATTGCACTCTATCGCATCCCATCCCATCCCATCCCATCCCATCCCATCCCATCCCATCCCATCCCATCCCATCCCATCCCATCATGTCTCGTCGCACTGCAATGCAGCACCTTTGGGCGACCTGGTGAGCAGAAGAGCTGGGCTTGGAGTTTGGCATCACCGTGTGTTGCAACACAACTGCCTGGTCTCCAAAGAGTGTGAGCTCGACGTGAGCTGAAGGATATGGCTCTTGTCTACAGATTTATCGGCTGTCCATCTGCCAAGGGCAGCAGGGTCTGCCAGTGTCCGGTGGAGACTCCACTTGGAGAAGGCCAAAGAGCGGATTACGCATCAGACGATGAAGTGATGCTATGGACAAACCACGCCGAACACGAAATCTTCCTGCAATACTCCAAGGCAGATTGTTACATCTCTCTGCCAAGAAATCAGACATTCCTGCTAGAGTCAGGGCTTTCACAGAAGCCCCCTCTGGGACATCAAGTGAGGCTAAGACAACAGTCCAGAGCTTTGCTAGCAAATCATGAGTCCCGAGTGTCTCTCCAGCTGGCAGGACCATCATTGACCTAAATGGCCTTGTCCTCCCTGAAGCAGCTCTGTCAATTTGGCCACAATCCACTTAATAATGTAGCTTGAGTATAAAGATGTATCCAGGCCCAACCACAAAACAGCTGGAGACTGTAGGGTTGACTTAATCCTGGTAGAATAAAACGGGGAAACTAGTGGGAGTCAGCAAGGATGTTGCTGGCTGGGTTTTGAGCAGTGCTGAGTAATAAAAGGGATCAAATGTGTTAGGCACAAGCTGTCTGGAGCCACAGTTGTTGTTGTTGTTTTAACTAATTGAATTTTAGTGCTGGTGAAAGGTACCAGATTGACAGCTCTGGGGAACGGTGTCTGTTCCTCGGACCAGGTACGGCAGAAGCAGTGAATCCCCTCTTAATCCCCAGCTTCATCCAGACATCGCGCGTTCCTCTCGCGGGGAGAAAGACATTTGGCCCCTGACACATGCAGCCCTTCCCCTCTGCAGCTGGGACCTGAGCTGAGGGGTCTGCATCCCTCCCAGAGAACCCTACAGACCCCTGCCTGACTTCACAGAGATGCTCTAAGGGTCCCTGGGGGGCAACACCTCCAGGTCCAGGCAGGATGGGACAGACCTGTCCCGTCTCTGCTGCAGGGACTGTGCGTGAGGATGGGGAGGGACAGGCAGGAGCAGGGGCTGCTTTGGGGTGAGCAACGCGGTGAAGGCGTCGAGGGGAGCTGCTGCTCATGGTAAGCTGCTGCTCATGGCCTCAAGTTACACCAGGGGAGGTTCAGGCTGGATATTAGGAAATATTTTTTCACCAAAAGGGCTATCAGACATTGGAATGGGCTGCCCAGGGAGGTGGTTGAGGCACCATCCCTGGAGGTGTTCAAAAGACGGGTTGATGTAGTGCTGGGAGACATGGTTTAGTGACGGTGTTGCTTTTTGCGTGTTGTGTGGGTGTCTATTTTTGTCAAAATTAGGTTGACGGTTGGACAAGATGATCTTTAAGGTCCCTTCCAACCTAGAAGAAGAAGATTCTGTAAGAAACCCACTTTGGCTGGCTCACGGAAAGCCTTTACCAGAGGGGAGCAGCTGGGGGCTGCCGTAGCTGGGGCCAAGTGGGGCGTGTGGGGAGGAACACAGCAGCATCCCCAAAAGGGGAGCAGTGGCTGCATCCTTCCCGGGGACAGCAAGTCACCAGCAGCCAGGCGGAGGCCAGGGATGTGGCTGGACTCACGCATGGCCTGGGTGATGTCTGCCAAAGGGTTGGACACAGTGAGCAACGTTTCACCAGCAAAAGCCCAAAAAACCTGGCAGTGCTCGCTTTGCCCAAGCCTTGGGCTGGATCTGGTCTTGAAGGGGGCAAAGGCTGGGAGGAGAGGGCTGTTGTGCTGCCCCTCGCACACACACGGGCAGGGAGAGCCGACAAACAACGCAGGGAGGAGGCTGTTTCCCAGGGGAAAGCTTGGAGCAGGGGCACCTTGTCAGCCCTGCTCTATAAATAGCTGGGGAAAAAAAAAAAAGCCCCAGCAGGAAGCGGCGGATTTTAGGAAGGGCGAGGGGAAGGGCTGCGTTTCAGCCTTGCCAAGTCTCGGTCACGCGGGAGGATGACTCCTGCGCCGCGGAGGACGCTGAAGGCAGAGCTGGGAGGGTTTTCAACCCGGCAAGACGGGGCTGTGCTCCACGCTGCGGCTCTTCAGGGCTCCCTTTGAACTCCTGCTGCTGTTTTCCTCGCCAGAGCTGGCAGGGCTCAGCAGGCGGCTCCGTTCTCCAGGTGGTAGGGACGAGCTCTGCTTTGGTTTTTATGGGAGAGCCTCACTGCTCTTGTGGGTAAGAGGCTCTGGAGTCGTTTAGCAGATGTTAGGAGGGATAAAAGCACACTGATCTGCCCATTTTCAGGCAGACCGGGACCATCCAAGTGCAGAGTTTGGGAGCATTAAGTTAGTGACCCTGATGGGCGCAGAAAATAAATTCTTCAGGTCCCCTTGCTGCGGTCTCTCTCGCTTAGATTAGATTAGGTCCTGCTTACTGGGCTGAACAGAGTCCTGCTTTGCTGTGTCAGTTCCTATACCGTGACCCGTGTCTTACAGGCATTTACTGGGAGCTGGCTGTGGTGTGAGACTGGCAGGATATCAGCTTTCCAGCTGGGGCAGCCGCCTGGGAACAGCGGCCCTCTTAATAACAAGGTGTGCCCCATCCCTGCCAGTCCCGGGCGGAGGGAAAGGAAAAACAAGGAAGGATTAAAAAAAGCCATGGCTTTGCCGCATCTCGCCTTGGATTGCTTTCATCCAAGGTTTTGCTATGGAGCCGAGCTGGCTTTTTTTGGTTGGGGTTTTTATGGTTTTTTTCTTTTCTTTTAAAGTGATCCCAAAATAGCGGATGGGCACAGCCCCACGCCGTCCTGCTTTGCAGGCTGCAGCTCAGCCTGGAGCTTGTCCCCAGCATGAGAAGTGTCCCCAGCAGGTCTTGTCACAGCCGATTTGGGGGCTGGCTGCACCTGATGTGCAAACGCAGACCAGGGGGAAGTCACAACAGCCGTGTCAGGGATGAGTACCCAGCTCCTCTATGCGTTTAGTTGGGGTTTTTTTGTAATAAAAAGATAAATGCAGACTTTCATATCTGAGTTCCTCCTTCAGGAGGGATGTCTGGGCTGGAGGACGTGGGGATGTGCTGTCTTTCAATGTCACTTTAGTAATGGAAGTCCTGCAGACGAAGCTCTCGCTTCAGACGCTGAGGGCTCGGGCTGGTAGCGAGGCGCAGTATCGTCTCTCCACTTGTGGCCAGCCCGTTCTGCTAATTACTGAGCCACTGCTCTCCGCAAACCCTGCGTGCGTCAGAAGCCCGGCATCAAGGGGAGTTGGTGTGAGTCAGACTTGAAAGCCCTGAAAAACACCACCAGGATCGGAACCGGCAGCACCCAAGCGCTTCCGTAGCCAAAAGCGACGGCCGGTGTGATGGTGCCGGGGTCCCTCCCTGCCCCCCGTGGCTGCTGGCCCCTCTTTCCCCCGCAGAATGATGGAGGGTGGAACCCGGCAAAGCTCTCTGAGTTAAATCCATCCTCCTCCAATGCCCGTCCGTGGCAATTTGGGGCAGAAGGAAACCGCCCGGTCCTGAGCCAATGCTGCAGCCTGGGGTGGTGATGCTGTCCCTGCTGTCTCATGGGTTGGGGTACGCAGGTTTGGTACATCCCACCAGCTGCAAACTCCTTTGCCCCCACCAGTGCTGGGTACCCCACAGCCAAAAGAAGCTTGGCTGCCATGGTGGCAGTCCAGAGAATAGCTGATGGTGCAGGATCAGACCCTGGTCCTTCCCTGACCTACGGTTTCCATCTCTGCTTTACAGAGAGGCAGCAGCACCCGGAGAGCTGAAGGAGAGATGCCAAACACAACCTGTGGCCGGTGGGAAGAAAGGGTTAAGGCAACCCTTTCCCATACCCACTCCCAAACCACAGGAAACCTTTCATTCCCGATTCTGCTGATCAGGGGGAGCTGCCCTCCCTGGGGGGGGCTGCGGAGGGGGGCAGCAGGCAGGGGGTGGGCAGCAGGCAGCGGGCAGGGGGCAAGCAGCAGTGCTCCCTGGTAAAGCTGGGCAGGGTTGATGCTCAGAGCCGGAGCAGAATTGAAATGCAGACGGCGGCGGCGTGCGAGCAGAGCCGGGGAGAGCCGTCCCGTAGCCCGGCCTTGCGTGCCACCTACGGTTCCTTCAGCAGAGGTGATGTGTGCTCTTTGTCTGGCGGCGGAGCCGTTTATTTGCAGTCAGGCAGAGGCATCCGTGGCAGACAAGAGATTCCCCAATGGCGCGCTCTTTATGTGGAATAAAACTGAAAAAAAACCCCCATGGTAGGTGGCACTGGCTCGTAGCCACCGCCCGGCTGTGCTGGAGGGAGGGATGCTCTGCCACCCTTCGTGGTGGGTACGAAGCTTGGTGCTCCCCTGCCAGAAAGTCACTGGAACAGGTTATGTTTAAGAAATGGACCGCTCCAACAGGGTAGGTTTAGATTGAACATTAGGAAGGAATTTTTCACTGAAAGAGTGGTCGGGCATTGGAACAGGCTGCCCAGGGAGGTGGTGGAGTCACCGTCCCTGGATGTGTTTAAGGGATGTTTAGATGCGGTACTGAGGGATATGGTGTAGGGGAGGACTTTGTAGAGTAGGGTAGATGGTTGGACTCGATGATCCCAAGGGTCTCTTCCAACCTCAGTGATTCTATGATTCTATGTTATTAAGATGCGCTGTCAGAAGTTAGAGGTGTATCACATTGAGCAGGGGCAGATATTGAGAAGGAGCTCCAATGCTCCGAAAGTCAGCACCGTTTGGGCACCAGAGACACCCAGAGCAGGGGGTCTGGTGAGATATCCCCCCCCATGCTCTCATCTAAAGCTGTCCTGGCCCCCCCAGCCCCTCCTGAAGAGCATCCTCGTTTCTCCCAGTGCTGAGAGGTCCTCCTCCTTCAGTGCCAGAACGACCTTGAACCTCAGGGACTGAAATGCCAACCTCAGCCTTAAATTTCAGGCAGCTCTGGGATTCCAGTGTTCAGATTTGGGTTTCTGGTCCTCCTTGGTAGGAGAGAAACAGCAAGTGGATGTCTCAACCCAGCCCCTGTTTCACTCCTGCCCAGTCCTTTGTGTGCTGTCCTGGAGGAACGTGGTGTCTCTTGGAGGAATGTGTCCCTCTGCCCCACCGTGGCGTGGTCAGGGGAAGGAGCAGCCAAATGTGCTGTGCCGGGAGAGATGCGGTGGCATCTTCCAGCCACCTGAAGATGAGGTGTCCAGAGGAGCCACCGAGGGCCCTGTGCTGTGTAATTTTGTGATTTTGCCTCCCTCCCTCCTACTGAACGGCTTCTCCTTTCGACCTCTGCAGCGAGGGGGGGGTGGCCAGCTGGTACGGGGACATCTCCCACCAGTGACTGCAGGATGGAACTTGTGGCAGGTGGGACCAGGCATGGCATTGGAGCTCACAGAGCAGAGGGAAACAATGGCAAACAGCAGAAGAGGGTGGGAGAGACAAATGTCTCTGTCCTGTGTGCCAGCACTAATGGGGGGAGGATGTGCTCCAAATACTAACGAGGTGGCGGCAGCAGTGGCTGCCAGAGCGGTGAGCTCTCTGCTCCCAGCAACACGGAGCTGATGGAGCAGAGCTGAGAGCCCAGGTCACATCCCGGGGAGCCATGGAGTTTGTCTGACAGCGTCTCACCTCCTGACGCTCGGCGCAAAGATGCAGTGACTTGGAAATCTGGGCCTTGGAGCCGGAGTTTTTATCATCCCAACTACTTCTGCTTCGCTGCACTTAAAGAGGACGGCGTCCCAATGTCAGAGAGGAGCTCTGCTGGTCCTCCAGCTGGGGCTGACGCAGACCGATGCGAATGCTGGGCCATCTGAGAAGGTCTTCCTGGAGCAATAAATACAGGAAACGTGCTTCCAAGCAGTCTCCCTTTTCCAGGAGATGAAGGACACGGGATCGACACCGGGGGAGATGTAGCATTTAATCCTTATCAGACCCACATCACGACGTACCCGGAGGTACTGCTGAAGAGCAGCCAACCCACCACAGCAAGAGATGCCCTCCAAAACGCTGGTCTCAGCAGGTTGGCAGGAGGCTCTGGGCAGGGAGAGGTGACACCCTCACAGTGCCCTGGTTCCTGCCTCTCTCCTCCAGATGCAAGGTTGCCTTGGAGACACTGGGACATGATCAGCCCCGGTGGCTCTGACGGCTCTGAGAGGAGTGCAAGCCCTCTCCTCCAAGGGTGTCAGCCCTGACACAGCCGTGCAGGGTGTCCTTGCTGCCTTGCTGTGTGCTCCTAAGCCCAGGGGCAAGTGCTTGCCTGGGGGCTGTGCACCTTGTCCAGCTCCATCACCCACCAAGAGGATCATCCCTCTCCTTCCCAGACACATGTATCACCTCCCTACAGCCCTCAGGGCATGTGGATGTCCAGGATAGCGCAGGACCCCGCTGTGCATCATTGCAAGCATCAACCCTGCTCCAGTAGCCCCCACCAGCCCCCACACTTGGGTTTGGGGCTCCTGGGGTGCCCCGGGTGCTGTGCAGTGAGGACTGATTGCTGCACCCATGCAGCTGGTGATATTGAGATGCCCCCGCACCCCGCAGAGCCCCCGAAGCCGCCTCTGTCCCGCGTTAGAGATCTAAGCTCAAACAATAAGGGTAATGGACAGGAAATTAGAGATAAGTAGGTGGTTTGACAGGATTAGGGATAAGCAAAAGAAACATAATTATGTGATAGCTGCTATCGGACAAGGGCTCCTACGAAAGGGAATGTAAATGACCTAAAAAAAGCACTACACCAGATCAAACAGCTACACTTTGCAGATAACAGCCCAAAAACACAGGGTATAAATATTTATCACAAATGAATTCTCCAAACACTCCCTGCTCACGATCACATTAACAATAGATGGGATTGAGGATAATAAAGGCTTTTCGCAATCTTTTTTTTTTTCCTTTTTTTTTTTTTTTTTTTTTTTCCTGGGGCTTTTGTAAACGTACAGCTGTGTGTATGTGTGTGAGAGATAGGGAGTGTGTGTGTGTGTGCAGGGGACCAGTGCTGGCAGAGGGGGTGTCTGGGGGTCCTGCACCCCCCCTGACTCCTCGACAGCTCCATGTCCTCGCTGGTCACTCTGCTGATGTCCCCACAGCTCAGCCTGAGCTCACTCCTCTGTCACAGAATCACAGAATCACAGAATCTTAGTGGTTGGAAGGGACCTCTGAGATCATCGAGTCCAACCACAAAAAACAAAACCCACCACACCAAACGCCCACCAAAAACACCGCACCCACCAACTAAACCCCACACTCAACACCCCGCCATAAACCAATAACCTTTGGCACTAGAGCATGCCCTGAACAGCCATGTCTATACATTTCTTAGATATCTCCAGGGATGGTGATTCCACCACCTCCCCTGTCACCTCCATGGGAGCATCCCAGGGAAAAGGAGAACTCCCTCACCCTCCTGTCCTGGAGTCGTTGCCCACCCATGTCCTGGCCTCTTTCTGCCACGGTCCAAAATATTGAGGTTCAGCTTTGCCATCTGGGTGGTCAACACAGAGGGCACGATGGCTGCTCCCCGGGGAAGTTCTGCAGCCCCAAAGCCTGGCTGAAGCCCACCGATTCCTGTGGTTTCTCTCTCCCCAACAGAGAGGGGGGAAATTAATGAATGGGGGGGCATGTTCCTGTGGAGCCGTTGGGAAACCTCTGCCTCAGATGAGAGCAAGGCTGGACCCTTTTGTGTCCACAAAGCACTCTGAAGGCATCCAGCTCTTTTGTGTGGCTGGGACCTCGGATCAAGCCAAGGGAGATCCCCTCCACACCCCCATGCAGCCCCATCACCCAGCACAGGGCCGTGGGTCTCCCCCCAACACG
Source organism: Calidris pugnax (assembly GCF_001431845.1). Lineage (NCBI taxonomy): Eukaryota > Metazoa > Chordata > Aves > Charadriiformes > Scolopacidae > Calidris > Calidris pugnax. The sequence goes on from NW_015090995.1 coordinate 2,426,461, forward strand.
GCTGCCCCCCACCACGCTGCCCCTCAGACAACACCCACTCTTCTTCCTGATTTATCCTGGTTGTTGTTATTTATTTAACAAGAGGGGACACAAAGCCTCCATAACCTGGGCTTGCAAATTACCGAAGCCCAGGAAATGAAAACTCCACGGCAGCATTAATTGAAGGGCTTTTTAATTAAAATCAGCTTGTTTCCCGATCAAAGATTAAAGGAAGGAAGAAAGCTGAAAGAAAAAAAAAAAATAATAAAACAATTCCCTCCCTGCCCCTCTCTGGCATTCACGAGGTGTGGGCTGAGCACCCTGCGTCATCCCTGCTGCTTTGCTCTCATACCTTTGATTTTTTTTTTTCACCCAACGAAGTAAGTCTTTTTTGTCTCTTCTTTCTACCTGACTTCATCTTCATCTGCTTCTCTTCTCCCTGTCCATCGTATCGTGCTTGTACCAGCCCCTTTGGCATCATCCCTTGGGGCTTACTGGGTCACCACGGGGGCTGCCCGGGCAAGGGAGGAGACTGGGGGTGTCTGGGAGAGCCTGGTGTTTCCCGTCTTTGGACCTCGTTAGCTAATTGCATAGAGCAGATGAACTCAGTGCCTTCTGGAGAAGCCGGCTCACAGCTTGGCCTTCCAGCTGCACCCAGGTGTCCTCTCCCTTGTCCCCTGTCCCTGTCCCCACAAGCCCTCCATACCTGTCATGGTGAGCAGATCCTACGTCGCCCAGGGAAGAGTTATTCTCATCTGGAAAATTTATTTTTTATTTTTTATTTTAGAATTAAATTCTGGCAGAGAAGTTAGCATGGCTTAAAGATTTAGCTGCTGTGACTAAGCGGCATTCAATGAGGCTAAACAAAGTCTATCGCTAACGAAGACGAATATTTGTTGCTTTGGAAAGGCTGCGACGTCCCCAAGGCTGCCGAGAATCACTGCGGAGGAAAACACAGGCAGAAAAGTGAGAATGAAAAGAGAAAATTCCTTAATCGAAATTTATGAATTGGCCAAAAAGCTGCAGTTTCTTAAGTCGATGCTATTGGTGAAATGTCCGTTTTATTTTTTTAATGAAGATTGTAATGGCGCACAAAACCGCAGGAGCAGGAAACAGCCAACAGGAAAGAGGGGGGATTGATAGTAACGGAGATAGATGGGAGACTTTGAAGTTTGGAAAATTGGTGAGGGAAGGTAAAGGCATGAAGGAGAAATGTGTGGCTGGCTGGGCTGTGGACGCTAAGTGGCAGTTAACAATATTAGGCAGAGGGAGTGCTGCGGCAGTAATAGAGGCTCATTACCAGCTAACAGCAGCCATGGTGCTGGTGGTGGTGTGGGGAGGGCAGAGGTGCTCAGTCAGCATCTCCACGCTCACTCAGAGTGGTGGGATGATGCTCTGCTGTCACACGAGGCTGCTGAGGCACTTCTCCATCCCATGGCTGCCACCGAGGGTTGTTACACAGCCTAGAAAATAAGTGTTTTTCCCTCAGCCCCATAAGAGCTGAGGCTCCCGCTCATGGGAGAGCCTCTTTCCATCGCTGGTGGCACCAGGGATGGGATCCAGGACAAGCACTCCATCCTCTGTCTGCGGAAAGAGCAAAAGGGACGACCTGGCCTTGGCAGAAGAGGGGAAATAAATGATAGGGGATTTAATTGAGGAGGAATTAGTGTCAGTCAGCGTGGCTTTATGGAAATAGATCTTGCCAAACAAACCTGATTTCCTCCTGTAATGAGATTAGACTTTGGGTTGCAAAGTTGGCCGTGTAGATGTAACCCATGGGTGTCTGGCCAGCGCAGAAGGATGAGCCTGAGGTGCTGGGGAGCCCCTGGACCTGACCAGGGGGCTGGGGAGGGGGTGAGGGTCCTTCTGGAACCCCCCCGTATTTCTGCCACCCAGTGCTCCACTGCACATTGAACCTCCCAGATGGAAACAGAGACCGAGTGATGGAGAACAGCAGGGATGAGATGGAGAGGGATCCAAGCAGGAGCTGCCCGGGGGTGGCTGCAGCACGGGGGGCCACTGATCTGGGGGCAGGAGGGGACAGTGCCCATTCCAACATGGCATTTGTGTGAGCCCAGTCCTGGATGCTGCCTCCAGTTCTGTTGCCTGTTGCTTTTAAAAACCACCGAGAAATGGAAAGGGTCCAGAAAAGAGCCACAAAAATGGCTGACAAAAATGCCTTTGTTGTGCAAGCATGTATTAGTGCATCAGCGTGGGTTTAGGGAGATTAGAGGGGATATGAAAAGTCTATTTATCTAGTGGAGGAAAGCGTAATGGAAGGACTGAGCAGAGGCTGAGCCTGGACAAAGTCACAGTGGGAATATTAGTGAAGGACGTTCCCTTCCGGACAGAGGAAGGTGGCATACTCTCCATCTCCTGGGGTCTCCTTCTCCACTCTACGTGCCTGTGCAGTGGAGATGTTTTCCCCAGACACTTACCAGCTGCAGCACAGAGTAAAACAGAAAGGCTGCTAAAGCAGGGGTGGTGAATCATAGAATGGTTTGGGCTAGAAGGGACCTTAATGATCATCCAGTTCTAAACCCCTTGCCCTGGGCAGGGACACCTCCCACCAGACCAGGTTGCTCCAAGCCCCATCCAGCCTGGCCTTGAACCCCTCCAGGTGATTATCCAGTTCTAAACCCCCTTGCCATGGGCAAGGGCACCTCCCACCAGACCAGGTTGCTCCAAGCCCCATCCAACCTGGCCTTGAACTCCTCCAGGGATGGGGCAGTCACAGCTTCTCTGGGTGGAGAGCATCGCCTGCATTGCAGGACCAGCAAAAGGCAGCCCGAGGGTGGAGATGGTGGAGCAGTTCTGACCAGGAGAGGAGGAAAGCTGCAAGCAAGGGAGATGCTGCGACATCTCCACAAGGATCAGCCCTATCCCAGCCCGGGCTGTCCCCTCACCCTGTGCGGACCCTCTCCCTTTACCACCAAGATGCTGGGTTCCCCATCCCTTTACCATTGATCCCCATCCCTCCTCTTCTACTAAAAGGAAAACCTTTAGTAGGCTTTGCTGGAAATCAGAAGAGGTGGACATCTTCTGGTTAGACTCTCCTAAGTTCCCTTTGGATCTCAGACCTACAAATAAGAATGTGGGGGATTCACTGAATATTGAAGCTGAGTCCAGACCTCTCCTCTGGAGGACACTGAACGAGGCCACAAGCCTCCATGGGTGCCCTGGAACTGCTGCCCAGCCCAGCCATGGGTGGTGGGGCTGGGACAGCCTGGCCCCCCACCCTGCTCCTGTCAGAAGAGGTGGACATCTTCTGGTTAGACTCTCCTAAGTTCCCTTTGGATCTCAGACCTACAAATAAGAATGTGGGGGATTCACTGAATATTGAAGCTGAGTCCAGACCTCTCCTCTGGAGGACACTGAACGAGGCCACAAGCCTCCATGGGTGCCCTGGAACTGCTGCCCAGCCCAGCCATGGGTGGTGGGGCTGGGACAGCCTGGCCCCCCACCCTGCTCCTGCAGGGGAGCAGCAAAGCCCCATCCCCGTGTTACATGTGCTGCGAGGAGGGGAGCGAGGGGTGGGAAGTGGGGATTTCTTATTAACTTCTGGGAACTGGAGCTCTTCTCTGCGTCAAGGATATTATTTATGTGCACGAGATGCAGGCTGATTATGAGAAACATATTGATTGAGGTTTCACAGCTACTGAACACAGTAGATATGTATCAGTTACACCACAGCCTAAACCTGTATCAATGTGTTTCTAATAATCAGCTGGCATCTCATTAACATAAATAGCTGTCTTCTCCCATTTGGGAGAGCGGCTCCGTGGCTTGCTAACTGCACATTACCCAAATGCCAATTGCTTATTAGAACAATCTTTCCGCAGGTCTAAATCCCGGGGAATGGCGGCCTAGTAAGACATCACTTGTTACATAGTTGTTAGACCTCGGTAAATATGTTTCTAATCAGCAATTAGTACTTAATTAATGTGCTGAAAATATCGTTTTCAATCTAAATGAAGCTTTTACGGGAAATCTGGGAAGAGAGGTGGGAAGATGGCAAGCACGTGAAGCTCGGGCGACGAGCTGAAATCAAAGTGATGTCTTTGAAAGAAGTCCTCACTCTGTGCTCGGGACAGATTTTGGATCTCGTGTCGATACAGCTCCAGGAAAAATGGTGTTGGCTGGGAATTGTTCCCAGCAGAAGCAGAGCACCCTGTAGAGTCGTAAGGGATAAAAGTGGGGGAGCCCCATGGGCTCATGCTGGTGGGTGTCCCCCCACCAATGACCCTGTCACATCTCGTGTCCCTGTGTGCTGGGGCAGGTCTGGTGGTGGGGCAAGGCGCCAGCCACGCGTGCTGGGGAAGGTGGGTTCAAGATTTCACTGAGTTTCACTGAATTTTTTAGAGTTGGAAGGGACCATAGAGATCATCTAGTCCAACTCCCCTGCTGAAGATGCTCCACATTAAAATAACCTCCGTGATGTGTTTCCATTTTTCCCCCAGAGGAAACGGCAGCACCCCCGCTGCCATCCCTGCCTTCCCTCCGTCAGCACATTTTTGTTAGGCTTCACTCTCCTTTTCCCTCCCTGCAGTCGCTCCTCCTTCTCCCTCTCTTCCCTCTTTTCCTAGTGACAGTCACAGCCCACGCTGGCCCCATCGGTGATGCCCAGGGGCTGGCAGGACATCGCTGCCTTGCACGCAGGTGTAGGGATTCAGGGCTTTAATCCCCGGCACGGTGTGTTTGTCCTTTCCATTTCTCAAGTGGTTTCGAGGGAATCTTGGCTCGAATCCGTGGGATCGTTAAAGGCAGAGCAAACAATAGGCTCTTTAGGTCCTTTTCAGCTAATCACCATTGATCCGGGCTGACCTTTCCGTCCCTCCCTTAATCCCAAATCTGGACGCCGCTTTGCATTAAGCCACCTCTGAGGGAAGGTGTCAGAGGAGACAAATCCTCACTGCTGGGGCATGGAATGGGATGGATGGGGTTATTCATCCCAACCCCCTCTTTCCAAGGAGGCTGAGCTCTGCTGGATGGGATCAGGGGTGCTGCCCCCTCACCAGGATGCTGGCCGGGGTCCTCCTCTCCCTGCAGAGGTGGTGGGTGCTCACCCAATCCCTCAGGACACCCGGGAGGAGTTTGGGTATTGGGGAGCACTGGATAGAGCTTGACAGGTTTTACTACCCCCATACCAAATATGCTAAGAAATACAGCTGCGATGCGAGGAGAGAAATAAAACCATTTGTGAGTGTGAGTTAAATTCCAGCAGTTCTTACCCTGCTGGAAGTGACAGAAATGTTCAAATAACCAAAATGTTTTGAAATGCAATACCATAAGGCTTTTTTTTTTTTTTTCTTCCCCCCATGTTAAATCACTGGTTTTATTTCAAATAAATGGCCCAGATTTTAGAGAGAGGGAAAAAAAAAAAAAAAGAGTAAAGTGATCTGTCCCTTAAACAAAATCCATGCTGTCATGTATAAACAAGGCGGTGTGGGGGTGAGTGGAGGTGCTGGTCTTTGTTTTCCTGGGATAAACAGATAAGAGAAACCCATGGATAAGCTGCCTGGGTCTGGGCTGAGCAGACCTTGCAGCTGCCCAGGAGCAGGACACCAAGAGAGGTGCCCTCACCGGGGACACGCCGTCCTGTAGCATCCTGGGGAAGGGTCGTCCCTTCCAGGTGGGTTCCTTGTTCCTTATCCAGAGCTTTGTCCTGAGTTTCTGCAGGAGACACACTCTGCCTCTCCAACGTCTTCCTGCCCACTGTGTGAGGGAGACACGTGAACTATGAGGGAGCTGGAGGTGGAAACTTCCAGAGATGTTTAGGACAAGATGTGCACCTCGTGGTTCTTGTCCCCAGTGCCTCCAGAGCCACCCTGCCATCACTCCCAGCAGAATTCAAGCCAGTGCCGTGCCTGGGGTACATCTCCTGCATGCCCAGGTGATAACAGCAGGCTTGCAGCTCCCCCATCCATCCCTCTCCCCACTCTCTTTTTGCAAATTTTGAGTGCCCGCCTTGGTGACAGTGTCCTCTCTCCCAGTAAACTCCTAAGCAAAACTGCCCTGTTTTTTTTTTTTTCTGGGGCAGCTTTTTTCTGGAATTTAGCCCTTCTGACTGCAAAGGGCAAACGTGCCCCCCTTTTGCACCCCAGCAGTTTGCAAACACTTGAGTATTCACAAAGCTGTTGACCACAGCTGCTGTGAAAGGTGTGAGTCCTCAGTGGAGCTGTGAGCCAGGTTGGACGTTGCCTCTCCCATGTCTTGCTCTGTGGGGTTCTGGGTGCTGCTTAAAGTTGGGAGCAACCAACGTAGCCATGGAGTTCTTTCAGCTTCTCTGAGAAGCTGCTTGTCTGGGGTTGTCTGTCCATCGCAGCATCTCCTCTTGGCCATGGTGCCCCCCAGCCACCCCAACACACCCCACTCCCTCCTCCAATGGCTACAGGGGGTGACACATGCAACTCCCTTGTCCCTCCCCAGTTTGGCTGGGGGATGCTTTGGGTTTTGTCAGGTCTAAAGCAATCCCTTAACAGCAGAGAGCTGCCAACCCAGTGCCAAACTGGGACTGATACTGCCTTAAACACTGCTGGGCACTGGGGCTGCAGGGTATGTTCCCCAGCACCCACACAAGCAGAGGGGTAGGATCCTTGCCCCAAGCTCACCCCCAGCGTTTCCCATGCAGGCCTGACGAGGAGGTGGCATAATGATCTTAATGAATTGACCTAATTAAGTTCCCAGCTGGTAGGAAGCTGGATCTGACAGCAGCTGGTGGCTCTCCACGAGGGAGGCAATAAAATCTGCAATAACCAGGAGGGATGCAGGGCAGGCAGGGCTTGGGGAGGTGACCAGTGCATGGGACTGGTCAGGCAATGGTGATGGCTTTCCCTGTGGTCCCTTCAGTCTGGGCACGGGTGAGAGGTGGCTGCAGCCCTCACCCTGCCTGCCACCATCCTGGCGGGGTTTGATCCCCCTGGTTGGGTGCAAGGTGGGGTTTGTCAGCACCTCAATGAGCCATGGAACTGAGCTGGAAAAGCCTTGGCTCCTGGTGGGCTGGGTCTCTGCTTGGGGGCTCTGCCCAGGCACCCATCAGCCCATCACCTCTGCCAGGGCCTCTACTCAGCACCCGTCTGTTCCCCATCCCACCCGTGCCCCTCCACACGCCAGCATCCACAGCCCATATGCAAAGCCCTGGCTGAGGAGAAGGCTTTTTTTTTTAATTTTTTGGTTGTACGCAGATTTTTTTTTGATTTTTTTTTATTGCTTTTTCTTTTCCAACTCGCTCCCCACATGGCTTTCCCCCCTTTTTCAGCTCTGAAATGGCGACAGCAATCTGTTCCGCTGGTGCTGCGCAGTCCTTGTCAGTGGGTAATGCTAAAATGAGTGACTTGAGCAGGCAGGATGTGCCAGCGAATGGATGCTGGTGCCTGGCTTCCCCAGAGCGGAGGGACAGCTGCTCCCTCAGTCGAGTGATGGCTGGAGAACGAGTTTTCTTTCTCTTTTTTTTTCTTATTTTTTTTTTTCCCTTCCCTAATCCTGGTCCCTGATGGACTCATCTCTCATTTCGCCACTTCCCAAGAAGTGGATGCTGCTTTAGCAATCAAAAGGAGAGTGTGGCCGGCTAATGTGTGAATGTGGTGGCTGAGGTTTATGGGATGGAGTTATTGTTGGCTCCTGCTGTGTGGCTGGTGATGCCCAGGACCATCTCGGGTGACCTATGCCTGGGAAAGGGCCTTTTTAATCTCCGAGTCCTATCTGTGCTGAAGCACTCTCTCTTCTTTTCCTGGGTGTAGAGAGGTGGGGGCCGGTCTCTTTTCTCAAGTCACAGGCGACAGGACGAGAGGAAATGGCCTCAAGTTGCGCCAGGGGAGGTTCAGGCTGGATATTAGGAAAGATTTTTCACTGAAAGGGTTATCAGACATTGGAATGGGCTGCCCAGGGAGGTGGTTGAGGCCCCATCCCTGGAGGGGTTCAAAAGATGGGTTGATGTAGTGCTGGGAGGTCTGGTTTAGTGATGATGCTTCTTGTTTGTTGTGTGGGTGTCTATTTTTGTCAGTTAGGTTGACGGTTGGACAAGATGATCTTTAAGGTCCCTTCCAACCTAGAAGATTCTGTGATTCTGTGATTCTGTCATCGAAGGTTTGTCCTTGAAGTCCTCCTGAGTGGGAATATTGCAGGGTAATCCAGGAGGTTCCAGGCTGGGCTAGATGGGACCGTGCAGAAGGACAGGGGTGCAGGACTGAGGTTTGCTACTTTGGGTGGCATGGCCTGGGCTCCCATCCGCATCCTCTGCAGGTCTGCTGGCTGGACTCCGAAATGTATAATAAATAGCCTAAAAAAGGAGAAAATTTAATTGAATATATCAAATGGCTCCTTTCAAGCTGCAGCGCACGGGGTGTGACCCAGCCATTGACATACAATCCATGATAAACAAACAGCAATTACTCAAACATCATAAAAACAGACTGTAAAAGCTATATAAAACTCAGCGAACACCAGCAAAGTAGCTATTAAACCGTGTGGGAAGGAGAGATGAGCATGGCTGGCTGCGTGCATCCCTCTGGAAGTGGTGGCTGGGGATGGCAGTGGCTGGATGCAGGGAGCACAAGAGGGAGGTGGCATTTGAGGCCAGGCTGGGGTGGTAAAACAGCTGGTGGGGTTGGTGGCAGGTGCAGTGAAGTGTCCCATGTCCTCCTGAGCAAAAACAGCATCGGGACCACAGGAGCAACCAACCAGTCATGGGCTGGTCCCTAGAGGGAAGACTGAGACCTGGTGAGAGGGGTGGTCCATGTCCCGTGCCACCGTGGATGCTCCCCAGCTCCCCAGCTTCTGCATCTCGAGCTGCCTCCATCCTCCTGACAAGCCTTTCCTCCCCTTGCAAACCCTGATTTTCATTGTTATGCAGCTTTAGAGACATGTTAGGTGTAAATAAATAAATAAGCAGGCGCAGCCGAGTCAATAGGGACAGCCTTTTGTGCATCAATCTGGAGCTTTCTGCTGGAAGAATTAACTGGAGTGGAATTTTATCAGATTCTAATAACTGGTGAGAGCTGCCCGGTGTGTCCTCTGCGAAGGGCTGTTGTGAGACCAGCTGGAGAATAAATATCCAAGGCAGATGTGTCTTCCCCTTTACAGACCCGTCCTCCTGGGGCTTGTTGCCTTCTCCTTCTCTGTGAAGGGAGAAACTTCAAGCCCTCTGCCCAGGCTGCCTGTTTTGCCCCATTGTCCCCATCCAAGTATCTGGGAGATGTCCCAGGGTATGTGCATTAAATCCCAGCTGGGAACTCACTGAACTGGTCTGTCTCATGGATTTTCCGGCTCTCCCTCGGTTTGACAAAGCTGTCAGCACTTGGGGGGTTAGAGTTTGTCTATTTTTTCTCCTTTTTTTTTTTTTTTTTTTGGGCAATTCACTGGTTCTTTCTGTGACAGAAGGTGTGGGAGGGAAGCTGAGCTGACATGTCATGGTTTAATCTGCTCTGAGGATGCTAAAAGTGCTGAGCTGCCCCCGGGGCTGCATTACCAGGTCCTCTCCGAATGCCCTCGTGGTAATGCAGGAACCAAAGGTCCACTGTGCAGCTGGGACCAAAGGTGTCTCCTCTCTGTAAAGTTTGCTGAGGGAGGAGCATCAGAAATTAGGGGTGCACAGTCATCCATCTCCCCTGCACAGGGATTTCTGTAAGGACAGGGAACTGCTGGAGAGGGTGCAGCAGAGGCTACAAAGATGATGAGGGGCCTGGAGCATCTCTCTTTGAGGAAAGGCTGAGGGACTTGGGGCTTTTTAGTCTGGAGAAGAGAAGGCTGAGTGGGGATCTGATCAATGCCTATAAATACTTAAAGGGTGGGTGTCAGGAGGATGGGGCTGGTCTTTTTTCAGTGGTGCCCAGTGACAGGACAAGAGGAAATGGGCACAAACTTGAATGTAAGAAGTTCCATCTAAACAGAAGGAGGAACTTCTTCACTTTGAGGGTGGCAGAGCCCTGGAAGAGGCTGTCCAGGGAGGTGGTGGAGTCTCCTTCTCTGGAGACATTCCAAACCCACCTGGACACGTTCCTGTGCAACCTGCTCTGGGTGGCCCTGCTTTGGCAGGGGATTGGACTGGGTGATCTCCAGAGGTCCCTTCCAACCCCATAGCATTCTGTGATTCTGTGATTTCCCGAGCCAGAGGTGTTATCTGGATCGTTGTTTATAGGAGCCCTTCACAAGCCTCTGTCCCTTTGCTTTGGCCACCTGGGTGGTGGCTTTGTCCCGGGCAGCATCCTGCGGCAGAGCGCTCCGCGGCGCATCTGGGCTCCGGACGATAAAAGACTTCCTTTGATTTGTTTTAAATCTGCTGCTGCTGCGTAACTTTATTGGATGTCCCGGGGGTTTTGTGTTCTGAGAAAATGGGAATAATTGTTTCTTATTCACCTCGTCTCAATTGTCCGCGGTTTTATTGAACTGTCTCGTATTTCCTCCTCTCTTTCCTCTGCAACCATCTTGCTCCTCCTGGAATAAACCGCTCCGTTCTTCTGGTCATTCTTCTCTCCTTTCATTACTTCCAGCAATTTTATAAGCCTTCTTCATAAATCCCTGGCACTTGAGTGTCTTCCGCCCCCTCACCTGGGCTCCTGCCTTCCCCTTGTGCTCGGGGCTGGACTTTCCCTGCAATCCTCATCCAAGCCCAGAAACCGCCTCCTTTCCCAGCAGGGACCTTGCTGCCCTCCTCTGTTTCCTGCTAATACAAGCCTGGAAGGTCCCCTGCTGACACCACTAAATTTTCTTTTGCTCCACAGGTGACCAAAAATCTGTGAGAGAGGGGAACTCTTTGGAAATAAACCTGCATATACCTTTTTTTTTTTTTTTTCTTTTCTTTTCTTTTTTTTCCCCCCTCAGTGACAATGATAACACATGCAACAAGAACTAACTCCTCTCCTACAGCGGTGGCCACGGGGGATGCCCTGCCTGAGACTGCTTTTCTCTCACCATGCCCTGTCTCCATATGAAATCTGGCAGCCTGGGAATGTCGGGATTGATGGGTGATGTGCTTTTCAGGCCAGCACCACGGGACGCCGGTCCAGCACCCATCCCCAGGGTCACCATCATTTCTCCGGTCGCCGTGGCAACTTGTGGCGCTTGATGCCCGTTTGCAGAGATGAAGGGAGAAAAGCCAAGAGCAGGAAAGCGGCAGAGAACCCATGGAGCTGGCAAAGAGCAAAGCATCAGCGCTGCTCCCCACCCCAAAAAAAGGAGAACGGGGACAAAAAGAGAAGAGCAGTGGCAGGGAGAGGACAGGGAGGATTTATCGCACCTTCATATGGTCAGACTGTAAGCACCAGCTTGGGCAGCGTCAGGACTGAGCCTCTCGGGCTCCAAGAGCCGAAAACAAAGGGTGGGAGGAAGAGGAACTCGTGTCTTGATAAACACAAGGTTGAAAAGGTGATAGGTCGAGGGATTTGGGCTCCAAGAACTTTCTCAAACCATAAATTTTCAATAGCGGTGCTGAAGCCAGGAAACCTGAGCTGGCTTTTGGAGATATATTATCTCAGGAGCAGACGGGGTCAGTTCGTGGCCTCCTCCCTGGTTCCCACCTTGTCTACGTTATGGCCATGGTCTGTGCTTGTAGATGCTTGAGCCTGCGCATGGGTTTAGGCAGGTTTGGGATGTGCCTGGGCTGCCCTTGGGAGGGTAGAGGGATGCTCTCCATGAAAGTCCACTACAGCCTCCGCCTGTAGAGGTTTCTAACCCAGAAGAGGGTTTTTTTCCTGGTTTTTAAACCAGAAGAGGTAGCTGTGATCATCCAATGTGCAAAACGAGCCCTCAAAGCTTGTCTGAGCCACTTGAACTGGGATGCCCTGGGGTGTCAGTGGAAAAAGGTGGCCTGGCTGAGGCTGCAGCAGCCCAACCTGCGTTGGGACCCTCCCATAGCAAGATGTTGGCTGAGCCCCTCACTCCACCTTCCCTGCCGCAGCCAGGCACAGCCTTGCCCAAAGGGCTCTCAGAGTTTGTCGGAAAAAAGGGTAACAAGTTGAGAGACAATAATGTGATTTTTTTTTTTTTTTTTTTTTTTTTCTTTTGTCGTTGTTGTTTTTCTTTTGTCGTTGCACAGCTCTGGGCAGTGTCCCCAGGGCAGGACGTGATGCTTACGCCCAGTCAAGTGAGCAGGAAAAATAAACATCAGCTGATTATTTGATGCCATCTGATTGCTCAGCAATGCGGCACCGGGGGAAAACACAGCCCCAGCCCCTCTCCATCCCTGATCCTTCCCGCCTTGCAGCCGAATGATGGCCCAGCCTTGGCATTCTCTCTGCTGACTGCCTTTCTTCAAGCTGCTGGCTATTTTTTTGGGGGTTATGGCAGGGGAAGGTGACACTGCCATGCTTTATGGAGGAGCGCTGTTCGCGTGTGCAGCAGCAAACAATTAAATCACTTGCCATGAATTAATTGCTCCAGCTCGGTGCACGGAAACGCTGGTCCCTCCAACAGGGGAGTCCTCCCTGTGCCAGGGCTGTGGCTGGTGGATGCTGGGCTGGGAAAAGCTGCTCTTTTCTCTTTAATTGCCCTGGGTGAAAAGCCTCTCCTGGCTGCCTTGCTCAGCAGGGGTGTGAGCCCTGCCACCGGTGTCCCCGTCTCCTCCAGCTCATGGTCCTGGCAGAGACGGTGCTGGAGCTACAAGGGACAGTGTGGGACCAGGGGCAGCTCAGGGAGGTGTCCAGGAGGAGCTTTGGGAGGGAAAATCAGTTTTCCTTTCTGTCTGGGAACACCAGCTCTTGGAGGGAGGTGCAGTCCGACACCGGGACTTCACTGGAAACCAGCAGTGCTGAGATTTATCATCCAGGGGCAGCTCAGGGAGGTGTCCAGGAGGAGCTTTGGGAGGGAAAATCAGTTTTCCTTTCTGTCTGGGAACACCAGCTCTTGGAGGGAGGTGCAGTCCGACACCGGGACTTCACTGGAAACCAGCAGTGCTGAGATTTATCATGAGTTTGCTGAAACTCCTGGTAACCTGGGGTGGGAAATGCTCTCTCCTCCATCACCCACCTTCACTGCAGCAATGGGTCTGACGTGAGCAGCTCCTGAGAGGTGCTGGGCAGGTCAACCACACGAAGCATTGCTTAAACACCGAGCAGGCTGGGGTGAAAAGTCCCCTTCATGTTTCCTGCAGTTTGTTTCCCCCAGCTTTCGTGTCCCTCTTTGCATTTGCTTTCCGTGGCCGCTCGACAGCGAGTTCTCTGGCAGGAGCACGCACGGAAACAGCTCATTTAAAATGTAATCTGGCCCAAGAACTAGTTATTGAAATTATTTGATGAATAATTTAGGATAACAATTAAAGTCAAAAAATTCATAAATAGCTCATGAGCAATTCATGAACCGGAAAAGAGGCTAAAGTTGGTCTGATAAGTGCTTTGTTACCAATTAGTCACAGACGCCTGGCCCTGAGCCGGGTTGGTCCAGAGGAGGGACGGCTGTGGCTGCGGGGCTGCCCTGCTTTGGGGACACGGAGGAGTGGGCACGGAGGACTCGGGATGGGGGGGACCTCCTAGGAGAGGGAGAGCCACTGGACTTACTGGGAGATGTGGCTTTGGCTTGTCCTGAAACTATTTTTGAGTTTGCCAAGCGCAGCTTCAGCCTGGCAGAAGAGCCCCGGGGGCGCCCGCAGCATCGCTGGTGGTAAAAGTGCTTGACTCAGCACTGGGGGATCCTGTTTGAGCCCTTTTTTCCTCAAAGGACATGTCCTACCAAGCCTGGGAGATCCCCCAAAACCGTGCCTAGGTGTCAGCTGGAAGAAGAGCTGTGCAGCCATCCCAGGGCAGGGTGGTCCAGCCGTGGCATCGGGGTCCTCACCTCCTCCTGGGCTCCTTCAGCCGGGCATTCCCCGCCTGGCCGGCTCTCCCGCTGGCCCCCGGACAGCAAACACTGCAACAACAATAACAGAATTAAGTTTTATTTGAGCTGAAATGAACTGTTTCCTGGCTGCTGAAATGACCCGTTCTCCCTCCCTCCCTCCTTCCCTCCTTCCCCAGCCCCATGTTCTTTTCAGATCAAACAAAATGCTTCGCTCAAAATGAAACAAAATGTTTCAATTCCCTTTTGGGTCATTTTTAGTGGAAGAAGTGGAGGACCAGCGAGCTAGCAGCCTTGATTAAAAGGCTCGGCGTTCTCTCTCGGTGCTTTTTCCAGGGAGTTTGTGTCTCCCTTGCTGGGGCTGGGGCGAGACGTGGGGGTCCCAGCGGTGCGGGGTGTGGGAAGGGGTGAGCTCTGCCCCAGCCCACCCCGCTGCAAACCTCCCACCGAGGCTGCACGGCCCCAGTCTCCCCTCGCTTTCACAGCAGGGCTGGATGGTGTGGGGTGTCCAGGCAAAACCGGAGAAGATCCCACCTGTAGGTAGATCTTAGCTCCTATGTCCGATCCACTGGAGGATGCCTGTCTCGGGGGAGTTTTGCTATTAAATCCCCTAATAAGCAGAATGTTAAAGACCGGGGCCATGCACGAGCAAATCTCTGCCAGATGTCTTTGTCCCAATTAAGGCGGAAGAAGAGGGAGAGAATAGGCAATTAATTAGGTGGGAGAGCAGGAGATGCAACAGTGAGTGAGCGTTACTGCCTCCCAAAACGCAGGGGAGCCCTCACAGGGTTGGGACATGCCACGGTGCAGCCCCAGGGACCATCCCAGGAGGCATGGTGGCTCAAAACCACCCCTTATCCTCCAACATGGGCACTGGTATCTCTGCTTGGTCCTCAGCACTCCCCTGCACCCCCCCCAGCTCCGTGGATGGGACCTTTTCATAGAATCATAGAATTGTCTAGGTTGGAAGAGACCCTTGGGATCATCGAGTCCAACCATCTCCCCTACTCTACAAAGTCCTCCCCTACACCATGTCCCTTAACACTTTTGCAGCAGAAGGAGACGGTGCCGCCGTGCCTCAGTTTCCCCAGCTGTGACCTGCAGGTGATAATAAACTGGTGTTCAGATGACGTTGTCAGTAGAGTTAATGTTTAGCAGAAAGCGTTGTGCCTGGAACAGGAATGTTTTCTGGAAGTATGCTGGTAGCTGGCATTTAAGCAGGAAATTTTCTGAGCTATTTAGATTGGAAATAGAAGATGTTTGGTTTTCCTGACTTTCTCTGCTAGTGTCTCACCCTTTCCAAGGTGAGGAACAGAAACCTTTGATGAACTTTTTATTTTCCAAATTATTTCAAGTTGTTGGGTTTGGTTTTTTTTTCCAATGTGGGATTAGAAAACAAAACAAAGAAAATACGAAATGTTGGAATTTCCCAGTGAAGAGAAATCCCATTTCTGGACCAGCATCCCCTCACTGGTGCACAGTGACCATCATTACGTGCAGCGAAGGTACTGAGCCTGGCGAGGAGGAGGAGGCCCAGCTTGGAAAAACCTCTGGAGGAGCACAGGGTGTTTTTCCCAGGTTGTTTCCCTCGTTTATGGCAATGCATTTTGCACTGCAGAGAAATCACAGAATTCCAATGGTGCCAGCCAAGAGCAGCCCTCTTTTTGGTTGCCCCCCTTGCAGCGTTGGGCATGGAGATGGGGTTTGGGAGGCTCTGGGGAGGACCCTGCTCCCCCCATCCCTGCACCCCTTCCTGGCCTGGTGGGTGTCTGCGGGGGGATTGCCCACCTCAGGCCCCACCACCTGCCCGGGGTCCAGCCGGCAGCTGGCACATTTGCAGGCATCTCAAGAGTGAGGGTTTATGTAGATTTATGTTAAAATATTCCTGCGTCTTCGCTCCACGTTTATTTTTATTGATTTGCAAATGCAAACCTTTGTTCTGCGTGCGGTCCGTGAGCCTGACAGTATATCAGGAACTTCAGATTGAACATTTTAATATCTTTTTCCTCTCTTGCCGTTCGCCCCCCACCCCCCTGCCGTGTCCCCTCCCCACCTTTCCCCCAAGACAGCTCAGTCTGGCACGAGAGAAATGAGAGACAGTCCCCATCCCCTCCATCCCCATCCCCTGCATCCCCAGCGCTGCTTCCCAAGCACCATCCCTCCTCTGAAAGGGGAGAGACAGCAAAATTTTAACACCCCCCACCCCCTTCCCTTGCTGCCTCCTTGATGTCAGCTCAGCCAGCTTTCCGCCTGTCACTTTAAATGGATGTATTTAAAGCAAATGCAGAAATTGCCATTCAGCACAAGGCTTGTAATAAAGACGACGTCTCCGTTTCCAATATATATTTATATGTAGTTTGGGTTTTGTCTGGGGGGGACGTGGGGAAAGGCGCAGGAAATGCCAGGCATTGACATGTCCGTGATAGAAAATAGCTCCGTCCTTCTCCCGTGAGGTGCGTGGTATTTTCCAAAGTGACATTTAACTGCAGGGAACCTGTGGCAGCACTTTTGCTCGGGGCAGCATGGTGGCAGCTGCCTCTCTTTGTGTGATGCCAGCGGCCATCCCCATCCCCTGCATCCCCAGCGCTGCTTCCCAAGCACCATCCCTCCTCTGAAAGGGGAGAGACAGCAAAATTTTAACACCCCCCACCCCCTTCCCTTGCTGCCTCCTTGATGTCAGCTCAGCCAGCTTTCCGCCTGTCACTTTAAATGGATGTATTTAAAGCAAATGCAGAAATTGCCATTCAGCACAAGGCTTGTAATAAAGACGACGTCTCCGTTTCCAATATATATTTATATGTAGTTTGGGTTTTGTCTGGGGGGGACGTGGGGAAAGGCGCAGGAAATGCCAGGCATTGACATGTCCGTGATAGAAAATAGCTCCGTCCTTCTCCCGTGAGGTGCGTGGTATTTTCCAAAGTGACATTTAACTGCAGGGAACCTGTGGCAGCACTTTTGCTCGGGGCAGCATGGTGGCAGCTGCCTCTCTTTGTGTGATGCCAGCGGGGTGGCATGGACCTCTGCCACCCAGAGAGCACGGGATGGGCTGGGAAGCCGTTTGCTGCCCGGGGATGCTGCTGCACAGGGACTCTACCAAGAGTGCTAGGGATCGTTTGGGAAGTCGTTTGCTGCCCGGGGATGCTGCTGCACAGGGACTCTCCGTGGGCCACATGGACTGGTCCCAGCCCTGGCCACTTGCCTGCACCCCCTGACTGGTCCTGGAGTCAGTCCTCCTCAAGGTGGCCCTGCATCACCCCGAGGAAGTAATGGGGAGCACTCATCCATCACGCTGCAACAGATGGGCTCACGAGGGAAGATTTAAAGAGCCAAGTCTTTCTAGCTTGGAAAACCTCATCTCCTCCTTCACACCTTGGGGTCCTGACCCCCGGAAGAGCATCCTCATCTTGGGGGTCATAGAACCATAGAATGATTCAGGTTAGAAGGGACCTCAAAGACCAGCCAGTTCCAACACCTAGTGGACACCTCCCACCAGACCAGGTTGCTCCAAGCCCCATCCAGCCTGGCCTTGAACCCTTCCAGGGATGGGGCAGCCACAGCTTCTCTGGGCAACCTGTTCCAGCATCTCACCACCCTCAGAGTAAAGAATTTCTTCCAAATATCTAATCTAAATCTTCCCTCTTTCAGTTTAAAACAGTTACCCCTTGTTCTCTTATTACACTCCCTGATCAAGAGTCCCTCCCCATCTCTCCTGGAGCCCCTTTAGGGACTGGAAGGGGCTCTAATTTCTCCCCAGAGCCTTCTCTTCTCCAGGCTGAGCAACCCCAACTCTCTCAGCCTGTCCTCAGAGATGTGCTCCATCCCTCTGAGCATCTTCGTGGCCTCCTCTGGACCCGTTCCAACAGGTCCATGTCCTTCCTGTGCCGAGGACTCCAAAGCTGGACACAGTACTCCAGCTGGGGTCCTTCCAGAGTGGAGTAGAGGGGCAGAATCCCCTCCCTTGACCTGCTGGCCACGCTGCTCTTGATGCAGCCCAGGATGGGGTTGGGTCCCTCCTTCCCTGCCGTCCCTCGGGTTGCTTTTGGGGCCACCATTTTACCTTCATGACCATAAGCTGCCAACACCACGGATACTTAACTTCCCTGGGGCTGGACCATTGCAAGCTCAGCTCTGCAGGATTGCATCCACCATAAAAGAAAAAAAAAAGGAATAACATCTAACTCCACCTCCTGTCCCCCTGAGCCACAGCACGGCTTGCGTGGCAGCTTGGCCCTTTATATTTAATCAGTCTCTTCGCCGTGGCTCTGCCTGCCAAGCAGAGCCCAATCATCAAAGCTCCTCCAGCAGCCTGGACGCATCCATTTAATGGACTGCTACGAGACACATCCTTTACTTCGTTACTTCATTATTTAAAGGAGGAGGGTTTCGTGCCGGGGCCGGGCTGCCCGTGTCCTCCTCGGAGGCTGGCAGGGCTGCCTAGGGGAGGGTGGTTCCACAGACACAGGCACAAGGACACCCAAAGCCCCCCCCTGAATTACAGAGCCGTTAGCCATCATTGTGCTTAGAGATTTAAAATGAAAGGATTTGAATCCTAAATGAGAAATTCCTACTTTTTTTTTTCTATTATTTATTTGCCTGATTACTCTGTTTTTTTCCAGAGTCAGGTCATTACAGTGGTCGGAGCTGGCTCCCCTTTTGCACCATCCGTCGCTGGACGGTCGCACAGGCTGAACTCTGCAGGATTGCATCCACCATAAAAAAAAAAAAAAAGAATAAAGGCAGCTTGGCCCTTTATATTTAATCAGTCTCTTCGCCGTGGCTCTGCCTGCCAAGCAGAGCCCAATCATCAAAGCTCCTCCAGCAGCCTGGACGCATCCATTTAATGGACTGCTACGAGACACATCCTTTACTTCGTTACTTCATTATTTAAAGGAGGAGGGTTTCGTGCCGGGGCCGGGCTGCCCGTGTCCTCCTCGGAGGCTGGCAGGGCTGCCGAGGGGAGGGTGGTTCCACAGACACAGGCACAAGGACACCCAAAGCCCCCCCCGAATTACAGAGCCGTATGCCATCATTGTGCTTAGAGATTTAAAATGCAAGGATTTGAATCCTAAATGAGAAATTCCTACTTTTTTTTTTTTTTTTCAATTTGCCTGATTACTCTGTTTTTTTCCAGAGTCAGGTCATTACAGTGGTCGGAGCTGGCTCCCCTTTTGCACCATCCATGCCGAGAGAAAAAACAATGTCTGCCAAGGAGGGGCAGAGCAATTCTGACCTCCTGCGATGCCTATTAATTGTCAGATTTTCCAAACTTTCCCTGATGCTCACACAGGGCACTGGGACCCCTCATTCAGTTTGTAGGTCACAGGAGGGCACTGGTTTTGTGATGGAGATAGAGCCTCTGCAGCCCCAGCTGGGCTGGGAGCAGAGAGACCAGGCTGGGCAGGGAGGGATAGGGACTTCTCTTTCTCCACTATCCAAAATCCAGCCTTATCCATGTGCTGGTCCCTGGGGCTTAACTATCTTTGCAGCTCTCCTGACGGAGACGTGATACTTCGGAGAGCCCAGACAAATGGGGCTGTGGGACCAGCCTGCAGGAGATCTCTGAGACAACCAGCGTAACAGGATATTCTGAAGAACCGGATCATTTTATGACCATTAATAACATTTGCAGCTACTGAACGTTATCCAGTTTTTCAGGAATAGCAAGACCTGATGCTGCAAGGGCTGAGGTTGGCTGGAGTGGGGCGACGCAGAGAGGGAAGCCTCTTGCTCCCCATGTTATAACTCTGGGTATTTGGCCAGGTACAGCCTGGCTGACCTCCTCCTCGGAAGCAGGAGTCGCTGGGGACACGACAGACACTATGTGAAGCAAAGGATGCTGCCAGAAAGCTGGGCTTGCACAGAGAAAGGCTGTGAAAAAGGCTGCTAAGCCTCCGGGTCTTCCCCTTACGTGTTAAAGGGGAGGGGGTGCAACGATGTTTTGCAGTTAAATTCACTTGCTGCTAACAGAATTAAAAGACATATTCCCTTGGCTATTTCTGTCAAACCCTCCTCTCTGTCCGCACGCATATATCTATCTCTGTACACATACACACCGTTCATCACACCAGAATCCAAGTGACCTGGAGTAGCACAGTACAAACACTGTAGATCCTGTGTAAACAGAGGTTATATATATTTTCCTCATTTATTCCTCGCCGACAGAAAAGCGGCCCCTTTCACGAGGAAAAAATAAACCAACACGATGGCAAGGCCGAGTTCAGCAAGTGTTTCCTAGCAGATTTTAACCATGTTAAGTTAGGTGGTTGTAAACAGACTGACAGCACGCTTCCCCCCTCCAACCTTTGAAATTCCTCGCAGTCAGTTTCCTGTCTCAAATTCACACCATCGCTTTTCCACCGGGGCCTTAAATTAATGCCCGGCTGGGGTGCATAATTACCAGCTCCCTAATGGGCCAAAACATCCTGAAGGGGCTGAAGTTTCCTTTTTTGATTTGTGGCTCCGAGTCGGAGTTGTAATTACCAAATTGATTTTAAATGCAGGCTCCGTTGACAGACTATTGGCAAACGGCATCTCTGAGTCTTCAGCCATTCATAAAAAAAAAATAATAAAAAAATAAAAAACAGAGGAAGCCCTTGATGAATATACCTTGATCTGCAGCTGCTGTTTATTTAATACAATTTATGGGCAATGGTATTAGGTTTTATCAGGGAGCTGCAGCTTTGGAAACACTGCTTTGGCAGGAGAGGTTGAGCTGAAAAGTTGGGTCATGGCTGTGAGCTGCCGGAATCGCTTTTTCACATGACAACCCCTCTCCTGGGCTCAGCTCGGGTCCTTTCCCCCCCCTCGCCCACTCTGCTCCACGGCTTGGCCATCGTGGTTGTCTCAGTGCAACGGGAGGGGGCTCAACCACAAGCAGATAGGTGAGCGGCTTCCAAAAAAACCATATAAATACCGAGGCAGCACATTTTCCCTGTGCTGATGCAATGCTGGCAGGTGGCCTAAACGTCACTCACCGTCAGCTCCCACCACGCGCAGACCCCGGGACCTGCTGAGTGATCCCACCTCTGTGCTTGGTACCTACAGCTTTCCACAGAGGAGCCTCCACCAGCACCCCGTTGGTCCTTTCCTCCCAGTCCCACTTCTGCTGCCCAGTTGACCAGTTCTCCTGGGAGCAGGTTATCTGGCTCTCCCTGGATTTTTCAGTGCCCAGCACAATGGGGCCCCTGACCTCCTAAGAAGGTTATGCTCTTTAGCATTAGGGGCGTTCAGATCACAAAATCACAGAATAACACCTCTGGCTTGGGAAATCACAGAATCACAGAATGCTATGGGGTTGGAAGGGACCTCTGGAGATCATCCAGTCCAACCCCCTGCCAGAGCAGATCCACCCAGAGCAGGTTGCACAGGAACGTGTCCAGGTGGGGTTTGAATGTCTCCAGAGAAGAAGACCTCACCACCTCCCTGGGCAGCTTGTTCCAGAGCTCTGCCACCCTCAAAACACAGAAATTCCTCCTCGTGTTTAGGTGGAACTCTCACCACCTCCCTGGGCAGCTTGTTCCAGAGCTCTGCCACCCTCAAAACACAGAAATTCCTCCTCGTGTTTAGGTGGAACTTCTTATATTCAAGTTTGTGCCCATTTCCTCTTGTCCTATCTCTGGGCACCACTGAAAAAAGACTGGCCCCATCCTCTTGACACCCACCCTTTTAAGTATTTATAAGCATTGTGTGCGTGTTGAGCTCACACAGGTGTTTTCTCCGTCCATTTCACATCACTGTTCAAGGAAATGGTGTTTTCCAGGATCCAGACACCTTTCTACAGAGGCTCCATTTTTTATTTCCGAGGGTCTCGTCCCAGTTGCCCACCTGCAGCAGGGCTGACAGAGTTTATCTTGCCTTCAGTCAGCGCTGGAGGCTGCTGATTAAAGCAGAAAATATGAAGGCTCTTAAAAACTAAGGTGCACCCCGGCTATCAGCTGCTCCCTTCCCTCTCTCGAGCTGGGAGGATGGATGGATGGCTCTGACGGCATCCCGCCGGCCCGAGATATTGGGTATCTCTCAGGGTCATTCCCGGGGCAGAGCAGAACAACTTGAGCCTCAAGGAGGGGTGATGTATAAGCAGGGAATGAGGCACCCCGAGATCTGAGGGACCCTGTCGGGCTGGAGTGAAGGGTTAACAGGATAGAGATGGCTCCTGGGGAGCAGAGCTGAGGATGAGTGTGGTGGGAGGGGGATGTCGGCTGCCTGCCATCGCTCCCCTGGCCAGGATGATCTCAGGGAGTGGGAATCCGGGAGGAAGAGGCGGCGCAGGCGGCACGGGGTGACAGGCAGGGCAAAAACGAGGTGGCACCCGGGGGACATGTGGGACCTTTGGGTCCTCTTCTGATTTTTTTCATGCCCTGGGACACCCCCAGGAGGGGCAGGCAGCAGCCTGTCTGCAGCGCTGGGCAGAGCTGGGGGGGGCAGGAGGGAAAGCCAAGGTGTTTGCAGACAAGTGGGTGTCCCCGGGGTCAGAAAGGCCCAGAGAAAGGTGTGGGAGAGGCCGGCTGATAGGAAAGCAAATAGTTTGGCTGCCTCCACGGAAAAGTACCTGGTCTGTTTTGTTTCCTAGATTCGTGATGAAGGATAAGGATTTGGGAGAGCGGGAGGGAGAGCTGCAGTTAATCCACTGATTAACCTGAGGAGAGATAGGCGGACGCTAAATCAAAGCAGAAGGGCAAGAGGGAGAAGGCAGTACCACCAACCCAAACAGCAGCGGAGCACGGGGATGGCTCGGCTCTGGTGAGGTTTAAATGCAGAGATGAAAGCCGTGGGGCAAGGTTAGAAATGTGATGGGAAGAGAAGCAGGGAGCAGCATGAGAGAGCGGAGACAGAAAGGGGAGCAGGGTGTGAGTTCCCCGAGGGAAATGACAGGAACATGCTGGGGTTTCACCCACTGGAGTGGGGTGGTTGGCTGGGAAGTTGTGGCTGAGGACTCTGACCAGGGGTTGCTGAACCTTTCCGTGAAGGTGCTGGGCTGGATGGCAATGACATCTGCAGGACTCCTGGTCCCGTAGCAGTAGGGGTAGGGCAAATCCCCGACTCCGCAAATCCATCTTATTTGGGATGGATTTGGGACCAGATCTGAACTTTGGAGGTTGGACCCGATGCACGGAGGGATGAGAGGCTGTGAGACATAAGGGCATATCCAGTTTCGTGGGATCTGGCACAGCTTGGGGCTGAATAAAGCCAGAGAGTGTGATTTGGGTTCGTCACTGCCATGAGCAAAGTTCTCTCCTTCCTTTTAGAGCTCAGGCTTGGCAACCCCGTAAACACCACAGGAGCAGCCTAACACCACAGCTGGGCAGAGGAACGGGTCCCCTGCAGAGGTGGCTTTCCACATGCCACGGGTATGAGTACACAGGCTGAGAACATGGCTCAGGATCGAGCAGTGGGGCAGATCCAAGGTGTCCCGTGGGGAGGTCTCCAAGCAGGATGGCTGAGGTGCACCCTGAGGATGGGCTCCTCCAGCTGCTGCTGGTCCTCGGTGGGCATCCCTCCGCTTGTCACAGCAGGGCCACCAGCTCACTGAGTGTCCTGGCCAAAATCCTGCCAAAATCCACCTGCTCCAAAGCTGTGTGGGACAGGTCTGCTGGCATTCTGGCGTTCCCCAAAGCGATCGGTGGTGGTGGCAGTGTCTCCGTGGTCCAGATGTTGAACCTCATGCCGTTTGAATATGCAGCTGGTCAGAGACAAAGGAACGTGCGAAGAAACCCACCCTAAATCAACTCGTCCTCTCTCTGTGGCTAAAGCTCTTCTCCTGCCATTGTGTTGCTGGATTTAATTGTTAGCACATTGCTGCCCGGTGCGAGATGTGGTCCTGCCGGCTGCGGTCAGGGCTCTGCGGCATCACCAGGGCTTGGAGGTATTTGCAGGGTTTCTGTGTGTGCCTCCCCTCTCCGTGTGTGTGTGTGCAACGCGTGTGCGCACGCCCTGTGTGTCTCTGTGTGTGCCTCCCCTCTCTGTGTGTGTGTGTGTGCAACGCGTGTGCGCACGCACACACGCACACACACATGTTTCTGCTTTGGTTACTATCATTACGCTGTATTTACCACCGTGCGTTTCACGAATAGGCTATTTACTCCGATGGAGTGTGTCATGCTTTGCATTAGTCCAGCCAAATTACAACTTCAAAGTTCTCAAATTCGGCGGGGGCTCCCCGTCTCTCCCCGGCGGAGGGGCAGGCGCAGGTCTGAAAGGTTTCTTATTTATTTCCTTCGGTACGAGGCCGAGGAACCCGCTTTCCATCTGGAAATCCATGTGGATTTTTTTTTTTTTTTTTTTTTTTTCGAGATATTTAACCTGACTTTAATTTGAGTCGAAACGTCTGATATTTCTGATAGTAATACCATGCCGGGGGTGCAGAGGGGGCGGAGGGGGGGAGGACCAAAGGCCCCCCTTCCCTCTTCCCCTCCGCAGAGGAGCTCCAGCCGGTCCCTGTTAAGCGATTCCTGGCATGCGAGCGGGCGGCAGACAGTAATGGAGAGCCTAATCAGATCTGGGGAGCTCCGAAATCGCTGCAGCGGTGGCAGAGTAAGTGGGTGTCCACGAGAAACCCAATAGTTCTCCATTCATTTTCCTCCTGGCCACCATCCATCCCGGGGCTGTGCGGTGCTTTCCCCCCTCTGGCAGCGCTGCCCTCGCCCCCCCTCCGTGCCATTGGAGGGGGGGCCGATGTGCCAGCGGGCTCTGCTGGGTGACTGCCACTGGCAGAGGCTGACAAAGGTTGACAAGTCCTTCTTTTACCCGTTTTTTGGGTGTTTTTTTTCTTTTTTCCCGGTTTTTGAAATGCCAGCAAAGTGCTTCTCCAATATATTATTTAAATCTGGAGAAAATGAGGCATTTGCCATTTAGAACTCGTTGGACTCATTAAAAGGCGACTGCATTTGTGCCGTGCACATTATTTACCTCACTGCTCTTTTAAAAATACCGGGCAGAGAGGGATCCAGATCTGAGACACTGCTTAAGGCTACGGAGGCCTCCCTGGGTGAGTTTTCTTTAATCAAACATGAGGGCGGAATGAGGAGAGAGCTGCAAAGTCTGTGTTTGGAGGCCCCCCCTGGCTGCCCAACCCCGTGCCGATGCCAGCCCTGCGATGGGGACCTCTGAGGTCCAACAGCCACGTGGAGTTGGGTTTCAGCCTTGCAAGGGTTAAACAACAGTAGTCGGGAAAATAATTGCAAAATTAAAGTTCCCCTGCACCCTGGCCCCTTCTTTAAACTTCAATAATGTCTTTTAAGAAAATGTTACTTAAAAGAACATTATATTATTGCAAATCAGATTTCCTGACTCCGGCGCAGACGTTGCGAACAACTCGGTAATTTCACTGCAGATCCTGAGATAAGGGATGACCTTTAACCCGCAGCTCCGCGGCAGGTTTTGGATGTCACAGGTATTAAGGAAATCTCCCTCCTTCCACGGAGGACCCCGACTGACTGGGAATGGGGAGGGAGGGCTTGGCCATCCCGGAGAGCGGGATGTGGATGGAAAGGGGCCAGAACTGAGGTAGTGAAGTGGGGTTGATGGAGGAGGTGGGGGGCAGCAGGTCAGGACCAGGCACTCGGTCCAAAGGCTGGGGATGGAGCTGCTGTGGTGGGGAAGAACCTCCAGCCTGCGAAGCAGGAGTTCACAGAGCTGCTTCCTGGCTCAGGCATTAAAAACCTAGCTGGGTTGCTATAATCTGTATTAGATTTAAACTGTGCAATAAATGTTTCAGTTTATTGATGCCAGACTGCAGCCAATTACAGCTGAAGTCACCAATGGATCAGAGCATGATGAGAGACCAAACGGCTTGGGGAGGGAGCCTGGGGGGTGGCAGGGAGCTGGTCAGAGCAGGCACCAGCATCCCGGCTCCTGGGTCATCAAGCCTTTCCTAAGTAGAAATCTTGCCCAGAAAAATAAAGCTGGAGATGATGTTTCAGTCCCATCGCTGGCTGCAAAGCCCTCAGGCCCTTCTGCTGAGTGTGTCTGCTCCAGAGGTGTTGGAAAGGCAGGACATGGGGCAGGTGGGACTGTGTCCATCCAAGAAGAAGGGTGGCCACGTCCCAAGAAATGGGTGGCCAGCCGTGTCCCTCTCCCTTGGCTGCACCCAGTGGGGTGGGAGAAGCGTGCTGGAAGATCTGGATCTCCATCTGGGATCTGCCTCTCCATCAGCTGGTCACTTCATCCGTTGCGTAGTACCCCTCAGCAATTTGGCTGGGCAAGCACAAACTCCAGAGCACCAGAGTTTCTCCTCCTTTCCTGTCCCTTCTCTCCCTTTGTCAGTTGTGCTCTGTTCTGTCCCATCCCTCTTTCGCCGTTGTTTTCGGCTGCTTTCCCCTCCGCCCGGATGGCACCGTCCCTTCGCAACGCTGCCAGGACCCGGGCTCCTCTGGCCAGCAGATGTTCCTGGCAGGTAGGAGGTCTGGGGCTGGTTTGCTGACAAGTCAGGACCACACATCAGGGCTGACTCCTCGCCGCCTCCGCTGCGGGAAGGGCAGCCTTTCTGCCATGTGTTGCCTCCACACTTGCCAAGGACAGCTTGCATTGGCCAAGGGCCTGATGAGCCACCACAGGATTGCGGCCACCCTAAACCCCAGCGAGTTCAGCCCTCAGATGTATTGCTGCTGCAAAAAAAAAACCAAACCCAACCCCAAATCCTGTCTCTCTGCAAAACAAAGGCACAACAGAAGATGAAAGGTCTCGTTGCTGGAGGCAGAGTCAGAGCCTCTCTCCCTGGAGCAGCAGGTTTCCTCCTGGGTGATGCTCAGGAGGGGATGCTCAGAGGTCAGATCCTCTGGTGGGATGCTCAGAGGTCAAAAGTCCAGACCCAAAGCAGAGTGCAGCACCACAGACAAACCCTCACCCCTTCCCAGCTCCATAAAAGTCTGAGGTGGTCTACGGATCGCTGTGCAGCAGGGAGTAGTAGGTGTAAGCCCAGAAGATAAGACCCACGGGGTGAACTCCTCTCTGGCTGGGACTAGTGCCAGGCTCATGGCATCCCAGGGGAGTTCTCCCTGCTCCCCACGCTGCTCCCCTGGACCTCGAATGCCCGAGCACGCTGCTGAGCCTGGCAAGACGTCGGCTGGAATAGGAAGTTAGTGTCGAAGCCAGAAGGATGCAAAAAAAAAAAGTGCATTTCCAGGGCCCCTGCCATGGGAGGATTAGAGTAAAACCCACAGATTTCTCAATATTTTCCTGACCCAAAGTGCTGAGTTTGTTTTGCCATGATTTATGGGATCCTGTTACTCGCTCTTTGTGAATAGCGAGACAGTCACTGGGGATTTATTAAAACATTCACAAGTCCCAAAACTCTGTCAGATTTTTGCATGAGTAATAATTTGCCTGAAAATTTGGAGGGGAAGGCAAGTTACTTTGCTACTCCTTGTTCATTACCCTGGCCGCCGGGAACGTTCCCCGGCATCCAGGCAGGGAGCCGGCAGGAGGGCACGTGCCTTGGCCGGTCGGCCCTGAGCGAGGAGACACAGAAAGCCAAAGCCAACACTTTTCAAGCAACCCAGCAGCTGAGTTGGGTTGGTTTTCCTCCCAGCTATTCAGCGTAGGGGACTAACAGGTCCTCTGCCAGGAGGAAATCAAGCTCAGGTAACAAACATCTCACGTCTCCTGATGGGCACCTTGCTCGCTGTTCATCTTCCACAGATGCCCGGTTCCATCTAGCACCAGAGCTGACCCACAGCTTATTTTCCATCGCCTTAAGCTCCAAATAAACACCAAGCAGACCTACATTAAAATAACATTAAGAAACAATCCAAACCATGAGGGGAAGGAAATTCCTTTTTTTTTTTTTTTTTTTTTTTTTTCTCCCCCTCTATTTTAATTCAGATGGAGCTTTTTTTGGTCTGAGTCCTGGCAAACAAACAGCTGAGATCAGTTCTCAATTAGGTGCTTTTGGCCTCTCCAAGCGATGAGAAATGACCTAGCTGATTTCAGTCATTTCCCCCAGCCCCTTACAGAAAAGCTCTTGCAAACTTGGAGTCTGGGGCTGAGAGCTGACGTGCCGAATTTCTCTTTGCTGCCACTGCTGCCCACCTGGCAACGAGGAGCCTGAGCCCCCCTTGTCCCCCCCAACTCAGCTCACCCATCCAAAACCCTGCCAGCACCCCGAGGGCTGCATTTCCTGGACCCCACCAGCCAGGCTCGATGTGGCCTTGGGGCTGAGTGGGAGCAATATGAACATGAGACACCTCCAAGGAAGGTCCATCAGATGCAGGGAGTCTCTGGCAGCTGCTTTCCCCCTTGATCAGCAGCAAACCATGTGCAGAGGTATTAATATCAAATAGTCACTTATTGGTTTTAAAGAGACTATTACGTTTTTCCTCTTTCCAGGAAAAAGACACTTAGCATTGTCCTCATTAAATCTCCCCTGGGGTAAAATTAGCATCCCCCAGAGAAGCCCCCGTCTCTGCGTTTTGCGTTCTTATTCCCACCCTGCTCCAGGTTGCTAAATGCAGTTGCTTTTAAATATCTCTCAATCACAGAAACACCCGCCTTCCTGTGATGGTGAGATGGACCCCAACGAGAAGCAAATTGGAAAGCGACAGGAGGAAAGGTGCTTGAGAAGGTGCTTGAGAAGCAGCGAGGATGCGGTGGCTTTCGGAGGTGCTGATTCACCGTAAGCGCTTTTCAAAGGGCTGGAAAAGCTGCCCACAGCAGACAGGTCCCCACCGGCCAGCTGTGCCAGGGAATTTTGTAAGCATATCACAAATTCCTATCGGAAAAAACCGGCCGGAGAGAGGCTACAAAACAAATAATCGCTCTCGCTCAAACGGCAGCAGAAGAGGCAGTAAAAACGGAATGAAAGCACCGAGCGAAGCTGTTGTGTCTAACAGGAATCCTGACCCCTGATCCCAGCTCCCCTCTTTTCTGTTTTTCTGACTTCAGCACTATTGTGGGCAGATGCCTTTGAATATGATTTATTTGTTTGTCTTGGCATCCAAACAAGGAACCCTGAGACCAGAAAAAAGACGATCGAGAGCCCACTTCCGAGTTCTCCTTCCCTTTCAGCCCGCGTGCACACACACACACACACACACACACACAGACACACACTGCCCTGTGTTGCTCTCGCAGGGGCTTTGTTACGCCAGTCAGTGGGGGGAAAGGAGTGTGCAAGAGTCGATCGTCTTAAAACAATACACTTGGCTGGCCCCTGGCCCGAAGGGTTGGACTCTATTGCTCCAACTGTCAGGGAAATGGGGCCGGAGGAAAAGCTCCTCTGTCCCAACCCATCAATACCTGCAGCACAAGAAGGACAATGGTGGGGGGACGCTTGCTGAGTTCCTTTTAGGATCCCAGGTCGTGCTGTCCATGCACGCAGGGGTAAAACCCCCCCTTCCTTGCTCTCCAGGGAGCTGGGCTGAAATCAAAACCTCCCCAGGAGCAAGCGGGACGAGGCAGGCTGCAGGGTTTGGCCCAACGACGCTATCAGAAACGACTCCAACAGCTTTTTGGTGCAGTTCCAAAAGCCTTTGGTCCTGTGTTGCTCTCACAGGGGCTTTGTTACGCCAGTCAGTGGGGGGAAAGGAGTGTGCAAGAGTCGATCGTCTTAAAACAATACACTTGGCTGGCCCCTGGCCCGAAGGGTTGGACTCTATTGCTCCAACTGTCAGGGAAATGGGGCCGGAGGAAAAGCTCCTCTGTCCCAACCCATCAATACCTGCAGCACAAGAAGGACAATGGTGGGGGGACGCTTGCTGAGTTCCTTTTAGGATCCCAGGTCGTGCTGTCCATGCACGCAGGGGTAAAACCCCCCCTTCCTTGCTCTCCAGGGAGCTGGGCTGAAATCAAAACCTCCCCAGGAGCAAGCGGGACGAGGCAGGCTGCAGGGTTTGGCCCAACGACGCTATCAGAAACGACTCCAACAGCTTTTTGGTGCAGTTCCAAAAGCCTTTGGGTTTTTTTTGGTTTTTGTTTTTTTTTTTCTTTCTTTCCCAGCTCTTTTTTTTTTGCTGTTGGATTGCAGAGGATGATTTAAAGCCAGAGCCAGCTATCTACCAGAATGAAACAGTTTCACAAATTGCAAGGCCAAAGGGACCATTAGATTACACAGCCCAACCTTCTGCAGAAGACAGGCCAGCTCTACTCTGTCTCATTAGTGCCTTAATGCTCGCTATTGCTGCAACTGCTTCCTTCTGCTGATAGCTTCTTCCTCTCTCCAACCCTCTTCCAGACACCACAGTTCTCACTGTCAGCCGGGTCCAAGACTGAGGAGAAATAAAGTCAGCTTGGGCAAAAAGAAGCTTTCAGTTCAGAGGCATAACAGCTTCAGGTTCAAGGGGCTCCGCTGTGGTTCTTTCTTCTCCTCTCCATGTTTTTCTCATGCTCAGTGTGAGGTCCAGGGGTGAGAGCTGGAGTGAAGATGGGCTCTGTTGGGGATGTCCCTTGGGAATGTGTGGGCATGATGTGCTGAATACTGGCAGGAGGTTTATGTCCATTTAGCCCTCTAATTGTAAGGCAGGCTCTTCTTCAACTTCACATCATCCTTCGTCTGTAGAACAATCTGTGCTGGATCAGCTCTCAGAGGAGGCCATTCCCATTTGGAGAGCATGCTTTCTTGTGGGCCCAAGGTCCAGAGGGGACAGGGCAGTGTCCTGCTATTCCTGGTGAGGCTCCAGCTTTGCAGAAACAGCTCTGAGCACAGCACAGAGGTCACCAAATATTCCCCCATCTTCTGGCTTGATGGAGAGAAAGGATGTTAGCCTGTGGAGGTTCTTCTGCAATGAGAGCTAGGCTGCCAGGCTCCTGCTCTTTGGCCTGTAAACCTCACCATCACCAGCTGATGCTTTCTGGAAGCCGTGTCACGTAGTTGGGAAATGTATATTTATTTCTCTTCTTCCCTCCATAGTGTCCCCTCTCCGCTCAGGAACGTGACACTGAATTTTCTGCCTCGAATATGCTGCTCTGTTTGAACAGGCTTTTCTATTCCCCGATCACTCACCATCTCCGCGGCACGAGATTTATTGACTTTTATTTATTTATTTTGACTTAGTCATTTTTCATGTGGGACAGAGCAATGTGCCGAGTGAAGACGGCCTGGGAAGCCCTCTGCGTGAGTCACGGCCTTAAGCCTTTGAGCTGCTTTGTTTCCTTTGGTTTAATCTCTTGACTGCAGTAAACACATTGGACAAAGCTCTGCTTGTTCAGGGATGGCCAGGGCTGGTGCTTCAGGGGGTCAGATAACGGGGTCCAGCCATGGGTGGGAAGAAGGAGAGCAGAGTGTTTCTGCGTTGGCAGCTCAGGCTCCTCCTCCACCATCTCCGGAGATCGTCACATGCTGAGACCCTGTTCCTTTTGCAGCTCTTCTGGCACTGTTGGATGAGCTGAGGCTCAGGACGTCAGGAATTCGTGCTCCCAAGCCATGTACCAGGGTGCTCATTCACAGCCCATATGGGAAACATGAATTTTGGCTCCTTGAGCCGCAGTAGCTCGCCCAGTCTGTTCCTCCAGCTCTTAGTCATGCCTTTCCTTTCACACTTGAGTACCACTGGCAGAGCCTGCTGCTGAAAAGGGGCTGGTGAGCAGCTCGTGATGGAGCTGCTGGGCTCACCAGGGATCAGAAGATGTCCCTGTCATTTCTGTTCACCGGAGAGCGGCCAGCTGGTGCACGACGATGGGTTTGGAGCTGAACGGGCATCTCCTGGGTTCTGGGTGTGCAGGGACCATTGCACACCATTGCTCCAGCCCCTGGTAACATGTGCCAGCCCCTTGCAAACGCCTCCAGCCAGAGCTTGCCCTCTCCCTTCTGTCAGAGCAGCTGGCCGTGGGGCTCTTCCAAAATGGTTGGCTGCTGGTGAGGAAATCGCGCTGGAAGAGCCTCTTCCAGATGTTCACAGCTGTGCGTGCACCACTGCTGCTCCTTCCGTGTGCCAGGCTGCGTGGGGAGTCGGGGGGGAGCTGGTGGAAGGGATGGAGTCTGCATCCATCAGGCCATGGTGTCACCTCGTGACACGTGGCGGGGCCGTGGGGACAGGAGCTGCTGCCGGTCGTTGGTGCCTGCCAAAAGCAGGCACATCCCCTTGGGCTTTCGCCCTGCCGAGTTCTGACGAAGTCCAGTGAGTGGGACTTCCAGTATTTCCTTTGGCAGAGGAGCCTCCGACCTAATTATCTCACTCTTACATCATTTTTTGTTTATCTAAGCTAAGATTTCCCTGACTCGTTCTCACCCTAATGCTTCTGGCTTCGCCCTGTGTCTTTGCGTGTGACTGTTCTCCCTCCATCAGACACCTGGAGGTACCAGCAACCCTCCCCTTGCCTCCTCTATCCCCCAGTATGTTCACCAGAGTTAGGGTGTTTGTGCCCTCACTGGATCCCTGACCCTGCAAGGATGATGCTGTCATACTTTTTTCCAAGTCTAATGCTCCAAGCAGTTATTGCTACTAATTCCAACACAAACCGAGATTACATTGGGAAGGGGCACCTTTGCTGGGGACCAGGACTGGTCCATCCATCTGTTGAGGATGGCTCCTCCAGAGCACCCCTCCTGGTTGCTTTCATGGAACATCTCTGAGGGCCAGATGCTACAGGGTGGGGAAACATCTGGATGACCTTTTTTGCCCCAGTAAATGCAACATTCATCTGCAGATCCCTCCAGACCTCTGCTCTCTCTGAAGCATCTCCCACAGCAGCTTTCCAGTGCGTTGGAGAAGGAGCCCGTGCCCGGGACACACTCCTCCTGCCACACACAGAAACAAAGGTTAGATACCCATATTAGACAATCAAATGATAGTGATTTTTTTCCCTCTCCTTGCTTCAAATTGCTCCCAACAGAAAGGTCCCACTGCATAAAACATTTGTCCCACTAATAAAGCATCAAAGACCGTTCTCTTGTCTTCTCCTGGAAATTGGCCAAATGAGAGAGAGAGCAAAACCAGGAGAACAAAGGTGGGGGACCTCCCTGTGAGGATGTTGTACATGGGGATGGGCACGAGTGGGTGCGGAGGAAGGAGACAGTCATCATCCCCTGGTGGAAAACAACCCTGGGAGTAACTTCTGAGCTTCAGCCTGTGCTGAAGCGTGGGCTGGAGAAACGAGGGACCAGGGCATTCCAAGCCACTTCCTGTGGCTTTTCCTCGGCCGCAGCTTTGATCTATTTTTACCAAAAACTGCTGAAAGGCAGGGAATCGGGTCGCTGGCCGTGCGCGGAGCTTGGCAGTGGCCGGGTGATGGAGGCCAAGGGGAAGCAGGGCTTGGCCAGGCTTCTCCAGCCACCCAAGGCAGCTTGATGCAGCTATGAGAACCCCCCCATCCCCTCCTGCACCCCTCCTTTTTCACCCAGGAGGGAGGGAAGGGGCCAGGTGGGGAAGGGGAAGAAGCAGCAAACAGCTCTAAGTCATCCCCTTGGCCAACAGGAGCCCGTTGCTTCAGTGTTGTTTTTTTCTTGGGTTTTTTTGTTTTGTTTTGTTTTAATCACATTAGGGAAGGATGCGTTTGTTTTTTCATCTCCGGTTGTTGTGTCCCCCGGGGCCCCCTCGCTACAGCTCCTTTGTTTGTGAGCAGAAAATACTTCCACAAACCCAAGCCTGGCCGAGAAATCCTGGAACAGGTTGTAAATCTCCCAAGGCCGGCCGATTGACACACACCTGCTGGCTGCTGGTATGCAGCTGGGGAGAGGGGGGAAAGGGGAAACTTGTGATTTTTATTTTTTTTTCCCCTTCTTTTTAATAAAACTAGCATGATTCTCATTCAGATTTTCAAAAGAAACCGTGTTATTGCGAACAGGGAGGTAGCAGCAACCGTCGGCAATGGCTTTCCCACCTCTTCAAAGACCAGCAGCCATGGCTGTGTCCCGTTTCCCCCACTGTGGGCAGGCAGAAAATAACTGGGTGGAATAACAGAGATTAGAGGTGGTGTCCCTGGTGGGAAACTGGGGACACAGGACCAGGAGGGGATGTCCAAGTGGTGGGATGCCCATCCTGGGCTGTGAGAAGGAGGAAGCCCATGGGATGCTGCAGGGAGGTAGTGGGTTGTTGGATGAGTGGGACCTGGTGAAGATGAATGGGACCAGAGGAGATGAAAACAAACTTTACAGCAGTGGCCTTTCTGTGGAATCAAGCTTTTGGGTTGTTTTTTGGTTGAGTGGTTGGTTGTGACCACCCTAAACAAAAGAAAAATGAAAATGGTGTTCTCTTTTTTTTTTTTTTTTAATTGTATGGGGATAAAACCCCAATACAGCAATCGCAATAGGTTTCAAACAAAAGATTTTTTATTTAATTGGCATCTTTCTGCCACAGGAAAGGAAAAGAAATCTGTGCCGAATTGCAGACTCTAATAAAAGCCTCATTTTTGGGAGTGATTCATTAACTTTACTGGGAGCGCGTTTAAAAAATAATTTAAGAAAGAAAAGAAAAAAGGGCCAAGATTTCCTGTGCCTGCCTGTAATATTAAACCTGCTTAAGCTACAAGGAGACGCCTGTGGATGTAATTGCACGTTTCCAAAAGCCTGCGTCCGCACAGCCGGCTCCAAATGGCCTCTGAAGCTGCAGCGGTTTCCCCAGCTGCAGAAGGGGCAGGAAAAGGGGGGAAAAAAAAAAAATAAAATTCTGATGGGCAGGCATTTCTGTCCCTTTTTATTTTCCCAGTGTGTGTAAGATGCGGAGTCATTCCTTTGCCCGCCTCTCTCTTTCCTGGATTGAGATTAAAACGAGCAAACAGCCACGAGCCCATATGGTCAGTGGTCCCAGCACATAAGCTGCTTATTCAAGCTGAAGTTGCTTTCCCTCAAGCGCTGCAAACGGGGGGGGGCTTCAGCAGTTTCAGGGGTTTTCTAGGCATCCCCAGCAAATATTAAGGAGGATAAAGCAATTAGGCAATCTGTGATGCGATGGCTTTAGGTCTCTGATCCCCGAAATGTGGGACTTGGGAAGGGCAGGTGCCAGCCCAGCCCTGTCATTGCCTGTCGGGGCTCAATCAGGGCTTTCTGCCCGGGACAGGCACGTGGTGGAGCTGGGTGATCTCCTTTCAACGGAGGAGGAATTTTTCAACAAAAAGTGGGGGTTTTTTTTTTGCTTGTTGTTGTTGTTGTTGAAAAATGCTGACGCATGGAAATCAAAACCTTTTGTGGGAACATAACGATTTCGACGAAAATTTAGTTAGCGAGGATTTCCTCGACTTCGGGACGGAATTTCTCGTCAAAATGAGTGAGAATGAGACTCCAAAGCCCTGATCTACCCAATTCCCAGCATCTCCAGCTGATGCTGTCACGGTTGTCCCCACCGATGCAGAGGGACGAGCCACGTGGCACCGTGTCCATGCAGGAGGCTCAGAGCCAAGTCTGTGCTCATCAGCCTCCAAGCGGGGGGCTCCGGGACTTGGGGGGTGGGCAGGAGGAGGGGGGGCACGAAATGGGAGCCAGGAAAAGGCAAGGGCTCCTCTCCAAGGCAGGAGCACGGGCAGGGCTGCGGGAGGGGATGAGCCCAGCACCCCTCCGTGCTGCGTCTACATTTTCCTACTTCCACTTGGATGAACAATTGCACTGGGCTGAATCACTGGAGAGGAAAAAAAAAGAAGCCACCGACACCCTGCAGTTAGCAATGAGAAAGCTAAATATAGCTCTTACTATGGGTTGTGTGATACAGAAAGGGAAAGGGGAAAAGAAAAAGGAGTAGGCATGACGTTCAGTCACTTTGGTTAATCTGATTACACCCAGAAAGATTCAAGGGACATTATCCATTTCCCGGTGCTCTCCCTCCTCCTGGGATGCTGTACCAATCCTGTTGTCACCTCAGCATTCAGGCCAGGTCTTCTCTTTGGGGTCCTGCTTCGAGAGCCTTTGCCTCCTGCAGTGTTTTCTCAATGATGTCCCAATCTCAGATCCTCTTCCCATCGCTCTCACCCCTAAAATAAATGTTCCTCTTATGATGCTCCCAGTCCTAGGTTTGTTCTTCCCTACTATCCCCTCTCCACTTTGTATGCCCATCTATTTCTGCCCATCCCCAAATCCTGTCCCCTCCTGCAGCCAGTGTAGAGCTGAGAGGTAGGAAAGGATGGAGCAGGCTCCATGAGAAGGGAGATATCCTTGGCTAAGCCATAAACTGTGATTTTTAATTTTTTTTTTTTAGAGGCATTTCAAATCAATCAAATTTGGGGCAGATTTCCACAGGAAAAAAAAGCAAAAGGCATATCTCTGCAACCAGAGCCGCTTCTTGGAAAATGCTGAGCATCTGTTCCACGTCATGGGAGAGCAAGAACTTCTCAATAAGATAAAGTAAATATAATTGGAAATGGAGTTTTGTTGTCGTTGTTGTTTAATAGCAATACATGGTGTTTTTCTGTACCCGTGTTCTCAGAAATGGCTGTGCCGTGTGGAGCGGATTGTTTCCTCAACGTCTGCCTCAGGCAGATACCAAACATGGGAAATTTCAGCCCAATTGATTCAAGTCTGGCAAAGCTCTGCACGAGTGACTGCAGAGCCTCCTGATGGGAAGTGTCAGGCAAACTTAATCAAGAGCGGTGGTACCACAGAAAAGATTGTGCTCTAAACCCTGGAAAGTTGGCACGGCAGCACAGCCTGCTCACTCTCTTTTTCACATCTAGATGTTGCAGAATTTGGGTTTTTTCGCTGCATTGTTCCACTCTTTTTTTTTATTCTTACTTTCTTCTTTTTTTTTATTTTTTCTTTCTTCTTTTTTTTTAAGTCTAGATGTTGCAGAATTTGGGGTTTTTCGCTGCATTGTTCCACTCCTTTTTTTTTTTTTTCATTCTTTCTTTCTTCTTTTTTTTTTTTTTTCCTTTTTTATTTTCTTCCCCCTTCCCCCCAGCCCAGTTTCTGGCTCTTGTGGCTGCTTGGCTGGAGTGAAGCATGCCAAGGTTTGGATGACAGATCGTCTTGTAGCATCTGCTAGGAACTGATAAGACAGGAGCCTGATAAGCCTAATGTGCTGCTCCTGCTGGACAGTGGGAAGATGCCTTTGTCTGGGGATGGGGGATTCTTTCCCCCCCGCTGAATCCAGAAGCCGTCGCGTGCCAGGGATGGAGGCTGGGCTCCAGCCAAGCACCCCAAATTGGAAAATCAGGCCGAGGGTTTTGGGAGCCTTGGGCAGCCTCTGCCTTTGAGTGTGGTGTATTCTTTTGAGGCTGTTGACTATTTCACGAGGTTAAACACATATGTAAAAGCAAACCACAGCCCCAACTAGTCATTCTGCCTTGAATAAGTGTCTGCAGTTTTTTGGAAGAGATAACAATGCTGTCTTTGTTTCCTCCTCGCTTCCCTCCCTCTCCACCTCGCTTTTTTTCGTTCCCCCTCTCCTAGCATGTAAACCATGATAGCAACAATATTTCATTCCACAAATAGTCTGGGAAATGGGGCCGAGCACGTGGGTTGGGCGATGGGAAGGAAAATACCAGTTTGAACCAAAGAGACAGGAAAGTTTGCTGAGCACAAGATGCCATCGCTCCGCCGGTCCGTCTCCAAAGCGTGACACGAGCTGGTGTGGTCTCTGTGTGAGAAGGCACAAGGATGGCCACTAAACAGCCTGTTTTATTCTCCAAGGTCTTGTTTTACAGGGAATGTCACCACACTGTCTGCCTAGCTTTCATCTCTTCCTATTTTCAACTGAAAGATTGATCTGGCATAAAATAATGACAGTCTGGTAGAGCAACTCCCTCTGAATTCTGCAGGCAAAGCTCTGCTCCGAGCCCAGCTGTTGTCCATAATAATAATTGTTTCTTAGAAAGGCCTCTGTGCTGCTTGAACGTGGTCCAGTGTTTTCCCTTGATGATAAAACTCGGTGGGCTGCATTGTCTGTGGTGCCTCGGGGTCGACGTGGGAGCGGGGAGGGGGCTGTCCAGCCATGGCCAGCCCAAGAAATTGCTGTTGAGCAACAAGGATTGAGAACACACGAAAAATAATGTCCAACTGGAATCCTCAGACCCATATGAACCTTCCCAAAGAGCTGTTGCTCTTGGGAACTAATACAATCTCATGTTCCTCTGTGTGAGCAGCTGTGGACGAGCCAGTTGCATAGACGTGGTAGTCTGGAAGTCTGGACCAGCTCATTTATGGGGGTACATGACCTGTTCGGGCTCCTCTAAGCAAAGTGGAGATGGTGCTCTGACTGTTGCCCACAGGTAGAGATGAGGACATGAGCTGGACTACACCTATACTTAGTTATGACCAAACTGATGAGCACTGAACCCTTTCACTGGCCCATGTTCTTCCCAAGGTGAAGACCTGCAGTGCAGTGTTAAAAACAACCTACCACCCTCCGGCATCTTCAGTGACTCTGATTAGTTCAGACCTGGGCTTTGGGCACTCAGGGTGGCCCTTTCACCCTAGCACCTCCAAAATTAGACTGTGGCTGTCCAATGCAGACATCTAGCTAGCATGTATTTTCAGAACAGATGGCACTTGTGCTGACACATATTTCTGGATAAAATATCAGCTAGACCAGCAAGGAAGGGGTTTGTAGAGTGAGTGGAGTAAGGAAATGTTTCATGTCACTATGAAGGCTCCTTTGCCATCCCTAGAGCCATACTGGGAAGAGTCAATCTAGAACTGACCAAGGTTATGCTTAATCCAGAGCTGAACTATCCCAGTGCCAGGGGTTTCAAAGGCTGTGCCTTCTTTTACATCTAAATCTCTTTTGTATAGGAGTTAGACATTTGTCCTTGCTCTGCAGAGTAACAGTGTCATGTGGACCTAGCAAGGGGATGAAAGGAAATGTGAAAGGCTGGATCCTGTCACTGGAGGCACACAGAGGGATTTTGGTCTGATCCAAAAGAAGTATGATCCAATTCCTGATCCAAAGGAAGGATGGAACCCTAACAGAGAAATATCCTGGAGACAGAATATCTGTTATCATCAAATGAAAATTTCAGTAAGCCAAGAGCTGCAACTTTGGTCTGAAATAAATCAATCCATTCCCGACAATGACACCAAAATTTCAAAATGTCTCACTTAACGCAATTTTTGCCCAATCCTTGGCTGCTCCCTGAGCTCTGGCTTCCTCTGGTATCAGACCAAACTGAAGGGAAAAAGCTCTGATTGAAGCCCTGGGAGACGAGGTGTTGACAGAGGAACTTCAAGAGGGGCGTGGGGGACCTCAACACCCTTTGGCAGAGTGTGAACAAAATTGGGCCAGAGATTTTTCAAACAAACAGTCTATCACACGAGCTGTACCCCGCAGCACCATCCATCCTCCCTTCCAGCCCGCTGGATCCTGGAGCTGCACTGGAGCAACTTGCTCCTTGCCACACGTGTATCTCCCTCAGCATCCCCCTGCTCTGCAGTGTGAATCACGGTGGAGTCGTTTCCTTGGCTCACGGTCTCAGATTTATGTGAGAGGAAAATAGTTAATATCACATTTTTGTATTTTGTGTACTTGTTTTATTGGTACTCATTAGCGTGCTCTGATATCACTGAAATCAAGCTTTTGCCTGTAGCTAGATCAAATTATTTTCTCTTATGAAAACAAACTTTGGGTTCGTGTTGAAAGAAATTTATTGGAATTTTTATTTTGCTGGGAATTTTAGCTTTTTATGGAAATCCAGAATAAATATTGATATTACAGACTGAAAAAAATCTGCTTTCTGGTCAGATCTAGTGTATCTGTTCCCATACAGAACAATATTCCCAGGCTCCTGACCAGCAGCATTGTGGTCAGAACTGATGCATAAATACATTAAAATAGCTACAGTATGAGCCAAAATGACCTCAGTTTCTGTGGCAAATATATAGCCCAAAAATAAATAGATCCACCATACATTTTAACTACAGTAAAGCAATCTGAGTGGGACCATACTGGTTTAATTTCTGTCGTGTATTTAAAACCTACCCAGCTTTGGAGGGTCCCTTTGGTGTGACGTGGAGACAAGCTGGGGTGTATTGGGGATGCTCTGGTGTGGATGGAGCTGGGACTGTGGTACTGCTGGAATCGGGGTGTTGGGACCCCCAGATGGTCCCAACGATGGGTTGAGGAAGGGGAAGATGCGCAGGGAGCTTGGGGAGGAGAAAAGGGAGCAAAAGGGGAAAGAAAACTCAGTCCGGGCCAGCAGCAGCTCTGGTGGTGCCTGCACGGGGGTGGGGGCGTTAATCCGACACCCGGAGATGTGTCTGATATTTTATTTATTAGAAAAGAACCTTTTTTTCCATTCCCCACTTCTCTCTAAAAAAAAAAGAAAAGAGCAAGAGGAAAAAAAAAAAAAAACAACCAACCCTCTCTTAGGCTCATTAAAGGCAAATGTTCCCACTTAGGAAAAACTGAGGGTTTTTTCACCCGCTGCTTATAAGAAACAGCAGACAGCCGCCTTCTCCGCATCCCCGGCCCCTCCTCCCCTCCCAGCACCCCCTCGGTGCGTTGCACACCCACCACCAAGCACGACGGTGAGAGAACACACACCAGTTTGGCTGCTTCGGCACGTTCAGGATGTGGTGGCCACAGAAGTACCAGCAGAAAAGGACGCTGTGGCCCCTCAACATCCTCTTTGTCCTGAGATGCTCTGAGTTACTGAGTAACGGGGGGGGTGAAGGAGTTGCCCCATCACTCTTGACCCCCGAGGTCCCTTGGCTGACACAGGGCAGAACTAGAAAGTGGCAGTGGTTTCTCTGCAGAATGGCCCCGTCCCACTGCGGGGGAAGGCAGGATGATGCAGGGACCCAAGCATTTGGCCGGCTGTCCTCACATTTCAAAACGCCGACCCCCGTGGAAAGCCTGGCCCTCTCGGGGGCCGAGCTGATTTGCAGCATCTCAAGCTGAAAAAAATGCCACTGCTCTCTTCGGGACACAGGAGGAAATGTGGAAATAGCAACTTAAAAGCTGCCCAGCCTGGAGGAACCCAGGACCGGAGCTGGATGCTGAGCTAGCCCGCAGCTCGGGGGATGAGCTCGTGTGGGTTTGGTGGGACAGCAGCATCCTTCTGTGCAGCCTCCGGCCACCTCCCAAAGTCCCCAAGAACTGAAACAGTGCTCTGAATAGAAATGTGAGCTCGCAGGGAGCAAGAGGGCTGGGAGGGAGAAATTACGAGATCCCAGTTGGCCAAGGACAAAAGTGGCCACAGATGAGATCTGAGAAAGGGGCTGAGGAGGAAAGAAGCTCTTGGGAATGGTCCCCTGTGAGCAGGAGAGAGCCAAGGAGAGGGGCGAGCTGGGGAGGCCGATGGAAGGGAAAGGCTCTGGGGGCATTTAAAAGAAATCCACCTCCATGGGGCATGAAAATAAGCTTTGTTTTAAAAAGCAAACAAGCAAACACATGTTCAGCCCAGCTAAATACAAACTCCCCGAGTTATTATTTATTATTTCTACTGAGGCAACATTCAGGGACATCCTTAAGATTGAAAGGGTTCCCTGTGCTCGACTTTGTAGCAATATGGAGCAAGAGACAGCCCTTTAGCAGGAGATCAGACACAACAAATAAGAGTAAGGAGAAAGAATGAAGGGTGGGAAGACAAAGGAAACAATAACAAGGCTGTGTGTTTGCTCTTGCCAGCTATGTACACATCAAGAGGGGTTTGAATGCCGGATGGTTTAGCAGCTTCTAAACTTCTCTGTAAACCCAGCTTTTGAGCAAGAATAAAGTGGAAATAAATAAAAACATTTCAATTAATAGAGCTGTGCCACTCCCCTCCTTCATGTTTTTATCCAAGTGCTCTTTGCAAGCGGGAACGTTTCTGCTGTGTGCTCCGTGCTTGCATACTAATGCAGCAGAGCTGTGAAATTAAGAGCTCACACCACCTCCGATTTAACATTAAAGTGTGATTACGGTCAGGAAAGTGATTCTGCAAGGGGGAAAGACATACTACCATCGCTGTAACAGCTCCTGGTTCCACGCTGCTTCCTCCTCGGTGGCTGGTGGGTGAAAATGTGCTCTGCTTACAGCCTGGAAGGTGATTTCCCTGTCTGCTGCCAGTCCCTGGCTCAGATTGATGACTGAGAACTGAGGGGGTTCCTCACTCCCCTTCCTACACCATCCTACCTCCAAGGGGATGAAGGTTTAGGGATGACACACCAAGCTGGCCATGGGTGATGCAGGAAGTGATCGCTTCCATGCCAGCTCCTCCACAGCCCCCAGTCCCAATGGAGACAACACAGACCTGTGGTGCCAAAGAGGTCCATGGAGTTGCTTTCCAGGCCACGACGGCGCTCTGTGCAACCCCATTATCACCTAGAAAACAAGCCACCAGCTTTTGCTGAACTATCAGTGGTTAACAGGGAATTGTTCTGCAGTCAGCTCCTCCACAGCCCCAGGACCCAATGGAGACAACACAGACCTGTGGTGCCAAAGAGGTCCATGGAGTTGCTTTCCAGGCCACGACGGCGCTCTGTGCAACCCCATTATCACCTAGAAAACAAGCCAC
Organism: Calidris pugnax; assembly: GCF_001431845.1. Lineage (NCBI taxonomy): Eukaryota > Metazoa > Chordata > Aves > Charadriiformes > Scolopacidae > Calidris > Calidris pugnax. The sequence continues at coordinate 2,468,488 of NW_015090995.1, forward strand.
CAGCTTTTGCTGAACTATCAGTGGTTAACAGGGAATTGTTCTGCTGTCCCAGGTTACAGGGTGAGAGTCAGAGCTGAGGGGTACGACGTGAGGGGAACTGAGATGGTGTTGCCTTGACCTTCCACCAGCACAGCAAAACCTCCTGCCTTTAGTGCTAGTCTAGTATTCCCTGTGCCTTGAGCAAAGCTCCCAATGAAGCCAAGCAGAGATTGTAAAAAAAAAAAAAAAATACAGAAGAAAAAGAAAAAAAAAATCCCTGTGATTATTATTTGTTATTTACCCTGCTCTTCAAGGGTTGATGAGTGCTGTACAGAACTCAGAGGAAGAAATATTTCTTCCAGGTAAACATCCGTCCCTGCTGAAGTCAAAACGGATTTTACTATCGACTTCAGAGGAGTCAGATTCTCACTCAGTGTCTTCTCAGTCTGCTTCACACCAAGCAAGAATCTTCGGGCACTTTGAAGGGGTCAGGCTCCTGCTGGGACAGGTATTTTTCTCTGTGGGAAGCAACCTGAACTGCTGTCTCTGGCTCACAGCTTTGCCGATGGTTGTTTTCAGGGAAGAAGAAAGTGAGGAGCTTCCAATCACAGTGGGTGACACGAGGAAAGAGTTTAAGGGGAAGGAGAGCACTAACAACAGAGGAGCATGGGGCACAGCAGGATGGGGAGGATGGGGAGATGAAGGCGGGCTGGAGAAGCGCAGATGGTGAGGATCAGGCTGGAGACCTGAGCACAACGGGGAAAGTGAGAGGAAATCAGATGTTCAGCACATGGCCTGTGAAGACCTGTGTATGTTCTCAGTAGATTGAAATTTTGCCTATGGTGCTGGGTTTTCGTTCTTATCAATGACCTGCCAGTCCATAAATGTACTTTTTGCCTCTCTTCTCCCAGAAGCAGGAGGTATGCACTACCTCAGCCTTTTTTCCAGTGCTTGCCCTCATTACTTGGGCATACTCTCTGGCTCAGACCCCGGTTCAGGTCTGTGCATCCAGCATACCTCTGCGTCTCACTTCATAACTCCAAGGTATGACCTTGCCTGTCCATCCGCAGCTGAGGCTTCCAGGCTGTTATCTTTTCATGACTCGTTTCTTGACACATCCTTTTCTCAAGCCTTAACAAATGGGAGGGTAGCCTGCTAATATCCATCCAGAAGACTGTTACCGAGATAATTTTTCTGGCCCTTCACTGGGACTGCAGCCAACCATAGCTTTCCTTTTCCTCACTGGATCCACCTTTTCGCTCCCATCCAAAAAGGTGTTTGTCTTCATCTATCAGCCCCTCCTAGAGCGACCCCCCTCCCATCACTCTCTCAGACAGAAGTGCAGGGTCAGCTCTGCCTCTTCCAACCTGTGATAACCAGCTTTTATCAGTCACCACCTACCTTTTCAAACAATCCTGTATTTCTTCATCTTCCCTCAGATGGAGAAGACTCCTGAAGACAAATGATACTGCTTCTTCAGGTCCCTTATTAAAAGGCTCCTCTGCTGCACTGGCTTTGTAAAACGTGGACGTGGATAACCCTGACTGCTCCCTGGCCAGGGAAGAATGCTCTCTTCTTGGTCCCTTTCTCTCTGTCCATCTATGCCCTCCTGCCCCCTACGTAGAGTGGAATTATCTGAAGGTATCGGCCATTATTTTCTTCCAGGATCTGAAGGGGGCCTACAAGAAAGTTGGAGAGGAACTTTTTACAAGAGCATGTAGTGATAGGACGAGGGGTAATGGCTTCAAGCTGGAAGAGAGTAGATTTAGATTAATTCTTTGGAAGAAATTCTCTACTGTGAGGGTGGTGAGGCACTGGAACGAGTTGCCCAGAGAAGCTGTGGTTGCCCCATCCCTGGAGGGGTTCAAGGCCAGGTTGGATGGGGCTTTGAGCAACCTGGTCTGGTGGGAGGTGTCCCTGCCCAGGGCAGGGGGGTTGGAACTGGCTGATCTTTGAGGTCCCTTCCAACCCAAACCAGTCTATGATTCTATGATCTTTTGCTTTGGGCAGCCCCTGGGTAGATGTCATCTCAGCACACGATGTAGCTGCGTAGTATGATAAAGCAGATGATAATGACGATAATTAATACAACATTCTGGGCAACAGCAGGGAAATTACAGTGCTTTGAATAAACATGAGGGTTTGGTTTTCGGATAATGTCCTCTTAGCCTAACAGGCGGTCAGAAATGTCACCCACATTGTACAGCAGGAGCAGGCTGTTAAGCAATCACAACTTTGGTGACATTTCTTTGGTAAATGTGACCATGTGAGTTCTGTCGCCCCATTCAGCATCTCTGTGGTGGGTTGGGTTTACACCTCGCAGTGCTGCCTGACAGTGACCACCCCGTGTCAGCGCTCCCTGCAAATACAGGGTGACGGTCTCATGCACGAGCACCAAGGGGTTGAGGCAGAAAGCAGAGCCTTTCCCCAAGACCTGATTTGGGAACCTGCAAGAGCCCGTCAGGGCTGACAGGACAGTTTGCTGAAAATGGGGGTTTACAGCGGTATAATGTACCTTTCTTCCACATTTTCCTCAGGTTTTATCCCAAATGTGACGTTTCAAAGGGGACCAGGGACAGGGCAGACATACCCTGGACAGTATCCTGCTGATTGGCAGTTTCTAAAGTTTTCTTGGGTCTACATTTTTTTTTTCTGTTACCAATTTATTTCACTTAGAGTGGCTTGGCAGGATCTGTCTCTTCTCGCTATGGCCAGCATTTCCACATGCTCACAGAAGGACCGGCTGCCCTTTGACTCTGCCGACACCCCGTGCTTGTCCTCATTAATCAAAGGAAGCTCCAATTAAACAGTATTAGTGATAGCACTGAAAAATTGAGAATAGGAAGCCTGATGTGTAAACAGAGCCATAAAAACTCAGCACAAACACACACAGAGAGAGCAGCCTCACCCCGAGATCCTCGGGCTGGAGAAACATTCATGTAAATCAATGGGAAAGCTGTAGGAATTATTACAATAAACCCAAGGGCAGAGCCTGCTGCTCTCCCTCGCCTTGCGTGGTACCTTGCTTTTTGAGCCACCCCATTGATTTCACTGGGGCTCTCCGTGGAGTAAGTCACTGCTAAGTATGAATAATTGGTCTGGCACGCAGCCCTTGGGGCATGGGTGATGGATGAACTTTAACTTTCACAAGTAAGATGAGACCCAGACTGGCTGAAATGAGAAAGGTGCTGACTTTCCTCCCTCACCTGGAATTGAAATGGAAATGAAACTGTTTTCAAGATAATGCAGCCAACTTCATTCTCATTTCTGCTACACATTCTGCGTCTGCACAGTGCATGCACTCTGCACACATTTCAGGCATCTGCCTCATGGGAAACATTCCCAATTATCTGCTCTCTCTGCCTGCCCCATTCCTCACAATATGACTCATTCAGACGTTTGCAAAAGCTGTTCCCAGAGGAAGTCAGAGCATTTTCAGTGGGATGCTTTTCTCTCCCCAAGTTATCGTAGGACTGGGTTGAGCTCCTGGGTCTTTGGATCTACTGCCTTGGCAGCAGGCAGTCCTGCAACGTGCCTTAAATTAGAAGGGCATCTACTTCACCCACTACCACCAGCCAAAGGTGCCTTTCCTTCTCCCCAGGGGAAACGAAACTCTGTGTAAGAGTTCAAAAATAAAGGATCAAAAACCAATGGAAAACTCAGAAAGCTCTGTGGGGTACCAGAAGCGTTCGCGGTCTCTGTGACACCCCATGGGAACACGCCAGGTCCCTCAGCCAGAGTGACGTGTTCTGTCTGGGGTACCAGGTCCCTCAGCCAGAGTGACGTGTTCTGGCTTTGTCATTGAGCAAGAAGATCATTGAATGTCTTAGAATATGCTGGAGTTTATTAAATGATAAAGCTGAGCGAAACGCTTTAGCCTCATTGAAGCAAAATATTTAGAGAAGGCTTTTCAGTGTTTATAGTAGGAGTTTGGAATTTTTATTTCATTGGAAATTTGGAGCTGCTAACACTGTTGCTCAAATAAGGGATGAAAGAAAACTCTGAAACAGTGATATTTTTGGCTGAATGGGAACTCTGTATTGCAGCCAGCTCTAATAGTCTTGTCTTATTTTCCACCAAACAGAAGATAAATGAGAAATCTTTTAACTTTCCCAAAGAAAGCTAGAACACAATTTCTAGCCTAAGTTTTCAGAGCCTGAGGTTGTGGAAAGAGGAGGCTCTTCAGTTGACTTCCGAAAATTTGCAGTGATTGAAGTGTCTGAAGCGGTGCTGCAGGTGATCTGTGGCTCACCCCTTACTGCTCCAGGTGATGCTTTCAGAGCAGATCCCAGCCTTAATGAGAGAAAGAAGCGGGTCTGAGGGCAGCTCCGCAGGAGTTTGTGTGTGCGCGTATGTGAATGTACTCAGGGAAGTAAATGATGACATGTGGCCATTAGGGCTGGTTACAAAGTGCACGGGTTTCTCCTTCCTTTCCCCCTGCTCTCGCCTCGAAAAGAAAGATGTACTGGGAAAAGCTTACTCATGGCAATAGTTTAATTTAGCAATGCAGCCCATGGGAGCTGCAGGCTGAACACGCCAGCCATCCCATCCAGCTGGGGGTAGGAGCTGGGGTGTCTCCTACAGCTGCTTCCTCATGACAAAGCCTCCCTTTCTGATGGGTGGGAACAGGGTTGCTCTGTGGGACTCCAGGGTCACTGCTGGACAACCTGGAAATGCTGATGTCCTCCACACTAGGCTAATGCTTCTGAAGAAATCATCCATCAGACACTGTTTTAGAAGCATCATAAGTTGTGTCTGATTAAGAATAACTTTACTTGTAGGAATATCTCCATTGGCTTGAGCCCTTGCATGTGCTTGCATCTTTTTTTTAGCTTTGGAAGACTTCATTAATTTTTAATTTCCCTTCCCATGTCTCTTCTCTGCTGGTTTCTGGCAATTTCCTGGACTTAATAATATCAAGAGTTTTGTTGAAATGATGTGGAAAACTCCACTGGGCTGCAAGGACAGCAGGAGAGATGGGTGCTGCCTCCAGGTGGGTCTGGCACTGGGGCAGCACTGGTGCCAGTCCTGCAGATGCTCCTCCAGATGTGACACAACCCTCTGGGTGTCAGGGACTGGGCAACTGTGAGTGATATCAAGGAGAATTAATATTTTCCTACCCCTCAGTTGTGGCACCGCTACAAGTGCCGTTAGATGCTGGAAATGCACGTGAATGCAGGTGGAAGGAGGGAGACAAAGCTGTGAACTGCAGTTAAAGGATCTGTCTCATTCCAGGTGTGGCAGGAAGATGGAAGGGTTTCTCTCCTCCCTCCAAGGAAACAACGATCCCAATGAGCTCATGTGTGTCCTGATTTTGGAAAGTTCCTACCGCGACGCGCGTCTCCGTAAATAGCAAAAGCCTGAGCTCAGCTCCTTCGTCTCAGTGGCTGTTGAATCAATACTCCATTCCCCAGGTTAATGCAGTCGGCAGCTCAATTAAGAGAAAACCCTGTGGGAATGGGAATAAGTATGTTCGTTGGTGGAGTGAACAGCAGGTCCCTGGCAACCTGGTTCACAGAGCAATCAAACACAGGTTGTTGTGCCTGGAAAGCGCTCGTGGAGGCAGGAGGTGTCTTTGTGGGACCCATCAGCATCCCAGCTCCTGAGGAAATTGGCTCTGGGAACAGCTGGGTGAGCACTGCAGCAGGTTCTCAAGCTTGGGGAAGGCTCTGGGTATGATGATGTATGTATGTATGATGGTATGTATGATGACAGGGATGGGGAGGGACATAGGAGCCCCTCCACTTCAGGACAATGTAGCTGCAACAAGAAAAATATCCAACTAAAACACAGATAATTTTGTCTGTGTTGTGCGTGTCGTCTACAAAGCTCTTTGTGCTTACTGGATTGGCTGACAGAATAAAAAATGAAGTAGATTAATACAATCAAAGTAAAGAGGAAGATTGCTGTCTCTGGCTAGGACTGTGAAAAGGGGTGGGAGGAGAAGAGAGGGATGATGTACGACAGACAGGACCCCCCTTCCTTTCTCTAATGAGCTTTCACAATTTGCTTGAGGTGATTTTGTAAAATTCATGTTGACTGTGCATGTCTCAGTTCCTTCATCCTGCGGTAAGGACACGAGTAAAGGACAGCACTGGAGAGATCTGTATCTGATGCTGTAACCTGAAGTCAAATGGCCAGTCTGAACTCAGCAGTGATTTGTTTGAGAGACATACAACAAACAGAAGTAAATAAAGTGTGGAAGGGAAACAAACGCTTCTTCGTGGCACGGAAAGAGAGGAATGCGATACGTTATTCTGTTCTTTGATAATGGCTTGGCTAAGCTGGCAGTTAGAATCAAGAACATCATTTCTCTAATCCAGATGGCTAATAGATGTGGATTGCTTTGCTAAACCCACTTGACAAAATACAATTACTGCTGGTTGCAGAGCTTCCTACGTGAAAAAGCCAGTCTGGGCGCAGACTCTGTTCGTGCTGAAAAAGCCACAGGGCTGAGTGGAGCTGCTGTGATCCCTGGGTCCAACCCCAGTGAAGGAACCAAGGGGTTTTCCTACACTAAACACTTGAGGAGGTCAGCCCCTGCACAGATCCCACACCTGCATCCTGCCTCTCAGCGTGAGATGCTGGGGCCGATCCAGGTCACTAGTCTCAGCATCCAATGGCTTTGTTGTGAACTTGAGGAGGTCAGCCCCCGCACAGATCCCACACCTGCATCCTGCCGCTCAGCATGAGATGCTGGGGCCAATCCAGGTCACTAGTCTCAGCATCCAATGGCCACCACTCCCCAGGCTGGGATATTTTTTTCCCTGGTGCTCCTTGGCCATGAGAGTGGTCGGGAGCCTCCCAGCCCAGTTCAGACCCAGTTGGGAATGGCAAGCGGTGGGCATGCGGGTTGAACTGCAGAGCTGGAGCCCATTTTGAGTTTTCATTCTGGCCTTAACACAGTAAAAAGTTGTGAGGTTGAAAACATACTTTTCCTTAGTTCTCCATTTTGGCACATCTGCTGCTCACTGAAGCTTTGATTTTGACTCTAAAAGTGGTAGTTTTAGAGATATTTAAGTAGATCATCAATGTTTTCTTCTGAAAAAAAAAATAATAAATTAAACTGTGGATGAGAGAAATAAAAAAAAAGGTGGATAAAAGTGATGGGGTTTCATCACCAGGTGAGACTGTGTCCAGGTGAAGGATGGATGAGCATCCACATTCGAGGCTCTCCCTTTTTCAAGCCAGCTCACCTCCTCCTTAGAATAACCCTGGGACATTTATAGGTGTGATTCTATAAAATCCAATGTCCTCCAACAGGGGAAATTTTGCCAGATGAATTTTCCTTGACTTACCCTGGTGGAAAATAAAAAGGAGTTGAGTCCATAGTGAGGAGCACTTTCCAATTTGCACTCAGAGACAAAGTTCTCTATGTTCACACTTTAAAGCCCAAGTTCCACCTCCAGGCTCGGCTCATGAAGCCTCCACCAGCCAAAGGAATGCTCTCTGGTAGCTTTCTAGGTCGAACAGTTATTTTGTTAGAGGAAACACTTAAAACTAAAACTTTGCAAAATTTCCCCTGAGGCTATGGTGTTTGTTTAGGCTTCTCCAACCAAAGAATCTCAATCACTGGAAACTGCAAACCTCCCACACACATTCATCCCTCTCACGTCGCAGGCACAGGCTGTTTTAAGAGTTTATATAGCAAACAACAACACAAGATGAGCTGCTCCTTCCATATATCATAACCTCCAAGGGAAAGCAGAGGAAGATGATGCTGGCCAGCCTGGTGCGCTGGGTCTGGGAGCTGGAGCAGAGGTGAGGAAGAGGAGTAGGGTCTGGACTACCCAGCATGGAGACCCCCATTGCAGGGAATGGGCAGGGGAGTGGGCAGAGGGGAGACCTCAGAGCTGCTGCCCAGCCCCTTGGCAAGCATCTCAGGAAGGAGGGCAAGCTGCCCAGGAGAAGCATCCGTGGGAGGGGGTTACCAGCAGGTCAGGAGGATTATGAGGGGCAGGGGATGAGTGAGAGTGCAGGAGGGCAGCGTGAGCCATGTCTTCCTCCCGCTGACAAATGCAAAACATTAACTCTGACCTCATACTTTTTCCCGTCTAAAAATAACACATTATCAGTGCCATGATGACTACGGCGAACCACAATTTATCACGCCAAAGGCAAAGTTGAGGATGTGCATTTGAGGGTGACACGGGTCAATTTTGGACCACGCTCAGTGATGGCCTGTGAGCTATAAAAGAGCTTTTTGGGGACGGAGAGATGTGAGGATGATATTTGGACCTGGATATTGGTCTGGAGAAGGTTGCTTTGGTTTTGAACCCACTTGATTTATAACTGTTGCGCCAATGCAATTTGAACTTGGGTGTCCTTAGTGCCAATCAAAACTCGTGCCAGGTTCTTCACCAGCACCTGCTGGAGGTCTTCATTCCAAATCAGGAGAGAGCACCAGTTTATACTAGCTGAACAGTGACCTCAAATGTCTCAGCAGGTTTGGTATCTCAGTAAACGTTGGCCTGCTTGAGCTGCTGCCCTTGTTAGGGATGCTCTTGGATGTCAGGCTCATGCTCTTGGAGCAAATTATCCTGCTGTTGATCTCCTCGCCTTTGCAGAGCTGTGTCTTTACTGCTGGGATACCAGGGTTCTGGGTAGGAAGGACTGGAGGCAAGTCAGAGCTAGGAAAGCAATCAATTGTTAGTTAATGGAGTTACGGTAAAGATGTTATCCAAAACCACCGTGGCTGCCTAATTATTCATAACATCCCTCTGGAGATTCTCCTTTTGGCAAACTGTGAATCTGCTGCTTTGTTGCCATAATAATAGCAGTTTCAGGGCTTTAAATGAGAGGGTACAAATTACCATGCAGCCACTGACAATATGGCAACTACCGAGCATTGGATTACATGGTAATTTCCATGCAATATCCAGGTTATTACATAGTAAGTGCCATGTCATTACAGGCTAAATGAATGATTATCACCACCGCTTGACAAATTCACCTGACAAATTTTGCCTCCTTTTCGGTCTATGGGATGTCTGCAGGCAGGGTGCTGTTTCCATGAGAGGGTGGCGCAGGCGTGTTTGGGATGGTCTTTTCTGTCCCTGGATTTACCCCTCCACCAGTTAATTGTGCTGTGTTGGATGGCACATATGTATAAGTCTGTGAACCCTGGCTCTGTGTGTGATGTGTGTGTTTCAGACACAAAACGGTGGTGGGAGACCTTGAATAGCCATGCCAATGAGGGCAGGCTGAACGTTCCTAAAAAAAGGAGCTTGAGTGCATCTGGAGGAACCATTTAAAACTTTTGAGCTAATACCAGCACAAAATTATTTACAGTCTTTGCTCAGCTTTAACATTTCTGCCTTGAATATTGCAAAGCAAGTATGCCCCAGTTCTTCTGTACGTGCACTGTGAAATAACTAACTGGTGAATGACAGTTGCTTACTTGATATAATCTAAGGCCACTTAAAACTGCCACAGATCTGGTCCACAGTTCTGACATCTTTACATTAGCTTGCATTAGGCTTGATGGTGCCTTATGGATTTAAGGAGTGGTTACACACTTGTGAAGAACAAGAATTTGGCCGTTTAGGTAATTCAGGTGCTGTGAAAGCCCTCAATCTTTCTACAGAAAGATCTGTAGAAATCTCTATCTAATCTATAGATCTTTCTATAGAATGATCAAGACTAGATTTATGATGTTTGATGGATGTCAGATGCATCCAGCATGAGCATGGCAGGGAGGGATATTCCGCCGTAGGCAATCAGCATTGCTTCCCAAATTCAGAGTTTCACACTGGACAATAAACAACCGAACAACAGATGAAAAGATTCAGGGGAGGGCTATAACACAAGCAAAAAAAGTCTTTCATCCTTTCCCCCATAAAATAATTGAAATGGTCTTAGAAGCAGCCCAAGTAGAATCATAGAATCATAGAACTGCCTTGGTTGGAAGGGACCTTTCAGATCATCTAGTCCAACCATCAAGCTAACACTGACAAAAGCCAACAAAATAGTGACAATAGCAGCCCAGAAGAGAGATGCTGCAGACTGGGGAGGCAGGAGGTTAAGCCAGCAGCCCTCGCAGCCCCTCTGCCACCAGCAGACCCCTCCATTGTTTCCCCACCGCTGGTGGTGTCTCCTCCCCCTGCTGCCTGGCAGCTGCAAGTGGATTTTCAAGTTTAACTTTATAATAACCCCTAACTAGTTTAAACATTTCTTAGTCACCCTCTCTGGCAGCTAAGTACTCGCCTTTCCTTGGACTCTGCTGAGCCTCATGCTTGTTGTTGGTTCTTGCCCAGAGCACCCACACTGCTCTTCTTCTTCATTTCTGGTCAGTGTGCTGACCAGAAATGAGCTCCTACACTGTTAGCACCATCCTGTCACGTCCCTTTAAGCCATGACACTCCCCTGGCTTCAGGTGTTTCAGCTGGACTAGATGATCATTATAGGTCCCTTTTAAGCCACGACACACCCCTGGCTTCAGGTGCTTCAGTTGGACTAGATTATCATTGTAGGTCCCTTCCAACTGAAATTATTCTGTCCTATTCTATTCTCATTTGGAAATTCTCATGCTATAGCCCCCATACTGCTATATCAGGAAACTCTCATGCTATAGCCCCCATACTGCTATATCATTTGCATTTTAAATGCAGTGGTGTCCTCCCAGACACTCAAACGCCGGATGGGTCTGGAGCTCCAGATCTGCCCCCATGCCTCATTAATACATTTCCTTCCTCCGTCCTGCTCATGCTAAGAACTGACCACCTAGATTAAATGATGGAAATATTTGTCTAATATCTCTTCCCCAGGCAGACCTCAGAGATGAAAAGGGATCTCTCTTTGATATTTCAAAATATCCCATGTGCGTATATCACTATGTTTCACACATGGATCACAGGCCTAACAGGTTTCTTAGCAGGACACCTGTATTTCCATTATGTCCACTGTTCAGCCACTTGCATGTAAAATGGCTTTTGTTTTGGTCCTGCAAAACAAAGCTACAGAGGCTTCAGAAACCTCTTTCTGTCCTGCACAACTGGAGATGCCATCTTCAACACCATACAGTTATTCCTGGGTAATTAGCTCTGTGTTTTTCCTCTCCACCACCAGTGAGTATGGTATCATGAGATTATCATCAGCCTCTTGACATGATGATAATTACCCTTCTGTAACTTTAAAGATAATCATAATCCGCGAGGACAAGTAATTTTCCGAGTCTTTCGATGGTATTTGCAAAGCTCATAGTTGGCTGGAAATGGAAAAGGCGTCTGAGTCACACGGAGGGACTGGGCACCAAGCAAGTGCCCAGCCCGAGGGTGATGGGAACACCAGGCTGGTCAGGAGAAAGCACGAGCCTTGATCAGCAGGAGCTGCTGAGCTGGTGAAAGGGCCCAGGATGGTCATCGCTCCTCCTTTGTCCCTGTAAAGTAATAAGTCCCCAGTCCCTCTCCAAAGTAATGAGTGATGCCGGTCCTGAGAGTCTTTCCAATAATTGCCAGGAACAAAATTGCTGCTGGGGGTGGACCATCCGTTCTGGAAACATCCCAGGGCTGGCTCTGATGCCGTCAGCTCCCTCGGCCGCCAGAAGCCACAGGCTCTTTCTCATTTAAAGCCCCATTCGTGAAGATGCTGCTGCAGCTGCTCAGAGGGAGAATTAAGCTTCATCAGGCGGCGCTGACATTTAGCATCAATTCCCCCCTCCCATTCTTCTGTGTGAATTTCCTTGATCGCCTTTCAAAGCGAGAAATAAATGGTGCATTAGAGAGAAGGAGAGAGAGATGAGCTTTATTAGCTGTTTATGGAAGAAATTAAAATTGTTCATTAGTAACCACGGCACCAACGGTGCCCCTCATCCTGACTCCATCCTCGGGGCCCAGCCGGCATTGCTGGCAGAGCCCTGATGGGTCCCTGGGGACCACTCGCCTCGTATTTATTTGGGCTGGCACCTGCCTGACGCCTCCTTGCCCTTCTGCAGATGGGCACCTGGGGGACTACGGGGGAAATGTCACTGCTCTGCTCCTACCGGGAAGCATCTTTATTCCTTCCCACAGCCTGAATCACTCAGCCGGCTGGCAGGCAGCTTGGCATTACCACCGGGAGGTCCAGGGTGGTTTGCCGGGCTGCAGAGCATCCAGGGGCTGAGATGGATGGGGATGGAGAGGATTTGAGAGCTGATGGAGAGGGTGTCGGGAGGGAGGTGACCCAGTGGCCATACGCACTAGATGTCCTGTTACAGGGTGTCCCACGCCAGCCAAAACAGTCTTTGGGCTCAGGTGATGTGTCATCACGGCGGAGGGCTGGCTCTTCTTCTCTGGCTGCTCTCACCTTCTGGATAGTCAGTTGCTTCTTCCATGCTACGATTTTTAGGCTAAAAATTGTTCTAACAGAAAGGTTTGCTAAGAGATTTTTGGGGCTGCGTGGAGCATGCTAAGCCAGCTCTGCCCATGCCATCCTCTACCTCCTCCTCCTCCTCCTTCTCCTTCTCCTTCTCCTTCTCCTTCTCCTTCTCCTTCTCCTTCTCCTTCTCCTTCTCCTTCTCTGTGCATCGCTCCATGCCCTTCCCACCGGCCCCACCATACTCTAACCAGAGCTGTCTTGCTTGTCTGGGACATGACCCTGCCGTACCGGGGCCGGGGGGAAAAGGGGGAGCCCCACTGCACCGAGTCGGTGGCACGGGGGGCAGGCGGGAGGAAGCGAGGCCAGGAGGACTTCAAAGGCTCTGTATCTCTTCACGCAGCTGCCATAAAAAACAATCCAGGTTTCCGCTCCCGAGTCCCAAGTTGCCCTCGCAAGGGACATCTCTCAGGGCAAACGGATAAATCTTTCATCTCCTCGGTCTGGGTTTTATTAAATGCCTCGCACATATATGTAAAATACAGAATGCTGATAAATACTGGCGAGTTACAGGGAGAGGCAGATAGAGATTAACTCACTGTACAAACTGAAAGTCTATTCTTTCGATTGAGGCTGAGGGCTCCGAGATGTGCAGAGATACCAAAAGGCTGGTCCAGATGGCACACCCTGGGAGAGCACTGAGTCTGCCTTCATGGTGGCATTGGGAAAGGTGCCACCTCCTCTCGCACCCCTGGGGCCTCCAGGATTGGTGCAGCAGAAGCTTTGCAAAGCTCAGGATGGTGAAAAGTCTGTGTAACCTTGCTGCGAGGAGTCCTGCTCCAAATGAGACACTTTGGGGCAGCACCCATGGTTTGGGTAAGTGAAGGTGGAAGGACTCTGCATCACCTGGCCCATGGCATTCACTTCCCTTCTTCTTCCCAGCCCTGCTTCCCACCACTCCCAGTAAACCTGTACTGATATTACTGGAGTATCCCTGGGAATACAGCAGCGATTTGGGCAAAAATCCTGTCTCCTCACACAAAAACCAGGCACAGCTATTTTGACTCTCAAGCCTATGGGAGAGGAACTGGGCACTCCAGGAATGTGAAACTTGCTGATCAGAAGGAAGATGCTTCTTGTTTAATTTTACCCAAGCCGTAGGACTTGCAGTCACTTACTGGGAAAATTCAAGTCCCACTAAAAGGACTGAATGAACCGTCTTGTTTAATCAACAGCAGCACAGACTGGGGAGAGCTGGGGTCCATAGAGTCTTCAGATAGATAAAACCGGGCAGCAAGAATACAGAAGTAGCCCGTTCTCCATGGCTGTGATGGAGGAAGACAAGAAGCTGTATGGGAGGAAGACAAGAAGACAATGGGCTGAAGCTGTAGCAAAGAAGATTTGGGTTCACAACAATAAAGGCTTTGTCCAGACTGGGAAGGTGACTCCACACCAGGGCGGTGGTGGAGTCTCCGTCCCAACAGTCTCCAGGAGCAGTTTGGAACAGATTTTGAGGGCTGGGACAGGGACAGCCCCTCTTGCTGCATGCCCAGGGTCAGACCCAGCAAACTTACAAAGCAGTTGCCCCAAGACCTGAGATAAAATGCAAATAGGACCAAGAAGTCCAAGAATGAACTTAAAATGCCCTTTGGGGTAGCCAAGCGCTCAGGGCTTTTCTAATCAGCAACCCATCCATTCCCCTAACCTCTGCAGTTGCAACAAACACTACTAAACAGACAGATTTTTCCATTAAGCCTGGGAGAAATGGCAAGCTGCCTTAATGAATGTCAAAGTTAATACCACGTTTGTTATAGACTGAGACTGCAATGTGATGTTTTTATAAACCCATTCCTTCATTACCGTTATCAATATTATTCTTAGTTGATTCCCGTCTGCAAGCCAGATTCACATCCAGGCAGATAGCCTTTGTCTGTGGCTACTTTACATGGGAGCTGGCTGCCTGAGGATCTGTAAGCCATCCTGTACCAGTGCATTTTAAAAACAGTAAAAAAGGGAATAAAATAAAATAAATAAGGCAGGTTGAGCGCATAAAGCGTATGTCTGAGTGAGTGCTTAGTGCGAAGCATCAATGAAACGGCTGGGACTCTGATTGAAACCAGACTCAGGAAAGAAGGGCTGTAAACGTTTTTTCACTGCCTGTCCTAAGAAATTTATGTCTCACCCACTCCATCATATCCTTCAGGGCTGCCTTTTTCGCAGCTGTCTTCAGAGACCATCCGCTGAGCCCCCTTATGAAGTCCACTCCATGATGTCACCCGGAACAATAACTCACTCACCTCCCAGCATTGTGCTCTGCAGAGAGGTACCCTATAAATAACGGGCCAAGGATGGGGGGGATGCCTGCGAGAAGCCCTTCTCAAGGAAAATCTTCCTGCCATCGGAAGGGAAGAGAGCGAAAGTATGCACGTGGGGTGGGGTGGGGGGACCCAAAGTGAGCTTTGTTCCTAAATGAACGCAAAACCACAATGGCACAAAGCAAACAGGGCAGTAAAAAAAAAAAAAAAAAAATCACTGACAATATTTCTAGCAGGACCTGCTCAGGAGAGCCAGAGTTAAGCCTCAGCTGCCTGGATATCCATTATACCTACCCGGGCTCCCTGCGTCCTCTGAAGAAATCAGAACCGTCTGCAAGAGCGCGGATGGGCTCTGTGCTCCCCCAGCCCAGAAGGTCATTAGCTGCGTGTGATTAAAATGACTCAGCAACTGGGATGAGTTCTTCCTTCAGTAGCACCCAATTGGTCATGACTAAAATTTGCTCTGACTTATGGGGTTTTCTTGGGGCCCACATCCTGGTCAAGTTGCTGCTCACCCATCAAATTTCTAGAGAGCAGGTGTCCACATCAGAGAGCACAAGGCCCCATCGAAGGCTCATATCCCCATAGTTGTGAAGTTGAGCATAATTGTTTCATTCTGTCTGATAACATGTGGTTTTGTGATATTTATAATACAGCGCTATTAAAAGGGGAAAAAAAGAGATCAACTCAAAATCCCTCCACCGCAGTTGGCTCTAATTGTCCCTGTCCCACCACTTCCCCCTTTCCCAGTCCTGCTTGTGGGTTGTTTTGGCAACAAAGCAAAAGCCAGAATGAGCTGTTGAGATGAAGTTTAACCTTCAGTGAGATGGCCTCTCCTGGGGAGGACTAAGTGCTCTCGGATTTGCCTGGGAAGCTTGGACTGCTCTTACCCGGGGCTGCATCTGCTGAGGAGCAGAGACAAGAGTGCCACCTCCCTGGCACACCTTCACTGCTGTCACTGGAGCCACACCAAAGGTAAATAATGACCCTTCCCTTGCGTCCTGCAGGGATTTCCTCAATTAATGCCACTAGTAGACTGAAGTCAACTGGGCTCGCTCTGGCATCTGGAAAATGCACAAACCGAGAAGAAAGGACTTTCTCACATCCCTTGCTTTTCTCCTCTTCCACTCGTGGATTGGCAGGGTTTAGATTCATGGTCCCAGGACACTTGTTGAACCACAGAAGTCCCCTCCCCACGATGACTGTTGCCAGGAAAGCAAACAAACAAAGAGAAACCAACAGCATCTGTGGGACAGCCACTATTCTGAACCGCACACGGTCAGAATAAAAACAGCTTTGGAGGGCAAGAGCAGATAGTCCGTGCTTTGTGGTGTGGGCCCACCAGTCCCAGTGCCTGGAGTGGTGCCACACCTAGGGTCTGTCACACTGAAATACCCTCAGGGACTAGAAATGATGGTTGGTCACTCCCCAGTGGCTGGGCATCTGGCAGAGTATGGGATTTCAGAGTTTATGACTGGGGAGTTGGTACTGAGCTGGAATTTATTGCCCCGTCTCTTCCTCTCCTCTCCTCTCCTCTCCTCTCCTCTCCTCTCTTTGGTAGATACAGAAGTGGGGGAGGGTGATAGTGTCTTTTTTCCATTCTTTCCTCCCAAACTGAAATAAAAAACCCACAAAAAAAAAAGCCCACCATGATAGGAATATCTGAAAGCTGAAGTGTGCTCAGCAAAGGTGACAGGACAGGTCCTTGCTACGTTCAAGGCACCTGATGGATGGACCTTTCTCCCACACCCAAGGATAATATTTGTGAAAAGGGCTTTCCTGCCTGTCCGTCCCACCCCCACCCCCCAGCCTTTTCAGGCAGTTAACCCTCTTCCTCCTCTTTTTCAATTCTAAGTTGCATTCAAAGCCCTCAAAACCACTCCAGCAAACAGCTTCCCCGCGCAGAAATTATCTGTGTGATGGAGAGGAGGTCCGTTGCCATGGCACCGCAGCAGCCCCGCTCTTCGCCAGCCGGCTCCCGGGGGGACTTCACCCCTCGGTACCCAGGCAGGGGGGCAGGACCCCTCGTCGTGGTGGGACCTCCTGGGGTCCCTGGGGGCTGCACCACCAAGGGGTTCCAGCAACCTCTCCCTCCAGCTCAGTGCCCACTGGTCCTCGCTGTGGCTGCTGCTTCTGATAACAAATCATGGGCAGCATTTGTGCCTGGAAAGAAGGAATGTGAGGGATCCCTCATGAGGAGCATGGGGCAGGGAGAGGTGGCCCCACCTCCAGACCTTATCTCCCAGCCTTCGCACCCTCTCTTTTGCCCCACATGGATGGCCACATCCCACTGGTCCCTATCGGCTCCTCTCGCGGCGGCTGCCTCCTGTGCAGGGATAATGACTTAAACATTGCCATGGCATTTCGTACTTCTGGCTGTGGCTTTTCTGGGTTTTCCTTGTTCTTGTTGCATCCCCGCGCCGCCGGGAGGGCTTCTCAGCACAAACCTGCCTTATTTCCACCCTCTGTGACACAATGGAGACAATGTTTTTATAAAAAAAAAAAAAAAAAAGGGGGATAATAAAAGGAAGGGAAGTGGCTCATGTTTAACCTTTTGCAGGCAGCAGGGTGAGTCTGGGCTGGCCGTTGTCAGGGGGACAGGAGCAGCGCTGCCTGCATGCCCGCGCCGGCTGCCCGCGCCGGGCTGCCCGCCGGAGCTGTCAGCTCCCATTATGGCCCTGAATGGAGGCGGCCGTCCTCCTGCACAAGGCGGCTTTATTCCTCTGGATGGGAACCAGAAGAAGTGGGAGAAAGAGGCGCTGCGGGCGCTCAGATCCCCCGGCTGTGATGTTTTGGTGTCTAATTTTACAGGCAACCAACCCTCAGTGAAGGGGGTAGGGAACCCTGGCTTTGGGAACCGCTCTTCCATCCATCATGGAGTCATAGAATTGTCTGGGTTGGAAAGGACCTTTCAGATCATCGAGTCCGACCATCAACCTAACGCTGACAAAACCATCACTAAACCATGTCTCTAAGCACTACGTCAACCCGTCTTTTAAATACCTCCAGGGATGACAATTCCACCACTTCCCTGGGCAGCCCATTCCAATGCTTGATGACCCTTTCAGTGTAAAAATTTCACAGAATCACAGAATCACAGAATCGTAGTGGTTGGAAGGGACCTCAGAGATCATCGAGTCCAACCACCAAAAAAAAAAAAATCCACAAAAAACACAAACCACCACCCACCACCTAAACACACAACAACAACCACCAAACCAAAAACCATCACCCACCCACATAGCACCCCACCACAAACCAGTAATCTTGGGCACTAGAGCATGCCCTGAAGAACCATGTCTACACGTTTCTTAAATACCTCCAGGGATGGTGACTCCACCACCTCCCTGGGCAGCCCATTCCAATGCTGGATAACCCTTTCAGTAAAGAAATGTTTCCTAATATCCAACCTGAACTTCCCCTGGCGCAACTTGAAGCCATTACCCCTTGTCCTATCATCTGTAACTTGGAAGAAGAGACCGACCCCCGTCTCTCTACAGCCTCCTTTCAGGTACTTGTACAGAGCGATAAGGTCTCCCCTCAGTCTCCTCTTCCCCAGACTGAACAACCCCAGTTCCCTCAGCCTCTCCTCGTAAGACTTGTGCTCCAGTCCTAATATCCAATCTAAATCTCCCCTGGCTCAACTTGAGGCCATTTCCTCTTGTCCTATGGCTTGTTACTTGGGAGAAGAGACTGACAACCTCCTTTCAGGGAGCTGTAGAGACGGGCACTTCTTGGGATAGGAACGATGGAGGTTTTGTCACTTGGTCACTCGTTGCGTGACTCAACTGCGGAGGAATTAGAGCACGTAATCATCCGGTTTCCATCCAGCCGTTCTCGGATCTGAGTGTCAGTGATGGATCCGGCCCCTCTCCATTGTACCCTGCTGGATAACACAACATGATACCTGCTGGGCTGTGTTTCTGGGGGCTGCAGAGCATGCTGCAATGTGCTTTTGGCGTGTCTGCGAGTGTGTCTCATTTTATAGGGCTTGTGGTATCGGTTGTCGAGGAGTTCGTGCCTAACGTGGGGAAAACGCTTCCTGGCAGCTGTGCCGTAGTTTGGGGTTTGCAACCTGAACGGGG
>NW_015090995.1:2487190-2493953 GCF_001431845.1 Calidris pugnax
GGGGGGGGGGGGGGACCCAGGGGACTGTCCTCCTGTCTTGGGGAGCAGGAGAAGAGCTGTCTGTGGATGCTGCTGCCTGTAGGAACAAGCAGGAGAGCGCTGTGCGACTGCAAAGCCCTGCAAGTAGCAGAACACTGTCAGATCAAAATACCATCAGGTGATCTACGGCTGACCAAGGAGTGACGGAAAGCTCTTCTCAAGCCATTGCTTTAATTTTCCTTTTTTCTGGAGAATTTTGGAAACATCTGCGCCTGACTCTCATATTACTCTTATTTTGGTTTCATCTTTGACTCCTGTCCACAGGAGTAATTGTGATTCCTTTCCCCTCACCCCCAGAATATATTGTGTATCCATGTCACTACCTTCCCAGTAGTTCACACTTTATTTCTTTCTGAACTCTTGGATAAATACCATCCAGTCTTGGTGATTTACTACACTTTCTCCAGTTGCTCCCCAATTTCCTCCTTAGAGACTTCCCTCACCGTTAAGGTCACATTCTGATTTCCTATGCACAATGCCTTTAAAATGGAAATGTTTCCCCTCATTGTCTTCTACAGCACAGATCAAGAGAAAAAATGTGTTTCTCCAGGCTTTTCCACTCTCCATAATTGTCCTCCTCTCCCTGGTGACCAAACACACACCACAATCACACAAGCAGCATCTTACATGTGAAGTCCTGAAACACTTTTCCAGGCCTGTTCTAGCATCTCTTGGTCTGTTCTGTTACACCATAGCTTCCACCAGTGGCTTTCCAATCCATTAAGAAGTTGCTTTCCAATCCATTAAGAAGTTTTCCATCTTCTTTTAAAGGGGAATTTTATGTAACACTACCCAGCACAACCTCTACTCCCATGTCCAGAATGGATTCCTCTTCTTTTTTTCCTTTATGCTTGACTCACCTACATGCACAAGGCAGGTGGGTCCCATCCACATGTCCAGCTGACATGCCCAGATTAGGAGGGCAGATTCTCAATTCAGAATTATCTCCAGGAGGTTGTCACGTCTCTCCATTGCTTACAGAGGGCATCAGGAGAGGAGGCTTTTATCAGAAATGCTCAGCACCCCCAGCGTTGCAGGGTTGGATGTGAGATGGGTGCCTCAGCCTCAAATCCTTCATCTGCAGATCAGTTCTGGTCTCATGCCAGGTCTGTGCCAGCGGAGCACCACTGAATTTAATTTCCTGATGTTCTGCTTGTTAACAGTTGCCCACAAAGATTTAAAAGTCTCAGATGTGTGTCCAATCTGTTGGTTTTGGTAGGGTGATCAGAAGGGACCAAAAGCACTTGTGACTATCTTGAAAAGTTTTTAGAAGTTTGCCTGGATCACTAATATTTTGGAACAATAACCTTCCCTAAGACTTCAAGCCATTTCTCCATAAATTGGATTTTTTTAAAAAAAGAAAAAAAACAAACATGATGGATAGCGTTTGCTATATGCTGGGGGGGAGATAGGATTTCTGCTAGAGCTTAGCTAGCAGAGGGTGTGGTATAATATGTACTGAATTATTTTAGCTGTAGCATGCTTTTCTCGGTGCCCTTTTTCACAGTCTGTCCTGGAACAGGAACTCTGTAACATTTGATCCTTTAGACAAACTTTCAAATCCATAATGTTCAAGTGGGTTTGAAATTAGGCGGAAAGAGTTTGTTCGTCCCGAGGAATCACTGAAATGGATTAATAAGAGCTCCTTGTGTTACACTGGGAATCCTACGAAACAACCAAGAAACAACCATATCCAGAAGAAAATGCGAATTATTAGATAAAGTAATGCGCTTTGACATACCTCACTTTTGCATCTCATCACAGGGTAGTATCTGTCAGAGGGCAGTCCCCGGCTCTCATTAAATTTGTGGCTGGCGTTGCCGATCACTGGTATCACACATCAGGAGATCATTACAGACACCCAGTGGCTATCACTATTTTATTACTAATGGAACAGGGAGGAAATTGGCGGCACTGAATTGATACAAATCATTAAGAGTGTCTGATAATTCTTCAGGTCAGAAAGCCCAGCTGCGACTCAGCAGGTTTCCCAGATCTATTTCCCTGGTTTACTGTTGTCATTGTCTTGTGAAACCTCAACTTCTGCAGCACCACTCAGCCAAAAACCCTGGAGCCATCTCTCCTCTTTCTGTGGGCTGGGGTGTTTCACCCTATAGCCATGGGGAGCCTTGAGCACAACCCTACCTCCTTGTTCCCACCTAGAGAGGTCTCTGGGGTCCACTGGTGGTAACAGGGAAGAGACCGTGGGTGGCTTTTTCTGGTGACCCTAATGCTCTCCCTGCTTGGAAGGAAGGGGAGCAGTCCCTCTTCTGCTTGGCTGTGGTCAAAGGCTGCACTTGATAGTCACTGGAAGAGATCTCTGCCCATGCTCTTCAACTGTGTTTTAGCGGAAAATAAGGAAAATCTAGGCAGGAAAAAAAATTCATGTGTTGGGTGGCTTCCAGCTCCTTCTCAAGACAGATGAAACCATGGCAAAGAGAGCTATGGAGGCACCTGAGTCCCTGACTCTTACTGAGGGATGGTTGGTTCATTTGCATTTTCACTTTTCCCGGATAATGGGGATCCTTCATATATGGAGGAGGTGGAGCACACGCAGCTGTCTACAATGGTTCTTTGAGGAACTTGTTCCTTCCTAGGCTTGAGACCGAGGGGTTTTATTGCAAAATGAGCTGGTGGGGAGCAATCCTCACCTCTGGATGGCAGTGTCAGGTCACAGCATGGACAAGGTACAGACACGTCCACATGACCAGAATGCCACCATGAAATCAGCCACCTATCTCTTCTAACCCTGCGGCATGACTGCTGCAAACCCTTACTTTCTGCAACTTTTCAACATCTACTTTCTGGATTTATTTTCCGGTCAGCACGAGAGAAGGATGCTTGGCAGGTCCTCTCCATTTGGGAGATCCTTCCTTACAAAATGGGAAGGAATAAACAGCTGCACTAAGGGCATATATATTGTTCATTAAGATATCTGAGCCTGACCACGGTTTGCAAGCCGTGAGCTCAGCCAGCTGTGGGGGACTCTTCAGCAGAACAGTGGGAGCCAAGAAAATACCTCTCCAATAAGGTCCTGGAGTACAGCTTGCCAAAATAATATCACTTTATGGACCTTAGAGGTCACCCCAGTACTTCGGCACTGCAATGATATCGATATGCTTTGCAGTTTGCAAAGCACCTTCTCAGGGTTAAGTGGTGGATATTCCCAGTGCCGCTCCTTCCCGTTACAGCCGGGCAAGAACGGTCTTCCAGCTGCGAGCCGGGGAAGGGGGGAGGTTGTACCTCGTCAGTGACTCTCCGTGCATGCAGCAGTAGTTTTCCAGTGAGGAAGGACGATGGTAAACCACAGAGGTGCTCACTCTGGAAGTCCCTGCCAGGGGACAGTCCCACCACCAGGACATGGCGCCCTGTAGCCCCACAGCCGCAGTGCTTCATGACAGAAAGAGGAGATTTTCAAGCCTTTCCTCAAAACACCCCTGTACAAATGTAGACTAATGCAATTTTAAAATGAAAATAAATTCATATTGAAGAGTCAGAGGCTTTCTCATGGAGAAAAATCTTAAAATGAAATGTCTTAGGTTGGTCGGTTGGTCCAATCGTTTTCCTTCCAGGGCAAGGGAGTTCAAAATAAAGAAAAATCACACATACAGACAGCACATGCCAGTTTTGTTTTTAATTTGGATTTGTGCACCTCTCACAAACTGCTGATGGACATATTTTGGCCAACCCTAATTTCTACAGTATCTGTTATTAAGTTGTAACCCATGCCTCTAAAACAATACTTAAGGGCTACACAATTAATACTAGGGAAAGCAGCAACTGTGAAGCTTCTGGCCATTGGGTGTCAGAGAAAACAAGACAAAGGTATGAAAATCCAGAGCTTATAACCCACCCAACCTACGCATTGGTTGTCCTTTCAGCATTCAGCATGGCTTTTACGTTCTCAGTGTTTTCTCTGTTTAAATACATTCCTCAGCTCCCGCTCTGGTCTGCCCATGTACTTTGTCTGGTTGATATTTCTCTGGGGTTGCTTTTCCATTGTTATTTATTCAGGGCCAAGAGGCAGAATGCATTAAAGCCACCAGGGTGCCAGTGATATTTTAGTCTCTCGGAGTAATTCTTCTCCAAATTGTTATACATTCACTCCCCCTTTATTCATTTCGGCCACTTCTGTGGATTTTCCCGGGGGCGGGAATTGGGGGGGTGGGAGGGAAGGCAGAGGATCTGGTTTGACTTTCTAGCTGGTGGGGGTTCATGTGCAGTGAGCTTTGCCTTTGCACCTACGGGAGAGCAGGGAATAGGGTCGGATAGGGAGGTAGGAAAAGCCCTGTTGCCTTTTGGGGGGTGGTCTTGCTCGCACTCAACCACCCCCACATCCAAGCAGCATCCCCCATCCTGCCAGCCCTTGGGGACCACTTGTTCCAACGTAAGGGTCCCTGAGGGCAGCGAGGCAGCCCCCACACCCCGAGACCCAGCAGCTCGGTGCTCCCTCCCCTCGCCAGTGCTTCGGGGCTCGGAGCTGGCACGGCTGCCAAAGCACAGCTCCCATCTAAAATAAGCATCGACAAGCCAGGCCCTGCCCTTGTGGTGGGGGAGATTTTCATTCCCATTTGTTCTGCTTTCAGTATATTCTGCAGATGCTCAGCTTTAATGAGGGCGAGTTGGGTTTTTTTTTTTTTCTTTTTTTTTCCATTCTCCTCCCGCCATCCCCACAATAAAGCGCTAAATTTAGATGCCTGGCATTTTCCACTGAAAATAATCTCGGGGGCCTCGCCGATATGTAGCTCCCGGGTGTCCAGGGCTCAGGCCATGGGCATTCTTCATCAATCTGTTGTTATAAGGGCAGCACCGGCTGCTGACCACCCGAGACCTCCACCCTGGGCAGCTCTCCCATGCCATCCCACCTCAAAGCAGTTCCCCAGGTTTAAATGCCCCAGGTCAGGGGAAAAGCCCTGGCCTCGACCACTCTCATTGCAGCTGTGGCTGCCCCATCCCAGTAAAGGGATGAAATCCCAAATCTAACTTAAGCCTGAGTATATGCTGGGAATTGACTGTCCAAGCTCTGCTCCTTGAGCCCGTGCTCCTCCCAGACGGACAGACAGCTCGTTAGATTAGCTCATTAGAGTGTGAAGCTGTTTTTTTGGCAGGGTAGAAATGCCCAAATAATCGATTGGGGGCCATCATGACCTCTTATGATGTTTGAACAGCAGTAACCACAGGACACCATCAAAAGTCTTTCCCTGGCCTCAGTGTCAGTGTCCCCTGTCACAGAACTTACTGCCAGCCTTCTGTGCAATGGGAAATCGGTTTTCTTGATGGCAGATGAGCACAGCCACATTGGCCTCATCTTCTGCAGGGTCTTCATCCTGCCATCACCTTTTTCTTGATGCTGCTGTCAATACCTCTGCCTGCGAACCGGGGCAAACCCTGCACAGGGTCCAACGTGGGACACGGGGACCCTGGTGCCAGCCAGGCTGCAGAGCCGAGAGCTCTCCCCAGCAGCCCAAGCCCTGCCAGGTTGAAGAAACCCGTTTTTGACAAGAAGTGAAGTCCCCAGAGCTCTTGCAATACAACATGTTCCTGTCTGGAGTCATTTAGCATCACAGACGCTTCCCAGCCAGCCATGGTCTGTACCAGCACACACGAGGATGGTGTGTGGGTTAATGCATACCCTTCTGGTGTGATTACAGGCAGCAGTGGCCGTGCCTGGAGGCTCCAGAAAGGGGGACGGGGGTTGCTGCACTCACCAAACGATGAGGGGACTTGCTCAGGGGCAAGAGAAGTGTCCACCAGACCCCAGAGCAGCATGGTCCTCTCCTCCTGGCCTTCCCCGTCTCTCCAGCACAGAGCTAATCACAGCAGCCGCTTCTGCTAGTGCGTTCCTACCAAAAATGTCAGGCTCTGGAGGCAACTTGATATTTATTCCTGGCTTTTGCCCCTCTGCTTTCCCTGGAGCGAGTGATATATGAACAGCCCCGCGTTTCCATTCCTTGAAGCTGCTGGATCCGTCTGATTCACGCCCCCTGCACTCGGGGCTCGTGGGCTACCCTGGGACCTTCTCGGGGTCGCAGGGCTACCTTCGGATTTCCTGGATTGTCTGAATTCCTCTTGCAAAGTTGCTACATTTCTTAAATTCTATTTTTGGATTAACGAACATTTGGTAACAATACGAGGCCTGTTTGTAGCCAGTGGGGTGACCCTCCTAATGTATTCCCCATGCCTCCTCTTTCCCATGGGCCAAATTCCTCCCCAGGACAGCCCTGGAGCCTTTCCCGAGTTTACCCCAGGAATGAAATCAGCTCCATGTCTGCCATAGCAAATTTTTCTCTGGGTCCACAAGCACTTTCCGCTTTCCCCACCTGCCCGAGAGGGAGCAAGGAAGGAGGGAAAGCAGATGGAGGCAGAGCTGCAGAGGTGAAGTGTGAGAAAGGCACCAGGGCAGAGGAAACATGAGCAGCACATCAGGAAATTCTTCTGAGCAGAGCGAGGTGTCAGGCTGAGCGATTGCCTTCAGGGGAACAGGGAGCAGCCCCGCATCCCTGGGGGATAAAAGGCAGATTCAGATTGGAGCAGACCAAAGCCCACCGGATCCCATGCTGGCTGTGAGCAGCCAGGCTGGGATGAGCATCCTCTTCTTCCCCTCCATGGTGGATTCCAGCCATCTCCATCTACCTGGTCCCACCGTATTACAGAATCACAGAATCACAGAATCTTAGTGGTTGGAAGGGACCTCTGAGATCATCGAGTCCAACCACAAAAAAAA
>NW_015090995.1:2496946-2498012 GCF_001431845.1 Calidris pugnax
CACTCAGAAGATGGGATGGCGGCGGTGGAGGACAGAGGTAGATGAAAAGGCATCAGGATTTGGGGAGTGATGGGAGCTGCAGCCACGTGCTGAGACCCCCATGCCGTTTCCAGCCCCACACGTGGCATCGGAGGTGCTAAAACTCCTCCAGCAAACCGCGGGGAGGGGGGCACTTGGGGGACCACCAGCTCATTGATGCAGCCAGCAAATGCACCGAGTGTGTGCTGTGAAGCCTCTTCCAGCCTTGGGCAACGGTAGCTTCTCCTGGGAGGGTTTGGTTTGAGTTACACCAAGGTTTCCTTGCAATTTTCATATAATGAGTGAAGTGGGGAAGATGGAGAGGGTGACACCACGTAGCTGCTGTTGGGTAGAGTCATTATTAAGTATGGAAGGTGTAGGCAATAGCTGGTGGTTGGGACAAAGGGGTCTGGGGAAAAACCACACACCACACTAAACGCCCACCAAAAACACCGCACCCACCAGGTCACCTCCATTGAACAGCTTGAAGTGTTGCCATCTCCTGAGGCTGGAGTGAGACGGAGCAGACCCGGAGATCCCTGCCTGGTCTGGAGGCAGGGAGGGAGCCCCAAAAGGGTGCAGGGATGCAGGAGTAGATGAAGCACCCGCGTGGGCACAACCCCCATCCCCAACCGTGGGGCTGCCTCTGCCTCCACCTGCAGTGAATTTGGCCTAACGACTTAAACACAGATCCTGTTTCCATGCAAACATCCCAAGTGTTCTGTCCCTGGTGGTGGGGGAAACTCCTTAAATCAAAGCCGGGCGATCCCCCAGGGAACCAAAGCCCCTCCTGAACATCCAGACCCTCTGTGGCTTCCCAGCAAGGGTTTTCATGCCCAAGTGGGTGGGAAGTCCATAAAACATTCCGAGTTATCCACGCGGAGCCGATGCCACGGCTGCTCCGGCGGATCCCCTCTGCGTGCGTCTGTGCTGAGGCTGCATTTCCAGCCACCGCAGGGTCCCCACCAGCTGACACTGTGCAGGAGGAGTAGCTAGTGGTTTGATGCAAAACAGGGGAGAAAAAAAAAAGCCCCCAGTGACTTTTGTG
>NW_015090995.1:2499001-2502063 GCF_001431845.1 Calidris pugnax
CACTCAGAAGATGGGATGGCGGCGGTGGAGGACAGAGGTAGATGAAAAGGCATCAGGATTTGGGGAGTGATGGGAGCTGCAGCCACGTGCTGAGACCCCCATGCCGTTTCCAGCCCCACACGTGGCATCGGAGGTGCTAAAACTCCTCCAGCAAACCGCGGGGAGGGGGGCACTTGGGGGACCACCAGCTCATTGATGCAGCCAGCAAATGCACCGAGTGTGTGCTGTGAAGCCTCTTCCAGCCTTGGGCAACGGTAGCTTCTCCTGGGAGGGTTTGGTTTGAGTTACACCAAGGTTTCCTTGCAATTTTCATATAATGAGTGAAGTGGGGAAGATGGAGAGGGTGACACCACGTAGCTGCTGTTGGGTAGAGTCATTATTAAGTATGGAAGGTGTAGGCAATAGCTGGTGGTTGGGACAAAGGGGTCTGGGGACACCACAACAGGTCACCTCCATTGAACAGCTTGAAGTGTTGCCATCTCCTGAGGCTGGAGTGAGACGGAGCAGACCCGGAGATCCCTGCCTGGTCTGGAGGCAGGGAGGGAGCCCCAAAAGGGTGCAGGGATGCAGGAGTAGATGAAGCACCCGCGTGGGCACAACCCCCATCCCCAACCGTGGGGCTGCCTCTGCCTCCACCTGCAGTGAATTTGGCCTAACGACTTAAACACAGATCCTGTTTCCATGCAAACATCCCAAGTGTTCTGTCCCTGGTGGTGGGGGAAACTCCTTAAATCAAAGCCGGGCGATCCGATAGCCGGGTCCACAGCTATGTGCTTTATTGATCACATCTGGGCTGCCGGGCTCCGCTGGGGCTGGGACGGGGCTGCGGCAAACTGCGGGCTGGATCCCCGGGGACACATTTCTTCCCTCCCCGCTGCTCCTCAACCCCGGCCCTACACAGCCCCTAACGCCCAGTACTGGAAGGAGAGAGAAGAAAACGCAGCAAGGCTCTGACAGCACGAGCTTTTCTGAGCGTAATACCACGGATTCCTTTTGTTTCTCCAGTTCCCATGAGTTTCTGAGCACATTGAATGCGGTTATTATTGTTTGGTATGGTTTTGTACTAATTCCTTGTTACCTCTGAGACTTGGGTATAGAAAGGTTTGAAAAAAAAAAGCAAGAGATTCGAGGAATTTCCCTTCCTCTCCCCTCCAAATGTGATTAAACACAAATTTCCCCTCCCTTCGGCTCAGGGCTGCGACGTGGCACAGTGCCTGGCAGCGCGGCGCCGGGGTGGCCAGCTGGGCTCGTGGGCTCTGTGTCACGGCTGAGCAGCTTCCCACCATCCCAGGCTCATTCCCCAGCTCTTCCTGGTAACTCCTGGTTGTTAATGGTGTGGGACGTGCCGGAGATGGCGAGGTCCTTCTCAGCCGTCCCGCCGCACTGTCTGCTGTGGCTCAGCCGCTGTCTGGGATGGGGAGCATCGTGTGTGACGTTGCACCTCTCCACCAGGGTTTCAATTACATGAGAAGAAGGTTTTCGAGGCAATTAAAGGTTTCACAGCTTATGGTCACCGCTGAGGCTGCATTTCCAGCCACCGCAGGGTCCCCACCAGCTGACACTGTGCAGGAGGAGTAGCTAGTGGTTTGATGCAAAACAGGGGAGAAAAAAAAAAGTCCCCAGTGACTTTTTTGCCAATTTCATCCCCAAATAATTCTGCAGAGAGAATTTTTGTGTAATTGGATTAAGTGTGGGGAATTTGTCCTTGTTGACAGATTGCACAGGCACCGAACCAAAATCATGGGGGTTTTTCACTTAATTTTCTTCCTTTCTTTTGTTGGAATAAAATATGTAAATAGTAATTCAGGTTTTCGGCCAAAACAGATTTATAAAACCCTGATCCAGAGGATGGATTGTTCCCCATTAGTCCCACAAAAGCCACTGAAAACCCTTTCTTCCTCTAGTTTCATTTTATGGGCGTGAGTAACTTCTGCACGGCCTTTTCTTCTGAAAGGATAACATTTTTTAACGGCAACCCGTGTTTAAGGTAACCGAAGCCGCAGCAGATTCCAGTGATATATACACTCTAAAAAGGAAGGGCTATTAAAGAGATAAGATATTTGGAGAACATGCTCTCTGCAGCGTTAAATAGCGGAGGAGGGAGATAACTTGGGAACCCTGGTAAAGCCACCAAACGTTATGTGAATAAAACTGTTAGGAGAATCAATTTTCCTTACTGCAGAGATTGTGTTTTCCTGAGTATGATGTTTATACCTTGGCTCCTTTCCCACAACACAGACACATTAAACTCTCGTGCAGGGCCCCATCCAGCGCTCGCTGCAGCGGCTGGAGAGGCTCGGGGTGAGTTCGACTCCAGAGCAGGGGAAACCTCACTTAAAACCCTCTCTTCTGTGCCACACACACGAATCTCACCCGTCCCGTGAAATGCATCCCACCCGGTGGCTGCTGCACCCGCAGAGGAGCCACCAACTCATCACACGGGTGAACCAGCGTGGTGAAGGTGGTGTTTGCTGTCCCGGCTGAGCTCCTGGGTGGATTTCCCCTGCAAACAGGGTCGTGGGGCAAAGCAAAGCACGCCAGGACATCCAGAGCTGCCTCTGCCCCGACAGCTAATAGCCTTAAGTGTGCAGAGCCAGCTTTAATGACAGTTATTTACAGAGCTATATGGGCCATATCCAGCGCTCTTGGATCAGCCCCCAATCTCATAATGAGATTACCAAGTTTATTTTAGTTGAGAAAGACACCAATAAAAAGGATTTAAAAATCCCTCGGAGTCTAGCCATACCCCAGAGCGCCCAGCCAGTGGGAGAGCTCCTAAAACTTCTCCGTTTGTTTTCCTTTCGGAGGAGAGCCGAGGCCGCTGCCTCCTGCATTTCTGTGCATTAAGAGAGTCTTCCCAGGTTGACCCCATGTATTATGGATGCGCTAAAATCTTCATGTTCTGAATGGAAACTGCATTATTCATGGCTCTGCTTATAGTTTGTCTTTAAAAGCCCTGCAGCCTTTTAATGAAATGCTCCGATTTTAACATCGGCTAAGACCAGATATTTTTGTTTAAATTTTTTAAAAGTAATCTCTGTGGATTTTTCTCCCCCGCTCCC
>NW_015090995.1:2502333-2644013 GCF_001431845.1 Calidris pugnax
TGTAGCCATCTCCTGAGGCTGGAGGGAGATGGAGCAGAGCCGGAGATCCCTGCCTGGTCTGGAGGCAGGGAGGGAGCCCCAAAGGGGTGCAGGGATGCAGGAGTAGATGAAGCACCCGCGTGGGCACAACCCCCATCCCCAACCGTGGGGCTGCCTCTGCCTCCACCTGCAGTGAATTTGGCCTAACGACTTAAACACAGATCCTGTTTCCATGCAAACATCCCAAGTGTTCTGTCCCTGGTGGTGGGGGAAACTCCTTAAATCAAAGCCGGGCGATCCGATAGCCGGGTCCACAGCTATGTGCTTTATTGATCACATCTGGGCTGCCGGGCTCCGCTGGGGCTGGGACGGGGCTGCGGCAAACTGCGGGCTGGATCCCCGGGGACACATTTCTTCCCTCCCCGCTGCTCCTCAACCCCGGCCCTACACAGCCCCTAACGCCCAGTACTGGAAGGAGAGAGAAGAAAACGCAGCAAGGCTCTGACAGCACGAGCTTTTCTGAGCGTAATACCACGGATTCCTTTTGTTTCTCCAGTTCCCATGAGTTTCTGAGCACATTGAATGCGGTTATTATTGTTTGGTATGGTTTTGTACTAATTCCTTGTTACCTCTGAGACTTGGGTATAGAAAGGTTTGAAAAAAAAAAGCAAGAGATTCGAGGAATTTCCCTTCCTCTCCCCTCCAAATGTGATTAAACACAAATTTCCCCTCCCTTCGGCTCAGGGCTGCGACGTGGCACGGTGCCTGGCAGCGCGGCGCCGGGGTGGCCAGCTGGGCTCGTGGGCTCTGTGTCACGGCTGAGCAGCTTCCCACCATCCCAGGCTCATTCCCCAGCTCTTCCTGGTAACTCCTGGTTGTTAATGGTGTGGGACGTGCCGGAGATGGCGAGGTCCTTCTCAGCCGTCCCGCCGCACTGTCTGCTGTGGCTCAGCCGCTGTCTGGGATGGGGAGCATCGTGTGTGACGTTGCACCTCTCCACCAGGGTTTCAATTACATGAGAAGAAGGTTTTCGAGGCAATTAAAGGTTTCACAGCTTATGGTCACCAGCAGTTTGCTGGCTCTCAACTTGGGAGGGAGACAGGGAAAGGCAGGATGGAGGTCTTCGCGGGGGGAAAATGGGGGACAAGCCATGGTTAGCCTGGCCAAGCAAAGGCAGACTCCTCTTCACCCACCCTGATGGCTGTCCCCAAAGAGATGCAGGTGCTGCAGTGCTGGCAGGATGCTGTTGCTGTGCCCTGCAATGTGGAGGCTTCTCAGCACCTCCTGGCAATGCCCTGGAGTGCAGAGTAGCCCTGTGGCATAAGTAACAGAATCCAGAATGGTAGGGGCTGGAAGGGACCTCTGGAGATCATCTAGTCCACCCCAACCAAAGCAAGGTCACCCAGAGCAGGTTGGATGGGAATACATCCAGACAGGTTTTCAATATCTCCAGAGAAGGAGACTCCACCACCTGTCTGGGCAGCCTGTTCCAGTGCTCTGCCACCCTCAAAGTAAAGAATCATAGAATCATAGAATTGCCTGGGTTGGAAGGGACCTTTAAGATCATCTAGTTCGATCATCAACCTAACTCTGATAAAAAAAAAACATCACTAAACCATGTCACTAAGCACTATGCCACCCTCCAGGGATGGTGCCTCAACCACCTCCCTGAACAGCCCATTCCAAGGCTTAATAGCCCTTTCATTGTGAAAATTTTTCCTAATATCCAATCTGAACCTCCCCAGGCGCAACTTGAGGCCATTTCCTCTTGTCCTATTACCTGAAGAAGTTCTTCCTCATGTTGAGATGGAATTTCCCATGTTCCAGTGTGTGCCTGTTGCCCCTTGTCCTGTCCCTGGGCACCACTGAGAAGAGTCTGACCCCATCCTCCTGACACCCAGCCTTTAGATAATGATAAACATTGATGAGATCCCCTCTCATCAAGGCTAAAGTGGTGGAGTCTCCTTCTCTGGAGATATTCAAGGCTAAGCAACCCCAGGTCTCTCAGCCTTTCCTCGTCAGAGAGATGCTCTGGTCCCTTGATCATCTTCGTGTCCCCACACGGCTCGGCAGGATGCTTTCACCATCACTTCTGCTGAGACCTCTGTGGTCCCGCATCCTCCCTCTCTGCCTGTCAAGGGCCCCTGATGAGAAGCGAGCGGCGCGGGCCCTG
The DNA here is from genome assembly GCF_001431845.1 of Calidris pugnax. NCBI lineage: Eukaryota > Metazoa > Chordata > Aves > Charadriiformes > Scolopacidae > Calidris > Calidris pugnax. The sequence continues at coordinate 2,504,486 of NW_015090995.1, forward strand.
GGGGAGGCGGCAGTCGTGTCCCATTTTGGAGGCAGGATTCTTCCCGTCACATTGTTTTGTCTGTAAGCAGGTCACCTCTCGTTTCCATAATATCACATTTCCAGGACAGCGCTGCCCGCAGACCTGCCATTCATGCTCGATTGGAGAGCCGTTGTTGCCTGCAAAGAGTGCGGATATAAGTGATGTCTTAATTCATTGCACATTCTTAAATAAAGGAGGGAGAAAGAAAAGGAGCGGCTCAAGGTCAACACTCATTGCTGAGTGAGATTTCTTCAGCAGATTGTTTAAAATAGCCTGGAAAAAATAAATAAAAGCAAACTGATGGACACACTATATTGAGGTAATAGGGGGGTGAAGATGAAAGGAGAAGTACCAGCTTGACTGCTAGCTTGGTGTGAGTGTAAAACCCTTGCAGAAATGTTCTCAATTGGTATTTCAATGGCTGACCTGAATGCTTAAAAAAAAATATAATTGCTGACTTGATCATTGCAGATGCTGAAGCCATTTGTGCATGGCTAAAGCTGGGAGAATCCTTCAAAAATATTTAATGAATAAAACTCTCAAATTCTTGCTGGAGCTGACTGAATTTATTTGAAGTCAAAAGAAAGACTCTCCCCGACTTCCTTGAGCATTGGATCAGGCCCCCTGAAAGCATTTAGGAGGCTTTTACTTTGCTTTGTGTTCCACAAATATACCTGTCAGTACTTTGGGAGGTGGTTAACTGGAATTTTTGGTGGAAACTGAACCTTGCAGATTGCTGGCGCAGTACATTTGACCAGAAATGCTCTCCAGAACTAGTCAGTTAATCGCAAATTATTCCCACTTCCCAATTTATAGGTAAGTTTTCTTTTTGGTGGCCAAAATAACGGCATGAGACTGCAGTGGCCAAAGCACACAAAAGGAGGCAAGTCACAGATATGACTGAAGGGACTAATTTGCAAGCGGGTTGTAATATAACAACATAAAACAGTAGAACAAGCTCAAATGATGAAATAAGAAGCCTCAACTGCATTTGTAGGTACCTCATATGTGAAGCATAGGGCCATATTCATGGAGTCAGCTATGGAGCATGCTTTCCTACTTGCAAATACAGCAAACTTATTCTGTTTTAATGAGTTGTAATTATTATTTTGTTTCTTTCAAATAAGGAATTGAACAAAAGACATGCTAAAAAAAAAAAAAGGCAAAATGCTGCCAGGATGGGATGGAATTATTGCAGCAGAAGTTGCAGGTCCACCAGCAGGAAGCATGCGTTAGTTGATGGAGTTGGATTATCCTTTTTCAAAGTGCTGGGTCTGTTTTTTCCAGGTGTGAGTGAAGCAGACCTGGGGGGACACAGAAGGTACCAGACATCCCTCGCAGAGTCCTCGGGAGGTGTCTTTCCAGGCTGGAAGGGAGAAAGGGTGGGAGCCTCCTGCTCGTGTCCCCAGCTGGACATCTTCAACCATGTCCCCTCATTTGCTGCTCTGGTTGGTTGTTTCCAGTGAGACAACAAGACCACAGGTAACGAATGTGTGTTACATTCAGGATGTCATGTCATAAACAGCGTCAAAAACAATTCCCAGAACGTGTGTGTGACAAACATTAAACATTAGCTGGGCGTTCGTACTCCGATGTGACACAGCAGAGAGAACGGAGCCGCCTGGAGAGAGGGGAGAATCAAACTGCTAGGAGAGGCAGATAATGCAATTGCCCTATTTTTGTTCAAAACATGACTTTCTGGTCAAAAAGAAAATACTGTTGGGGAAAAAAAAAAAAAAAAAAAAAAAAAAAAAAAAAAATGAGAATAACTCCTATATAGACGCGCATATATAGACTCTCATCCACTTGTTTGGGGGGTTTTCCCCTCCGCGGTGAGCTAAAGCAGAGAGGGGTGCGGGGGACGGGGACCTTCCTGCGCTCCGCTCCGCAGCAGCAGCAGCAGCGCGCTGCTGAAGTAACGCGCAGGTTAAGAGCAAAAGCCCAGACCTAGAAGGCGGTCGAGAAAAAGATAGTGTTTGTAAGAGCTTCTCTGACAAACAGCAGTACCGACAAAAAAAAAAAAAAAAAAAAAAAAAGAGTTAAAATGTAGGCGGTTGCCTCGGAGGATATTTCATGAACACAGTGATTACAACCGTGCTGACAGCTTCCTGGCATGGAGAGCTGCCGAAACTGATAACACTTTCAGTGGCAGGGCACGAGAAATGCTGTTACGTACACGGGAGTTTCTGACCATTAAAAACCATGGAAAGCAAACATCGAAGTGTCCTTCGACAGCGGGACGAGCCGGAGATAAGTGGGCAGGGAAGGCACGCCGTGCCTTGGCGAGGTAAATTATGCAGCACATCTCACACACCAGCAGCACCACAGGCGTATCGTTACAGTGGCAAGGACTCAAAAGTTAGGAAAAAACAGACTGACATTGTCTTTTATGTAAGATCCTCTCTTTTCCACCCTCCTTGCAGGTGTATAGTAAGTCCCAAGCTGTAATAGCAGGATCACAGAGGTGTGGGGGAGTTTTGCGCGATGTTTCTCTTTTAGAGCAGCAGAACAAGCTTGAGAAGTGAAATAATGACTAAGAAGCCCCAACTGCATTTGTAGGTACCTCATATGTGAAGTATTATAGGGCCATATTCACGAAGCTCTACCGACAAGCTGCTATTTCCCACTTTGGTTTGTCAGTGCTCATGAGGGGACATATTTCCCACATTCCAGCAAAAACAACAGCAGAATCTAAACCTGCTCCGGAGCTGCAGGTGGTCACTCCTCCCTGGATTTTCCTCAGGTGCCTGGTCCTGCCCTACCATTGCCATCACTTCTGTGAAGGATGATTATTTTCACAACCGATGGGAGTGCCTGCCAGCTCTCCCACTCACTTAGGGAGAGCTGAAGCACAGCTATCACAAGATTAAAAGAATCGGCAATTTTGAGTGCCCAATTTGAGGCAGCTGATTTTTTTTGATGGTACTTGGCCTTTTATATACTACTCTCCACGTTCAAAGCACAGCTCCTGACGGCTTCCCTTGGAGCCACGGATGTTTAACACTTCTGAAATCAGCTCCCGTGATCTCGGATTTGAATATCTAAGAAAGAAGGCACACATGAGATGTTATGTGAAAACCATTGAAGGGGAGACCAGCCAATGTCTTCCAGTCATTCTGTGGCAAGGTCCAACTCCTTTGGGTCCAACTGGTCCCCAAAGGAGTGCTCGAATGCCTGAATCCCAAGCCTCTCCTTCCTTTTCCTGCTTCACAACACCTGTCCTGATCAGGACACAGGGTTTTAATGACAAAGATACAGCAAGTTTTGATGGGCAAAGTGTAAGCTGTCATTGCTCGAGGCTCAGCACGTGGCCAAGCTTGGTGGTGTTTTCCAGCCAGAAGGACATGAAGAGCACATCCCAGGCACAAAGATGCCCTCCCAGTTTTGCAGCTCCTGCTGTAAAGAGAACTGATGAAGAATGAGAGCATCGTAAAGAAATGCTTGCCAGAATTCAGCGTATTTTTTTACACAAGCTTCATTCTCGGGAACAGATTAGCCATTTTGGCTGAAACTCCTCAGAACGATTTAGCTCGAGGCAGACACCGGCATGGAAAATTTCATCTGAAACAATTAAAGTTTGGCAAAGCCGTGAGCGACTGAAAACACAGTCTTGTAATGTGTAGAGCAGGATAAGCTCAGTAACCAGCATTGCACCCAGTGCCCCATTTACTCATCTATTTCTGTAATTATTTGCTTAATCACAGAACACTTTTAATACTGTAAGCATAATTAATGCATTATTAAGAGCCGCGCAGGCCATAAACCTCCTCATGTCACAAGGAGAATAATTTGCATTTGCACGCTTTTTTTTCATCCAAAGATCTTAAAGCACTTTCCTGAAGTAGACATCATTAACCCCAGGTTACAGATGGTGAAACTGAGACAGAGAGAATGTAAAGCCAATTGCCTCTTTCATTGCTAATGTCCTTGTCTGGCAGATCGCTCAGACGGGGACGTCGTGCACCGGAATACACAATCGGCAGATCCTGCTGCCCTGGGGAGGATCTGGCGTGTGCTGAGATGAACCAACACACCTCTCCGTGGATATTCATCCTTCTTGCTGGCTCATGGTTATCCCTACCGTTGGAGAATGACTGCTGACATCGCCCGGACCAAGGCTGCAGAAGGAGAGGTAAAAGGATGGCACTGACAATACCAGGGGAAGAACAGAGGTGCCGTGTCTGGAGAGAAGCCTGTGTGGCTGGATGGAGAACTACTGTCCTGGTGTCCCACCTGGGAATGGGACTTGGATGAAGGTGTGGGCAGTGCTTAAGGAGCTCTGCAGTCTCCATCCATGGGGATGGCTGAGTGTAGCACCTTGGGAGCACCCATGCTTGCCAGGTCAGCAGGAATTTCAGAGGCAAGATTAAAATATTTTGGTTTGGATTGGAATTTACTTCCATTTACCTTTCTTTTGGGAGCGTTTGCGAGAGCAAAGCCTAACACAGGGCCTGCTCCTGAGCATTAGCCAATAAAGTGTTCCTCACTCCATGCATCCTCTCAGCTCCATGGGACCAAGCAGCTGAGGTGGGCTGCAGGCGCGCCTGGGTCTGGCACAGAGAAACCAGAGATGTGCAGGGACAAAGAGGTTATTCTCTTAACTCCTTCTCTGCCCCATCTCCCAGGTTTTAGAGCAGCTTAATGGGCCTCTTTCCTTTCCCAGTGGGACCAAGCAGCTGAGGGGGGCTGCAGGTGTGCCTGGGTCTGGCACAGAGAAACCAGAGATGTGCAGGGACAGAGGTTAACTCCTTCTCTGCCCCATCTCCCAGGTTTTAGAGCAGCTTAATGGGCCTCTTTCCTTTCCCAGAGAGAGAGGAGTGGTGGAGGGACAGGGATGTTGTCTGGCTCAGTTTGTTCTGAGAAGCCTCCAGAGGTGGGAGCTTCCCAGGACTGGAGCAGAGTGATCCTGAAACACCAGCCTGTGAAGCATCCCCTCCAAACATCCCTGGTATTCCTGTGCTGAGGGAGCAGGGGCAATGGGCTAACTTTCCTCCTGAAGATGGGCTACAGGCAGCTGGTTCTTGGCATTCACCCCTGTCCTTCCCGGGCTCTGGACGCCTTGGCAGTGGAGAACAGAGGATGCACTCACTTTGCTTCTGTTTACGCAGGTGCTAGTGTGAAGAGCAAACACTATTGCTCATAAAATATTTTGCAATTCATTTCCTGAAAGAGCAGCAGACCAGTGCGACGTGGCAAAGCCCCGGCAGCATCTGTCCCAGTGCTGGTGTGAAGCGAAGCGCTGGTGCCCCATCCTCAGCATCCCCCAGCCTTGCTGTCCCCAAGGGGCTGTGGATGGAGCCAGCTGGGGAAGGAGCTGAGCAAGACTCACCCAGGCCCTGCCTTAAAAACCCTGTTGGAAGGGAGGGCAGTTTTCCTCCACGAGTAACATTTTGGGTCTTCCTGGTCAGAGACAGCCAAGGCTGCCTGGAAACAGGAGAACAAGAAATCTTCAGTCGCTCTTGGCATGTCTGCTGTGACACCCGGGGGTGCTCAGCTTGGCGGTGTACCCCAGTTTCAGGCTATTTCTCACAACATTCATGCAAAGGGAAGGCAGAGGGGCAGGAGGGGAGGAGTGTCCTGCCCTCTCCTGGGGACACTCCTGGTCCCTGGGCTGCAGCATCACCTGCCACCCCATGCCTGCATCTCCGTGCCGCTCTGCGAGCCGTCTCAGGGTCGAGTTGTCTCCCTCAATCTGTCTGGTTTTGATCAGCCTTTCCGTCCCGGAGCTGAGAGACTTCCCCCGATGACAGTTTCGTCAAAACGATTACATTTCGACACAAATCCTGGGTTTTGACAGCTCAACATTTTCTGACAAAAACCAAAACAAAACAAGGCGCTCTTGGAAATTTCTCAACCAGCTGCAGCGTAATGTTGATGAGATTGTACATATTTGGGTGAGAAAAGGAATGGGAAACAACCAAAAGCTTTCCTAGTTTGGTTCCTGAGGATTGTATTTCAAAGAGGACGACGGACCTGACAAACCCCGGGCCCTGGCCAACAAGGCAAGTCGAGTGAAATACAGCTGCCGTCCGTCACGTTAACACCGCGCGGCAACCGCGTTGGACAGGAGGCAAAGAAAATTACAGAATTTCAGGGAGGAAAAGAATCGTTTCTTTTCACCGGAGCTTGTCGAGGAGGTTTGCCACGAGAAGAGTGACGGGGCTCCGGTTTCTTGGCACAGCCAGGAGGTACCGACCAGACCAGCGTGTTTCCATCAGCTCACCCATCACCCGTGCCAACGCGCAGTTTAATAGTAATTGGCTAAGAAGTGTCAGCTATTCGAACCCCTCTCGCCTTTTAATATTTTTCCTGCATAACTGCAACCTGCTCACCCGAAATTTTAAGGGCTGAACTGTGTCGGCTCCACTTTTCCGACAGCCAGGTGCTCTTCTGGCCAGTTCTTCAGCTCTTCTCCTCACGGTCTGGAAAAGCAGAGTAGGCAGAAAAAAAGCCCCACAAACCTGCCGGTATGTTACGGGTGGTGGTGTTCTGTTTCACAAGCTGCATTGCAAAGAGAAAGAAATTTAAAAGAAATAATTTTCAAAATGTTATTTTGGTTAAAAAAAAACCCCACAGGTAGTGGTGGTGAAAACAAAACTCTCTTTGGGTTTACTTTTTGTTTTTTTAATAAGCCACCCAAAATTTATTAAGTCTGCCTTGTCTGGGTGCAAGAAAGCAGGGTTGCACATAAGGATTTGGAAATACCTGGATTTGCCATATTTTCTGTGGGAGATTGGGAGACAGGGAAAAGAGTCCAGATGGGGAGACATCCATCTGGGGCTCCATCCACCCTCCAATTAGCAGCGTTTTGCTGAATTGGGAGCACCCCAGAGAGGAAGGGAACAGAGACAGGACCAGCCCAGGCTGTGAAGCTGCAGCATCCGTGCTGGGGAGAAATCAGTGCCCAATGGTCCCCTCAGAGCCCAACCAGTGTCCCTGCCCAGCCCTTTCTGTAAGGACAGCACTGAGAGCCCAGCTCTGTTCTCTGCTGTGACTGGGAATGTGTAGCTCCTCGGCCCTGGAGAACTGGAACAGGAGGGAGAAGCTTGACGTTAATTGAGAGTGATGTCTTAGAGATACGAGAATTTGAAAAATGAGACCTTAAACATGGCTGTGCTAGCTATTAGGGAGACTGCTAAGAGATGGAGGAGGGGGGGGTGAAGGGCTTTTCCTTTTTGAAAGGAGTCTTCTTGGTTCCACTGGATAATCCCAATTTACAAAACAGCTGACTTTTAAAATGCTGCAATAATCTACTCATTAGCCTCACTGCGAACCAGTGCCTCTGGGTATTTAAAGTGGAAGGTGGGATGGGTGGTTTAGGAGATAATTGCTGCATGTGCTTGAACTCCTTAGGAGGTGGCAGACTCTCTAATTTTGGTGAATTCCTCTGAGTGCACAGGCAGGAGGGCCATGCCATGCTGTGCTGGACCATGCCGTGCTATTCCATGCCGTGCCTGCAGCATCATTCATGGCAAAGCAGGGGTGCTCCAGGCAGGAATTCTGCTCGGCTGTGCACCACCCTTCAACAGCAACGACAAGGAATTGCAGGGTTGGGAAAAGGAGTCAGCAGAGCACCAGAAGAGGCAGCAGATGTAGAAAAAAGAGTAGTCCTGGGGGTGGGAAGAGAGAGAGCTCCTGGGGTAGATCCTGGCTGGAAGGTAATACAGAGAAATGGGGCACCACGCCATGGGTGCCAGGCTGAAATCAGCCCTTTCTGAAATGTCCTGCAGAAAGAATATCCTTGATCAGGTCCTCAGTCCTGGAGGTGTGGGGCTCCCAGTCCACCCCTCAGCTCCAGTGCTGGTGCTGGGTGCGTGGGAGGGCACTGGGACACCCAAGGAGCCATCCCTCCGGAGCCCTGGGCAGGGATATCAGCTTGCAAGGCACTAAGTTTTTCCTTAAATAGGTTGTGAGATGCAGGTGGGAGCCTGCTCGCAGAAGCTTCCCAACCCTAAAAATATTTTAATGAAATATTTCAGTTTTGATGAACTGGCATTTTGTTTCCAAGCGCGTCCCCACCCCACCATCAGCCCCAGTGCAGTGACCAAGCCCAAAGCCCAGCATCCCTCCATCCCCTCCGCTTCTCCAGGTCCCTGCCAGCCCTCGGACCTCTGGCTGGGGGTAGGAATGTGTGACCAACAGATTTTAAACCGTCCAGGAGTCGACCTTCTGACAAAAGCGTCCGTCTGCTTCCAGAACTACCCACAAATACTTCGATTTTCCAAGCCCTTTAAACTGTGATATTCTAATAACGTTTCCAGGGGAGAATTTCATACACACAAAAGATACCGACGGGCCCGGCTGCCCCTTACTGCTTGCAAGTAATTCCTTCACTGAAGGATTTATTTTTTCCTTTCTTTCTTTCCGAGTAGTATTTAGAGCGGTGCTGGTCCTGCTGGTACAATCAGCCCAAAGAAGAGAACCTGATTGCAAACGCAACGCCAAACTGACCATCGAGGCTGAAACGCATCCCCCCCCCTTCCTCCTCCTCCTCCTCCTCCTCCCCGGAACCCCCCGCAGAGCAGCAGAACAAAGAGGGAAAACACAAGAAGATTTCTTTAAAAAGCTGTTTCCATTTTTCCATAGCATTGTTCAGTGAGTATGAAGCTAAGCTATTTCCCCTGGGGTTCAGCCCAGCCTAAAAACAGGCACATCATCTTTTACCATAACTGGATGTGCTTGCGCAGCCCCGCGGCAGGGCAGCAGCTGCAGCGTGTGAAATCAGGGGGATTTTTTTAAAGCCTGTGGATTGTCCCTTGTCCGGGATGGTCCCAAATTTACTTTCGAGGTGCCGGCTGAACCCTTACAGCAGGATGAGGACCCACCATTGAGTTGCCAGCTGGGTTGTGGGGGAGATGGGTCTCTGACAGAGGCGGGCAAGCACGGGGTTATTTTAAGCAAAGATTTAAAGGCCACCAAAAATGTTAGAGCACCCTTTCGGTTTGGTGCTGAGCGGCAGCCCCGGCTCCAGCCAGCTTTCTCCTGAGCTTGCAAAGCCTCGTGCCTACGTGGGTGACGCTGCCTTTGAGTCCTTCAAAATGTCACCGTGCTGGCGTCTCTCCTTCACTTCTGTTCTTTCTAGCTGCCCGCCAGTGAGGAGGAGGGAAAAGCCATTAGGTTGCTCCTGAAAACATCCCTCCTTGATGTCTCCATCCTCCCATTAGCTCGGTCCCCCCTGCGATGCCCAGCGCCGTCGGGAACGGTGTTGCCTTTTGCTCCCTTTCATCCGCTCTGCCACGTTCACGCGTTGCCATAAGAGGCAGGGAAGGATTTCCATTTTGAAGGACACCGACGAGACCCCAGGGGCCTGCCATTAAAAGGAAGATGAGGAACGAGGGGAGAAGAAAAAAGACAAGCCCAGCCATCTCAGCTCTTTCTTTTCCCTTTCTCTCCCCAAGTCAGAAGTTCCTAATTGGTTTGAGCTCTGTGGGGGCCTTGGGACCCCCCCAGCCTGATGGGACCCTGTCACCCACCCCGTCACATCGGCTGGGGGAGAAGAGGCTGGAGCTGCTGCCAGCCCCTGCCTCGAAGCTCATCTCCCTCCCTGCTCCCACCAGAGACGTTCAGTGCTGCGAAGACGTGGCAGAAAAAGGTGGAATAAATAATTGCAAAGATCTGAAAAGCATTTTTGCGGTGGGAAATGCATTCGGGGGGAAGGGTGAAAAAAAAATAAATAAGAGGGAAAGGTTTTGAACTGATGAAGAAAACAGGGTCTTGTCAGAGCGTCCCGGAGAGACCCCGTTTCCCATTAATGGAGAAAGCAAATTGGAGGCTAATTGCTGGATTTGTAGAGGGTTTTTTTACGTTGTATGAAACAGGATCTGTGTTATGATTCATCTGTTCTGTGCACCAAGCGAGCAACTTCAGGAGGCAAGCTGCTTTAGCAATCAAGCGTCACCGAGGTTACTAATGACAGTGATTTCTGAGGCGGTGCATTGCCCTGGCACCGGGAGCGTGCTGGTGGATGGGTGGGAAGGGGATGGCCAGCTCCACCTCCCTGTCACTCGAGAAGGTCCATGTCCCACGGCCACGGGTGTGAGCCCACCCAGCGCTAGGCTGGAGCACCTGATGGTCCTACAGCTTCCCCTCATCCCTCCAGCCCCTTGCCCTGGCTCTCCTAGCACCTCAAGGGTTTTTTGCCACCCTGCAGGTTGGCGTTTCTGGGGTGGCAGGACACTCATGGACACTTGTTACCCAAAGCTGGTCAAAACTCATCACCACTAGAGGGACGCTCCAGGCTGGTGGGGGCTGCCAGAGGTGGGATGGCCAGAGGTGGGATTGCTGGAGGTGGGATTGCTGGAGGTGGGACTGATGGACGGGATTGCCTCCTCTGCCTTGTGGGAGGCATCTCTGTGGGAACAGTGATGATAGAGAAAAGAGGGGACTTGGTGGCTCAGAGGAGCAGCATGGCTCAGGGAAGGGGTACAATAGCTCTTTCTGTTTGAAGAGAGAGAGAGAAAGAATTAAAGGAAGATGAAGGACAGAAAGGGATGAGAACAGGAGAGGTTTTCCACTTGCCTGAAGGCTGAGTGGACTTCATTTTGGGAGGCTGCAGGGCATCTCATACATAAACAGCCCATAAGAAGCAGATCCTGGTGCCCAGTGTCTGTTGGGGGCTATTGCTTGAGCATCATGACAGCAGATATTCATCTTCAAGTCCTGATGGGAGCCGGACCATCATGATGGGGAAAGCATCTCAGAACCTCTGTTTGCATGCTTCCTGCTCCATCTTTTCCAGTTGGGAAACTGATGAGCTAATTTCAAGGACTGTGACAGTCAGACCCAACTGAGCATGGGTCAGCAGATGTCCTGCAAGCTCTCCCCATGAGGCCACTGGGATTTCATGCCCAGTGAGGCGTTCCCATCCCATGCTCAGCCACGTCCCTCCATCCTCCCACCGCTGTCAGCATCTTGGTGGGAGCACCGGGACCAGGGGGGGCTCATCCTGGCACGCGTGGTGCTGGAGCTGAACACCCCCGCAGCTATTACGGGAAAGGGAGCAGTGTCACACTCAGAGTCTGGCATGTCGCTTTGTTACATGGTAACGGGAAAATATTTTATGCATCAAAAAATAATATTTTGGCAAGATCCTTCATACAGACTTGTAAGCGTTTGTCTCCGTGCAGGAAGCTGGATGCTGTAGGCCTTTGGACCCGGATGATTTTTATTCTTTGTCCATCAGGCCCAGCCCGATGTAGGTGCTGTTGCAATGGGAAAAAAAAAAACCCACTAAAAAATATGAATAAATGCCCTGCTGTCTGCTGCACCCACCAAACTGTTTCTGTTCTTAAAATAATTGTATATGTGTTAAATGCCAACTAATTAATGTGCACATATTTAGAGGAGGATTAACAGCAATGTAATCAATGCGGATCTATTATGGCTAATTACGTATGTGTATCTATTACATACCTCCTAATCTTCTATAAATATGGTTTTTATAATCACTTCGTTAGCAGGTATCTAAAGTAATGCAAAGAATTTGCAATACAAGTTAGATCCTGGCTCCTTTCCAGCTCAGGTAATTACACCCTGGCCTCACTCAATCCCTCTGCAGCTTCCCCTGGGAATATATTTATTTTTAACGTCCTATCCAAAAACGTCTAATAGCGTCACTGAAAACCCTGTGCCGTGTTGCACCCCAAAGGGCACTGTGGCATAGGGGCAGAGGGTGGGATGAGGGGTCTCTCTGGAGTAAACCGCAAAACATGCCGTGTATGTTTAGTCCATCAAAAATTGAGATTAGGTTATTATTAGTCCCCAAAGAATATCCGTAACAGCTTTCTAGTCTGGGGAAAAGACGCTGTTAAATAACGAGGAGGATCTGAGAGGCTTGTTGGATGAAATCTCTCAGTCTGTCTGTCTGGGCTCGTACACCACACTCATCACCGTGCTCCACAGCCACTGCTTTCCTCCGGGGAGCGATGCTCAAATCCTGCTTATGTTACAGCTCGGGCTGGGTCTGATCCACCCCGACACCACAGCAGCGCTTAGAGGAGGAGAGGTTTTAATGCACCTGGACCCCGATGAAACCCCAGGTCCGGGTGATGCCGTGCTGCCTCTGGGTCTTGCAGGCACCAACCTCTGTTGGTTTTTATTATATTTTTTTTTTCTTTTTTTTTTTTTTTTTAAGCAATGACCTTGGGAAGAGCGTGCTGGGGTGAGATCTGTCATGCAAGGCAAATGGTAAAGAGGTGGCAGCTGCGAAAACGTCAGGCTGTCCGGAGGGCTCAGGAAGCAAAAAACAACATACATGTTTCACCACAAGTCCAATTACACTGGGGTTAAGTTTGGCACTTCAGTAGTCAAAACATCTTTCAAATGTCTCCTCAGGCTGGAAAACCCCCTCCGATGGCCACAGAAAGGGGGAAGCGTAACCCAATCTGCTGCTCCAGATTATTCAGTGTTCAACCATGTAATTGAGATTAATCACTTCTTCCTGTGATGCCCAGGAATACCTTTCATGTCTGGAGCACTCTTCCCTGTTCTGAGAGACTTGAACTTTGATACTTGCAGGGTGATGGAAATGGAGGGGGAGAGGGCAAGGTGGGGATCCACCAGCCAGGCAGGCACCAGCATGCGGACTAGCCAAGACAGCCAAGTGCCTGCCAAGTGTCTTATGTTGGTTTGCAAGGTGAGATACTTCTTGTGCAGGAGCCTCAAAGAAGCAACTTCTCTGCCCCCATCCCATCATGTGGTGCCTCATCATCTCAGAGGTCCATGTCGTGACAGATGAATTATTTAGTTGACTAATTGGCAAACACATCTCCTGAGCTTTCCAGGTTCTGCAGTAGCATCAAGCCAGGCATGTACCATCCCTGCCTGCTCAGGAACAGAAGACAGCACAGTTGAACATGTTCTGCTCTCTGGCTTCTACAAGGCGTCTCTGAGAAGGCGAGGAACCCTCTCAGATGTTGGGGGTAAATAATGCCACTTCCATCAAAACTATGAGTGAAGCACCACTCCATAGACATGTAGGTTTTCTCTTCTAATTCTTCAGGATTTGGTAACATTGATGTGCGATATCGTGAAAAGCTGTGGTGGTTTCCCAGCTTGGAAGAGGTGGGAAACTCCCTTTAGTCTTCATAAGAAAAGTATGCATGATCTTGCTTGCTTTTTCCTTTGTGCTGCTGTCTGTTGGGCTGATGGTTTTGAAGCAAGAGAGGCAGAAAAGAAAGGTGCCCAGACCCAAGCAGTGTTAAGAACATGCCAACCATAGGGATGGTGTCACCACAGGGACATCCCAGGATGTGGGATGGGTGAAAGCAGCTCGACTGTGGTGAGGAGCCGAGGTGTGATGGTGAGAGGAACCTGGGTTCCTGTGCAAGAAGGATTTTTTGGAGGTGCTGGGCTGTGTGGCGGGTTGTGCTGCCGGCACAGACATGCGTGCAAGCTTTGCTTTTCCATTTTAACCTCAAGACCCTAAAATATTGTGTTCCAGCTGACAACTAATAAAAGCTGTCGTGTCCTGTATCACAGCAAACATCTGCCAGCGGTATGGCTCCCAGTGGGATAAAAGCTCCAACAGGAGTTCAAGGTCTTTTTTGGAGCTTGCTGAAAAAGAGCAGAAGGAGAAACAGAAGTGCGTAAGTCAGGGCTTCGCCTCCAAACAAGAGGTGCTCCCGAGCTCCTCTTGGCCAACCATGTAGGAAGAGCAGCTACGGATGAAGATGGGTCAGACCCCGGAGAGACTGTGCAAAGGTCAGCAGCATCCCAACCGCGGGAGATGTGTGACACCCGCTGCCTGGGTAACTTGAGAAGGAGTCAGCTAAGCTGTTGTGAGACACAGATTTAACAGCATTTCTTCCCTTGCATTAGGTAGGACGCTATATGTTTATTGGTTCTGCTCTCAGGACAGGATAAGTTTGCACGTTACCGGAGCTTGCACAGAGCCTCAGAGCCCCTTCTTGGCATCAGCAGCGCTCGGCCTTTCGTCTGCTTTAAAGCTGAGCATATGTGTGTTTATACGAGCAGAGCCTCAGCAGACAAGCACCGTTAAGTGATGTGATGGAGGGAGGCACCCACACCTGTGTCCTTGCCTTCTATAAATAAACAGGGGTGAAGGAAACCACTGCCCATCCCTCCACCTGATCTCGCTGTCCTCCACAGCTGGTTGGCATGGCCACGTCAGAGTGTGCAGGACAGTGGTGGGGCAGGAGCACTGGGAAAGGTCGGGCAGCGTGCCGCACCAGCACGGCTGTGGGGCTCAGCGCAGGTTGGGATGCTGCAGCCCATGGAGGTGGTATGGTGGTTCTGCTTCTAGGGGACCCCAGACATGGGAATCACACTGGACTGCCCAGCCACTAGCTCAACCCAGCCAGCACAGCTCCCCATGTACTGTTCATCATAGAATGGCTTGGGTTGGAAGGGACCTCAAAGATGATCCAGTTCCAACACCCTCTGCCCTGGGCAGGGACACCTCCCACCAGACCAGGTTGCTCAAAGCCCCATCCAACCTGGCCTTGAACCCGTCTAGGAATGGGGCAGCCACAGCTTCTCTGGGCAACCTGTTCCAGTGCCTCACCACCTTCACAGTAGAGAATTTCTTCCTGATATCTAGTTTAAATCTCCCCTCTTTCAGTTTAAAACCATTACCCCTTGTCCTATTGCTGCACTCCCTCATAAAGAGTCCCTCCCCATCACTCCTGTAGCCCCCATTAGGTACTGGAAGGTGAATTGGGCGGCAGCTACCACGGAGAAAAATACACACTACCAGGCGAACAAGAGAAACCCAAACAAAAGCAGTGTGTGGCAGCACGGCAACTGTGTGCGTAGGAAATGAGTAAAGACCCTACAGGACTCACTAATGGCTTCCACCGCGTGCCTCTGTCTCTTACGAGGTCTTCACTGTGCTAGTTTGGACACATCCCATATCCCACAGACCCTCATTATCCTACTTGTGTTCACCGCAGTTCTCCATAAATATTTTATGAGCATCCTCTTTGCAAGGCTTTCATTCGGATTTGCCCAGTGAAACCGTCTGCATGGAAAGGAGAAGAGAAGAGAGGGGAAATGAATAACAAGAATGATCACGGAAAAGAGAGGCGGGGGGAGTGGAGGGGATAGCAGGGAAAAGAAACCTCTATCTTTCCTCGATAACTAGGTTGTCTTGCCTTTGCTGTCGTCTGATAATGGGAGAGCAGCTGCATCCCTTAACCAGGGGATCCAGAGGGCTTATTTTCAGGAGTGCTGCTAAGCTGCCTCTCACATCCCCCAGGGGACAGAGCCCGGTGCAGGGGAAGAGGAGAGCAAAGAGAAGGACCACAGCCCCAGCGTCTTCTCTTCTCCCTCATGGAGACACCTCCACCTGTATGTGGCTGTGAGGTTTTCTGGCCAGGAGCTGCTTCACAGACCCTGAGCAGCTTTGACAGATGGGAGTATATTTAAGCACACCTAATATTGCACACACCAGCCTGAGCTTGAGCCCCTTGCCCAGGCTCGGGGTCCCCAAGGAGTGCTCTGCACACAGCATCCTCCACAGCCCCGGGGTTCAGCCTGGTCCTTCCTTGGGCCAGTGTGCAGGCAGGGATGTCCCTCACCGGTGCAATTGGCTCCTCCAGCTGGCTCAGACACACATGCCATGGCCCTGGTGTGCCTTCAGGATCTGCCCTCTCTCCTCTCCCATCGCTGGGTGGTGTAGACCCAGCCCTGGCCTTTTTCTGCCGTAGTTTCCAAGGAGCAGTCCGAGCCCTTTCCACCACTGCTTCCACCAAGGGAGAGCCTCCTGCAGCATGCCTATCCTTCTACTTCACGAGCTTCAAGCCAGGGCTGGCTGGGAAACAAGAATTCCATTTAGAGGAAAAAAAAAAAAAAAACCAACAAAAAAACCAACAAAACCCTGAGGTTTGGAAATTGGTTTTCATCATCATTTTGAAGAGAAAACGGACTGTTGATGACTACAAGCCAGAAAGGGAGCCGCTGGCACTGCTTTCCCTGGCTGCTCGTGGCCGTGGCCGTGCACGCCGCTGTGGGGTATGAGACCTGGGGCAGATCTCAAACCGTTCCTGGGCTCTCTCCAGAGAGCTTCTGTTATGGACCCCATAAATCTTCCTCGCTGAAGTGCTGTCCAACGTGATAACATTCCTGTCCCGGCGGAGAAGTTGTACTGCAAATTCCTCATCGGCTGAAGCGTTTCCCAGAAAGGGGCGAGTTGGGGCTGAGCCGAGTGGGATGAGGGGGGACAGGGCTGTCCCCGTGGGACCAGTTCAGTGGTTCTCAGCATCCACAGACCCAAGTCCAAGAGGGGAATCAGAGTCACTGTGTCCCCTCTGTAATTGAAGGGTGTCTCCAGCGAAGGAGGTGAATGCAATGGGTGTCTTCCAGAAAAGCCATGTTATCTAGGATCCTCAGCAGACCCCACTACGGCCCCAGAGCCCACATGCACTCAAAGGCTTGTGAGGAGACATTTATTTCCCAGCTTTTCCTTTACAAGAAAAGCTCCCTCCACTTCACTGAGGTTTGTGTTTAATAAACGAGGAGTTGGACTTCCACCCTTTCCTTTGCAAAAATACGGAGCTTGCCTTTGGGGAATTTTTCCTGCTGAGGTACATTCCTAAATAAATAAATAAAGCAGTTAAATAATTTCCTGTCTAATTGGTAAGAGGAAGAAATAAGTGACCTAATCAGTGTTTTCTGTCTCTAATTTCTGCCTAACTCTGACATTACTTGCCCCAACTTGATGGTATGGTAAGACCAGTGTGTGTGGTGGAGTTACTCCCATTTATGCTGGAGCAATCGTGGGAAGCATCAGGCTTGTAGCCTCTAAGCTTTCCTCAGCTCATTTTAATCCTATCGAAACTCACCTGGAGCTGCAGAGGCCATAAAGTGTTTCTGTGCCTCCCTGTACAGCTGTCAGGAAGCAGGCCAGCCCGGATTCTTGTAAAGGTGCCCACACAAAGCTAAAAAAGTACCAAACTACCCCAAACAAAACTTGTCTCCTGTGACCCACCGCAGCTGACGCTGGGTGCCAAAGCACACGGTCAGTGTCCGATCCCGGCCGGCACAGGGAAAACCACTCCAAGATTTATTTGTTACTGAGACAGATGAAAAATGACAACACTCTTCCTAAGGACTGGGTTGGGTCCCATCGCCTGCTCAGTCTCAGCGAGCAGAAGCAGAACCAGAATTAGGCTTCATCCCATCCCTGCTTGGAAGGAATTTGGTGTTTCACAACGGGCTTTGCTGAAATGGAGCCACGCCGTACCCTCTCCCTTGTGCCATCACCCCCACCACCTTTACTGCACGCTTTTTTGCAATTTAAGATTATCTCTCAGTGCCAGAGAAAGATGGTCTCATCTCTTCCCACAGATGAGTTTCTCACTCCTCTGCCTCTCTCCGTTGGATTATTTCCCTGAAATTTATCACCTGTTTTCCTTCCCTCAATCCCATCTTCCTAATTACACATTCCTCTACCTTTTTAAATCATTCCCCTCCCTTCTGCTTGCTGACACCCTTTAAGCCAGTTGAAGGTCAACGGCATGACACTGGCTTTTTCTGCCTCCACCACCCCAACATGCATAGTTTGCAGTCTTCAGAATTTCCCCATGGTACATTCCCCACTATAAAACTGGTTTTTCCCTCCCAGTTTCGTGGTTGGTCCTCCCAGCACCCAGCTGACAGGCACAAACCAAAAAAGCCATGAGAGGAATTCCTTGCCCACACAGAGCAGGGGTTTCCCAGCAAAGGGGACAGCAGTCATGCCAAGATGGCTGCAGAAAGTCCTCGCAGGGGAGAACATCTGCCAAACCATCCAGATGGTCTTCCTCTTCCTCCTCCTCCTCTCCAGCCCTCTTCATGCAACGCTCCTTGAGCTCTTTGCTCTCCCCCTACTTGTCCTCTCTCCCTCATGCTCAACAGCCAAATTCTTCTGCATCAGCTTAGGTTTTTTTTGTGTGGTGTGTGACCAGAGTCCTGGTTGAAGACAGGCAGGTCTGGGTCCTGGGGAAGAGAGGGTTTTGTGATGGAGGAGGACGCGTGCTCCACCACCGCCGCCTGGCTTGCAGCCCCCAGTGAAATTTGACAAGTTAATCCAGTTTGGACATTGCTAACTTCTGCATCCTCCCTCCACCACCGCCTTTCCCTCTCTCAGTGCCTCGTGCTGTGACTCCCCCAGACGGCTGGCTTATCTACATGCCATTTATTATTCGTCCTGCATCCACAGTCTGTTTGTTGCCGCATGAGACAGGAAAATAAAGTCAGTTCTGGCCTCAGGGGACCCTGGGCTCTGAAAGGAGAGGCACACAGCGGCAAGAGATGCTGGGGACTCGGGAACAGTGGTAACACGGGACTTTTTAACCAAGGTTTACATTACCAGCTCATTTCCTATGGATATCACGGACGGAATAAGAGCGAGAGTGGAGGATGCAGAGGAAGGCGTCTGCAAGGGGCTGCATGGGAAAGCTGGTCCATCAGCTGCCCTGGGCCATGCTCATGGGGCCTGCACAACCGGACAGGTCAGACAGGTTCCTCTCCAATCCACACCAAGATTAAATGAGATGCTATTTATTTTTTGCCACTGGTATAGCAAGGTGAGCACAAGAAGAAGCTGCTGTGAGAGCTCCCCACCTCAGTCCAGGACGTGCAGCTTTGTGCATGAGACCCAGCAAGTTGGTAGGTGCTGGAGACACGGCAGCAAGACCTGCTGGGAGGGAAGGATAAGGGTTTTTCCCATCCTGGTCATCCTGCTGGATGGCTGTGCCATCAAGGTGCACAACCAGAGCTGAGGGTTCCAGGAAGGGCTGAGCCAGGGACAAGTCCCAAGGGTGACATGGAACCCCTTACTCCAAAAGCCACATCCTTGATGCACCAGCCTGGGATGCCTGGGGAGCCACGCAGGCTGCCTCTGGTGGAAGATCAAATGGTCCCAGTGCCTTTCCTTTCCTTTCCAACTGCCACTCCTACCCCTTGGCCGCAGGGATCTGTGGGGACATGGTGACATTTGGCTGTGGAGGTAGGATTGAGCTACTGCTGCAGGAGAGGAGCAGTGGGGATGACTCTCCCAGCCCCATGGTCTTCACCAACAGGAGCAGAGCGAGCTCCCTGGAGAGCCCATACGTGCATTTTCCCAGCCAGACCCATTTCCCTGCTGCCATAAAAGTCCCCAAGCAGCCCCACTGGTCTGCAGAGGAAGCATCTCTCACCCGAGGTGACACATGGTGGCACGTTCTGGCTGTGGCATTTCCCTCCACTGCCGAGGAGAGGCTGGACGAGCTCCCCGCGGCTGCCGACTCGCCTGTGAGCTTATGTCATCTTGCGAAGATGAATTTCAGAGGAGGGACCATTCATCACGCCTTATACCTATGTTTATTTTCGGTTCGGTCTTTCAGCGGTTTCGCTTTTGACAATTTGCTTTGCGCTGGGGAGGGATGAGCCGGGGGATGAAAGTGTGGGGCCAGGCTGAGGGACCCATCCGTCACCCGCACAGCACCTCGCAAGGTGCAGGGGGGAAGAGAAAGGTCCTGGTTGTTCTTGCCAGGACTGAAGGTGAACAGATCTGCTGCCTCCTATTTAGCACTTCCATCCCTCTTAATGTTTCCTCCAAGGGGCAATGGCTTAGGGCAGCTTCTAGCATTATCCTTAATAGGAGAAACTGAAGACTAAGGATGGCTGCAAACTGGAAAACAAATTTCCCCCAAAATAGGGCAGGCCACAAAGACAAAACAAGCAACTCGCATTTTCTTTTCTCTGAGAAGTTCACATTTTTTCAGTGGGAAAAAAAAAAAAAACAACAAAAATTAAAGCAAACGAGTTTTGAGGCTTTTGTTTGTTGGGGTTTTGTTATGGCTTTTGTGTGTGCATGAATGCGCGTGTGCGTGTGTGCATGCGTGGAATCTCTCGCTCCGGCTCTTTTCCCCAAGGGAAGCCAAAGTAGGGGAAATAAAACCTAAAGTGTTTTTTTATCATTGCTGTTCAGAAACTAAACAATTTCAGCTATGCAAGGATCCTTACAGAAGAAGGTAATTGAGATCACAGAGGTTTTTTCACCGCCCAGGCATTTTGATGAATATTTTTCAATCCACCAGTTTTAAGTACTTACTTTTTAATTTTTTTATTTATTTTTTTTTTTTTGCTGTATGGCAAAAGATTTTCACCCAAACCAGAGTTTTATAGTACCCATTCCCTCCTGCCAAGCCTTTCCCCCACGGACCAGGGCTGTGCTAGCCCAGGTGACTCAGGATCAGCCTGTGCCACGGCCCCGCGCTGGGGAGGATGCATCAAAGCTACCGATTAAAGTGGCATCATGTGGCTTGTGATCCGACTGCTGGAGGAGAGAAAAAGAAAGCGAGCTTGGCCAAAAAGTGTAAATAAACAACGCCATATGGTTCGCGGGACCCAGGCAGGGAAACCTCTAATCAACTTCTATTTAACAAATTGCCTAACTAACACTATGAGCTCATGCCTCAGAGACACGGTAACTGGCCCAGCCCCTCAAGGCTGATTGAGGCTCTAATAAAACCACAAAAAGGCCTGAGAGCCTTTGCAGATGCTGGTGGAACCCTGTGCTGGGGCTGCCAAAACCCACCCTGATGGGCTACGCTGCACCGGGGACGTGGTGGGTGCTTGGCACCCCATCACCATTCCTGGCACCTCAGCACTGTTCCCTCCTGCAGGGTGCTTGTTCCTCCACCACTGGCCATATTCATCCCAGTCTGTTCAAGACCAGGCTGGACGGGGCTTTTGAGCAACCTGGTCTAGTGGGAGGTGTCCCTGCCCATGAGAAGGGGGTTGGAACTCAATGATCTCCAAGGTCCCTTCCAACTCTAACCATTCTGTGATTCTATTATTTCCTCCCCTGTCCCCGGGCTAAGAGGGATAGGAGCTGGGCCCCTCGGCAGCGGGAGGAAGGGGAATAAGCAGCACCCTAATCCCTCCACACCACCCCATTCCTGACACTTTTTTATAGGTATCCTGCTTATCCCCAGGACCAGAGCCGCAGACGGGCCACAGGACGCGGGGAGAGATAAGGCTCTTCTCACATTACCCGAAGCTGCCTTTCCGCCACTCGATAGCATTAATTATGACTTATTCTAATATAAAAGAAACCCTTTAGAAAGTTTCCCCCT
Organism: Calidris pugnax; assembly: GCF_001431845.1. NCBI lineage: Eukaryota > Metazoa > Chordata > Aves > Charadriiformes > Scolopacidae > Calidris > Calidris pugnax. Next base: position 2,525,569 of record NW_015090995.1, read on the forward strand.
GCTTTGCCTCTATCCCCATGTCCATTACAGGGACAACCTCCCCCCCCGCCCCAACCCCTCCCGGCTCCCCTTTCCCTAAACCCATGGGACTTCCCAGTTTTCAGCAATATGAGATACAGGAGTTTCTTTGAAAATGCTGCACTCTGGCAACTTTCCCACCTAAGTTTCAAATCTCACTGGATAATATTCTCCATATTCCTTTATGGAAACCAGAAATTCTGGCTTTTCTGTGTGCTCGACATGGCGTCGCTCACCGACACACAGCGTCAGCGGGCTTAAAAAGGGAGCTGGGCGAAGGTGGCTTCATTAGTGGGCATGGTCCTCGTTAGGAGCCATCGAATAAAGACACGGGCTGCAATCCTAGGCAAAATTTTTCTGGCAAGTAGTTTGTTTGCCGAAAAGTGCAGTTCCAGGTCAACCGAGACAGTTCACTAAATGGCAATGATGTTCTAACACCCCCCCCAGCCCCTCCAAGAAAAAAAAAAAGAAAAAGAAATCAGATAAAATCAACAAGGTTGAAACATTTTGTTATGGTGCTTTTCCAGGGAAGTTTTCTGATTATTTTTTTTGTTTGTATTTCTCTGAAATGATGTTTTCAAATGAAATTTGCCTATGTTTAATTCAAACCTACTTAAGAAGCTTAAGAAACGGAGACCTTGCAAAAGCAAACGGGCTGTTTGTTTTGCGATTGAACAAAACATTTTGGTTGACTTGAAACAGGTTTGGGGGGCGGCGGATTTTTTATTTTGCTTTTCATTTTGTTGAGTGCAACCTTGTTTTTTTGTCAACGTCTCCAAAGTTTCCTATTACCCCTGTGGAAAGATGGGCTGCTGAGGGCTGTTAAAGCCACATGCCTCAGCACTGGGATGGTTATTAAAATCATATAGTCCCCAGAATGGCCCTGTGCCTGCAAATAATCAGACAAGTTCTCCAGCTCTCAGGAATTTCCAGCCTAAGTAATAAGGGATTATCCTGAAAGGGCACGGTGCAGGGAAGGGCTCCAGTGGAGCAGGAGGGGAATGTTCTGGGGCTGTCCAGTTCTGGGATCCCTGCAGAGAGGATTTCTCAAGGAACCTCAGTTGCAAATGTGGGGAAAATGTGGTTTTCTATCAGTACGGGAAGAATGCAAATGGCATCTAAGCTGGTGCTGCTGGTTGCACCCATGAACACCTCCCCGAAGATATGGGGGCACAACGTGTGTACCCTGTGAGGGAGGAAGGGGCCACTTATATTTCCATCTGATTTATAAATGGGCCATGGATGCACGTGTAGGGATAACCTGGTCTGATGCTTTCACACACAGCGGGCAAGGGCAGACAGAGGAGCCATCCTGGGGGAAAAAGCCTTTTCTCTGAGCATCACAAGAGGGGAACGGAGCTGAGCAAGGAGACAGCAAGAGGGTAACATGCCCTGAAATGTGAATTCAGCCCCAGAGCTGGCTCCAGCAGAGCTGGATGAGGGCTGTCCCATCCCAAGGGCTGGAGGGAACTTCATAGCACAGAAAAGGACAATAAAGAGCCCTAGAAGAGGACTCTGGGCCCTGAAGAGTCCTTAAAACCTTTCAAAACATCATGGCTTGAGTCTGTCTCGCACAGAAACTCTTTTGCAGTGGCCATAGCGGCAGCTCGAATGGGAAGGATCCTGCCCAAGGCCAGAAGGTGTAAAGCAGCCCCGGGGAAAAGAGGGGGACAGCCCTGAGATGGGTCTGGTGCCGGGGCTGAGGGCCCATCAAACAGGTGCGTGCAAAGCGAATGTCAACTCAGCTAAATGGAAATGTTCCCTCCCAGCCCTCTGAAGTGTAACTGCCAGGCTCCCCGCTGCTCTTAATCTATATCACATTGAGTAGCTAAATATATTCACAGTATAATACAGCAGGGCCTTCCTAATCTGCCCTTCATCATTTGGACACACAAAAATGGCTCTCTCCGCATCTCAGCACAGGTTTAATAGTGGAGCCATCACGCTGAAGGTCTCCTATTACCAAGATTTCATCGTTTTGGCAAGGGTGACTAGAGCGTGCTCACGAGGACATTACGGAGGATGCACATCAGTAATTGAAACAAAACTGCAGTTGTCAAAATGAATGAGCGAAGTGTGTTTCCTGCTGTCCTAACCTTGCCCTTTTCTGATTGCGTTTGTTTGGGAAACAAATTGCATTTGTTAATTTGCAAAACAATTCTCCCAGTCATTAGTGTGACTCAGGTCCTAATCCTAGGGGTATTTTCATTTTCGTGAACTTGAATCCCCATCCCCATCTGTGCGGGCTCTGTCCTGGCTCCATCCATGTGGGATCGGGGCTATTTGGGAAGCGGTGCCCAGAGACCTCCCTTGGGCTGGGTCTTCTGAATCAATTTGGGGACAACGTTGCTGTCCTCCTGCGTGGGAAACCATGGGATGCCCATCAGCTGCGCAGTGATTTTGCCTAAATCCGTGCTATAAAAGGGGTGTGCTGCAGGCTCAGACAGCTGTCTCTAACCCACACACCGAAAGATAACTGACTTTAGCCAGCAAATCTAGGCAAGAAATGTTCTTTGTGGAGGCTTGGGCGTAGGCTGGGAGCCCACCTTTGGCGTGTGGTGGAGATTACCCTCATTCAGCATTAGCCTTGTGGGAAGAGCCCTGCCAGCCCTGCTGCATGAGGAGGGGGGAAAGAACAGGAGCCAGGCCCCCCGAGCTTTCCTGAGGGATGGGGGTAGCCAAAGTGCTTCATTGTGCTGGGCCACCCCTCGCCAGCCGACCCCATCTCCCACTCCCTCTGTCTGCATTAGCATTCCTCAAATCCTTTTAATGCAGTGAATCTGATAAGGGATCTGCCTGTATTGGATTTTTTTTTTTTCTTTTTTTTTTTTTTTCCTTTTCACCATCAGTGAATCTGATAAGGGATCTGCCTGTATTGGATTTTTTTTTTTTCTTTTTTTTTTTTTTCCCTTTGACACATAACCCAGCTGGCTGGGTGGCGGTTCAGGGAAGAATCAAACGTTCAGTAACAAATGAGTAAATCAAGTTACCATTTTACATCTCTTTAAGTTGTTTCCCTCTAAGAGCTCCCCAGATTTTATCTCAGGTAGCTTAATTCGAACAGGATAGCGAGGGCTCCTCGGAGTTCCTCATGCTTACCAAGGGAAGGGCAGCCCCCACCAGGTAGAAGCAAGCTTTGCTCAGGAAAGTTAGCAAAAGGGAAGGAGAAAGGCAGGGATAATTTATTATGTCTTGTGGGAAGGTCCAGTAAACAGCCAGGAGTCCCTGAGTCCTGGAAACTTCGGAGGAGATAGCCCGGGGGCAGTTCCAGCCTATTGTTTGGAGGGGGCTGCTGTATTTTGGGGGGAGCCACGCTGCCCCACAGACATTAGGTGTGTGCAGGTGGCCTGTTTGCACACTCAACATCACCAGCTTCTTTCATACATCCTGCAGTGTCCTCCCTGTCAACAGTTTTACTGAAGGTTTTTGTTCCATCCCTTGCCAGAGTTGTTCCCTGGGACCAGCTATCTCTACCCCGCAGCCCAAAGGCCTGGGGATTTGTGCCTTGAGAGGAGAAGCTGTTCATCCAGGCAAGGGCTGAGCAATTGCTGCCATTAAATAAGCACCCATGGGCACGTGGCCACTCTTGGTTCTTGTCCCAGGCTGCTCCATGCCTGCTATGACCTCAGGTGAAGTTCATTTCATTTCCCCTGGACTGTGAATCCTGTGTATATTCCCTCCATCCCAGGACCAGGAGGTCTCCTTGCATGCTCTGGTCTGTGTGTGCAGAAACACATCCCCCTCCCACAGGCAGAGATGCCCATTCCAGACTGGGAGAAGAGGGCAGCTGCTGCGGAGCTTTGTCATTTTCCTCTCCTGAAGTCTTTCTGTACAGAAATCCGCCAGATTTCCCTAATCTGAGAGATAATAACCTGAGGAATTTCTAGTCAGGCTTCATTGGCCATGGCATTTCACTGCTCTTTCAAAAATCCCTGATGTCTTCCTATCCCAAAACACAGCAGAAACAGAAAACAAATCAATCCACATAACAACAGCAAGATCGGCTTCTCTCTAGCCCGGGAGATGGGGAGAGAGAAAGGAAGGAGAGGAGAGATGGAACGATAGGGAGAGAAGGGAGAGAAAGTGCAGGGATGAGGAGGGGCAGCGTTTATGGACTTGTTGGAAACCATCAATCACTGTTAGTGCAATAGGCTATTTAGAGCTGGTGAGTATTAAATTCCAGCAGAATTTGATGAATAACAGGAGGAAAAACATTCCCACTGTAGAAGAATAAAAACAAGAGTTCCCTCTATCCCCCTGCGCTGCAATCCCAAGCCAAACATCCCCAACCTGAGAGCGGGTGCCTTGGGAAAGGCTGAGCTGGAGCCAGAGGCCACGGAGGAGCCTCGGTGAAAGTGCCAGGAGATAGTGGGGGGCGCGGGGCTGAGAGCGATCGTAATGGGAACCTTAAGGACCTTGTTTTCACAACCCAACCCTCCATCCGGGGTGGGAGGGATGGGGGATGGCTCATTTTGCCTTAATTATCACCCAGCCCCTTGCTAATTATTAGCAACTGGAGTGAGTCTGCTCAGATAAGATAAGGCTCCGGGCTCTCCCAAGCGCTGCACCCTTTGGGGGGCTCAAAGATGTTCCTCCTGCCTATGGGCCTCCTGATGCTGATGGTGGCATCTCCCTGCCTGTAACATGGCTGTAAGCAAATGTCAGGGATACCTGCCCACCTCTGCTCTGAAGATCCAGACCCAAAAAGCACCGACCTTGGTGCTTTCTATCATGTGATGGAGGCTGGCATTTCTTGCATCCCTGTTGTCGCTCACCAAAAGCAGTCAGCAACAGCATCTCTCCTTAATTAGACAGGCTGGTAATGAGAGCTGAGGGCCCTAGAGGCTCGTCTGACATCACCAGGTATTGCTGTCAAGCAGACACAGAAAAATGCGCTGAGATTCAGCCAGAACATCCCTGGAGTTAAAGACTTTGTCCTAAAAATGCATGGGCTGATGCTTTTTCTTTGGTATCCTTCAATAATGGAGTGATGGGAAGGAGGAAAGGGAGACATCTTAAACTAAGCTGATTCAGAAAACATCAAATAATTGCAATGGGAGCATTTCGTTTTATGATGAAGAATTAATTTGGCATGAGCATAAATGTGAAAGGGAAAGGCTGGTACAGCTGAGGTGACCTTTTCCTGGAGCTGTGCTCATTGTCACAATGATGAATGGGTCACCCGAGCACTGGCACAAATGGGCATCACTCGAAGGTCACCTTGGTTTGCTAAACAAGAGGGTGGCTGCCCTTGGGGGAAAAAAGCCTAGATCCCCAAGCTGCTGCAGGAAGGGGGACTGGAGCACCCCCTTTTCTGGGCATGGGCTGGGGTGGGACTTTCTGGAACTGGCCACAACCCTTCTGACCCCATTTATTGACTCCCTTCTCCCAGCAGACAGGCAGAGGACAGCTATATGCCTGTCCCCTTGGGCAGACAATGCCAACTGAAGGTCTGGAGAACATGTCACTGGTCATTCTCCAGTGTCCCTGAGTGCCATGCTCTGATCCACAACCCCTCCTACCTCCAGAGCTGCAGATGCTGCTGTGGGAATGGGATGGCCAACGTAGAAGGTCTCCTTGAAGGCACCATCTCAGCAAGGCATGACCAGACAGCAAGCGGGCAAGGGACTCTCAGCATCTCATGGTGGAAGTGGGGGGAAGAGGCTGGAAGTAGGGGTCCCCACAGGGCCCTGGTCCTGCATATCCCCCGGGGTGAGCATGCAGAGTGTGTCCCTGCCATGTGGCAGCTGGCCCGAGGACCGCTCCGATGGGAGAATGACTCACAGGGACTCCGCTGCGGGTGTGTTTCCTATTAGGGCCGTTAAAGTCTCCACAATTAGGAATGTAACTCAACCAGAGTGTGAATCCTTAATAGGAAACATCCCCCAGATGCGCATGAGAGGGCCCCGAGGAAGATGCCAGCCCTCGGAAAGGGCTGTGGGGTTTGTGTGCGAGAGCCGCCGGGATGGCTCCCACATGAGGCGGCATCAAAGGGGGAGGCTGCAGTCCTGGGGTCTCCTTGGCCACTTCTGCCAACTTTGATCAGGGTTTGTCTTCTGACTCCGAAACATTTTTTTCACACTTGTTTCCCAAGTGTGAAGAGCCCGAAGCCGTGTTGGAAACTCTGAGACAATTTCGGATTCCTTTGCAACAAAGCCAAGGCCAGGACAATAGGACTTTGATGTTATTGACATATTGGTTCAGAGTTTCCTTGTTTCCATTTCCCAGCACTAGGACAGAGCATAGGGCTGCTTCTTTGCTCTGTTTAATTAGTTAATGTTTGTACAGTGCTTGGAGAATATAAAGTGCTCAGTAAGTGGAAAGCGTTATCCTTATTATTATGCCTTCCCATATTCACTGGCTGCATTCGGCGGAGCTGCAAAAGCTTTAAAAGAAGAAAAAAATAAGGTCAAGGGAGTTTAGTTTATTTTATTTAAATGTAAAATAAAATTTTAGTGCCGAGCAGAGGTAATGGACTGGTGGAAGGGAAGGGCTCTGTTTGTCTCCAGAGTGGGGATGGCGTAGACTGTGCCAAACTGAACCTCCTTGATGTTGTCCCATGCTGCCCCATCACTGTGTGTCTCAAATCTGGCCTGGACAAACCCCTTCTGGAGGCAGCAGGACCCAATTCAGCTCTGGCCCTCCCTGCTGAAAACTACTACCAGCGGATTTAATTGGTGCCAGTCATTCAGGACGCTTATTTGTCATGTGGACCTCTGTCAGCTACGGGTGGGAAGGGACCCACCAGCTGCTTCCACGCAGAGGCCACCACGCCACTGCTGGGTGGAGCTGGGCTGGAAACCAGTGTGAGTGGTCCAAACACTTGCCACATCCACCTGTCAACTCCCCACGGGGCTGCTGGGTCCCCAGGGCCACACAGCTCACACCTTGCTTGCCACAGCACCCAGCCGACGGCTCAGCATCCCTCATGGTGGCAGAGACCAGGAAAACATCCCGGTTTTGCCTTTATTTATCTGTTTCTCCCTGCTGGCTGGTAAGGTACTGTAAGCGGTCCTCGAGTATGGTCTGAGCAGGTGGCAATGGGAAACCTCCAGTGTCACCAGTGGTGCCAAGGCAGTGCCCCAGCCCCTCAGCTCGGAGCTGAGCTGGGGGATGCTCCCACTGAGGACAGGACCACTTGTGAGCAGGGTCCCAGCTTTGGAGTTGTCTAGGGCTTCTCAGGGCCGTTGTTGCCTTTCCCTTTCCCTTGAGTGAAGTTCACCCTCATTGTGATTCCTCTTCTTGCTGGCGATAAAATGTTTGACGAGCTGCACTAAAGGCCCAGACTTAAGCAGCCCACACCAACCCTCCCGCCCTAGTCTCTCCCCCGCCAAATATGTTTGTATTTTTAACATTTTAGGCAACAATCTTAAACCAAAACAGATGTGACAATGAATATTTATCTGCAGCATCTCAGTATGGGATTTTCTCTTAAACTCGATAAAATAAACTGCTCATGATACAGAACAACATTTCTCCTAATATACAATACACAAGGGGCAGGAGGGGAATTAGCAGATGAACTTGGCATTAAAGCCATTTAAAATCAAAAGAGCAGCAACATTTACATGCGAGGAGAACAGTTGGTTGCTTTCAGTGAGATCCTGGCGTTGTGGGTTTTTTTTTTTAATTCCTTGAGGGCATGCAAACGTTATGCAGAAAGGTTATTGCGAATGCCGAGCGGGGCAGATAAGAAGGGGGCTCTCCCTGCAGGTGGGGAGGAGGCAAGAGCAGCCCCTCGGTTCCCAAGTGGAGGGGGACAAGGCAGGAGCACAGCACGGGGCTGCCGGTGAGATAAGGAGCAGGGGAAGGAGGGGAAGGAAGAAGGAGAACGTGGCTCAAGTGATGAGGAGGTCACCACATCTGTGTCTCAGCCTCGTGTCTTTCCTGGGGACTGAGCCAAGGGTATGTTGTTCTCCCCGTTCCTCTCGGGGCACCACTGCATTCCAGGCAAGCCAACTTCACCCGTGCCGACTTCATTTGGGTTTATTAACCGCTGTTTCTGTCACTGGGGGTATTGGGTTTTACCATGCTGGAGATGCTACAGGCCACCAGGACCTCTGCGCTTTCAGGGGAGGACATACCTTTTCCTGCCTCTTCAGCAGCTCCCTCTGGACTGGAGGGTGAGATGCTGCTGGGTCCCTTGTGGCCAGGGGTCGGATGAGCTCCCATCCCACAGGGTAGGTGGATCCCAGCACGGTGCAGCAGCGCAAGACCAAGTCCTCTGCTCAGTCTGCAACCATGAGGCCCTTCATTCCTACCCTGTTCTTCCGCCAAGGCCTTGGTTTTGGTTCTAAAAGTGATGAGTGGATAAAAACTGCTGAAATCTACGGGATGAAGGCTGTCAGCTTGTCCCCACATGCTGCCAGACCTGGCGAGATGCTGCTGCAGGGCAGTGAAGCCATGCTGGAGGCAGCATGTTCTCCTCTGGGAGCTGGAGGGGGGGGACACATTTCCAACCTTGACACGTTTTGCTCAAAGAACCAGGCACATTTCTCCAACCTGCTGTCTCTGACGTAAATCCAGAACAATACGCGGATTAAAAATAACAATAACAGCAAAAAAGCCCAACTACCGAGACAAAGCCCTCAAGTGCACACGTAAGTGTCCCCCAAGGACGGAGCTGGGGAGCAGGAGGCACAGGGCAGATGTGAGCCCTGATGCCTGGTCCATAGGTGGTAGGCTGTGAGGGGGCAGAACGAGGATCCTGAGGTCTGGTCTCATCTCATTGAGGGCTGAGAGGCCAATAAAACACCTCATGCTTGTTCTCTCCTCCATGGCTCATTGGCATGGCTGGGGAGAGCTGTGTGGTGGTGGTCGCCCTTTGCCACTAGTCCCTGGGTGAGCCAAACCAGCAACCACAGCACCACAGGACGTAACATCTCATTCCTCTTTGGTTTGGGACCACCTCCCCTTCTCATTCTCTTCCAGAAAGGGATGTGATGTCTCTGGGAGACACCTAGCATGGTCCTGAGGAACCCCTAAATAGAGTCAAAAAGACAAGGTCTCCTTTGGTTTGCGGAGACCGCAAATAAGAGCCAGAAAAACTGCTGATTGAAAGAGCTCAGCGTCTTCCTGAAGAGAGAGGGGAATGTTGGTGGCTGGTGGCAGTTATACAGTGTCAGAAATGGGATGTTGACTCTTTGAGCCCTGGAGGGACCACGTTTCTCATGCTGGGAGAGAAGACCACAGGCCAGCCTTATGCAGGAGATGCTGCCAGTCATCAACATGTGCCCTTGGGCCAGCGTGGGGACCAGAGGGCTTCTCAGAGTCCCTGTGCTTCTTGTGCTTTTGAAGCCAGGCATGGAGAGCATCCCAGAACCCTGCAGGATCCCCCTGCCCACATCGCTCAGGACTTCATGCTCTTGTTGCTCCCAGCGAGCGCCGGGCTCTCAGCCTGCCCTGCCAGCACCTGCCCAGCACACACCACCCTACCGTGCACATAAACACGTTCATTTATTGCCCTTCAGACCCAGAGTTTGGCCCGACCCAGGCTCCCCACGTGCTTTCTCCAAGAGGAGGAAGGTTTTTGATTTCCCCAGCCGTGCCAAGTCAGCGCCGCGGGGAGCAGCATGACGTTACCAGCCCACGAGCTGTCCAGCATCCTGAGATAACTCTGCTTCATTCCCCCCCCCAAACTATATAAAAGTTGCCTGATGTTCCTCCGTAGCCGCATAGCATTCCTTTCTAAGGAAATAAAGTGTCAGTGCCACAGCTGCCAAATCTACGTGCGGCTCGCTCTGATTCAGTAGCATGCACCGGGCAGAGAGAAGCGGCGGGTTCCTGTTTAGGTTTTCGGTTACTGTGTTTGTAAAATATTTATTTGTCTTGGTGTTTCTATCCCTGCCTTTTCAGAATCTAAATATTTGGACGGTGGAGGAGCTGTGGCCGGCCGTGGCGTTGCGCCGCTCGCTGGGTTGTGGCGTGTGTCAGGCATGCTGATGGTCCCCCCCCTTCCACCCGCCTTCCAGCCAGCCCTTTGCTTTCTGCCTAAAGATCAGACGGTATTTAAATGCAGTCTCCAGGGGTGGAGAGGGTGGTATGAAGCATTGAAAAGGCCTGGTAGAAGTAAAAGGAAAAAAAAAAAAAAGCAAAAAAAAAAAAGAAAGAAAAAAGACAAGAAGAAAAAGCAAAGCAGCAGTGTATAAATGAATAAATAATAGTAATAAAAAAGATCATTGGGAAGCAAAGACATTCTTTACGGTGCATTAATGTGTTTTCTCAGCTGCTCTCTTGACTCTCCACCAGCTCTCGCAGTTCCTGTCCTCGGGACACTTTCTGCTGAGAGCGGTGGGCGCAGGAAGACTCTGCCCCCCCATCTCCTGCTGCCCCAGGAGCTCCTCTTTCACGCTGCTTGTGCTGCAGAGGTCAGCTCTGGTGGGGAACACAGACCCTCCTCCTGCCCCTTTCCCCATGGCCTTTATGCCCACCAGTGTCTTGTAGGACTCAGTTCTTTGGGAGAACGTGCCATTTGCACCAGAAAAGTCCCTCAGGTGGGAAATGCCAGCAAAACCACGGTGCATTTTAGTTCCTCAGAGTCCTTCCTGGCTCTGCTTCCTCCCTCTCTCCCGCAGGTTCTCCAAGTGGCTCCTTTCTTCCCCCCCACCCCCCTCCCTCGTCATCACCAGCTTCGTGGGGAAGGGATTCAGCCCAGATGCGCGTGGTGGGACATCAGTCGTACAAGGAGCCGGTCCTTATCTGTCTGCTGACAGCACTGTCACCACGCTGGGATGAGTGACGTGGATGCGGTCCCACCTGCTCCCAGCATTGATCACAGGGCGTTGCTGCTGCTATAGAAACACCCAAGTTCTTACATTCACCTCCTTTCTTCTTTCTCTCTTTTCTTTTTCCCTTTAGATTCTCAAAGCCGCTTCTGAATTCCCTTACATTTTAAACCAAGAACCAACGGGCTCTTCACGGCTCTTGTGTTCCTGCCAAGGCACAATGTCCTGCCTCCGTGACAAGGTGTGATGATACATTCCCACTTTATGGAGGAGAAACTCCCGAGAAACCTGCTTTCTTGGGAGCAAGCCTTCTTCTGTTCATGATGGGGCAGCAGGATGCGTCCCCCAGTGTTTGTAATGCTCTGTGAGCATATCAGCAGCTCCAGCAAATCAAGACAAAGCACTCTGGTGATTTTATTTTGCTGGCTGCTCATCACCCATCTGCTTATTTTCTTGAGATTTTCTTCTGCTAACCCACTTTGACACCTGCAACTCCGCTGATGAATTGACTTAAAAGCTAAGCTAACTTTGCAAATCTCTTTTATGCATGGCCGTGGGGAGAGCAGATGCTGCTCACTTCCCCGTGGCTGCAGGGCCCCACATCAGGAGGGCAGAATCCTTCTCATTTCTTTTCTGCAAAGTGGAGACACCCACAGGGAAAAACAGTGTGCCCTCGTGTCACAGGTGTCACAGCAGCACCATGACGGATGGACACTCATGGAGCATCCAGGGACAGCCTGTCCTGGCTTCCCAGCCCTGTCACCACCAGCTCTGCCTGTAAAACCTGGTGGAAGACACAACACCTCTGCCTTTGCACCCCCCAAGATGGAAACTGCTCTGCACCTGGGGACCTGCATCCTTCCCCTCCAGGACATGACCATTCTGTGTCCCTCCCGACTTTCTATCTATCACCTTTAGGTGCTCCACATGGAAAAATGATGCCCAGTCGCTTCCTTCCAGGACCTAACTCTGTAAAGCTTGGGCTCCTCTGGCTCAGCCCCCTCTTTTCCAGAGGATGGGGTCACAAAAGCATCTCCAAGGGTGCTGGAGCAGTGGCTGCCATGCGGGAGCTGAGCACACTCCAGCAGCTGCTGTTCACAGAATCACAGAATGACATGGGGTTGGAAGGGACCTCTGGAGATCATCTAGCCCAATTCCCTGCCAAAGCAGGTCCACCCAGAGCAGGTTGCACAGGAACGTGTCCAGGCAGGTTTTGAATGTCTCCAGAGATGGAGACTCCACCACCTCCCTGGGCAGCCTGTTCCGGGGCTCTGCCACCCTCAAGGTAAAGAAGTTTCTCCTCATGTTTAGATGGAATTTCTTAGGTTCAAGTTTGTGCCCATTTCCTCTTGTCCGTTTCCAAAGGCAAAGCTGCCTGGAAGCAGTGGGATGGTGAGTGCCAGCTCCGGCACTGAATGTGTGTGAAGCACCCATGGAGCCTTCAGTTGTGCCCCAGAAAATTCCTCACCAGGTTGATGGTGGCTTTTCCTGGGTGTGTCACTCTGGCCAGTCCTTCGTGTACATTCTGCAAATCAAATCAGTTCAATGTAAGAACAAAGGAGATGTTTATTAATGGGATTTGAGTTGAAATTGAACCCTTTCTCCAAAAAATATATCTATATTCCTTCAAACCAAAAGGCTCTAAACAAACCTGACTTGAGAGCCTTTTCATACCCTGCCAGCTTCCCTCCCCACTGCTCCTGGGCTCCAAGAGCCATGTCCACATGTGCAGGTCTCCAGCCACCTGACTTATTGGAATCCCACACTCCTCCTTCGCCTGCTTGGAAAGGTGCAAACAAAACCTGAAGCGCAGATGCCAGAGCCGCTGACCCAGAAAGATCATTCTGGAGCCCAGCTTTGTCTCGAGGCTTGGTTGAATGCCAAAACAGGTCATTTCCCAGTTCCCCTGCTTTGATTTCCATTGCCTCTGTTGTGATTCTCACTTCCCATCCGGAGCAGCCCAGCAGCTGTGTGATGGCTCTTCCCCCCCGCCCAGTGCGGCTGCGTTTCGGAGGTGCACGAAGGAGGTCCTGGGGATGGCTGGTCTAGGCAAGTGGTGTGGCTGGTGATGGACATCACAGCAGAACAGACTTTCCAGCTTTAAGATTTGTAAAAGCCAGGCTGTCTCGGCTGTCGGTGCTTCTCCTGCCCTATGGTTCGTGAGGTGCCCCTCTTCTCTGCTGGAATCTCTCTGTGTGCCGAGCTGGAGCCCATCTCGAAGGGTTCCTGAGCCTCACTGAGCTCTCCAGGCAATTTTGGCATGACCAGAAAAAATCACCCTCACTGCCCTGCTCAGTGCCTCGATTTCCTCATGTCTACAGCAGGGCTGACTTTAGTCATCTAGCAATGACTCAGGCGCCAGGCTTTAGGAAGCTGCCAAACAATGACACATGCAAAATGCTTCACCTGAATGTGCTTTCTTAGTAAATCCCTGTTCCCAGGCCTCTGCTACCACTGAGACAGCAAAGAAAAGCATCAGGCAGGATGGGCTTCCAGGAGCCCAACCATCTCCAGGTCCCTCTCTGGCTTTGTGTCTCCTTTTCTGCCTGTTGTCTCCTCTTCCCACTGGTCCCAGTACTATGAGTAAATGGGTGAAATCTCTCCCCCAGCCCTAGGATTTCTTACACCTTCAACAAATGCATATGGAATGATGCCTCCGAAACCTAGATTTCGGTCTGGGGCAGGGAATAATTTTCCTTCTTTGTTTTTTGATGTCACTGATAAGGAGCGGGAGGCTCCCATGTTGGGGAGGAGCACTCTGGGGTGGGCACAGCTCAGGCAGGGCTGGCTGTATGAGGGGAGACACAACTCTGCACCCCCCCAGAGCCCTGTGAGAGGCCATTCCCTGTCCCCATGGGATTGCCAACCTGTCCTTCAGGCTGGCTGGCAGAGGGGTCTCCAGCCAGCACCCCCCTCCCTCTGCTGCTGTTGCCACCCACTTGGAGGGCAACTGATTGCTTCCCCGTGTCCCTTGGGTCACTTACAGCAGCTGGGGTTTGGCTCGGGCAGGAAACCCTTATGAAAGTGGAGGGTGGAGATCTATTCTGTGTGTGCTTTGTCCTGAGTGAAAATAAAGTACCCAGAGTGTTGCTCCTTTGATGAACCACTAAGTCCGTTGTCCCTCCCACCCTTTTCTTTTCCTTCCTTCCTTCCTTCCTTCCTTCCTTCCTTCCTTCCTTCCTTCCTTCCTTCCTTCCCCTTCCTCTACTATTCTTCCCTTCCCCTTCCCCTTTCCCTCTCCCTTTCCCTCTTCTTTTCTCTTTTCTCCTCTCCCATCCCTCCCATTCCCGCGAGAATGAGCCTTTCCCCCCCTCATCCCCCCCTTTCCCCCTTCCTCCGCCCAGCCTGAGCGCTCTGCCCTGCCCCGGGTTCTTGCAGAGCATCGTTTGGAGACGTCAGGCTGGAGGAGCTGCTGCTGAAACCTCATGGGAAAGCAGCTGGCTGCTAAAATTTGTTGCTTTTTCCAAGCCCAAAGAGCCACCACGGGTCTTTCACCCCAGGAGTGACTTTCAGCCGTGAATCCCTCTCCCTCTCCCTTTCCCTTTCCCTCTTCTTTTCTCTTTTCTCCTCTCCCATCCCTCCCATTCCCGCTCCTCCCTGCCCTTCCCGCAGGCTGGATGCGGGCTCTCCTTAGGCGAGATCTACCCCTAGCGGCAGCGCGGCGGTAGGATCCCCCCCAAACCCCTTCAACCCCCTTCCAAGCCCAAAGAGCCACCACGGGTCTTTCACCCCAGGAGTGACTTTCAGCCGTGAAGATGCCTCTTCAAAGCGTGTCCCTACCAGGAAGGTGGACCTGGGGCTGATAGCCTCCGTGTTTCCAAGTGATGTCGGTGTGGAGCTCTCAAAAACCTTCAGCTGGAGGTGTGTGTGACACCCGGGGACTTGCTCTCTGTAACAGGAGCCGGGCAGACCTACCCCTTACCCACAACACAGTAATTCAAGCAGCTTCTGGGGCTGAAGCTTCATCCCAGCCCACTGTGTCCCCGTGCACACACACTGGTGGGGGTGTCAGCAAACAGGACCGGAGACCAACACCCCGGGCAGAGTTGTCCCCAGCTCAAAGAACAGGGAACAACCGTGTAGTAACACACAGAGGAGAAATTTCCTGTTTCAGCTGAGTTTTGCCATGACCCCAGCAGTGCCCCCCCCCCAGACCAGCTCCCCCAGCACAGGGGGGGCTGTGGAAATGGGTCCTGCCGGCTGCGGGGCATCCTCGCCGGGGACTGAAGGAAGAAAGGAGAGGGAGGGAAGGGGAAAGGAAAGAGAGACAGAAACAGAACGAGGAATTTAAACCCTCTGCTTTAAATGATGGAAAATACCCCAGCGGTGTTTGCTTTCAAGCCTTATTTTGCTATTCAGGAGCTTGAAAGGCATCTAACTCCCAAGCCCTTGTAGAGCAAGCATAGATTTCACATTATAAAATATAAATAACCTGGGTTTGCTGCTTGGTCCGAGACGCTGCAATCTCTTAAGTTTTCTCTCTGTGGTGATTTGTTACAAACAGCCTGTAATACACAACTTAATAAACCTGAACTTCAGAAGAATGAGGTGAGGCCCCGGGTCCCAGGTGCTCGGGCAGCAGGGGAGGATGAGATGGGAAACAAGGGGGAGCAGCTGCACACACCAGTCCCCCCTCCCCTCCATCATTCCCACCAGCAGAAGGGCTGTGGAGAGGCTCTGCTGAGCCTTGGGTGGCCGATGCCAGGGCAGCAGAGGAGCTGGGAGCCACCCCCAACGCTCGGGCACGTGGCCCGGGAGGAAAAAAGCTCCACGTTTTTTTGAGATATTGTGATTTTTAAGCTGGGTGATTTCTCCATCTTGAGCGCTCGCAGGAAGAAAGGCGTTATCTGGTGTGAGATGTTCACCTGGGTCATGATGCTTCAGTTCCCCAGCAAAGGAGCAGGAGCAGTGTCACGTAACTGATAACCAGCCCAAGCTCGAGGATATCTGTGTTCAGGTCTGGGACTTGAGTGAAGCACGGATTGCAAGGACTTATTTGCAGTGGGTCAAACTGGGACCAGATTTTCCAAATACCCCTCCTGCAATCACTGCTGCCTCAAAACACCTGGGATTTTACTCATTTTGTTTCCACCGACATGTGCAGCATCATGGTCTCTGCCTACGATTCAGAGAAAGAGCAAGATGATGCCCAGCAAGAGGAGAAGGAAAGGTAGCTGTGATCCTGGTCTCGATGCTCGGGGCTGCTGAGCACCAGTGTCACACCACTCACACCAGTTACTGTCCTGGACTGGGCCAGCCCCATCTTGCAGCTCCCCGCAGCCTCCTCTCTGGGACAAAAGCCTCTGTCTGTTAGAAGTACTGCAAAAAGTACTAAAAAGCACTTTAAGGAAGTATTACGGGAAGCCCTTAGGGACTGTTTTATCTTAACCCTACAGGTTAGTGGTTGGCTTGTGTCCTGGAGCAGGAGGGCTCGTGTGCAGGAGATGTTTACTCCTGCCAAGTGCCACTGTGGCTTTCTCATTATTTATAGAAATGTCCAGTGCTCTTCTGGGCACAAGTAGACCCTCCTGGTCTGGGTATATTTTATGAACCCCCAAGTGCTTCTGTGCCTACCCAGAGCCTCGCCATGATGTGCAGAGGACCCAAAGTGGTGGAGGCTCCTGTGTGGTGCAGATTGGGCTGTGCCAAGAGGGCATCAGTGCCAGCGCTCCAGCCTGCTGCGGAGGATGCAGCACAGCAGCATCTCAGCCGTGGTCCTGGGCATTTCCCTGCTGTGATTTTTCCCCACGCCATCTCAGTGCCCAAAAGCTTGTGTCCCTATGCCAGCAGGAGCCCGTGTCTCTGCCCTGAAGCACCGTGGCTGGCACACCTTGATGGCAGCTTTTGGCTTTGGGCAGATTCCAGCGCAGGGCACGAGGCTGCGTAACACAGACCTGTCAGGATCTTGTACTAGAGCTGGGGCCAAACACAATGCAGCCCCGGGAACAGTCCGTGCTGCTGAGCGAGGTGCATGAGAGTCACCACAAAATAGGACAAGCAGAAGCACTGTTGCTATATTGGGAACTCAGCTGGAAGCTTTCTCTCCAGTTTTTTTGAGAGTCCAGATTTCCTACAGCATCACCTTAAAGCACCAAGGGCCCTGTGGGTCACCAGGCTGTCCTGGCCATGCAGGGGTTCCCATCCTGCCCCATCAGCACCTCGTGATATTGTCCCAGGAGGGTCACAGCACTGAGGGGGAGCTGAGGAAAGCCACCACTGCCAGGTGATGCTCAGTGCCTGGTGCTGCCAGTGCAGGAGCATCAGCCCTCCGAATAGCAAGTGAAGAGATCCAAAAATCTGCCTGCACGTCCTCTGAGGTCCAGCAGCCCTGACAGAGGGAAGAGAAACGAGCTCAAAGGAAGAAAAATCTGGGCTTTCCTTTCACCACGGGGACAAAGGAAAGTAGAGGATGTTGTGACAGAGCAAATACACCCTGTTCATCTCCTGGGCTGATGCACTTGGGCACGCTGCCATGCAAAGACACCCCGTTGCTGCTGCTCCCGGAGCTCATGTGCTTTCTGCTGCCTGGGGAGGAGGAAGGGGGGCTGGCACAGGCATCCCCCAGCCCTGCACACCCTTTGGCACAAAGTCAGGACACGGACATGGTCAGGAACCCGGACCCTGGCCCTGGGGGTTGCCATGAGCAGTGCTGTGGGGAAGGGACAGAGCTGCACAAGGGGCAGTAGCAGGATGAAGACATTAGAAGTGCTTTGGGGGAAAAGGAAGGAAGGACAAAGAGAAGCAGAGAAAAGGCCTTCCCCTGATGCATTTCAGTAGAAAACAGTCTTTTCTTTTTTTTGTCTTTTTTTTTTTTTTTTTTCCCTGGACCATGTTTTCCATTTCAAATCAGCCCTGACACTTTGGATATATATTTTTTTTTAATAAGCCGGGTTTGTCCTTTGAAATCCATTCATTTGACTGTCACGACCAGTTTCAAAGAAGAATAACATTTTGGGGGAGAAGGAATCCCCCCCTCCCTGGTGCCTTGGTGCCCATCAGCCTGTGCAGGGATGGAGGCAGAGGAGCCATGGGAGGACATCAAGCTGCCTGCTTCCCTGCCACCATGCTGCTGGCTGGCACGGATCTGCAAGCCCCAGGAGAGACACGTGGCTCAGGGCTCCTCTCTGCAGCTTCCACCCTCCTGCTGAAGGCCTTGGGATGGAGCAAAGCCCATTGTCACAGCCAGGAACGGCTGGATCACTCTGGGGGGGTGTGGGGGGGTGAAGGGCATGGGGAAGCAGCAGCAGACTTGGGGTGCCTTCAGCCTCCCTCACTCCTCCTGGCTCCCACCTGGCCCCAGGCAGCAGAGCTGCTGGAGCAGAACCTCTCTTCCCGGTGGTGCCAGGGGATTTCCAGCTCCTCCTGCCTGGCGCCAGTGCAGAGTCCCCTCGGCGATGTTGGGAGAGCTTCCCAAATCCTGCCCGAGGAGCCTTTCCCCGCTGCCAGCCCAGCTCAGCCAGCCTCTGCCTGTTCTCCATCCCCAAACTCTCTCCCCTCCATCCCCCAGAGGCTGAGAGCGTAGGGGAAGGCAGATGGAGAGAAGATCTGGAAGAGAAGGCATCTTGAAGGAAGAAAGTAACAACCAGAAACGCTGAGAAAGGGATGAAATGTGACAGAAAAGTTGGCCTGAGGGAAATAACGGGAGCTAAAAATAACCATCCAAAGGCTGCCATGGGAGAGAGGAGAAGCGCTGATCAGACGGAGAAATGGGGTTAACGTTGCAGTCTTCCCCCACGCGTGCTCCTGCTGAGCCCTCCAACCCCCCGGGGTGCCCCAGTGAACCCAGAGAGGAGAGGGCTGGAGGGACCACCCCATTCTGGGGTTTCAAATGTGGTTTCCCAGCTGGACCATGTGCCCCGGGGCCAATTGGCATCCTGCACGGACTGGGCTGATGCCCCCAGAGCTCCCTGCCCACCCCGGCCGTGCGTGCCCGCGAGCCCATCGCCTTGATTACATTTCTCTCTTCCCTTCCTGACTTGAGCACAGAAAGCCTCTTTGCCATTCATTTACCCAGGGACTTCATTGGTATTTAATAAACTCGATTAAGCAAGCGCCTTAATTTGCTTTCGTAATGAAAACATAATTGTTTCTGCCGTTACAATGCAGGGACTCTCCACTGCAAGTGGCGGGTGCTAGGGAGCAGGATAATAAAACGCAGAAGAGCCCAGAACTCAGGAAGTTATTTGTTCTCCCCCTTAGGAAATAAACACGTTATCACCTCGCCAGGGCACGGATGGTACCCGGGAAGAGCAGGGAAGGAAAAGCCACTGCTGTGCAAGGTGCTGCCCTGGAGGGATGGGCTGGCAGATTTAGGACAATCCTGCTCCCCTCGTCCTGGCCACTCATGCCATCTTACGTTCAGTCCTTCCCAACGTGCAACCACAGAGCATCAGCACCCAAAGAACACATCTAAATAGGAAAAGAAGTTACTTTGCAAACAGTGGATGTAATGGCAAAGCCCCAAACTGAGAAACAAATTGCTGTCTGTATGGCTTGTATTTCACATGAAGTCTCTATAGAGACCAAATAGGAAAAAAAAAAAAAAAGAAAAAACAACCAACCCTGCTTATTTTATAGAGTTTATGTTGAGATATTTGTCATGATTGATGATGTAGAAAATACTGCAACCACTGCAGCCATGGGTGAGCAGCCCAGAGGTCACCGTGGCCAGAAGGGGCTGGGGAAGACCAGAGCCTGCTTGTGCTCTCTGAGGAAGACTGAGGGGAAGAAGGACGTTGCCTTTGCGCTGGTCGGCAGCGTGAGTTGTGCAGAGAGGAAAAACAGGAGCGAGGAAGAGACAGATGGTCCCATTTTGTATGAAAAGGCAGAGAGGGAAGATGCAACTTGGGAATCTCCCCAGAACAAACCATCTGTGAGGTGTAAGGCCTGTGTTGCTGCCGGTGTTGCAAGGTAGCCAAAATACTGAAGCAGCAAAGGATGCTGTGCTTGGTGTGAAGCAGAACTGCATTTTGTTACTGCCTTCCCTTTATTTGTGACTCTGAGGTCACAGGTAACATAAGCAAGAATTCAATCATTATTCTTTTATATTTTTTTTTTTCTGCTAGCATAGGTTTGTATTTTTCCTTACCCTTGTCTGATGCTAACCAGGATCTCAGGGAACTCTTGTGAGCCCAAGGCAATTTCCTCCGCAAGTTTAAAGAACCCAAATAAATAGGTGTTGTGGAGAAATGCTTTAAAATATTAGAAACTAGGAACCGGTCTGGAAATCTCATGAGCCAGACTGTGTTTCCCATTGCAGCTCCAGTGATCCGTTTAGGAGCTGCTGGCATCAAATGCAAAGTCTCATGGAGCACTCAGCCCCCAGCACCCTCCCCATCCCAGCAGGATCCTGGCTGGAGGGGACCGAGGGGTCTGAGGGGACCATGACCAGTGTCATGGTGCTTTGGCCACTGTGGGAAGAGAGGTCTGGGATGAGGTAAGCTCTTGGATTCTCTTCTCTGGACAATTCGTATCTCTGGAGATCTCATTCCCTCCCTCTGGAAAGGATGTAGCAGCTTCTGTCCCTTCTGAAGTACAAGGCTGACCCAGCACCTCTTGGGGACCAACCACCCTTTGCAGGTCTGTCCACCTCCAAGAGGACCACGGGCCAGTGATGTCCCTATGCCTGGACATGCTGGTTTGCCAGCACAGTTCATGCCCCCCTCCCCAGTCTGTCCCCCTCTCGCACGGGGAACTGGGGGTGAGAGAAGGCAAACGAGAGTGTCCGTCTTCCTGCAGCGACCTTCCTGCTGAGGGCTCCGCTGCTTCAAAGGCATCCTCCCCGCAGATGGTTTCCAACGCTGACAGATAAACAGGGGCATAAATCTGGGCAGGGTCATGGTCTAACTGAGAGCCCACCCATGCACAGGAATGCAAGATACAGCCAAGGCAGAGGGAAGGCACCAGCCCATAGCACGCTGGCCGTGGGTAATGCCCAGTTATTTGATGTCACCGCTGTTTCGTTAATCAAGCTGTAAATCAGATGAGCCCCGGCATTCGTTTGGCTGGGTGAGACACCCCAGTGCTGCTACACCAGATTTCTGGGGCTTGCTGAGGGGTCCCCGGCTCTGTCCCTCTGCAGCAGGGCTTTGGGGAATGAACTGGAGCTCCCCGCACCCGTGAGGACTCCGGCAGGAGAAACCTGCAAAGGCACAATCAAGAAGGGGATCTCCTTGGTGGTTTTTTTTTTTTGGATGGGGTGGGCAGGAGAGAGAACGAAAGAGGGCTAAAAAATAAAAGAGACTGCCCCTATAAATCACGAATATTAGAACAGCATGAAAGGGCTGGGGTCTTCAGACACAAATAAGCCCTGGGTGGGAGTGCAGGAGGCATTGCTGGCCCAGCCATTCAACTCTGCAAATATACATCAGGTCTTCCTGACACATCGTTATTAGCTTTCCTACGCTGAATTGCACAGGGATAAACTTGGGGCTGGGAGAAAAACCGCAGAGATTATTGTCAGCCCTAGCACTGCCACGCGCTGTGCTTTTTCTCCTTTCCCCCCCCCTCCCCACCGCCCTCCACCCTCCGCCTTTTTCAACCAGGAACACAAAGGAAATTCATGGCATTTCTACGGCTAATACCGCAGGAAGCGTTGGTGGGCTTGAAAGAGGAGAAAGAATTAGAGGGCTCATCCAGACAGTGGGATGTGGGGGGCGAAGGGAGGGAGCAGAGAAGGGAGGGCGTAAGAGGAGGCTGAGAGCAGCTGATCTCAGTAAAATGATAGTTTGATGCATTGGTCGGGGGAAAGAAAAGAAACTTCAATAAAACAAATTGAATTTAAATCCTTCGGTAAAGCCGGTTCCCAGCGAGTAAGCACGGGGAATGGACGGTTTATGTTACACTTGTACAACCATGTGGCCTCTCGCTGCAGTTTGCTAACGAGGGCGCAGGGGCTCCGGGGGGCTGGCGCTGCTCCTGAGGCATATGGGGCTGGGGGGGCAGCGAGGGGCCGGCAGTCACCCCACTTCCCAGCCACACTCACATGCTCCGGATGAGCACACGCACCCCTTCACCTTCCTCACACGTCGGAGGGATCCCAAAGCTCTGCCTGCCAGCCTGATCTTCCTCCTTGCCTCTTGCAGCTCCTGCCCAAACCCCCAAAATTCTGCATCCCCCCCATCCCCATTTCCATTCATCCCCAGTCCCAGACCCCCTGGGCCATTTTTCAAGCAGCCCCTTACAGAAGCCCAGCTCTTGCTCTGCCTGGCTTTGTTGGCTTCAATGGAGCAGCTAAGGAAAGGTAAAAGCAAACCCTTGGGTAAGAGCATGGGGCATGGGGGACTCAGGGGCTGACCCCTCTGCTGTAGCCACCCATCTCAGAACCATCTCAGAGGATCTGTCCTCCTCAGGAGGTCTTGGTGCTCTTCCCAGAGCACCGGTGCCATCCTCACCCCGGTCTGCTCATCAACTCCAATTAAATGATGATCCATGGAGGTCAATGGACTAAGAGGAGGATCCACCATGTTCCTTTTCACTTCCCATAAGTAGGGTTTGATGGCAGGTCCCCGGAGAGGTGAAAGCTTCCCACATTAACTCCCCTGCTGCCAAGTTAACTACCCATAACATTAAAGATACAATCAGCAATAAAGCCTAAAAATAGCCCAAAGCGATTGTCAGCAGTGTAAATAAAGATTGGTGAGTGTTGTGGAGTGGGGATAAATACGGAAGATTCATGGTTCATCTCTTTCACATGGGCAGATGATTGTGCCTACAGGGGGTTATCTAGGAGCAGCTGTGACTTCTTCAAGCTGTCCGAGACCTGGGGTCTACATGCCCCCGGGGAGGGCATGAGGTGGCATTTCTACAGCAGCTCACGGTTTCGGTGAATAACCAGGCAATTCCTGTAAGTAATAGCTTATCTAAGAACCGCTCCAAACCCAGTCTGGCCCCATGCAAACCCCAAGTAATCTCTGGCAGATAATTTCCCTCGTGGCCTCCAAGCACTTTCTGCGGGGACTGTTTCTCTGGGCAGCGGGGCGAGAGCCTGTGGTTTAAGCTCCTGGTAGGAAGGATTAAAGATGTGAATCAAGACTACCCTTAGCGGATTGCCCCGGTGAGAGGCTGGTTTCTAGTCTGCATCCACTCGCTGCTTCCCTATTTAATGAGGCAAATCGATCTGCTGTCACAGCAACTCCTGCCAGGGGTGGGAAATGGGTTCTGGGAGAAAGTCCTGACGGCTGAAGGCATGATCCTGCCTAAAAAAGGAGCCTGCAATAGGAGAGGCCTGTGCAGATGGGGTGGCAGAAGGAACAGGGGATGGCTGTGCAGATGTGATGGGCAGAAAGAGCTACGAAGACCTGCGAGGAGCGATGCTCAAGATCCTGGACGGGAGAGAAGATCTGGGGAGCAGAAACAGGCTGGGGGACAAAGGGAGGCTGCAAGGCTGGGGGCCAGGGGACAAAGCTACACAGCACAAGGGACCCTGCTGGTCCCCAGGGTGGTGGGGTGAGCAGCTCTAACCACCCAGAGAGACCCCATTGCTGTGTGAGGCTCTGCTCTCCTTCCCAGACCCCCAGGCTCCCACCTTGCTGGAAGCACCCACATTTTGGGGGTGGTTATTCAGGCAGGAGGGACCCTCGTGTCCTTTGAAGCCAACCCCCGGAAGCGAGCACACAGCACCCCTCTCCTCTCTCTGGGGTTGCCGGAGATGTCAGATTGTGGTGGCAGAAGGAGAAATCTGGAAGCTATTGCGCCGGTGCGTCTCTCCAGCAGGAACGCCGTGCCCAGTTCATTTCCTTTAAGGAAACACAACCCGAGGGGATAATTAGAGCTTCTTTGCGTACACAATCCCATATTGTTTATCCAACACAAATTAAAAAACGTGGTCCTCAGGAACACGGAGCTAGGGAGATAAAGAAGCGATCTGGTCCCAGACAGGTTTCATTACTGCCCCGACACACACCAGGCCCCTGAAGCTGCTTTGTGTTTCAGGACAATGGCAGGAAAGCCAGGACCTTCAGAGCAGGAGTGGGGTCCAGAGATACACCCCAGGGTGCTGCAAATAAGTATGTGATGGAAAATCAGATGAGTCTTTGCACCAACATCCTTCTCTCTTATGCGCTTCTGTGCCTCTTGGCTCGCACGTTCGGGTCTCAGGCACATACAAACCATGTGAAAACCTTGTTGGAGACAAGAAATCACTGAGAACTTTGCCATGGCTCTGGAAGTGCTAAGGGCCAGGCAAACAGAGTGGTTTGGACTCATTCTTCTGCTCTCCAGTGGGCAGGAGCAGAGGGTTCCTGCGAGGGGTTGTGGCTCTCCAAGCACCAGCAGTGAACAGGGAGCTTCTATGGACTTTGGAGCTACGGAGGAAGGTGAAGGGAGAGTGGGGAAAGGCCACCAAGTCCCGTCCTCAGAGCCCTGGAGCTATAGCCATGGCTCGATTTACAGCAGGTCTCGCTCTGTCACTGTGCTACGGGCAGGCTGAATGGGGAAAAAAGTGCCATCTGGGGTCTCACTTGAAAGAGGTTTTACAAGCAATGGGATTTTATTACAAGCAGTCTAGTAATGGTGTGATTTCTGCCTTGCTCTGGGGTGGAAGGGTAAGGATTGGGAGCGGGGCTGCCCTCCACAGCCAGATCTTCACAGAGCACATCCCCAGGGTCTGCTCCTGCTGCTGGAGCAGCAGGAAAGAGCCACCAAGGACCCCACCACTGGCACCGGGGAAAATCCTGTGCCCTGCTTGAAACCTGCTTTTACAAGATCCATCCCCGAGGGACCCAGGATGGATTTGAATGCTTTGCCCTGCAGAAAAACAACAGGAATGTGAGAGACCAAACCACCTGGGGACACATGGGAAGATGCCGGCAGCATCCCCTGGTCCCCACAGATCACGCTGTGGGGCTCAGAGGAATCTGCCCCATGGATCTGGGAAGGGTCTGTAGGCACTGCCTGACTGTGAGACATGGGGCCTTCTCTCCAAGCCGGAGAGCACATGGCAGTGGTGGCATCCTGTTTTAATCACCCTCCTCCCCGGCTCGAAGCCGGAGCTCATTATGGGCAATGCTGTTTGTTTGTTTTGTTAATCGACACCAAGAGGCCCCGTCTGGGCTTGCGCTGCTCAAGCCTTGCTCTTCTGAGCCCCATCTCCGTCCCTGACAGCACACAATTCGAAGCAAATTTTCCAGTGTGGTTTCTGTGGCCTGGGAATGTATTTCAGGATCCTCATTTGGAGACCTCGATCAAAACGCTTCCATCGCCCCCTCCCTCCCTCGCTCTCCATCGCTTCTCCCCATGGTGTGCCTGTGACCAAACTGCTCCCCTTGGGCCACTGTCCCCTCACGAGCACCTCCTGGGACTGTGTCACTGGAAGGAGGATGGAGGGCACTCACTGGGTGACACTGAGCATCCCTGGCCACGGCTGAGATGAGGACCTGCAGGAGTTGCCAACCAGAGCCGTGCTGCTGCTCGCCTTCAAGGCAGCACCTACTCTGACGAGGTGAAAAAAAAGGCTTTTTGGAGTAAGATGCAAACCCCACGTCTCACCTACTCACCTACCACAGTCATTCGTTTCTTAAAATCACCTGTGGACCAGGGCAATGCTGGGAACACCAGCTGGGTACCAACATACCTCGCAGCAGTTTTCATCCAGAGATCTTCTCTAGGCATCATGAGGGAAGCCACTTTTGAGGCTGTCCTGCTGGTAATTTTTCTGCCTTCTTCAGGCTACACTGGCCCCATCCGAACTCTGTCGATGAGGCAACACAGACAAACCAGAAAGCAATGCTCTGCAGTGGAAGAACGGCAGCCAAAGAAGACATCTTCAGCGGGGGTGATGTGCTGTGCAGGCAGGGACACCTCTCCCCTGGGAAGTTGTCACGCTGGCAGCTGCGAGTGGATGTGACAAGAAGCCCATGTGAAGCCACAGCTAGCATTTGCCACCTTAAGCCAGCAGTGGAGGGAAAGCTGGAGTGCTCCCATCTCCAACCTCCCCTTTCTACCCCCATAACACCTCCTGATTTTGCTGGCACCAATGTTTTTGTAGCCAAGCGATGAACAGATCTGGCTGAGAAAAGCCACGTTTTAAACAAAAGCCACCGTGACTTCTTTTGGCTGATTTCTGCTGGCTCCAAACGTGCACCAAGCAGCAGGCTGGTCCTCCTGGCCGTGCTTCTTCGTACAGCCCTGCTCTCCTCCACACGTGGATGCTGTGGGAAGAAAAAAATAGAAGCCAATGAAATCTATCAGGTGAGAAAACCTTTTTTGGAGGATGAGAATGGAAAGAAAAGGCTTTTCTCAGCCTCCCTCCACAGACACGACCCAGGGAGCATCTGTCCTGCTCCATATGATTTAGCAAGTGAGATGGGAAAAGCAAACATGCAACACGAAGGAGGGAAAGCCTTGGCATGTTTAACATTCCTTCCTTCCTAATGACCCTGGGAGGAATCAAAGACACAGGTAAAGTGACACAGGGATCTTGGTCTGGCCACTAACCCAGACTCATTGACATCCACCAGAGATCAAAGCCAGCTTGTGGCAAGGAGATCCCACAACCCAAGGATGGTTGTGCTTTGACCCTGAGTGAGATGCTCCATATCAGGTGAAGAAGAGGATGAAACTTGCCACAGGGAGCTCAGAGAGCCCAGCATGCCTTTCCATTCTCTCCTAAGGCTCCGTACAGCTTGGCTCCCCCTCCCTGCTCTCTGAGCTCAGGGAACATGTGTCTAGCAGATTTTTATTAAGTGTGTAGCCTTCCCTTGCTCGCTTTCCGTCTCTCTTTTTTTCTACTCCCTGCTTGCTTGACAGAATTTAGATTAGACAAAACATGAGATCATTTCTGCCTGAAAAAAAAAAAAAAAAAAAGAGAAACAGAAAAAAGAAGAAATTGCCTCTCTCTTCTGCGCTCCCTTCCTACCCCACCCCATCATCTCCACCTACCCCAGCCCCATCCCTCTCCCCCAGCGGGCAGCTTTTTGACTTTTCAGACGTGATGAAGATCCACGGCAGACTTGCTGCTCGCCACCACCTCATCCCTAAACCATCCCTCCCCTGATGGAGCTGTTTGCTCTCACCTCCCTGCTGTGGGCCAGCCCAGATGGCTTCACGCTCCACGTTGCACAGAATCAGCATGACCAGGCTGCCAACATCCTCCCTGGGGTGATGTCCTGCCAAGGCAGAGCCTTTGAGAGGGTGTTTGAGAGTTATACCTCAGGGCTCCAGTGGTCCCAAGCAGCACTACACCTTCCTGCCATAAGCTGAAGACTTCTCCCATGCTCACTTGTCCTCACTCTTCACCTCTTCAAAGAGAGGTGGCTCCCAGTGAAGTGGGAGCAAGAGCTGAATTGGGCCATACTGGACGCGTATTCATGGGGTGTAGGTGGGAACCTGTTGCCCCTCTGGAAAGTCTCCTTCTTGAGAGTCCCTGGCATAGCGCTGGGTGCCCCTGCCTTCTGTCAAACTTCTCCCTTTCCCCAGGAAAAGCTGTGGGGAGGGAGCACCACTGTGGATTCAGGTTTCCTCCTCACCACTGTTTCCCTCTCCATGGAGGAATCTGCAGCTAGTTTTATGGACACCTGGAGGAGCTGGAAAAATGATCTAACAACTCCCAGGGACTTGCAGAAATGGAGGGAGGTGTGAGAGAAGGGGAGGAAGGCAGCTCTGTAGCCATGTGGGCAGCTGGGAGGTGGGAGGATTTTCCCCAGTTCCCTGGTTTCCAGAAAAATTTGCCTCTGGGTTAGAGAAGAGTAGCTCCCAGGTTCCATTTATCAACAAAACCCAAATACTTGGGAATAACCAAGTACTGTCATGGATAGGCCATCTCCATCATTGTGAGCCCCCTGTGGTGTCCCCAGACGGGTCCTCCTTGTGTTTCTAGATCCAGGGCACCACCTCCTTTCTATAGCCTCCAGCCTTGTTAGCACTTCCCGGGTCATACACCCCATCCCATCCCATCCCATCCCATCCCATCCCTTCCTTCCTTCCTTCCTTCCTTCCTTCCTTCCTTCCTTCCTTCCTTCCTTCCTTCCTTTCCTCTCCAGGGCCAAGCACAGCACCTCTGCCCACCCTGCTGCCTGCAGAGAGGCATGGCAAGGTGCCGTTCCCTTTAACTGAGAAAATACCTATTTCAGCCTGTAAATGCATCCCGCAGCTGAGGCTGGTACGCTGCCTGCTTCCAGCAGCTTTTGCCTGCCAGTCTCAGGAGGGGTATCCCCTTGCAACCAGCAAGGCTATAACATTTCATCTCAAGTCCCTAATAAAGACAAGACAATGGTGGCATTTTGTCTTCGGTGGCACCGGGAGCTCTTTGCAGCATTAAGCAGCACAACGGGGAGCCGCAGGCTTGGCAGGGCTGTGCCAGTCGGATGGGGTTATTGAGAGATCCTGCTGTTGGCAAGCCGGGCGGCCGCTCAGCGTGTGGTGATGCCAGGGCTCAGCCGGGATGAGCCGGCACCGAGCCCCAGCCCCTGTGCCAGGGAGATGTCAAAGGGATGCGAGGGACGATGTCCTGGGAGTGCAAGGATGCCAGCCATGTGTTCCACCCCCAAAGGGACTCCGTTAGTGTCCTTTTCCAGTGCTGGTCATGACAGCACACACATGTGTTTATACACACACACATGCTGCATTCTCTAAGCTGGCTTATACACACACACACACACACATGCTGCATTCTCTAAGCTGGGTAACCAGGAGAAGCATGTTTGCATCCCCGCGCACGGTAAAGGATGCATCTGTGTGTCTCACAGGCTGTCTTTTGTTTCTCTTCCATTTCCTTTCCTCTCCCTGACCTTCCTCTTGGACAGGACACCTGTATGACTAACTGGAATTTAATGAAGACAATTGAATAAATAAACACCAGCCCAGATTGCAGCACTGACATCAGGCTGTAACGTGACTGCAGCAGGCGATGTCCGGCAGCGGCTCTGAGGACCGCGTCCGAACGCCGGGCCTCCTCCGGAAGAAGGAAAAATCACTGCAGGATTATTAATTGAGAAGCTCACTAACTTAGCAGCCCTGAAGTTTGCTGAGAAACATCTGACTCACTTGTGGGTCCTATTTCCAATGCAGGTGACCTCAGAAAGAGGAAATCCAATGGTTGGCCCAGCCTGCAATAACACTCCTGAGGAAGCTGGGAGGCTCTGGTTTGGGTTAAATGATTTTCTTTAATAACACTACAATGACAACCTAAGAGTTTAGAAGTCAAGGCTACCCTAAAAACAACTTGAAAGAAATCTGACCTAGTAACGCATGAGATGGAGCAAGGATGATGGGTTTTCTTCCCTTGCTTTTTGGGGTGTTTTGGGAAAACCTTGCTTCTATTTCTCAAGTTTTCTTTTCCTGTGGCCACAAGGATCTTTTTAAATGAAAACCTTCAGTTCAGGCCCCTGTTCTTCCCACAACTTGGAGCTTTAAGAAACAAAGCAAAACTTGTGAAGTATCTCAAGATGTCACATGAACACTGTTCTGACTGTCTTTTGGATCTCCTTCTTCTGCACATCCTGGTGGCTCCACGTACTGTTCACAAGGTGGCACATCAACTCTGGGTAAGCAGCAGCTGCACTAAACTTCTAATTCCCATCCAAAATCCCCCACAGGCTGACAAAATATCCTCACCCCAAGGACGAAGCTGTCCCAATTCAAAGCGGAGTGGGTGGGACGTGAAGCTCAGGTTGCACGTGGAGACACAGCTTGATGAGTTATGTCCCATCATGATGTCACAGCACAGAGAAATGCCAAGAGACTGGTACATCATCTCACCAATATAGCAGCGTGAGTTGTTTGCAACAAGAGCAGAACATCTTGAATCCTGAAGTTTCCAATGCCTTCCAGTTCTTTGGAAGCCCAGTAAAATGTCATCTGCTCTCTTGCAATGCAGTGGGACATTGCTGAACGGAAGCCAGCCCCAGCCCTGGTGAAAGCTGGTAGATCCATCCCACAGCTGACGTTTGGGAGGATGTTGCAGCAATGGTAGGTGTTCTGTGAAAAGGCAGCCTGTGTTGACGTGTTGGCTGGGTGGAAAAGGAAAAGCAATCCCAACAATTTTCAAAGCAGCAGATCCATCTGGAAGAAAACTGCATCACCCCACTGGAGGAATACCCCCCTTCCTGCTGCTGCGGTGGGATCATGGCCTGGCCTCCATCCTGGCAGTGGGATCTTCCTATGGAGAGGCAACAGGGGGGTGTGAGGAGCTCCCACCAGCCTGACTCACCCGGAGAAGAAGGGAAGCACAGGCATCTGCAGAGAGCAGGGAGCACCCCAAGCTTCTTACTGGGGTATTTTCCATCCTCCTCCCTGCTGGGGTCCTGTGCCATGACATATATTGCTGGAAGGAAAAGAAAAAGATCCCCTCCTGCCCAAAATGCCATGAAAAACTCAAGCTTTTGTGTGGGCATGGTCCCCCCACCCAGGCTACAACCTGGAGCCTGGTTCTCCCACATACATCTGAAGGCTTTGTTATTTCACAGAGCCTTGACATCCCTTTATTCCTGGCTGTTCATTTCCCTTTGCCCTGTGTTTTCTGGCTGCGCACCCATCCTCTCCCTTGCCCGTGTCCATCCACATGGCCCCCATCCTCCAGTGTTTTTTGGGGAGGGGGGGCCCCCTCTCAGCCCGGCGAGCTCCGGAGGCGTGCTCAGCGACACACAAGTCTCCTATTATAGCTTATTAGAGGGCTATTATAGACTCACTCATTTAGAGAATTACTCATTTTTTAGGCCTTTCAGGAACTTTAATGAGTTGTTTTAAACACATGCAGCAGATGTGGCCTTGGGATGAGCTCCTTTGAAACCTTCCCTCCCCCAGCCCATCAGGCAGCAGCAAGAAAACAGCCAGGACAACCCCCTGCTCGTAGGGAGCAAAGCTCAGGCTGCCTCTACGGTGGTCCTTGTCCTCGTTGTAGCCCAGCATCTTCAGTCCACCTCCCCATCCACTGCTTCTGCATCGGCGCTGGCTCTCTGCTTCCATTCTCACTGTTTTGCTGGATGGAGGATTCCCAAAGGATGCAGAAGAGGGGAAAAACGCAAAGAAAATTGAAAGGGAGGGGAGGATGGGTGTGTTGAGGTTGCTTGGGGCCAGCTTGTTTGTGGGACCTTCTTTGAAGGGAAACAAGTGTCCGCCAGTGTGTCGGGATCAAGCATCAAACACCGCTAAAAAAAAAGCCAGGAAGGCTCGGGGGCAGCCAGGATCATGGCATGCCAGTTGGATGATGATAGGTGCAAAAAAACTCACATGGCTCCTTCTTCCCACCCCTCTCGCTTCCCAAAGCTTCACCCCTTCCCAAAGCCACCATGAAGGATTAAGTGGTTATTTGCTGAGCTGGTGGATAATGCAAGGCACTGCCCCGTGAGAAAAGCAGCCTCCAAGAACACACAGATACTCAGCCCTGGTCTCTGCCTCCTCCCAGAAATCTCATCAGAGTTTGGGTTCCTTTTCCCTCTTTTTGGATATTGAACAATGTATTCGCGAAACCTGGACCAAATTATAGCCCATTACCCAATCCAGCTCGTTCCAAATCCCCTGCATTACTGCAATCACTGAAGGGGAAGCCAGCTCATATCACAGCTGAGACCACGAGCCAAGCGTGCCGTTCCCAGCCCTGCTACAGGTTCCCTCTTACACAGGCAGACTCACTCCTCTTCCCTCGTGTAGTTGCAGGACAGCTCATTTCTGCCAACCCACAGGCTGGAAAAATCAGGATGGAGTTTAACAAGGAGAAGGAAAAAAAAAAAAAAAAGAGAGAGAGGGGAATGGAGAAAGAAAAAGGAAACCAAAGGCTTTGGGCGCAGGGGAAATCTTCAGGCCGTGCTGGAATGTAGTTTCTAATTAGAATTTATTTAAACACCCCCAGATTACAGGTTACATGTGCAAACTGACTGCATGTGCAGGAGGTGGTCCCCAAAGAGAAGGGGGCAGCAGAGGAGGGGATGGAGAAGCCGTCTAACGGCAGGGGACCAGGCAGAGGACGCAGCAGAGGACCACCACTGAAGTTCTGTGGGGCCTGAAGACATCAGCTGCTTGCAAAGACAACCACGTGCTACTGTTGCCAGTGGTTGCTGTATCCTCTTTGTTTCTTTATTATTATTTTTTTTTTTACCTGCCACTGTAACACTGCTAGAACGAAGGAAAGGTTTAATCGTACCTACCAGCTCTGCTGCGGGAGGGAATTTCGGGAGATAAAACAGAAGGACCAAACCAGAACTGCGGAGAGTGTTAAGGTCTTTCAGGACTGCCAGGAACGAAGGTGTGAGTTTAAATTGCACTGACAAGAAGTTGCCTTTGGTGCTTCCCTGCTGAACCTGCTTTGGTTCAAATGCGAGCCAGCAAGCGTGGAAGTGACTGGTTAATGGAGTTAAGTGCTTCCATCTATCCCAGGGAGTTGGAGCTTTACCTGCAGTAGCTGCCGTGCAGTGTGGTCACCGACAGCCCCCCGTGCTGGAACTGCAACCCCTGGGCAGATGCAGGAGTTAAATCATCCCCCGGCAGCGATCCCCTGCCGCAGAGGATGGGAGGGAGGTCAGCTTATGGGGCAGGGTGGGGAGGCACCCTGCAAGCGAGCCAAGGGCAGCTGAGCTGGGAAAGAAATCCATCTCTTTCTGTGATTCCAGCACATTTTGTCTTTGCACTGAGCTGCCGTGACCTGGCCGAGCACGACAATAAAAGACCCAGCTCGGGTGGGTGCCCAATGGGGTGGGTGCTGGGGTACTGCAGCTGGGGAAAAGTGAGCAGAAACGCAAGCTTTTTGCAGCAATTTTCATTTACTAAAGAGCTCTGCTTCACCTGGTTTTGTGGCCTTCAGGTTAAGTAACAGCAGCAGCCCGGGCTTGGCCAGTCAGCGCTAAAAATACATGCCCCATTAACCCAGTTACCTGCCCAGCAGGGAGAGGGAGCAGCAATTTTGCCTCGATTCCCCTCAGCAGCAATGTTCCCCCGTGCCCCCCTGCTTCCCCCTCCCCAGAAGCTCTCGCACAGAAAATGCAGAGCGCTCTGGGATGTCTGCCAGGAAAACATCATAAAATGTAAACCAAAGCTTGCTCCCTAAAAGCGCAGCTTAGCCCGGTTTCTCTTACATTTCCTTTTCTGCGCTTTCACTTGTTGGTTTTTTTTTTTTTTTCTCCCTCCAAGCGGCAGCAAACTGCTCCTTTGGCATCTTTTACACTCTCGGTGTTGGAGCTGGAGCACCTGATGGGGATTTCTCTAGCGTGCCCATCACCGGGCCTCGGGGCACGAGGGAGGAGATGGAGACCTTCAGGGCTGCAGGACTTGGAAACATGACCCGTGATGGAGTGGTTGGTCCCGATGCCCATCATGTCCCATCTGCTCCCCTAATGCTGCAGGATAGGATAGAATAGGATATAATTTGAATAGAATAGAATAGAATAGAATAGAATAGAATAGAATAGAATAGAATAGAATAGATAAAATGGAATATTTTCAGTTGGTAGAGACCTACAATGATCATCTACTCCAACTGCCTGTGAAATATGGAATGCTCAGTTGATGAGCATCATTTTCTTTCAGCCTGTGGGAGCTGAGTTCAAGTTCCCAACAAGAGCAGAGGAACAGAGGCTGTGGGTATTTTTCCTTCCCTTCCCTTCTCGCGGAGCTGGCAGTTCTCCTGCTTCTCTTATCTTCCGCCCAACAGAGCGCTGAATGATTTTCTTTCCAGCATGAGAGTTGCAACTGGAGGCCTCTGTGTAAATAATAAATGCATAAACAACGAAGGAGCAAAGCGTGAGGCCATGGAAGAAACCTCCCTGTAATTGAAAAGATGGTGTTCGGCAGACGGGAGGGGAGAGCGCCGTTTTAAGTAGAATACAGATAGAGAGAGTAATACAAATATTTAAAGTGGCCTCATCATTTGCTTATCCCAGGGAACGAAATTCTCCTCGGGAGGCTCACTGCTGAACTCAGAAATCATTTGCCTTCTGTGTAAGAGCATTGCACAGTTCCCACACGTCTTGGGGGATCTCTCTGCTTGTCCCAGAAGTCTCAGGAATTGTCTACAATTGTCTACAGCCCATACACGGGCCCAGATTTGTGACTATGGCTCCGGTTCAGGAGAGCCTTTGTTCTCCTGCTTTCGCTTCCAGGAGATGAGGCTTTGAGTGGAAGTGAGGAGTCTTATTTTATATCAATGCCTGCGAAGATATCTTCCTTTCTTAATGCAATAAACTAATAAAAGTTGACAATAGCATCTGTTCCCAGGGTTTAATCTGCATATAGATCAGGAATGTGGTGATTGCAGCAGGAGGAAACAAGATTCTGATGAAAGAAGATAAGATGGAAGAAATACCATCCGGAAAATAAAAGGAAGGAAAGGTTGAGGCCATGACAGTAAAAGGAGATTTAAAAAATTACATACTCTAAATCAGATTGAGCTGTGATGGTACCTGGGCTCCCTGCCTGTCGCATGGGACACAGAGAGTTTACTCATGTGCTGGTTTGTGTGTGTGTGGGGGGGGTCCCAGCACTGTGCCTGTGCCTGCCTCTAGTCTGCTTTAGCCTTTGCTCTCCAGTTACATCCTCAGAGCGAATGCTGAGGGAGGGGGAAGATCAGTCTGGTTTATACTGCCTTCAGCTTTGGGGATTTTTTCTTGCTGAGGAGGAAAAGGTGTGTCCAGGACTGGGGATGAGGACTCAACACTAAAAAATGGCTGGGTCAAGTGCTGCTGTGAAGGGAGGAGAGGCAGCGGGCAGAGGCAGGAGAGCTCTGCAGCAGAAACTGAGAAGCTAAGTACCTACAGACATTGAAAGATACAGAGCAGCTTTTTATCTTGGCATCTATATCTTAGATGGTCTCTTTGCACCAGGCAATTCTGTGAGATGTTTCCGTACTTCTTATTTCATCCCGGAATGGTTTGGATCCCTAGAAAGGCAGGGCAGAGATTTTCTCAGGAAGAGTTTTCTGCAAACCATTGCCATGTGGATGGTGCTTGGGTGGGGTTTAGTGGAGCTTGTTGACCCTGTTGGGCATCACAGACATCTCAGCCTCCCAGGAGAATTCAATGTGATGAGGCAAGTGCTGGGAATGATTTTGCTGCAGCTGATGGGTCTTATTGGAGAGCTCCTGGCGGGGCATAGGGAGAAGGTGGTGGAGGGGAGGGGGGTGACTAGAGATGGGATGGGATGGAGTGGTCTGGGAAGGAAGGAGCTGGTGTCCCTGTGCCAGCTGGCACTGCATCCCTCCCTGTGGTCCTAGGGAGCTGCCAGGCATCGTGCTGCCCACTCTGGCTCCCCAATCATCCTCTCCTGACATCAGAAACCTACCCCTGAGGCCCATGACATCATTGCGCAGAGGAAATGACCTCACAGGGGGGGGACAGCAGCAGAAACTGAGACTCCAGGTGATGGCTTCAGAAATATTGCGGTCATTTTCATGCAAATGTCCTCAGTGGTAAAGAAGGAGGGGGGGGAGAGGAAAGCACAGAGAAAACTGATGCGTCGGCAGAATTGTTTCTATACAGAATATTTTTCAAAGACTTCAATAAGGCAACAGCAGCATTTGAAAAAGGGAGTATGAACAAAGAAAACACAGCTGCATCTTCATTCATGAAAGGAAAGAGGTTGGGTATGCGGCTATCAATCTCGGCTGGGCGTGGGGTGAAACATCAGGGACAGATTGGGGCAGATAATGTACGGATTTTTCTGCAAATATTTGACGGTTCAGATTAGTTTGCTTTAGCTGCTTCTTCCCCCTTTTGTGTTCCCACTCCACAAACATTAGCACTATCAACTTTTGCTGGCAAGAGTGCTCTCAGTGGGAGATTTCAACAGCTGATTCATTGAGGGTTTGCAGGAAACAGAATTTTTAAAGGGAAATTTGCATGGTAAGTGCTTTTCACATTCAGCTAATCAAGGCGCACAAACAATACCATGAGACTTTTATGGCCAATTACAGCATAGCTCAAATATTGGCGATGGAGCCAAGGGTTAGGAATTCTCCAACAGTCGTTCACCCGGTAGATGGGAGCCACAGATGCCTTGAACTGCTGTGGTGGGTGCGTTCCTGGGGCCGGTGGGACTCGGATGGGTCTGGGGGGGGCTGTGTCGGGGACGGAGCTGGTTGTCGGGGTGCACACTGCAGGGAAAAAGAGCACAAAGAAGTCCCAAAGTGCTGTGAGACAGAGCTCATTCGTGTCCTACGAGCAGATAGCGCTGTGGCAGAGGCTGTGGAAATGCTGACAGCCAGACTTGGAGAAGAAGTGCTGACTAGAGACAAGGCAGAAATTTTCAGAGAAGCATCCAGCAGTTCAGATGGCTATCTTGAACCCTTTTGATCTTGAACTCGCTCTGAAACTGTTGCACAGAAGTTCTCCCGTGACGTTTGCACCCCATGGTGATTTCTGTTGGATTTGCAGACCCCAAGAATTGTTCCCGGCTTTCCCGGCTCAGTGTTTTCATTTCTCATTCTGGCCCGAACCTGGAGGAACAAAGAGGCCTGAGGGAAGAATATTAAACAGGATCTGCAGACTTCTAAAAATGTCCTCGAGTGGAGGTTCATGACCTAAGCAATGGCTCAAGTTAAGGCCTGGGGAGGAAGTTATGAGTCTGGTTGTAACTTTCTATCCTTTTCCCTCCACTTTCTGCTTTCCACTGCCATTCAGAAAGAAGCTTACAATAATTTTGCATTTTATATTTCTGGGATAACGTCCTGGGTTTACACCATGCACTGCTCCGGTGTAACGGGGCACAAACAGATACAGGCAGGACACAAACTCTGCTGTGGTGAAAGTGTTGGGTGAGCTGGGTGTGTGGTTCCTGTTTGCTCTCCTGAGTCTTTCTTAAGTCTTCTATTTTTCTGCTCTTACTGCGCTTTCTTTGTCTTCCTTTATTCGCCCAAAACTTTTCTTCTTTGGAGCTATTTGAGACCGAGTTCCAAGTGGTCTGCACCATTTCTTTCAATTAACCTTCATATCAAAGAGATTGCACTGTGTTCAGCAAGTGTTTTTGGAGTAAATGCTAAAAAAAAAAACCACTATCCTGATTTTTCTTTCTTTTCTGTTATGCCTGGTGGCATCAACACATGCCCGTCACAGTTCTTTCATTCCTAGAGCAGCTCCATCTCTAACACATACTTCTTTCTTCTTCTTTTTTTCTTTTTATTATTTTAATTTTATTGTGCAGCCACTTAACATTTTTTTTCTGCCTCCTTGTTCCAATTTCTTCAAAATATTTTCTCTTTCTAACTTCCTGCCCAATGGCAGCAGGAGCCTGTCTGTGCTCAGGGGAAACTATTGAATTCCTGTCCGTTGCTCTGAAAGCAGCGTGCTCTCTTTGAAGCCGCCGGAGCAATTCTGGTAGAAACTGGGAAATATTTTCTTCTCCGAGTGAATTTAGTGCTGCGGCGTTTAACTCCCACACAGCAACAAAAAGGCCACCCCTCAAGCCCCTCTTGGCTGGGGAGGAGCCATTGGGACCTGCAGCAGGAGGGATGCAGCAGTGCACGAAGCCGGCAGGAGGGATGGAGGGATGCAGCCATACATGAAACCAGTGTCAGAGGAGAGAGATGGAAGGAACAAGTCCCAGAAAACATCCGTTGCTTCAAGGGGCCCGCAGATATTTTTAAATTTTTATCTTTTTTTAAAGAAAAGTGGCAGAAAGAGAAGCTGCGGAGCACTTTGGGAAACCTGGCCACAGCTATGAACCTTGAATATCCAGGTTTAGTTCTTAACCATGGAAATCGAGCTCTGTGCATCCCACCCCTGCTCCAGAGGACCAGGTGTGAGGGACCTTGGTTCCAGTGTCTTTCTTATGGAGTCCTTCAAGAGGCAGCAGTGATTTTCTGATGGAGATCCTACAGAGCTAGAAAATGGACAGAGGTCATCCACACAAGTCAACTCTCAGAGCTAACAAGTTGCATGCAAAATAATTTCAGATCATGTCCAAAACCCCGTATCTGGGGGGTTTGTTTCCTCCATCCTTCTATAGCAGAGGAAGCCTCAGCTTCAGGAGGTGGCCCAGGAGCAATGGAAAGTGCCTGGTTGTCCCTCCCAGGGGACTTGCAAGGGGAGAGTGTCCCCAGGGACACGGGACTCTGCTTCCAGGTGGCTCCTGCATTGCCTGTGCACAGACCACCCCAACTCCCACTGCGAAACAAGAACCTTTTTCACTTGTGGTGCTCCTGCACAGGGAGCATCCTGCATGGGGCCAAATAGCCCTCATTATATCTCTTCAAAGGCCTGGGTCTCTGGGCAATTTACCCTGGCAAAAATTTCAGTCTTTTTAATTAAAACTTTCAAAAAGTTGGGCCTGTTGGGTCAAAGGAATTCTCTGTTGCCCTGGCCCATCCTCTGCGTGGAAATTGTTTACCTGGGCATATTTTCCCCTGTTTTAATTAAAGCTGAATTTAAACACAAGTTATTTGAAATTGGAGATAATGACTACCAAAACCCATTTAGATTTTCTGTGCGTTAGGACTGACCAACGCACCCCCTACAGAGTGGTCAGTGTCTTGTCGCAGGGGCAGCTCTGAACCCATGGGGCAGGGAGAGGGATGTAGCATCCCCCTGATGCACCCCCTGCAGAGGAGTGAGCCTGGTCTGTGTCCTGTCGCAGGGGCAGCTTTGAACCCATGGGGCAGGGAGAGGGATGTAGCATCCCCCTCGGATCCTGTCCCCTCCTGGTCCCACTCCAGCTGCTCACTCCAGGGATTTTGTGCTCAGAGGAGAAGGTTGGTGTCCTCAACACCCCAGCAGAGAATTCCTGTGTGGGTTTCAGGTAGAGCCTAATGCAGAGCAAGCCTACAGGGCTTAAAGGCTCATCTGTTGGAGAGGCAGAGTTGATGGCCCTTATCCTTAATAACATTTGTACTCAGTTCCAGACTGTGCCCAAGCAACTGTTGTCATCCTGGTCTTAAAGAAAAAAGAGAAAGGAAAGGGAAAGGGAAAGGGAAAGGGAAAGGGAAAGGGAAAGGGAAAGGGGGAAGGGGAAGGGGAAGGGAAAAGAAAAGGGAAGGGGAAGTGAAAGGGAAAAGGAAAGGGAAAGGGAAGGGAAGGGAAAGAAAAAGAAAAGGAAAAAGAAAAGGGAAAAAAAAGAAAGGGAAAGGGAAGAAAAAAAGGAAAAGGAAAAGGAAAAGGAAAAGGAAAAGGAAAAGGAAAAGGAAAAGGAAAAAGGAAAAAGGAAAAGAAAAAAGGAAAAGGAAAAAGGAAAAAGAGAAAAGGAAAAGAGAAAAGGAAAAGAGAAAAAGAAAAAGGCTTTTGAAAGAAGGATGCAAAAAGAAAAAGAAAAAGAAAAAGAAAAAGAAAAAGAAAAAGAAAAAAAGAAAAAGAAAAAAGACAAAGAAAAGGAAAAAGAAAAAGAATTTAAAAAAAAAGATCCCTGATAAGGTACTTATCAATCAGGTGTAAAAATGGCGAGCTACGAAATAGACTTTTGCTAACATGCATAGGATGGTGGGAAGAAGCCACAACCTGCCTTCCTTGTCCATGGAGGTCTAATCCCCAGGTGGTGCTGGGTGCTGTCCCCACCTGAGCATCACGGCCACCTCCGGCCATGGGGCTCCACACTCACAGTGCCAGGAGTGGCTGCGTGAGCTCTGGGTTTCAGTTGGGGAAAAAGGCCTTCCAGTTCCCTACAAACACTGGTTTGTGAATCCACCCCTGTGTTCTGCTAATGATGTGGGATCTCAGGCAGCTTTGTAAAAGTAATTATTTTATTTGGGGTAAAAGGCACATGTGAAAAAAAATCCTACAAGCAGAGGAAGTGTTTCCGTTGCACTCATGGAGCATCTCCCCAAATGCAGAACACATCGGCAGCTGCTTTTATTTGCAGTTCTGATCCTGGCGCTTGTGGGAATTAATGGCTGTAGGTTTTGAAATGCAATTATAGGCTTTGCAGTGGTAATTTTGTTTTTATTTCCCACTGCGTTTGCTGTTGCTCTGCGGAGAGGAGAGGCTTTAGTTAAAACTCATGTAACACAAGCGTACCTACAATTTGTTTGCTTTTTCTAGAAACCTTTTTCTTTCCCTTTGTGGACGGCTGGTCCATGGGATGTTTTCTTCTGTCTCAACACAAATAAATGCCCGGACTATAGATGGTTGGGACTGGTAATAAGATACAGAAGCTTTCACCTCGAGGTCATTTGCTTAAATCCAAAGCAGCTCCGTCAGGACCAAAGTCTGTTGCAGTCTGAGGGCTCGTCGGGGGCCAGCGATGGCATGAAATGCTTTGGGTGGTGGAACCATGCTCACCACGGATGGGGGCTGGCTTTCCACGTAACCCCTGGCAGCTTCCCCTGGATCTGAGCAATGTTTTGGAGCACCTGGTAGCAGCAGGGTCTAGAGCCTGGCTTCGCTGCTACCTGCGACTGACCAAGGCATCATCATCCTTCCCTAGCAAGTGGATCAAGTTGTTTGATTTTTTTGGATAAAATCAATCAAAACCAAATCGGTTTGGGAGCACATACTGGTTTCAGCACTTTTCCCAGTTAGTTTACTTGCTCCTTTGTACTACTTGAAAATAAACTTTTTATTTACATTTTCTCACAAATCTGGAGGAAAACTTAAAAGGTCAGCACCAAAACCACTAGAAAACCCTAGAATGTTATGACAAAACAGAAGGAAAAGGTTGCCATTCCTGAAGGGCTTAAAAATCCATTGAGCTGGTTTGTTTTGAGAAATCGAAGAAACAGTTGTTTCTGGTCCAAGAAAGAATTTGGGAACTATTAGGTCCAAACTTTGTGGTTGGTGAAGATTTCTCCTTTTTCATCCCGCTTAAGGATGGGAAATATTTTCAACATTTTCCTCCAAAATGTGATTGCAGTTAAGTAACCCTCTCCTGCCCAGTTTGGCATCTGCTCCAGCGAGAGCCCTTGGTGAGCAGCATCAACTGGTGCTTTCAGTGCAACCAAAGACCTGTGGTCCAACAGCAGCGGTTCCTTGTATAGGACTAACATGGCACCGGCTCAAAAGACTCATCAGAAATAGATGTTGGAGTTTAGTTGATTGCAAGCTGATAGCTGCAAGCTCGGGGGTTTTGCTTATATTCAGGCAGAGGCTTAACGTGTCCTGTCACTCATGGCCAGTATCGCTTTTCCACCACCGTGTCTCTCCAGCCTTTCTCACGGTCTCGCTCAGCAGAAACCAGCGCCGATGGAGAGGTGCCACAGGAAATCCCTGCACTCATAAGGACCTCCATATAACGCGTTCCCCCACCCCACACCCCTCTCTTCTCCATCCTGGGGGAGCGGTGGTCCCGTTTCCACACCTGGCTGGTGTTTCCCTGCCATCCCTCCTCGTTAACGTGCCACGTTAACCTCTGGCAAAGGCTTTCCGCAGCGCCCCGCCGACTGGCAGGTACTTTGTGCTGGATTAATCATGCATTACCCGAGCAGTAATTTGTGATGGTATTGAACATGTCACAGCTCGGGGAGGCATTGGGAGTGGAGCAACTTCATTATGTGTCTCCCCGAGTCGAGAGACACGAGCTGAATGGGAAAACATCTCCGTCCTCGGTGGGTGCCGCGGTTCCCCTGGCCCAGGTGGGAGACCCAGGAGGGAGCACAACAAGGCTCCAACGGGATGGAGTCAGCAGTAAAAGTTAATGCTTGCTTTAAAAGAAGAGCTTGAGCATTTTTTTTTCAATTAAATAATTTCATTTTTTTTTTTTTTTGAATTTGGCTATTTTTATCTTTCTTTCTTTCCAGTGCCAGGCAGCCTCTGAGCTCCCCTCAGGTCTGGTGAAAGCCGAAAAAAACCCACCCCATCAGTCAAAGAGGAGATTTTTTTTCAATTAAATAATTTCTTTTTTTTTTTTTTTTAATTTGGCTATTTTTACCTTTCTTTCTTTCCAGTACCAGGCAGCCTCTGAGCTTCCCTCAGGTCTGGTGAAAGCTGAAAAAACCCACCCCATCAGTCAAAGAGGAGACTGGGAGGAGAGAGAAGGAAGCTGTTATGAGACCCCTGTGGGGCAGGCAGGGCTCTGCTGCTCCCTTCTGCGCTCAGAAGATGCTCAAGTGCTGTGTGCTCTGCAGAAAGCCCCTCATCCAAAGTTCCCAGCACGTGGCTCATTAAACAGACCCTGCCGTGTCTTAAGAGCTAAACAAATCACAACAAGGTTAGTCACAGTAGTTAGGAAAGATCCACACTTTCGTGGGAGTGGTTGAGGATGTCAGCCTAGGTACACCCATAGCTAATACCAAGCAGTTCAGAGGACCACAGGCATGGAGAGGGGATGACCTGTTCCAGATGATGACCTGTCCCAGGTCACATCACCTGGATGCACAGCAGCCCCTCGTGCACCTCGCACATCTTGATGAGGGAGCAGTGCTGTGCCAGCATCTGTGGGCTCAGTTAAAGGTCACTCACATAGTTAAGATTTACTTGCATCTGGAGCAACAGTGTGTGCCAGTAGTGACCTTGAGAGCAGGGGAGCAGTGAAAAATACAAGTTTTGCATCCTGAAGCACATCCTGACAAAAAACAGAGCACAGTCTGGGAACCGCAACTAGTCTTGATAGTAGAATAATTGTTATTGTGATAAGCTCAGTAGAAGGTAAAAAATATGTTTCTAAGTCCATGATTGGACATTATGGGGGGAGTAGGTTTGTGTCTTAGTGTATATAAGTCTCTCTGTGTAGCAATAAAGATGGTAGAATTGGGTTTTTGGATTCGCTTACTGCATGACTTACGAGTCCGTGATTTCTTCATATACCACAAGCATTCAGGCTGAATACCAGAGAAATGAATTAAACAGAAAGAAGTACATCCTTCAGAGGTAGAAAATGGGAAAATCCCAACCTCTTTGCACCTGATTAGACATCCTGATATTCATGGGGATAACTAGAGCGAAGCATCTTCAGCTACTTGCAGTGAAATGTGGACAGAGAAAATTCCCCCGAATGGCTGTGGACAGAGGTTTCAGGGAGGTTTCAGGCTGATCACTTAATCAGGCTGATCCCAAAATGTTCTTATCTTGGCCAATTGGTATAGACCATTAATCGTCAAGACAATACCAACAAGATCATAATACTTAGGTTTTACACACTGGAAAACTGTAAAAACAGCCACTACCTTGCACAGGACCTTGTTGTCCCCTCCTGCAAGCCCTTTTCCATGCTCAGCCTGACCCACCACATGTCTTAAAGTTGGGGGGGAGGTCTCTGGTGTGACACCCACTGAGGGATACACTGAGCATGAGTGTGAATATCCCCTGCGTGTGAGGTCCCCTGCAGCATCTATAACCATTGGTAAAAAATATATATATATATCTAAAGAAAGTGGCAGCAAGACATATCAAGCTGCAACATCTAACAGTGGTTTACAACATGCAACAAGTTTATATTTATATATATAAAATGAATATATATATAAACTGAAATACGTATTTTTTTTAAAAAAATTAACTAACTCCTAAACACACTGAAGAGATGGTGCTCCTAGGTGTGCCTGTGCTGTAGCCCGCAGAGGGGATTTCACAGGCTACCCCCAAGGGCAGAGAGACCCACGTGTGGCCATTTAGGGTGAGAGTGAGAAGGTGCTGTAGAGATGGGCCAACTTTACAAGGTAATAGCCTCTTTTGTTTTCCAACTCAACAGCTACTAAATACTCTTGTCTTGCTATTACTGTCTTGATAATGAAAAACCAATACTATCCTTGTTTTGTACACTACTGCTCTCTTGAGTGTTCCACATGGGTTGACACATCTGCCACAGAATTCCCTGCTGGGATGTCCAGGTGAGGACCACAGCAGGAGGACTGGGGGGAATCCTGTGGTCCCTCAGGGGACATGGGGACTCCCCACCAGGGTCCAGGAGGGACCTGGGCCTTAGTTAGAGGGTAAAAACGAAAAATGCACATTTCTCCAGCCGGTGCACTGCCTTCAACTGGTGGGTTTCTAAGGTTCAAAGGCTCTTTCTTTTCTCCTCTGCTGCTTAAAATAACAGGGTCAATGTATACACACTCCTCATAATAATGATAATGGGGGCTGCTGGAGAAACGCAGCCTCCAGATGAACTCAAGACACAGACAATCAACTGGAACTCAGGGGTAATTTTGGTTTCTGATCAATCTAAAATCATTTTGACCCAAGGTATAATTTAAAATGTTCCTACCTCGGTTATTATAGCCCCAGGGCACTCTTGGTTGTTTTCGCGCATTCGCCTGCTTGTTCTCTCTCTCTCCACTTATAAGATCCAAGGAACACTTTAATGAAAAATGAGTGTGTGGCTGGAGGGGTCAATGGTTAGTCATTTTGGATCCTTTAAAAAAAAAAAAATAGGAAGGATTTGGTTGTGTTCTTTAAAACAGGGGTTTTCACTCTGGAGCAGACTTGTGGAAAGAGAAAAGCATTTATTCACGAGTCTGGCCACCTTCTTTCCTTACTGTGTTTTGCTCTCTCTTTGTCACCCCAAAGCATGATGCCTGGGCCCCTTAGTCAGGGCATCCCCTGGGGGCGTCCCAAAGCTGTGGTCCCCGTGGGCAACGGAGCTGCCAGCTTTTATGAGAAATAATAAACCCCTGGGGTCTTGCTGAAGGACCAGCTGCTCCCCCTTTTCCTACCGTGGCCAGTCCTGCCTTCCCGGGGTGCCTCTCTCCTGACGGGAAGAAACAGCTGGGTGGGAAATGGGAAGAAAAGGTAAAACAAGGATGTGGCTAAGAGAAGCCAATAAAAAATGAATCAGCACAAAGCACGCCGGCAGACTGGCGCTGGGAGGGATGGTGGATGCTTGGTGGAGGCACAGAGGGTTTAAGGATGTCAGAGCGAGCGGTTGGCAGGATAATTATTGCAGGCGGAAAACAAAAGAGAGTGACAATTTTCCTGTGGATGGATTCAGCCCTCATGCTTCTTAATTCCCGTTGAACAAAGAGCTATAATTGTTCTCAA
Organism: Calidris pugnax; assembly: GCF_001431845.1. Classification (NCBI taxonomy): domain Eukaryota; kingdom Metazoa; phylum Chordata; class Aves; order Charadriiformes; family Scolopacidae; genus Calidris; species Calidris pugnax. The sequence continues at coordinate 2,570,069 of NW_015090995.1, forward strand.
TAGCGAGGAGGGGAAGAACCTAATTTCCAATGTGAGTCAGAGAAGCTTTCAAGCAGAGGGTGGGTGGAAACTATTTATAAAGGACCATTAGGGAAAATCAGATTTCTACGCATAGTAAACAGAACACAGAAAAAAAAAAAAAATCTATTTATATTTGAGTCTGGAAAGCGTGTCCCATGCAGCACAATGTAACAATGGCCACAGCACAGACCATGAATGCTGACACTGAGGGTTTACCCGTTGGCATCATTGAAGGTTGTGGTGTATTTCTGTCCTTCAGCAGAGCTGGCGGAACAACCTCTTCTTCCCAGGCACACGCTTCAAATAGGCAAACAAACAAAATGTGAATTTCCTCCCTCCTTTTGTGTCGCCTTTGGAGAGGGGGAAAAAAAATAATAAATTGAACGGTTGGTTTCGTTTGGCCAAAAAAATTGTGGAAAGCAAATACCAGAATGATGTGCCAAAGTAATTGCAGGAGATGAGCTCCCAGTTCACTCAACACTTGTTTACACAGGCAAACTTGCATCCTTCTGCAGTCAGCATTCATGCAATATTTACAGCTCTTTATTCCCAACATAGAAAAAAGTCTCTAAAAATAAATTCTAGTAGTGCTGAAGAATAGTTAGTTAGACCCCAGCCACCAGGTTGTGAGGGAAGAAGGTTGCAACGTACGAAGAATATTTTCCTCTATAATTGTCTGATTCCCTGGACGTACACGTTAAAAACATCTTACTCAAGTTGCAAGAGCCCTATAGCAAAATGGAACCTGCTGAAGGCAAGGCAGAGAGTCTTGGCTGTGACTCCAAGACAGGGTAAGCACTGCTTTGCCTGTCAGAAGACACATGAGATGGTGCCACCAGTCCCAGGGAGGTTCCTCAGCCCTGTGTGCTCGGGGCGGGGAGCAGACTTGGAAGAAATCCTAATTCTGGTGCAGGACAGAGCTGTCAGGGTCATTCTTTGGGCAAGGGTAGTAGCAGGGATTCCTCTGCTCCTCTGGGGACACACTCCAGCTGATGGCCAACATCAAAGTGACAACCAGCCTCTCCAGAGGCAGTGAGACAGGGCAAGGGGAGCCATGACAACACCGCAGGAGCCTTGGCTCCTCCAGATCGTCCCTTCTAACATAGAAGGTGTCTGCCCAACAGTGGGGAGCACATCAAAGGCAGAATGTTTATCTGTGACACGGCTCCACTGAATTTCACTAAGCCATGTGCGCACATTTCTGGACTAGGAAGGGAATATATCATTGCATAACATCTTAACTAGAAAGCAGAAAGTAAGCAAGAAAAATCCTTATGTCACAGATGAGCAATGTGGGCTTCTTCCTCTGCATGTCTCAAAGCAGGAATTGTCTCCCTCAGCCTAAATCCAGGCTGAGAGAGGTCTCAAGGCTTGGCTGGGATAACAAGGACATGAAATAATCTAAGTGATAATCTGCTGATTAGTACTGGCTAAATATAATCTGTTAAGTATCATCTTAACAGATATCTGGCACTTTTCCTCTGTTACTTTTGGAGCACTAGAACAACTAGTTTAGTGGATATATTCCTCTTTTATGAGTTAGCAAATGAAAACCAGGCAGAAGTGCCCACACAGTTATCCCATGAGCCTGTCCCCACGCTGAGGGCTGTGTTTGCCTGCAGCCCTGTCCTCTGTTCTGCCTTTTCCATCGTTAATATTTATGACGGGATGATATGGACTCTGTCTGTGGAGCAAAACCCGGCTAATGGGATGTCTGCCTTCACCGGGGAGCTCCTGCTCCCCAGGCTTGGACCATGAAGGAGATCTGTTCCCTATGTGATGTACTTTATGTGCGTGCAGACCTGATTTATATCTCTTCCAACAAGCTGTTCTCTGCTATCATGAGCCAACAGGACCCATAGGGTGTTACAAGACATATTACATGCAGCCAAGAGCTTTAATCCCCCTGGGGGAGTGATTACAAACAACTACACACGTCCCAGAGTTGCTTAATCACTGTTAAGAAATTTCTTTATAATCTGAGTAAATTACTTTAATTACTTGCAACTACCAATTAGCGTTTGAATGCTTCCACTGAGAAGTTTGCAGGCATTAATCTGCTCCCTTGGAATGTTAAATCACCGGCTGGAAGATGGCTTTCGTCTATGCAGCAGGCAGCAATCTGCCAGGCCAGAGCAGAGGCAGCCAGCCTTTACCCGGCATGCCCCTCTGGGTCTTGGCTTTTTATTTATTTAGTGCCTGGAAAGGCGAGCTCAGTCCTTCAGCCAGTTTTAGCAGCTGGATGAAATCGCCCGACCCTGGGAAACGGGGGTCCCTCCTTAACCCCGTGGTGGGTGAGGAGGTTCTTCTTCCCATGCAGGACCAGACAAAAGATACCATCCAAAAAAACTCCCTACCTGAGAGCTTACAGACACAGATGCACCAAGTAGCCTCTTTATTCACCTACCCACATTTGCAGACCCAGCTCGTTTCCAAATTGACAGAGCCCCACAACACAGGCACGTGTTTTCTCACACATCACGTGCCGGACGGGGCGGTTTCTGCTAACTAGCAGGTTCAAGCTGAACTGACTCTTCAGATGTGAACGCCAGCAAGGTCTAGACAAGCGTGGCTCCATTTCTCATTTTCCCACTAGTCCTGACTTACAGTAACTCTCAAACCTTGAAAAGTTAGCATCAAGGTCTGAACTTGCCTTTCTGGCTGCTTTCTAGTCTTTGCTGGCATGGATCGGGTTCAAACCGCTTTTTTTTTTTTTTTTTTCCCCTTTGATATTTAGGCCTGGGGTGGCTGCGTTCGTCTTCTTTTTCTTTCCTCATCATTAGGAGAGTAGTGGTGTGAGGAGTCTGGGCAAGAAACCAAAATGCCCTCGCCTGCTCTCCTGACGGTCGAGAGCCAGAGCATCTGCTGTGGCAGCAGGAGGCAGGTTGTGACCGGGCAAGGATGCTGTGCAGAGCAGTGGTCCCAAGCAAGACCCTGAGCCTTTGTGTTAGCCCAAAGTCGAGTCAGGATAGTCAGGACCAAGGCTCAGCAGGACCAGGATACTTGTTAGCAGCGGGGAGGAAAGGTGGAGAGAAAGGGAGGCTGCGGCACTGCCAGAGGTGAGGAAGAGCATCAGGAGGAAAGACTTCAAGTTAGGAAAGTGCTGCAAAGGCAGAGGGAAGGGCAACAGGAGAGAAGATGGGCACAGATTTTGTTTTCCTTCACCTTCTCCTGGATCGTGCTTTCTTCTGGAAGTTGTCTCTCCAGTTTCCCATGGCATTGGTGAAAGCAGTTTCTCTTCATAGTGGAAAATCTACTACGTCAAATACGTGTTAGCTGAAAGACCCTGCAGTTCCCACAGCTTGACCTGGGATGTGCAGATCATGTTGCTGCCTGGGTGTAATTTTAATTTTATATAAAGCCCCAGAGATCCTGATAATTACATAAATGCAATGTCTGCGATACTGGTGCCCATTAGCCTTGTTCCAAGGCAGTATTTTAGTTTTTCCTGGTTGAAAAGGCACACTCAATACTGGAAAGAAAGACACAGGTCCATGGGAACTGATAAAGACTGATCTCCTGCAGTTTGCAGCTCTGACATTTTTTTTTTAGTTGTTTGTTTTTTTTTTTTTCCACTGAGATTGGCCAATACCTTCCAGAATTGCTGGGGAAAGAAACAGGGTGGGAGGCAGTAGATGATATCGTGGCAGACAGCATGATTGCCCAAGCCTTCTTTTCATGGGAATCCAGGCTAAAAACTGGAGTTCAGACCCTAGACTAAGGGACTGTGAGTCAAAATTGCATTTTAACTCTTCTTCCATCTAGCATGACTCATGGCACACTTTGAAGACAGCATTCATGTTTGTGCGTTTTAGTTTCTCCACATATAAACTAGCATGCAATCTGAAATATTCTATTTTATTCGATTCTATTCTCCACTTTTTGAGCTATTTTCAGCTCTCATATTGGAAGTAGCACCATCAAAGCTACAGGCTTTGGCATTTGTGTAGCCCATCACAAGCAATCCTTTACTGTAGTCCACTGAGATTGGCCAATACCTTCCAGAATTGCTGGGGAAAGAAACAGGGTGGGAGGCAGTAGATGATATCGTGGCAGACAGCATGATTGCCCAAGCCTTCTTTTCATGGGAATCCAGGCTAAAAACTGGAGTTCAGACCCTAGACTAAGGGACTGTGAGTCAAAATTGCATTTTAACTCTTCTTCCATCTAGCATGACTCATGGCACACTTTGAAGACAGCATTCATGTTTGTGCGTTTTAGTTTCTCCACATATAAACTAGCATGCAATCTGAAATATTCTATTTTATTCGATTCTATTCTCCACTTTTTGAGCTATTTTCAGCTCTCATATTGGAAGTAGCACCATCAAAGCTACAGGCTTTGGCATTTGTGTAGCCCATCACAAGCAATCCTTTACTGTAGAAACCAGCTTCTCTTTAGGAACATGAATTTTTCTTTTTCCTTTATAGACATAGGCATACACATATGTCCCAAATGCATGCATTTCATAGGGGATAAACAAATAAGCGTCACCAGCCCTGAATAAGGAGGGTTGTTTTGCTTGTTTGGATTTAAATAAGACTTTGCAGGAATGATCCATCTTGCAAAAGGACTTCGTGCAAATCCCTTTCTGCACCAAATCAATTGAATAGCGACTGCCTGTTCAGCTTGCAAAGCATTGAAACGCTGGCTGGGGCTACATCCCTGAGCTACCGACAAGGCTTTGAAGGCAGGGTTGGTCCTGCCTGTGGAGAGAAGTGAGTCAGATGGTGCCACCGAGGCCAGGCACGGTGGGTTGCCCACGTGGCTGCACCTTCTGCCCAGCCCCACCTCTGCCTCGCTGGTCCCTACTGGAATTACTGTCATCCTTCCCTGCAAACCCTTCTTGGGGGTTTCCCCTCCTCTGCTGTCAGAGACATGTGGAAAATGTCTTGTGGTTGACCAGATGAAGATTTTGTGTGCAGGTTATAAGGTCAGGAAGGTTTTGCCCAGGCCCCGGCGGACACGAGTAGGAGGTTTCTTCCTCACCTCCAGAGCAGAGTCATCCATCATCCAGCTCTGTGGGTGCTTTACTCAGCACTCCAGAGGCATTTCTCACCCAAGGGCCGATTTGGTGTTCTGGGCTCTGCTGAAGAACTCAGGATGCATCTCACTACGTCACCTACAAGTCACCAAGCACTGGGCTCCTTAAGCTTCTGCACCTTTGGATGAGGCACTTAAATTTGTCCCTGCTGGGCAGCAGTGTCAGTGTCTGTCCGGGGAGAGCAGCTGTGTGCTGTATTGCTGAACACTTTCCTTGGCGACACAGGAAGGTTTAGATTGCCAGCCAATTCCAGGTCACCGAAACCAGGGAAGCCTACAATCAAATTGTAGGAAATGGAAGGCAATGACTGAAAAAATAGCACATACAAATGGAAATCTAGATTACGTCCCTAGAGCTTTCTTTGCAACTGGGAAGAATGAAATATTTTTTTTCTTTCTTTCTTCTTCTTTGAAGGAGACAACCAGTTATTTTGTGATATTCAGGTGGGAGCAGTGGTTAAAAGAATGCTAGCGTAAAAAGCAGTGCAAACCTGCTTCCTAACACCCTCACTAAATCACAGCTGGGCCACTGTCTGTGCCTGTGGCTTCCATTCCTCCAGGCCAGGCACCCAGCTACTTACCAAGTCATTATTGTTTAAATGTACAGATAAAGGTGATGATGAGCCCCAACCCAAATCACTGGTGGCCTAAACTAAGACCATCCAAATTTCTCCATCCAAATGCAACAGCCCTCCTTAGCTCCGTAACAGCCTGCACAGGAGAAAGGACTGTTTGTAAAATAATAAAATGAGTGGGGAACCTAATGCAGGATGTATTGATGTGCAGAAGCCAAGTAGATTATGCTGGAGTGCCTAAATGAGATGTATTATAATCCCCTGCTTGGAGACAAAGCTCTGCGGCGGGGAGCTCAGCAGCTGGCAGAAGTGCGAGGAAGCAGCTGCTGGGGTGGAGGAGCTGAGATGGCAGATCCAGTGCCCCCTCCTCCCCGCAGCATCCCCAGCCTCCTCCTCACCAAACAGGGTGTGCAAAGGAGGGTGGGAAGAGCTATTACCCGATTACACAAGTGCCCTGCCTTCACCTCCATACCCCAAGCACTGAAAAGCCCTCCCCAGCGCTGGTGGCCAGGCTGGACATGCAGCATCGGGATGCTGGAGGAGATCTGTGGGAAGAGGGGTCCCTCGCTCTTCAGGGTCTCCTTATCCCATCAGAAGTTCTCTCCTCCACCCATACCCACCAGCATCCTGCTGGGGAAGGGCTGGGGCAGCTACTGAGGGTCGTGCAAAGGGGCAAAAATGTGAAGCAGATGCGTCTGAGAAACCTATTTCTTGCTCTCTGTCCAGGGGAGGGCCGAGAGCAGACAGCACCACTCCCCCAAAAAAGGCAAGGCCCACGATCCTCATTTCCACTCATGAGCATGCGCTGTCTCCACGGTGGACCCACAGGGCTAGCAGTGCGTGGCTGACAGGCCTTTCAAATACTGCACGGAAGAAGACTTTTACATGACATGTGACAAATCCATCCTCCCTGCCGCCCCCATACAGTGCATCTTTCCACACTGGAGCTCCCTTTGCTTTTGGTCTGTATGCCAGAGCCCTCCGCTCCTCTTTATGACTCTCAAATCCATATCACTCAGAAAATGATATTCTTATTTCTTCAAACATACCCCTCAGGGTAGATGTCAACTTCATCTCAGCTTATGAAGCGGTGGGTATAAGCATGGAGGCACACACCATCACATGCTGTCTGTCTCCCTGACACATGTACACACACAGAGTGAGCTAAATTTACCCTTAATGTGATTCCTGAGAAAGGCTGAACCGTCTCAGATAATATCAAGTATAATTCCCCTGCATGCCCAGACAGCACACGCACACACGTGCACGGACATATAACACAGACTTTCGATATGGAAACCTGTATGAGGGGGACAAACTGCCTGCCTGCTACTGGAAAACTTCCTGCAGGTGTCAAGCATCCATCTAGAGGAGCTGGGGAAAAGGAGGTGTGTGACCATGTCCACAGGGCGCGTCTTGACACATCTGGGGACGGGTCACCACCCTGCCTGCCAGTGAGTTAGGAAGAGAGCTGTTCTGTAAACTGAAACATTAGCTTTAGGAGCTGAAAGAGGGACAGGGAGACTGGTGACTTTCAAAGGCAGCCTGGCTGCTGTCAAAACTCTGCCTCTGACCATTTGGGAGCAGCCCCAGGTACCCCAAGGAGCTGCCAGGACATGCCCCCTCCTGCACCTACCCCAACCTCACCACGGATGCCTGCTGGGGACCTCACACCTGACAGCCTTGGTACAGACCATCTTTGCAGGATCCCCAGTGGGAACATCTGAGTGAAATGCTGACCCAGTGAGTATGGGGATTGCTGGGGAGGGGGGCAGACACCCCCTCCCATGACACTGTGTGGCTTTGCTGTTCCCATGCCCTGCCGGTGCCATTGTTTGCACAGGCTGACCACAGTCCACATGTCCTGGAGAACCATCATCACCCTGTGACTGCTGTTTGTGGCTGATGAGGTGTAGATCTGACTGTCAACGCTCCCCCTAAACCAACACAGTCTAACCTCGACGTGGCGCAAAGGCTAATGCTCTTGGAGCATCATTTCAAAGGAGCAACTCTTCCCTTCCAACCTCAGGCTGTACCAGAGGCACGAGGTCTCATCAGAGTCATTACCTTACATACTGCAACACGCACAGCTCTCCATAAATGATGGATTCACTTGCTTATGTGGTTCTCCCATGGCCTTGCTTCTTCCTGACTTTGCAGGAAGCCCTCGGAGGTTTTATTTTGTTCAAGAACTTGCTGGGCTAAAGAAACTTCTCTTACGCCCAACCCTGCCTGGGTGCAGCGAGCAGGACCTGAGAGGCATCAGCAGGTGAGAAGCTATTTCTGTGCAGGTGTAGTGGCTACTTACTCACTCTGACTCAAAATTACAGGCTCCTCTGGTTTTGTAAGAGTTCCTGCCACAATACAGTCCCTTGGTGTCTACTAGGGCATGGAGTGTGGCCAACCCACCTTCCCGAGGCTGGGTCAGACCATGCCCATGGCACCAGCAAGCCACGGCTTAGTTAGGCAGAGGTTGAGCTGGTCTTCCCAGCAAGAGTGAGATGTAGCACAGGTTTCACAGCCCTCTCCCAGGTTGTGTTTATCCGTTGTGATACTTTCACATGAGAAACAAATAAAGGCTGATGATATCTCCTGGAAGAAAAAACCAAGGTTACTCCCCTGACCTGATTAATGCAAATAAACTGAATGGAGTCCTGTCGCCCGGGGCTTGCAAATTTAATATCTGTTAAACTGATTCATTTCATGCTGTTTTAGCCTCTCGCCCTGTGACTGCAATTACCTCTGACGGTCTCGCTGGGCTGCCGGTGCCTGCTTCCCCCCTCGTGCCTCACGTGATACAGTTTGGGTTGGTTCTGTTTGTTTTGTTGTTTCGAGTTTTCTGTTCTCGTGGTTTAATTTCCTTTGAGTTTATTAATTATGGCTGGGGGGTTGTGGGCCAGGAATGTTCAGCTAATGCTTCCTCTTTGAGTAGTGTGGCACTTTAGCCCTGTAATTCCCCCTTTATTGGCTGCCCCAGGACGGGTCAGGGGAAGTGGAGCCAACCCGTCTGCCTGAGGGGAGTGGGAACCTTTTTCCCCTTTCCTGCCTCTGAGCCCTGTGCCCATCTCCCCACATCGTTCCCATCTCCCCACATCGTTCCCATCTCCCCGCATCATTCCCATCTCCCCACATCGCTCCCATCTCCCCACATCGCTCCCACCATCCCATGCTTCCTGGCTGTCTGCACTTGCACAAGGTGACTGCTTTGTGGGAAGCTCGGGAAACGTGTTTTTAACCATTTAATCAGAGCATCAGGTCGGTGTGCCTCAGGCTGGGTCCCTGGGGAAAGCGGGCGCAGCCACACGCATCCCCCAGGCCTGGGTGAGCCAAGAGATACTCCGGGTGCCACCAGCATGACCCTACGCAGGGCGAGGAGCAGATTTTTTTACCCAAACCCCACCTGAAACAATTAGGATCTGCATTCATAATTCATTTGAACAGGAAAAGGCTTGTGAGAATAACAGCTTGGCTTGTTTTGTGGAGACGGGTTTTCTTCCCGCTGTCTCCCCAGGAGCCACCAAGATGAGGTCTTCAGGAGCTCCCAGCCTGGAGCCCAGCTGCCCATTCTGCTGCAGGAAACCCCATCCTAATATCTTTTAATCTTGCAGGCTAATGATCCACGGGCTCACCCCAGCCTGGCAGTTCACGGCACAGTCCGAGGGCACCCAGAGGTGCGTGTGGGTGCAGGAGCCAGAGCAGCAGAGGTTAAAAGCAGAGACTTCCCAAAGAGAGAAGGTGCAAGAGCAAATGTGCTGCCAGTATAAAAGATAAATGAGGCTAAGGACGTCAGCCGGGTTTCACTTCACCTTTCATCTAATTCAACGGTGAGGGAGCACTCAATGAAATTAAAAAGGAAGCCACTCCAGGCAGAAGGAGGACCTGGCATTTTAGCATTACACAGAAAGTTCACCATTGCAGGATATTGCTTAAGCAAAGAACTTTGTTCCAGTGAATAAGGATGACCTCTCTGATGACAAACATGGCCCGCAGTGAGATGTTTAGTATAGTATAGAAGTGACATGAGCTCTCGGTTCCCTCCATGTGCCTGCTCCCCATAGGGGCGCGAGGAGGAGGAGGCATTGCCCATCACCCATAAAGTGACATGAGCTCTTGGTCCCCTCCATGTGCCTGCTCCCCATGAGAGCACGAGGAGGAGGAGGCATTGCCCATCACCCATGGCATGGCACAGGGACGTGGGGCTGGAGACAGAGCTGCTCCACCTGGACAGCCTTGGTGTGGGCCTGCATTTGATGCTCAGGATCCCCAGAGCTTTTCTGAGATCTCTTCCTCCTTGGAGATGATGACCAGATAGGCTCCACTTACTCCCACACCTAGGAAACGTTTAGGCTGCAAAAGTACAGATAAAAGCCAGAATGCTTAAGTACCCTCTCTATTGGCTGGAAGTCCAGAAGACAAAGAAAAGGGATTAATTTATCTCTTTAAACAAACAATAACAACCTAATTGCCAAGCCCCTGTCATAGTGTCCTCATTCAGGATGCTGGAGATCAATGGCACTAGATTTCCCCCAGTCATTGTGTTTTCCCCTCTCTCTCACTGACTTCTCCAGAGCTGGGATGTTCCTCACCACTCACAGCCTCACCATGGACCTCACACCCCTGAAACGACAATGGCCAGGAGTAAAGCTCCCCTTTGTGCATCAAGTGAGGGCTCTTGAGCTCAGATCTGAGATGTGATGGGGAGAAAGAGAGTAACCTGTGGGTTTCGCTCCTTCCTCTGGTTTCCAGAGGTGCCATTCACAGCAGAACAGGAGAGTGGTGGGACCCTCTACGTAGTCAGCCCCATTCATTGGACACTGGAACAGGCTGCCCGGAGAAGCTGTGGCTGCCCCATCCCTGGAGGGGTTCAAGGCCAGGCTGGATGGGGCTTTGAGCAACCTGGTCTGGTGGGAGGTGTCCCTGCCCGGGGCAAGGAGGGTTGGAACTGGATCATCTTTAAGGTCCCTTCCAACCCAAACCAGTCTATGATTCTATGATTCCATAACATGTGTCAAAGCTCTTGAGCCTGTCTTGGCCACTGTTGCTTATGTTGGTGGGGAATGATCTCCCAAGCAGCTAGCTTGAGCTGCACCCTGTGTCCCTGCACTGCGAGGACAGGTCTGGGTCCCCAGCCACAGCCAGGTGCTGGTGCCCTCCGGGGACACTGCTGCTGTGACAAGCAGGAGATGAGGAGGGGAGTTTGCAACCCCTTCACCTGGGCTGTACCTGCACCGGGGATAAACAGAGGGCTTCCTTCTCCACGGCTGACAGCCCACCTTTCAGCGGGGCAAAATTCATTTAAAAGAGAATAAAAGCGCGTCTGTGAATGGCACTTTATAATTCATGAACGGGCCCACGAGGGAAGGCTTGCACCCTTTCTGTTTGCTTACATCTTACTTCAAGTTCAGAGCTGTCAGGGGAAGTGAGAAGAGAAGGGATGCTGGCTTCCCCAGCACGCACACGCACACACACGAGCGTGCTCACACACACCGTCACACACCCTTCAGTTTATTTTGCATCTTCTTGTTTAGTTCCAGGCACCGGAGCTGCCAATCTCGGTGTGTTTTTAGTGCCTCTGTGCTGAGTCTGTCGTGATGCCTTAATGGCTGTATCACCTTGTGAAGCTCTCAGACATCCTCAGCTCCTTTCATCAGCGGTGGGAAACCTGCCAGCCTCTGACAGGTTCTTCCAAACAAATCACAGCGCGATTTAGAGCGGGAGATGTGACCGGCGATTTGGCAAGGCGCCAGGCATCCGCAGCGCGCGCGTATCCCCGCTCCATCCCTCCAGCAGCTCCCAGCTCCGACCAGGACAGCGCTGGCTCCTGCCACTGGCTCCACGCTCAAGCCCCGGATAGGACCAAGCCTTTTCAGCCCTGGCACTGAGTTCCTTCTGTCTCCCTTCAAGGCCTGCCCGTCTCTTTGCAAGGTGGCCTTGCTTAGGGGAAACCAGACCGCTCTGCTCTGCGGTACCCCGAAATCCCCATCCCGTGGTGTCCCCAAGCCAGCACTGGTACCTGGACAACCCAGCATGGCCCTGATGAACTCCCCAGTCCTGGCTGCAGCACTCTGCTTTTCTGCAGTCCTGCACCACACAGGGCTTCTGAGATGTTTCTCCAAGCCAGTTTGGGCTCTTGGGGTTGCTTGGCATCAGTCCCAAGAGACAGAATCACAGAATCTTCTAGGTTGGAAGGGACCTTAAAGATTATCTTGTCCAACCGTCAACCTAACTTTGACAAAAATAGACACCCGCACAACAAACAAGAAGCATCACCATCACTAAACCATATCTCCCAGCACTACATCAACCCGTCTTTTGAAGACCTCCAGGGATGGTGCCTCAACCACCTCCCTGGGCAGCCCATTCCAATGTCTGATAACCCTTTCAGTGAAAAATTTTTTCCTAATATCCAGCCTGAACCTCCCCTGGTGTAACTTGAGGCCATTTCCTCTCATCCTGTCGCCTGTGACTTGGGAGAAGAGACCGACCCCCACCTCTCTACACCCTCCTTTCAGGTAGTTGTAGAGAGCACTAAGGTCTCCCCTCAGCCTCCTCTTCTCCAGGCTGAATAACCCCAGCTCCCTCAGCCTCTCCTCATAAGACTTGTGCTCCAGACCCCTCACCATCTTTGTTGCCCTTCTCTGGACCCGCTCCAGCACCTCGATGTCTTTTTTATGGTAGGGGGCCCAAAACTGGACACAGTACTCGAGGTGAGGCCTCACCAGTGCCAAGTACAGGGGGACAATCACCTCTCGGGCCCTACTTGCCACGCTGTTCCTGATACAGGCAGGACTGGGCTCTCCATGGCCTTGCCTGAGCTGAGCCACAGCACGGCATCGCTGGCTGTGTGTGCCCTGAAACTGCATCCCGGGGCTGCAGCCAAAGCAGGAGCTCATGGACCGTGCTCAGAGTGGGTCTGCATCACTTTGGGCTCAAACCAGAGCTGGTTGCATCCTCCCTCCGCCAACACCAATCCCACTGCAAGAGACTGGCCTGGGGGTAGGAGCTGGGGCGAGCTGGATGGAGTGCTTCTGGAAAAAGAAAAGGACATGGTATTTCATCATTTTGGGGCCCAGCCTGCCTCTCCTGCACCAACAAGGGAACTATTTGTGTGGTTCAAAGACTTATTCATTCTGTTGTGTTGGTTTGGGGTTGGTTGTTTTTTTTTTTTTTTTTTTTTTTTTTTTTTTTTTCCAAACCACCCACTTCAAGTTTTGGGTGAAGGTTCAATTTCATTTTTCTTATTCCCAGCTCATTTGCCCATCCCTAAAATAAACATACGAGAGCAAGCATGTGGGGGAGAGGGTATATTAATCAAACCAGAGGGTAGGTGAACTTAATGCAAACAGAGAATGACAATGCACCGAGTATTTGCATAATCCAGTGAGAAAGCTTTCTTGCTGAAAAGCCAAAGCTACTGGCATAGAACAGTATAGGTCTGAACAGGAACTCCGATCCTGAACACTTGCAGACGTTGTGGGTAATAAATCAGGGATCTGGGTTAAAACGTAGCGGTTCCAGCGCGCTTTCCAAACTTTGCATTTTGTCTGCTTTGATAGAGGGCCCTATCCTGCCTGCTTTGAAGTTAATGGCCAAGCTGCCTTTGACTGCAGCAGAAACAAGCCCAGGCCTGAAGAACAGGTGCTCAAGTCGGAGTCACAGCGGAGACTAAACTCATCAGCAATCAACGTTGGCTTTATGCAAATGCTTCCAAATGAGGAGAATTGTCTTGCCAGCTGATACAACCAGAACAAAGCCCCAAGCACCAGTAGAGGGTAACATATGCAATTTCAGGGCTAAGAAGTCCGGAGAGGGATTTAATAGCAGTTGGCATTTTACAAAGGAAAAAGCTATTTCTGCAAAGGGATGATTAGAGGTGTATATGAACGTGGGGGTTGTTTTAGGAGCGCACTGGCTGGCATCCCCCACTTCTGGGTGACCTTGGTCAGGTTGTTTCCCTTTGCTGTTGCTTGGTTTTCTGCTGAGCTGCTTCCTCAGTGGGATAATTTTCCCTGCTCCACAGATGTGATGTGGCTGCATTTGATGATATTTGGGAATAGTTTGGCATCCCCTAATGGAATATCTTAGAGGAAGGGAAGGAAAATCAAGTTCTGATAAGGATGCTGTCCTGGCAGGAGATGCAGAGGTGGCAAGGACCTTTTAAGGGCTGAGTTGCCACCTCTGCCAGTCACCTGCTGGGGTGAAGAGGATGCAGACTGTGTCAAGGAGAGACCAATGAGAGCCATCAGGTCTCAGAAACATCACCTTTGCTGAAATATTGGGTCTATTTAGTCTAGAGAGGAGAAATTTGAAGAAGGATGAGATGGTGGTTTTCAAACTCATAAAGGAAAGCTGAAAGAGAAAGGGAGTGAATCATTCTAACCATTGCTGACCTGGAAGTAGTGGATCTGGGCTTAAGTGGCAGCAAAGGAAAATTAAGGTAGAAACTGGGAATAGCTTTGTACCAAGAAGGCTGACAAAGCACAGAGAAGACTGCCTGGGGACATGGAGGAGCTGCCACTCAGGAGGGCTTCACCAAGTGCTTCTCCAGCGTGAGAGGGAGCAGAGCCAGCTCAGCAAGGCTTCCCAGCCCAGCACCACCTCAAACGCAGGTCCACATCCCAAAATGACCACGAAGCAGCAATTAGACCATGCACTGATGGCTGGGCTGGCTTGGCTGGCAACTGCTGGGGGCACAGAGCCTTGGAGGCAGCACCGCGTGAGGGGGGAGGCTCTGCTTGTGCCTTTGATGGATGAAACCCTTGTGACCTGACCCCAGCTCCCAACACTTGCTGTTTTCTGCATGTGGATCTGAAGAGCTATCACACGAGTAAACCCAAGCCCATGCCTCAGCATTTTGAGCGCTGGAGGTATCTGCCCATCCAGCACACGGGAAGGCACAAGTGGGTAATACCATATGTTTCCTTCCCCTGCAATTTTATGGCTGAAGGTATTTGATCAGACCGGTTACTCACTAACCATCTGTCCCTTGCACAAATACAGCTGATTCTTGTTACAGCTCTCGGATGGCAAATGCCCTTCCCCGGCGCGCTCCAGGAACGGGCTCAGGTTAACTGCTTTCCAGCCATTTTGGAAAATGCATCTCTTTTTTAAGAGCTGGTGCCGTCAAGCGTTCGCATGAATGGCAGCCGATGTCTGCGCTGATTACAGTGGGAGGATATTTAAAGCCCATTCTGCAAATCAGTGCCTTGGATACTAATATAAGTAACTTAAAAAAAAAAAAAAAAATAGAAAGAAAGGAAAGCGAGGAGATAAAAACCTCGTCATTTACATTTCTAAGGAATATGAAATTGTGCTTTTGAAAAAAAGCAATTTGTAAACTTTAGATAGCAGCAAATTCCTTGTTTTTTGGATACAATACCAGCTTTGCATATGCGCTGAAAGAAAGAGGGAGAGAAAATAACCCTGAAGCATCCTGCCCACTGCATTAGCTTTTAAAATAAAACCCATTTATATATAAATGTTGGCTTTTTTCCCAGTCTCTGTAGAAAAGCTTTTCTATATTAAATGCTACAATGAATTAAATTAACCATAATGATTTCTTTGTGAATGGAAACCCTTTTTCCTGTGTGACATGTTTTTGATCATTTTTTTTCTTCCTAGTTACAACAACCCGTACTCCTATCAAGTTGAGGATTTTGTTTGTTCTGCTATTTGCACAATGCAAGACAATTACTATTTGCACTCCTTGTTCTTAAGAAAAATAAAGCACAGCTATTCTGTACGTTATCTTTCTGTGCAGAGGGGTGGGGGCCCTTTGCCAGACCCACTCTCACCTGCAGCAGGAGCACGACAACCCCGTTAACTCCCGTTTTCAGACGCCAAGAACAAGGAGTCCTGAGGTGATGGGGAAATCACCCCCTCTTCACTCCTCCTCTGCACCCCCATCAGCAGAATTAACAGTTGAAATTATCCACGGCTGCTCCTTCCCCTGGATTTGCCATGAAGGAACTCGATATAATTCGATTTATAATAGGGATTGGGGCAGATGGGGGTTGGTCCCAGGACCAGGGGCAGAGTGGTCGCTGCTGAGCGGGGAGCTCTTGCTGGGGAGAGGCAGCCTGCACATCGCTGGAAAGGAAAATTACATCACATTTCTGGTTTGAAGAGTCTGGACGGCATCCCATTTATTTTGGATTTCTCCTAACAAGTGACTAGCTCCTATTTTCCTCCCACCTCATTTCCTTGTGGTGATGGTGTTTTAAAGCGTTTCTCCTTCCACCCACCGCTTTTTCCTCGAGAACAGAAGGGGTGGGGGGACAAGCCTAAGGAAAGCTGGAGAAGTCCACAGCTTTCTGTGCTCTGCCTGGGTCGATGCAGAGAAGGCAGAGCTTCTCCTTGTCCCCAGGGTTGTGACCAGGCTTGGCTGAATCCTGGGGCTGCTCTGTTGCAATTGTGAAGAGCCCTTCAAAAACCAGTTAAGGAAACAGAAAAAAAAAAGAAAAAGAAAAAAAAAAATCCCTTACACATCTGTCTGTCCATTCACCCCGGATGATGAAGGGACTTTCCTTTCTCAGGAGGAAAGGTTGAAAGACTTGGTTCTTTTTAGTCTGGAGAAGACTGAGGGAGATCTTATCAATGTTTATAAATACTTAAAGGGTGAGTGTCAGGAGGACGGGGCTGGTCTTTTTTCAGTGGTGCCCAGTGACAGGACAAGAGGAAATGGGCACAAATTGGAACATAAGAAGTTTCATCTAAACATGAGGAGGAATTTCTTTACTTTGAGGGTGGCAGAGCCCTGGAACAGGCTGCCCAGGGAGGTGGTGGAGTCTCCATCTCTGGAGACACTCAAAACCCACATGGACATCCCAAGCAGCAACACCTTGAAAATGCTGGAAGTTTGGCAGGGTTGGCTGGAGGCTAGGCTCCAGAGGGGGCTCTGTGCCAGGGAGGCCTTCCCAGGAGCTTTGACATTTTATGGCATGGGATGTCTGTCCTACTGCTGCGTCTGAGTATCCCTGGGCTACATTGAGTCCATCTGGGGAGCAGGAGAAGACCCAGGGACACCCACACCATCCCACCCTCTTCCCTAGATCTGCAGATTATAAACAGCACAACGTCTCTCAGCGTTAACCAGGCAAGTCCAAAAGCCACTCTTAAACTATTCCCCTTTGTCCAAGGCATCCTCTGACACAGTCTGTGTCTGATTCCAGTTCAACAAGAATAATCAGAAGGAATTTTTTTTTCCCCTTAACATTTATTCCTAATTTGCTTTCGCTGGATTTAATTTCACCACTCCTCTCCAAGCCCCTTGAGCAACCCCTCTCTTTTCTCGCTTCGTGTCATCAGATGTTCTTGGACAACTGTGAAACCTTGTCCCCCCTCCCCGGGTTCCTCCCTCCGCCCGCCCACAGAGGCTCCTCCCAGCCAGGAGACCTCCAGGGCAACTACATCTCCCAGAGGTTCACCACGGCCAGTGGCTCAGTACCTAATAAATCAAACCCTGTATTACAAATTAAGCAAAAAACAGTCAAAGCTGGAGGTATTTTGAATTTTTTTTTAGTTTGTGAACTGGCACTTGGTGCAGAAGCCTGTCTTTTGAGGGAAAGACAGAAGAAATTCAATTTAAAGGTGATGCCACCTCTGTACATGTTACATGTGCACGGTCCCCGTTTCTCTGCAGAAACGTGAGCTTGAAGGTCTGATATGTCATTGCAAAATCTATGTTTCCTAGGTAGTATTTTATCTCTCATCTCAGTGATCAGCATAATGAACATTTTTGTTCCTGCATAAATAGCACCTGAAAGAAACCCCATTTAGTAGAGAATTACCAAATTGAGGGAAAATGCCTGACACTGAGAATCCCCTTAGGACTTTCCCTCAGGATGGGGATTGGCCACCGTTCCTGAAAGGACAGGCTTTCCAGCTCTTGCAGGAGTAATAAGGTAATTGGGGAATGAGTAAGAAATGGTTGCATCAGTTCCTTGGGGGAACTGTGGATTGCATAGATGGGAATA
Organism: Calidris pugnax; assembly: GCF_001431845.1. Classification (NCBI taxonomy): domain Eukaryota; kingdom Metazoa; phylum Chordata; class Aves; order Charadriiformes; family Scolopacidae; genus Calidris; species Calidris pugnax. The sequence goes on from NW_015090995.1 coordinate 2,587,683, forward strand.
TTTTCAGTTTAGGGTCAGAGTTTCTGCTGCCATTCACAAAGTCTGCGTGAACATTCAGAAGTGGGTACAGCTTATCCCTCAGAGAGGAGGGAAATAAATTCTCCTGGATTTGAAATATGTTTAAAGGAGGGCTAGATTTGACATTATTGAAATTATTTCTCACCTCACTGCCAGAGGAGGGATGGGTCTGGGATGCTGGAAGGAAAAGGCAGCCACAAAGGGAGGCTGCTGACTGTGGTTCCCTGAAGCAGACTGTTCTTCTGGTGGTTGTATCTCCAGGGGAGTATTTGTAGAGTTCATTGTTTTGCCATGTCTCTTCTTCCCATCTATGACCTGATGCTCATCAGCTCATCCCCTGGTTACATGGTGGGGGGCAGCTGGCTCAAAGGTGCCAGTTGGCTTGTGCCCATCTCGCAGGAGCAGCCACATGTAAAGCAAGAGGACACAGACAGACAGACAGACACACACACCCCTGCCACAGGGTCATTTCAGTGTAGTGCTGGTTACAGCAAGAGCATTTCACCTTTCTGCAGGGTAAAGGATGTCCAATGTATCGAGAGAGAAAAGCTCATCTCTATTGCAAGTGGTAGGCAAATACCATGGGAGAAGTGCAGGCAAATGAAGGGTCTTGTCTTGGTTCACCAAATGAGACCAAGGCCAGGAGATTCCTGCCACTTGGAGTGTGATAAGGACAACATTGAATCCACCTCAGACTCCCACCAGCCTCTGTTGTTCAGCTCCCAGTGTGTGGTATCCAAGGAGCTCTCTGACCTGGCTCCCTTCCCCGCTAACCCAGGAGAAATGGGTCCTTGCCAAAATCCAGCATCAGGGCTCAAAAAAAAAGCCACAATATTATGATTATTTTCTATGAGACTGTGGCACTGCACTGTCCTCAGAGCTTTAATTTAGATGATTTAGGGTCCTTTTATTTAGTTTTAGCCCATTTACCATTGTAAAGAGGCTGTGAACCAAAACGCTGGGCTCTGCATGTATCGACAGAGCTGATCAATTGCTGGCTTCCAGGGGTACGACGTGGTTAGGCAGGAAAGAAAACCCCATCTTTTTTCCCTCCTAATTAGGTGCTTCATTTGGCTCTGCAGGCACACATGTTTTCGGTGGCAGGGGTGACATTTTCAGCTCACCAGGGCGATGACAAGGGAAGCAGAGCATGCCGAGAGCTAGGGCAGGCACAGAATCTGAAAAAACCCCACATTTCCATGCCACCCCAAATGCGTTAATCTAAGATGCTATTTAACCAAAGCCTCACACTGGCAAGGAATGCTCTCAAAACCTCTCTGTGTTAGCAGTAGCTTGTGTTTCACCCCATTGCTGGCATGGAAAACACCAGAGGACTGGACACCAACTGATGTGGAGGTGTTGGAGAGGACAGCAGAGGTGGTAGGAGCCGGCCAGCCAGGGCTCCTCCTCCTCTTGCAGCTCTCCAAGTGTTTGCCATCATGCTGAGGGGTAGCCCAGGGGGAAAAATCAGAAAAAGAGGCAGGTAGGGACTGGGCTGGGAAGAAGAAAGTGCAGGGAAGGGGTGGGAAGCTCTGGCATGTGCTGGGACCTGACCTGGAAACCAGCAGGGTGGAATCTGTGCATCAGCAAACGGGCAAAAATAGTCAGGCACCCAAGGAAAGCCTCAGCCAGGACATTACAGGAATATTTCGGTCCAGGAGGAGTTACAGTGCAGCAGGATCTGTGATGGAACACTGTCAACCAAATGCACAAGGGAACAGGCTTGTGGAGCCACCAGAAGTCATGCTGCCACCCATGCTACATGTAGGGAGACTGCTAATCCCTTCCAGCCCCAGCCCTGTGAAAATTTAGAGACCTGATTTCAATCAGGAGTGGAATAACTTGGGGAAGAATGGTTTCCTGAGGTTCTGGACATCTGAGCCTCCCCAGAGCCAACTGCTCAAGGGCTGAGCTTACAGCAAGCCTTTCCAGGGTCATCCTCCTTTGGGAACTGGTTACTCTAAGGCCGTGCTCTGTAAATGGAGGGACACGGTGGGAAGCTGGAGGCTCTGCTGTCTTCAGCCATCCCAATGTAAGCCATCCTTGCAGGTAAAACTCAGTGTCTACGGCTTGGTATGGCAGAGCTAGAAAAGTTACAGTTGGGAAGTGTTAGAGTCAGCAGAGCCAAGCGTTATCTGTCTTGTGGTGAAATCTCACTGGTGATTATTCTGCCTTTATGCAATCACAGAAGCTTTTTGCTAAGTAGTACCAAATGCACCAGATTCTTGCAGCCCCACTGCCGTCAGCCTGGGCTTCTGGCACCCGCCAGGGGAATGCGTGGGGTCAAGGCAAGGGGAGCACTATCACCCCCCACCCCCCCTACTGCGATCCAGTGGGGAGATATGCTGAAAGGTAGCACACAAGAAGCTGCTGGTGTTGTTGTTCTTGGTTTCCTCTGGTTTTTCTTTTTTTTTTTTTTCTTCTTACCATCTTCCAGATGCTGCAGAATCCCCAGATGCAGCCACAACAAAGTTCTTGCATTTTTTAACTTTAAAAAACATAATTGGGTAACTGAGAATAATGACTAAACAATGCAATAAATCATGTCTACACCTGGCCTGGAAATGGGGGGTGGGGGGTGGGGAAGGAAAGGGCGGTTCAGGGAGAAGTGTTTCTTCCCTCATTAACGAGCAGAGCTGAAACATCGACACAAAATGCTCCCAGAGTCAGCAAATCTGTTCCAGCCTCTGCCAGCGAGCCCTCGCGGGTCTGTGTGCTCCGTGGGGACCTGGGGGACAGGAGCCACCATCCCCAGGGTTTGGGGCTAAACTGCCAGGCGAGAGGGGGGGACTTTTGGTGCTAAACCCCAAAGCTTTCCCTCCGACCTGGGCAGAACGGCAAACTTAAATAGAAATGTCACCGCTTTAATAGCTGAAGACATTTTTATGTCCCGGCAATAATTTTTGACAGCGCGGTGCCACTCACCTTTTCTGCTGTATAAACACAGCAAATCACCATTGCTACGCTCAAAACGAGGTAATTATCTAGGACAGGAAACTGCGATAACTGCGCAGAAGTTGTTAATGTTCATTTTATTTGCTCATTTATACAGCTAGCGAGACCTGCAACCTGCCCCCTGCACAGCAATCCCCGTTAGCTGAAGGGGCCGGTGCAGAGGTGATGGACCAGGGCTCTGCTGGGGCTGGAAGGCAGAGGAGCACAGGGGAATGTCAATTTTTCCCTCTCTGTCTGTGTGACGATCCCATGGCTTGGCTGGGATCTTGATAGCCCAGACCTCACCACACCAAAGTTCCCTCTTTACCACTGTGCAGGGCAAAAAGGAGGATTTTTGGAGATTTTTTTTTTTTCCTAGCAGCTTTCAAAGGGAGATGGAGGGAGGGTGGCAGACCCTCTGGCTGCAAGATTAAGGCTTTTTCTGGCTGATGAAGTCCCAGACCGAGCAGCTCCAAACAGAGAAGTGGAGATTTTTTTTTCCTAGCAGCTTTCAAAGGGATATGGAGGGAGGGTGGCAAACCCTACGGCTGCAAGATTAAGGCTTCTTCTGGCTGATGAAGTCCCAGACCGAGCAGCTCCAAACAGAGAAGGACCCAAATGATGTCAGTCCTGTACTTTTCTTTTTCTCCTAAATATGAGTTTTGACTTTTGCACACACAGCACGTGATGGGAGAGGGAAGGGAGGTGACAGCCAAAGGAGGGATGGGACCAGACAAGTGGGGAGAGCCTCGACACCCTGGTTGTGCTCTGAGCTATGCCCCAGACCCTGTTGAAGCGCAGGGGTGGGAAGGATGGTACAGCAGAAAGGAAGATGCAGGACAGCCCATGGATGCTTCTCCAAAGAGACGTCTGAAGTCCCAGGCTCAGGGCCAGGCTTGCTCTGATGCTCTGGTGATAGATCCTTCCAAGCTTGTACGTTTATCTGCTAGTTCAAAGCGAGATGCTTATCTCTTTGAGCCTCTTCAAGCTGACAGGTGCTCTTATCTCTGCTGCTCTCCCAGCGCTGCAGATGCTGGGGAGTTTGTGGCAAAAATGCAAGCAACAAGTTTTAGTTTGGGGAGCCTAAGGCTGAGGTAACTTTAGGGGTCTTTATCCCTCATTTTTTATTGATCAGACTTTCCTTGACCATCCTGTTGGCTGAGAGCCTTTGAGGAACTCACGGCCATTTCTGTGTTACATATTCTGGAGGCCCTTTTTTTCCAGCAGCCTTTGTCCATCACACCCCCACATCCCAGCCAGGGTAGAAGAGTGGGCTGTAGGCCCATGAAGGCCATCGGGTGATCAGCACACTAAGGCCAGTTAGAGACATGACTCAAAAAATCTGTAATGAAAGCTCAAAGTTTGGCTGATGGTCACTTAAAGGCCCCTTCATCCACTTGTACAACTAAATATTTTGTTCTTCATATGCTCTAAGCTCTCCAGCTTCTGTGGCTTTGTCTCCTGACCTTCTCCATCCTCCTCAGCAAAGGCTGCTCAAGAGGCTGAGTGTGTGTGTCCATGTGCAGTTCCCAAAAGCTGCAAGGAAAACATAAACATAATTGAAAAAAAAGTAATTGTAACTTGTAACAGCGTTGGTGAGAGAGTTTTCTCCTTGGCCTGTCATTAATTGTCAGGAAATAAATACCTTTACGGCTTCTGTAATTAGGGCCTAAATACAACTGAGAGAAAATTTCTACCATTAAACATATCCTCAAAGATCACATGCCTCCACCTGTTTCCCTTAAAACGCCGCTTTCCCAGACTTTGCCCACCCAGCAGATGCAGAAACAACTTTCCAAGACAGAAGCGTCACCTCTAACCTCAAAAAGCTTGACATTTTTCCAGTTCCTCAGCAGAACTTTGCCCCATTAAATCCACCTTGTAGGTTTGTATTGCCCTGAAGCATCCTCCCTGTCGGGGCAGGCTGCTGTCCCCATCTGCCCGGAGGGACCTGGGCAGCGTTGTGTCCTCCATCACCCTTTGCAGTCGGGATGCTCAGAGCTTGGAGGAGGAAGGGTTTTAATGGCACATCTCCAAACATCATGGTCTTGCCCAGCTTCCCAGCTGTAGGAAGGAGAGCTGCCACTTCACAGACCGGCAGAGTGGCGAGAGCCACGGCTAATTTCACGTTTTCTGAAGTGGCTCGAGACCCGTCGGCAACGGAGCTCGCGGGGAGCAACGTGTTGCTGTATCTATTGTATTTATAAGCTTGTTAGTTGATTAACCACACTCGAACGCTGGCAGAGCGATTGTTTCGCTGAGTGGCTTCAATAAGAGCCTGGAACAATAAGATGCACACAGACAAAGGTTTTAATGGATAATTAATTGTTCCAGCGTGTAAAGTTTCTGTGCAAAGATCCTGGTGAATCAGAGTTTCCGATTTCCACCCCCTTTACAATATGACTAAACAGTAACACAGAAATCATGGACTGGATTGGAATTTTTATTTTTTTTTTAAAGAGAGTGCCAGAAATGAGGAAACCTTAAGGTCTGGATGCAGGGTGTTGGGGTACAAGGGATCTGGGAACAGTGGCAGCAGCAGAACAGGTCTGGGGGGAATTTCACCTGTGCCAGGAGTGGAAAAACATTTTCCAATGCTTATCTCCTTTGAATCTTTACGCCCAGTTAGCTTGCACTCCCAGCCTCCTATTTGCAGTAATACCCAGAACGGCCGAAGCAGCACTTTTCAGCTCTGAAACCCGAGTTGTGAAGTGCAGGGTGGTGGTCACAGAGAATTTATCAGCACCTTGGGACAGGTTGGGTGTAACGCCAGACCTTGCAGTGTTTACGGTCTTCAGAGGACTCCTGCCAGTGTCTCAGCAGACAATTATTTGGGAGAAGGAGGTTAATGGCTGTTCAGCCCAAGCAGGTACAACAGAGGTGCTAAGGGAAGGGGATGCACCACAAAGGGCTGCAGGAGGAGCACCTCCAGCTCCCATCCTGCTGGGCTGGCACCATGGTCCAGCCTCACACTGCTCTCCCTGGGGACAGACCAAAGCAAAGGCAGAGGCAGGATGAAAATTGTTGCAGCTCTTCAACCCCCTAAAACGAGTCGAGGTCATCTGGGCAGGGAGGAAACCTGCCAGGAGCCTGGGGAGCTCACTCGGTGGGATGATTTGAGATATCTCTGCGTGTCTCCCCAGGGATGGCCAGAGCAAAGGCAGGGTCCTACAAGCTCCCTGGCACATTTGCTCTCTGCCTGGTGAATCTGCAGAATCATAGAATCATAGAATGGTTTGAGTTGGAAGGGACCTTAAAGATCATTCAGTTCCAGCCCCCTGCCCTGGGCAGGGACATCTCCCACCAGACCAGGTTGCTCAAAGCCCCATCCAGCCTGGCCTTAAATGCTTCCAGGGACGGGGCATCCACAACTTCCCTGGGCAACCTGTTCCGGTGCTTCACCACCCTCACAGGAAATAATTTCTAATACCTAATCTAAATCTCCTCTTCGAATTTAAAGCCATTAGTCCTGTGGGATTTACGTCCCAGGGGTGGGATGGGGCCCGGCAGCCACAGGAGCAGGGAAGCTGCAGCCAACCCTCTGGTGAGCACGTGGGATGAGTTTGCCATGGAGCAATTTCATTCCTGCTCCCCAACGATAAAAAAGGGAAGGTGGCAAAGCAGGTAAAGCCTGTGGACGGCCACGCAGCAGCCACAGGGGCTCTAATCCCTGCCTGGGAACAGGCTCCTCGCAGAAGATGGGAGCTGATATCACGGCATCTTCTGAAGCAGCTGGAGTCGGTGCTGGGAATGTGATTGACCCCATAAGCTCATTTGGTGCGGGGCATCCCGGTGCGTGCCACTGCAGCTCAGTAATCATCTCCTAATCCAAAAGCAGGCTCAGGGCATCTTGCACGCTCGGAGAAGGTGCCTCTTCAAAGAAGATTAGTAAAGAAAAATGAGAGAAAGAGAAGAAGAGAAGAAACAGTCAGGGCTGCACATCCCCGCAGAGGACCTTGTAAAGTGCCAGAGGGGCCGGCCACCTTCGCTGTCCTGGCACCACAGGGATTGTCACTGGTGCTGCCTGCAGGGACCTGGCACAGGAGCATCTCCACGCCAGCAGGTCTGTGGGGAGCAAACTGCCTTCCCCACCAGGAGATGGGCAGGCTGAAGGTGCATGCAAACCACGCTCATGTATACTAAATTCACTGATGGACATGCCTGGTGTCTGCAGCCACGTGTTCGCTCACAGAGCCCTGATCCTCACACCGAAATTTCTGCCTGTTCTCCTCTGTTTGCTGGGTGCATTTTGACACCTCGCAAAGTCCCACCCCGAGCACCGGTAGGTCCACGCAGCACGCTCGGCATGAAGGAGAACATAGCCCCCAAGAGAGATGGAGGAACATGCACATGCTCACACATACATTAGCAGCAGACACATGCTAAGCACACACACACATGCATATTAATCACTTCTCTCTGTCTGTCTCCCCCTCTCCCTTTTCTAAGCTGTTCTTAAAGCCAGAGAGATTAGCTGATCACAGCCAACTGCATGGTACAAAGCAGACTTCAATGGAGTCCCAGTATAATGGTAGATTACATTAGAGAGAACAGACAGACGTGTCCTTGTCATCCCAGGTTAATATGACTATAGATTAATGCTGTAGCTGTTGATTGTTATGGAAATCCCCCCATTTAGCTCGTTCCTAAAGCATTGACAGTTCTAGCCTTGAATTCGGAGCAGGGGTGGAACTTGTTAATGGATTTCATTTTCCTGCAGGAAGCCAAAGCATTTAAAGGGAGAGGGAGCGCGAATTTGCTGACTTTCTGGAAGTGTTCCAGCCTGCATTGAGTCAGCGTGGACATTTAATCCCTTGTTCAGATGCAAAGCAATGCAAAGAGCCATGTTGGTCTTGCCTCTCTAGGAAAAAAAGGAGGAAGTTAGGTTTGGGGAAAGTAACCTCTCCTGGCCTGGGTACCGAATCTCTCGGGCACATCCCCGCTCCCCATACACAGGGACGCATCTCACCGCACCTGCAGCAGGGAGGTTTTCTGCCAAGGTTGGCTGATTGATGCCAACCAGGGGACCGTAGCTGCTGCCATCCCTCTGCTTTGTTGTCAACTTGTAGTTGCCGTGTTTATTTGCTTGTTGGCTTTCCCCGGCCGGGTGGGAATGCTCCCCATCCCAGCAGCGCGGCTCGGCCGTGCCGCTCTCTCCCTTTATAGCCTTCCTCCTCTTTCATCACTTTGTCGCTGTGCCCCTGAGCCATATAGGAAAATATCCAACTGCTCCTGAGCGAGCTCAGAATCTCGCCTCACATCCCTACCCCGATGAATTATTCAGGTTTCAAATGGTGACTCGCGGGGCAGCAAACACACGCTCTCCAAAACCCTGAGCGAAAAAGGGCTCTGACGCCAGCAGGCAGGGAGCAGAGGGATCCCTGGGGCACAGCGTCCTGAATCAAGGTTTGCTTTACAGGTGTTACGGTGACATTCAATACCAATGTCATCTCCCCCATCCCCTCCTTGCCCCCTTTCACTAGGAGGAATAATTAGTCCTTGCAAGATCTTAGTGAATCTATTCCAGACTCGATTTGCCTTAAATTCAACTATAACAATGTCATCTCCCCCTTCCCCTCCTTGCCCCCTCTCACTAGGAGGAATAATTAGTCCTCGCAAGATCGTTCAAGGAGCAGAAAGTTGCTCTCTGACACTTTCAGCATTACTTTTACTGCCTGCTGGGGAAGTTTGGTGATACTTCATCACCAGCCGAAAGGTCTCTGGTGCCTGTGATAAGTGATGAAATCCCACCCTCTACCCCCCTCACCCCCCCTCACCCCATTTTACGGCAGCAAATCAAACAAAATAGGAATGAAGCCACAAGAAGTGTTATGTTGTTGGGGTTTTTTTCACAGTGTAGGTGGTCATTTTCAGAGCTGATGCTCATATTTTTATACAGCCCTTGGTGGGGGTCAGAGCAGCAAAGAGAAATAATGGGGTTCTCGCCACTGGCTGAAATAACAGCAAAGGCTGTGTTTTACAGCAATTTTATACATTCCCAACATACAGGCTACCTGATCTTGATGGGAGCTTTGGGATGCTACTGCAGCACACGCCGTGCATAGTAATAAATGCTAATGAATTCCCCCTTCCCTAATTGGTCCCAGTCCCAGGGGTTACATGTACTCACTGTCCCAAGACCCTCTCAGTGCTGTCAAACTGGCTCTTCCCTGTGAACCACGGTTGCCTCTGCCCCACGGCCTTGGTTGGGGGGAGGTGGGATGTTGCTGTGGAGATGCCTTGGGGGGTCCCACACATTGGAGCCCGACTTCAGGTGGAGGAATAAGCAGCAGGAACAGCAGATGAGAGTCCGGAGAAACAAAGCTGCCCCTTCTCATGCAAATGTCTCTGGTGGTGACGGGGGAATGTGAGGGAGGGAAACATAGGGGCTCCTATAGCCGATAGAGATGCTGCATTGTTTCTAATTAATTAGCATGTTTTGCAAAGCTTTCCACGAGGCGTCAGCAGCTTTTTAAGGGCGCTTTGCCAAAGAGCATTTAAATGGAAATCCTCCTGAGATACAGTATATTCTTTGCAGGGTCTCACTGGAAGGTAGATTCTTCCCAGGGGAAACCAGCCCCTATCTCCTTGTTTAATTTGTGGGTTTATTTGGATCTCGGATCTGGGGGATTATCATGTGCTCCAGCGTGGGGCTGGTGTTCCCATCTCCTGCAGCTGCTGCTCTGCAGCCCCAGGTCTGCAGGATGGGTCAGTGCTGCTCACTTCCATCTGCCTGTATCCACTCACTGTCACCCCACTGTGTCCCCCCACCCCGGGCATGGACACAGGCAGTGACTTTCCAGGGAAGCAAAATGCTCCTGTCCTTGTTGCAAACTGCTGTGCCAGAGTTTTGTTCAGCTCTCTAAATGGGTGACGTTGTCACCTACTGATGTCCCTCAGACCTTGTCAGGCATTCCTTGGGTCTGCAGTGCATCAGTGTCCCAAAAGCAAACGTGTTTGAAACTGCAAATTTTAAGAGCATTGACACCTAAGGCTCAACTGCTCCCTCAGTGAGTGTGAATCAAGCCCCCAGTGACCCAGAGGGAGACAATACCAGGAGAGGAGATGTGATGGTTGCATTTTTTGGCCCATGTACTCAGAGTGAAGGACCTGTTCCAACAGGTCCGTGTCTTTCCTGTGCTGAGGGCTCCAGAGCTGGATGCAGTACTCCAGGTGGGGTCCCACCAGAGTGGAGTAAAGGAGCAGAATCACTTTCCTTGACCTGCTGGCCACGCTGCTTTTGATGCAGCCCAGGAGAGAGTTGGCTTGTGTTGAGCTTCTCATCAAATTCTCAAATTTGGAGACACAAAGAAAGTAGCCTGATGGTCAGGAGCAATGAAGACCCTGCAGCACCACCCCACCTATCCCAAATCCAAATGCAGGTTCAGGCAGATACCTTCCCATATGGAACACTGAAAAGAGTGGACAGTGACTACAGGTCCCAGCGCTCATCTCACAGATGGCCAGCTGGATGCTCTTTCATTAGATTAAGATCGTTCTGGAGTCTGACTTTGCCCTTGCCACTTTCTTTTCTGACCATGCGGCAATTCAAATGTTCCTTTCCAAAAAGGATTACAACTTTCCAAGCTGAAGGTCTCAATGACATGCCTGAAACCAAATTGCTGTATCCAACGCGAACACACACATTTTCCTATACAAAGGAAGTCGCAATTTTGCTACTTTCACCAAGGACAAGGAATTTCATATTGGTTTATTGTGCAGGCATGCGTTTGTGAGATTTTCATGGCCCTGTGATTTATGCCGGGGCCTGAGTTATAACTCACATTTCTGTTTAAAAGCTAAACACTCTAATAGTGGTGGCTATTACTGTCATCACGTACCAGCCGCTCTTCTGAGATTCAATCTAGCCAAAGCTGGCCTACGTGATATTATCTGTGTATTTGTCTGCCTGATGGAGCTGCCTTTATTTTTTCTCTTTCATATATTGCTGTCTCAAGGACTGTTTTCCAAGCAACAATTCATGTCTCCTTCAGTCATCAGTGAAAACAATCAAGCTCAATTTTATTTTTGGCAGAAATCAAATGCTAAATGAGATCTCTGAATCATAAACAAGAGTGATGTAGACAAATCGGAGGGAATTCAGAGAAGAACAGCATAGATGATTAAGAGGCAGGAGGGACTGGCTGATGGGGAAAGATTAAAAGAAGTAAATACTTATATATAGGCTAAGAGAAGACTAATGGGGAACATAATAGCTGTCTAGGAATATCCAAAGGGTGTAAGCACTGAAGGGAAAGAAATATTGTTTGGAATGGACCAAAAAGCAGTGGAGCTAAGAATAAAGGTGATGAAACTCAATGAAAGGAAATTCAGCCTCAACACCTGCATACATTTGCTCTATTTCTACCAATACGCACAGCCATGGACTTTCCCAAGGAAAGCGGGATAAACACTGTTGCTCGAGTGCTTTGAGCCTGCAGAGGAGAACATCCCTTAAATAAATAATTGGCAGTGGAACATTTTCAGCTTTATGCTATCTTTCCCCGTAACTAGCCAAGATGAATGAATAATCCATGATGGATAGCTTACTCAAAGAATTTTGCTGCTGACATTGCCCACATTGCTGGTGAATGGATCGCACTTTCCTTCAATTCATCTGATACTTCAGGTTATCTGATTCATTTTTTTTTTGAGGTAGGGAGTGGTTTTACTCAAAGGACCGACTGCCTGCAGAGAGCTGTGTGTGCTCAGTGGGCAGCCCCAGGAGCCGTGCCGGACGGCAGCGGTGGGTCGTGTAAATCATCCTCCTGCTCTGAACGTAGAAGAACACAACTCTTCTGATCAGAGGGACTGGAAGGAGGCCACTGGAGGTTTGACTCTGTTGGGAAGAGAATCGTTTAGGGAGGGAGAGTAAATGAGCAGAAAGAGAGTATCTTATAAAATGAAAGACCTTCTCCCTCTGGGCGATGCCAACCTTACTGAACAAAGGGAAAAAAACCCAAGCCAACCAAAGGTACTGTTTAAACAGGATGATTTGCTTCGTTGCTCTTAGCATTTACAGCAAGATACATGGTTCTTGCTTTGTGGGTACGGCGATATCCTGCTCTGACTCGTGCAAATGAGCTCCAGTGAGGAGCCTGGTGCTCTGTCCTCCTTTGTTAGGAAGTCACACCCTACCTACACAGTCTACATGTGATGGCCCCTCATTTTCCAAGTCATTGAAAGCGAATAATTGGATGTCAGCACAGTTTTCATCCCTAGCTCTGTAACGGGCTCTTGGGTCCTTCTCTGGCTTGCTTCCTCATTTCGCTGCAAGGAGTCTGGAAGCGAGTCTTGGAGAAATACTGTATCTAAGCTCAATTAATCAGTGTCCCATAAAAGTACTGGCTGCTTTGATTGCCTAGTAAAACATGTAAGGTGGATAAAAATAATTGAGGTGGAGAAACGTGGCTGGCTCATAGTTGTGTCAGGGCCCAAGGCATTGCCCAGCCGATGTCTCCAGCAGGTTTTCTTCTTTCTGAATGTGCTTTTCCTGGTGCAGAACACGCCAGCCACAACAGGAAACAAATCTGGACGGAGCCGATTAAAGTTTAAATTCGGCTACAGTCCCACAGATTTTTCCTCTCAGGCTTTGGTTAGTATAGCTAATTAAACTGCAGGCGCATGAGCTGCTGAACAATTAATGCATGCTTTCTAAGCGCAGCCAAGAAGCAGGGCTCCCTCTGCAACCCTCTTTGGGGTAAGTCTGACGCTGTCGGGAACATCCCAGCAACACCACGAAACAATTTGGGATCGGAAGTGAAGAAGAACATGTTGTCCTAAGGCAGGATGGAGCTAGGAGGTAGGATGCAACGTATTGCTGTGGACTTTTATATGACTACAGTGGTCACAAACTCAGCTTTATGTCTGAAAAATGGTGCTAGGACTGCTCAGTGGCCTCTGCTGCCCTGCTGGGCACTGACTCGGTAAGGAATCAGGAGATGGACAGTCACCCAATGTCATCAGCTGCACCCCTTCAGTGCTCATGTCCCTCTGAGCACTGATCCCAGTGGCCCTGGAGCTGAGCTGGGCAGGCTGGTGGGCAGGAGACCCCAGATCTCTCCAAACTGGTGCCCATGGCTGATCCCAGCTCCCTCCTCCCCACACATTCCCCTTCATCCTGCTTTGCTCTTCTGCTCCTTCTCTTCTTCACAGCAAGAGAAAGGCAGGGGGCAGGGGGGAGGCAGAGCTTTAAACACAAGCCAGCAGGAATAGCTTTGAGCTAGGCACTAAAACATCCAGGAGAAACGCTTGTCTAGGGCTTTTCACTAGACCATTTCAAAGGAAAACGTAAGTTGCTGAGCTGTGGAAAGGCGCTGCTTTGGAGAGGACAGGTCGTGATCTACTCTCCCGAACGCAGCTGTAAATCTGGAGCACCACGTCTGAAGCCAATGTAGTTCATTGGGATTTACCGCAGCGTGACAGTGAGCAGGACGCTGCCCCGGCACTCGCTGAACTAAACCCACAAGGTCAACTCACTCTGGGCAAAAGCGGAGGATTTTCAGCAAAGCTGCCAGCTGTAGAAGCGCCAGCATCCTTAGAAAAAGTCCCCCGTCCTCTGCTGCTACAATGCTTTCCCTGGGAGCCAGGGATGCAGTGGGGAGGTTTATCTTTCAAAAGAAGGCACGTCCTGGCCCCCTCCATTGTGTCAGGAGGTCCCGGATTTCAGGTGTGAGTGGGGATGGGATATTCAGTCCATTGGCAAAGTGTCAGCTCTTCGGATTATTTAAGAATTTGGAAATGGGCTGGTTACCTGGCACTGCTGGTCAGCAGACAGCCAAAAACCCTTTGTCAAATAAACACCAGCCAGGATCCATCTGGAGTCCCACTAAGGTGTGCAGAGACCTTCTGGACCAGTTACTCCAGACAATAACCCAGGCAGGTCCCTGGCGTCCAAGCCCTGCTGTCTGCTCCAGGCTGGGATGCCGTAATCCTCTCCACGGGCTTTGCAAAAGAGCTTCTTTGCCCCATTTCACACTCCTGACCCATCCCTTCCCTTTCCTTTCTCCCACCACCTTTACCCTTGCCATCCACGGTGGCCAAGTTTGAACTTGAGCATCTGTTGGCTCCTTCCCTACCAACGCTTTTCTGTCTTACTCTGAAAGAAGAAAAAGGAGAGTTGCTTCTTCTTCCCAAGTGACTCCGTCTCTCCTTTGTCACTCGTTCTTCTTCCCTGAGCCAGGAACCAGACTGAAGACTCAGGAGGTGGCTCCATGCTGGCAGCATGACTCAGGAGCACCACAAGGAGCTGTCACAGGCATCACCCATCCTGCTCCCACACATCCCGGAGCTGGTCCCAGCCTGCCCCTAACGCCCTCCTGACTTCCAGGCATCCGTGATGATCTGCACATTTTTTCTGTGTAAACACACCTCGGCCACAGATGCTCGGCTCTTTGCCACATGTCACGCCGGTGCTGCGTGGGGAGGATGCCACCGAGCACGGACCTCCCCCCATGCCTCTCCCAGGTGAAGGTCGCCCCAAGCAGCTGCAGCTGGACGATGTGTGCCAGGTCCCCCGAGGCCCCACCGCGTTGTTCCGGCTCCCTGAGTGGATGAGCTGAAACTTTTCAGGGGAAAAGAATAACAAACAGGGAATAATGAAAATTAAAACTGCCAGCCCGTGTTTTGGCCAAATAAACATCGGCGTAACGATGAATGGAACGGGTGGGAATCGTGGATCTTCTCAGGGACGAGCATGAGGTGCCTGCATAGATGTGCTGGCAGTGAAGGACCTGGCCTCATGGCCATGGCTCTGCTCCATGGGAGAGATGCCTCTGCCTGGGGGATGCAGGGAGGGACATCTGCCACCTGTACCACTGTGGGGACACCCGTCTTCCCACCGTGATGCTGCTCTGACCAGGGAGATGGCACTGGGAAGGCAAAGCTGTTTCCTCAATGGTAGGGGGGACGGCAGAGCTGTGTCAGGGGTGCAAGAGGACAGACCAGAGCTGCCATTAAATCAAAAACCTTTATCATTCAGGAACACTTTTGGGGTTCTCATGACAAATGGTTTTGTGCTGTAAACAAGTTAGTTTTCATGAAGAAACAAATCACCATAAAGGTTTTCTCGTAGAGTCTCTCATTCCCTCTGACCCTATTTAAATATGAGGATGAGATGAGGACACCTGAAGGTGGTTCTGCTCCTTTCATCTGTGCTGATGGGGAAGATTGTCTAGTTTCTCCTCAGTCACTCCCCTGCCCTAGCAATAGTCTGGGAGGGACACAGTTACTCCCCTCTGGCCCTAAAAGAAGAGACAATAAGCCCTGGGAGCCACAGTGGGGCTGAGCCACACAAAAAATTGGGGAGCTTTTCCCTTTCACCTGTTATTTCCCCCGCTGGGGGTTTGGGCATGTGGGCTCCTGAGCCTGGGATGTACCCCAAGAGGGTACATCCTCATGCCCACAGAGGTGACATCATCCTTCATCCCCCTCCATCATCCTTCATCCTCCTCCATCATCCTTCATCCCCCTCCATTATCCTTCCCCTGAGCCCCAAAGCCAGGGGGGTGGCCCGGGGTGGGAAGGAGGGCTCCAGCGCTGCGGGTCCTGCCTCAGGCTCACCCAGGCTGCTCGGTGTGGAAACCCAGAACAACACAAATAAGAAACACATTGGGGATTAGTGGGAGAGATAATAACAACAGACGGGGCCCAGCCTGGCCTTGATTACTGCAAAATCACAGCAATCGCTGCTGTTTATAATTCCAGCAGAAGCAATCTTTTTTTTATTGTATTTTCTTCTTGATTGTGTTTTGGGTTTTTACCCCCTCTGTTGTGGAGTTAAAGGGACCTTGACATGTAGTTTAGGATCAAATCTGGACCTGGGAGGGAATCACCATAATATGATTACACGGGAATGTTCCTCAGATCTGAAGCGAGTAATAGCTTTAATTACACTTGACCTGTCCTAAAACTTTATTCATTTATTTTTATTAAATGAACAGAAATATTTCAGTCTAATATATCTCAGGTTGTTATTAGTGAGATTGGACTTATTGCACCAGAAGTGTCTGATAGCAGAGGGTGCTTTAGATAGTCCACCCTTGGGTATGGATGGAATCCATCCTCCCAGGTGCTCCACGCAGGATTTGGGCAAGAAACCCAGCAAGGTGACATTTGAGCAGAAAACATGGGTAGTCCAGTCAAGTGTGAGAGCTTGTGGGGTGAGTTGTGGCCCAGGATGACTCTGCACGGTGGCAGCAGGCTGGAGCCTGGGTTACGCCGCCAAGCAGGGATGCTGCAGGAAGAGGCTGCAGCCAGGTCCCAGCCCTCTGCCTTGTGCATCTGGCTTTTCCTCTGCCCTCCCTTCTGTGCATCTGCTCCTGCTCCTCTTCCCAGGCTCTTCCGAGGAAGCACTAACCACCACTTGGGGAATCGGGTGATTTCTCACAGGAGCTAGAAACCCCCCGAGCAATTAAGGCAACTCCCGGCCAAGCTGGTGCTCACTGCAGAGAGAACCTTAGGGGTGGGCACCGGTCAAGTGGCTCCGTGCGGGGTGGGCTCAGCCTTCTGCTGCTCTGCAGGGTGGTGGGCACCAGGGTTGAGCAACCCAGTGAAGGCTCTTTTATTTGGCGAGCTGGCAGAGAGCCCACAGTGAAGGCTGAGGATGCCAGCTGGGCTGGTAATCCCTAATGCAGCTGTGGCAGTTGCGGAGGTACCCAAGTATCACAAGATGGTGAGGGTGAGGGGTTTCCATCATTTTAGTTGCAAGATGGCTGTCTGCATCTCTGCAGGTAGAAATATGGAGTGCCGTCTGTCCGGATGAAACAGCCTTTAACTGCTCACAGGAACTGGGCTGAGAAAAGAGGTCCCTTTCCTTTCTGTGCAGGAGTTCAGCCTAGGAAACAGACCCTTTTCTCTTTGCGCCTCCAACCATCCCTTTTGTCTGTCTCAATCTATTTTGTTTTTCTGTTCATTTGTCTCTACATCCTTCTCCCCACCCCCCCTCCCTGCCTGTCAAATTTTGCTCTCCCTTCATACCTGGAAAGACTGAATTAGAGGGTTTTGAAAACCACTTTAAAAGACAGCCATCACCCATTGTTTTTCCAATGGCATATGGTGATAATAACAGTGCAGCAGCCCCGGACCTCCTGGCTTCAATTACTTTACAGGATCAGCTAATCCCAGTTAAAATTACCTATGTAACTGAAGAATAATTGTAAACCAGGCTCTCTCCTGGACTCTGGTTTTCTGAAAAATCGTTACTGAGTTGCTCCCTGTGCCAAGGCTGCAGAGGGATCAGCGGATGAGTAACAGGCTCTGGGAGATGCTGTCTGAGAAGATTGGTTTCTTTTTCCTTTCAAGGCAAACTCCAAACAGATGGGCACTTCTTTCCCTATGGCTCTATGGAGTGGATGGGATTGAAGTGACAGTGGGAAGAGGAGACGTCTCTCAAGTTTGTTTGCCTGGGTAGAGCTCCAAGAACTTCTGCTGGGATTGTCTCAGCTTGACAGACTCATCCTGAGGATGCGGAGGTTTGTTCAGGAGATCCTGACGTAAGGAGGCTTGGAGCAGTGTCCCTGGGCAGTGCTACCCACGCCAGACCAATGGGACAAAACCAGAGCAGAGCCCTAAGTCCAAGTAAACACCATGTGAGGCTTCAGGTAGGATGGGGGATTGGTTTTGTCTGTCATCAATTTTATCTCCCTTTGTTGTTCTCAGCCACGACGGGAACAGGGGGAGAAATTAATTGAAACATAAATAAGTAGAGACAGCCCATTCCTGTACACAACATGAAGGCGACTGAGTCTGGCGCCCACGGGAGATCTCCTTTTGATGGAGTCTCCCTGGGCTTTGCCATCTCAGGACATCTCTGGTACTTCCACTGAGCAAATCCACCAGTTACCGTGACAAGAGGGGATTCTTCTTTAGATGGCAGATAAATCTCTCCTAAACCGCAGAGCTGTGTTCTGGTTTGATTGCTTTTACCCTTAGAGCAACTTTCATGACAGTTTCTGAAAACTGTTCCTTTTAAATCTAAAATTTCCTGGATCTAACCCAGCTCTCGAAGAGGTCACCTCCTCATCACCCATCCCTACTGCCAGCTTTGCCCTGGCGTTTGGCATCCTGTGTTATTTCACCACCTGCTTCTGACGAGCAAATGTATTTTCCCTGGCAGTTCTGTTGCAGGCCTTGATGAAGGATCACTGGCGGCTCAAAGACTCAATAAACTTTATTAACTTCTTGACAGACCTAACACACTCCTTGCAAGGCTCCGTTATAGCCCCAGGATTCGGGAGCTGCTTGGTGCATCCTGCAGAAAACTCTAGTCCTGACGTTGTTTGGCAAAACTTGTCAACAACTGCAGATCAGATCTCTTAAAAAAAAAAAAAAAAAAAAAAAAGAGTTAGGTATATTCCAAGAGATATCATCTGTTCAGGTACCGCCAAGAATAGCACGCATTTAATCCCAAACACCACACATAATTCTTCCAGCCTGCTGGAAGTGGCAGACACTCGCCCGAGCAGCGAGCTGCGGTGGGGCCATGTCACCGTTGAGATGCAGATACCATCAAAGCAGTTCTGGCTGCCCTCCGGCCTCCCAGCCCTGGTGGCTGAGAACATCTCGACGTGCTTGAGCACGCCTCTGTATGGGTAGCTATGTTGTTAAGCCGGAAAAATCAGCTCTGCCAACCAGTTCTCATAGTGAAGCTTGAGGCTGGTCTTAAATTCAGTGATGAGCAGCAAAGCCTCACCAACAGCATCCCCCACAGGTCCCTCTGGGGCTCCTGGCCTCCACTTTTTTGGGGAGTTTTTCAGCCCAGGGTCTCTGGAGCATCAGCAGTGCCACGCATTCTTGGGGCATCACAGCACGTGGTGTCTCCACGTCTCCTTCTCCAGAACAGAGTTTGTGTGGTGTTAAAACTGCTCTGAACTGGGTCCCACTGCTGATACAGGGGATGTTTTTGGGGCTGGGTCCTGGGTTTGCTCAGCAAGCAGCATCCTGACCCTTTGTCACGAACGTTGTAAAGCAAGAGGAAAGCATCTCTGCCCCTCTTCCCTCTTCCGGTGCACTCACTGTGTGTGTGTGGAGGCTGCTCATGCAATTTACCTAATTAAAACAAGGGTTATCTCTAGATAGCATAAACACACTTAAAATGTAAAGAGCAACAATGCAATGTACAGCCTTTAATTGTCCGGCGGCTTTGTCTGGAGTTAGCCCCATACTTTTGCGAAGAAAGATAAAAATGGGAAAATAGTGGCATGATCAATGTTGCTATTTGGTCCTCCTCAAATTGTTTTTCTTCTGTAAGTGTAGCCCAGCATTTCTGTTACCATTATTACACTCCCCTATTTTTCAGTCTGGTTTATGAAAGCTATTGATCCATCAGATGCTTGAAGATCCAGCTTCCCCGGCTGGGATGTCTCATCTGAGGCCATTATAGACTCTGCACACTGCAGTGGTTGAGGATCAATACAGTCCTAGGCGCGCTCACACGCTAGCCCGAGTGTAACTTAATTGATATGTTGGTTAGAAGATACTCAGGGATACTCACAGGGCGACCGGTGCATCTGAGGGAGAGGAGAGCCCGTGTCCGCTGGTTTGAATCGCTTTGCAAAGTGCAATTCTGTCAGCCAGCATCCGGCTCTTAGCTGCTCGACTTGCCTTAATGATATTTGATTTGCCTCTTACCAGCAGATAAATAATTGTATAAGGCCAGGAGCTTGCTCGGAGGAAGGATGAGGGGAGAGGCAGAGTAATTTTCTGATTTCGAGTCGCAAACTTGTGATGCTCGTCTGGGAGAGGAGTGGGGCTGTGTCTCTGCTGGGGATGCTCTGCCTTCCTCCTGCCAGCCTGTTCTTCTTTCTCAGCACCCATCACCAAGTAACTAAGATGTGCTGCTAATTGTATGGGGGGAGAGAGGGGATTTAGAAGATTTTTCACACGTTATCTGTTATGGATGTACCTGAGCTTGTTTTAAATACAAATCCCCTTGTGTTTTAGCTAATTCTGGGCTGTGCTTTTGGGTCTGAACAAGCTGCAATCAGTGCAGTCTCTGAGGAGGGAGGGAAAGGTGGCTTCGAGCCACCTTTGCCTTCCAATTAGCATGCGGGGCCTGGGGTAGGACTGAGGTTGCTCCTAGTCCCACATATCAGAATAATTCCAGTAGGATTTTTGTTTCAGTCCCTGGAAGTCTGGCCATCTCCCACACGCTCTCCCCACCCAGGAACACCTCCTGCCCCCATAACAAGGCCAAATCCATGCCACCCAGAGCTCTCACAGCATAGAGCTGTGTCTTCACCTGGTCAGGATTAGGTCCCTGTCTTCACACTGAAACTATTTTGTTCATGTGGAATAATTTGTCAAGAGACTGCGTACAGCTCCTTTCCAAGCCCTGGACCTCTCTTGCACAGATGAGCAGCTCTTCTCTTCCCTGCCTGTCTTCAGGTATTCAGGACTTCCTGATGTTCTTACAGACCTTTCCCATGAACATCTCTCTATTTTAAGTCAAAAACAGAAATGACTTATGCACTGTCCCTTCCTGCCATCAGCAGGCGCATGCTCTTGGCCAAGACTTTGGAACAAGCAAAGCAAGACTCACCTAAAAAATACATCTCAGGTTTTCATTTTGGTCTCCCTGCACTGGGACGCAAGAAATAAAGGTGCTTTATTTCAGATGGAGATTGATAGCCCAATCTGAGTCCATGTAAGTGGGAAAGTGGACATCAATCTACTTTCATTTTGGAATTAATATTTATTCCAAGCAGATGAGGCCAAGCAAGCCACACACTGGGATTATTTGCACAGCAGATTGAAGGCTCGGTTACATGAAGACATTGTTGAGCTTTAATTCCCTTTCCTGCTGCCGGAAGAAGTCATTGTCACTGGTGGGTCAAATGGAGACAAATCTATGGTTTTGTCACTCTTTTGGTACCTGGGAGAGCTGACTGGCACCTTGGGAAGGGCAGGGAGAAAGGGATTGCTTTGTCTGGAAGAGATATTAAGAGCTCAGAAAGTCAGGTAACTCCCCCTGCCCCAGGATTTAGGAAGCTGGGAGCATTTGAAACATAAATGGTCTTTCATCTGCAGCACCGTGCCAGTGCTCAGAGGAGCGTGGTATAAATACGAAGGCAGAGAGCTGGAATAACTTACCAAGACCTTGGTAGCTCCTTGCTGGCACAGAGGAGCTAATGCGTTTTTTGCCTGTGGACTGGCAATACTCTATTCACTGTTGGAGATTTCTAATGGGGTCCCCCTCAGTTCTGCTCCCAGCCTTTCAAACCAGCGGTATCCTTTTGTTTGCAGAAAAAGACAAGTGGCTCTGGAGAGAATGCACATTTGTAAGGATATTCATCGTCCTATTGTGTGTGTGCAGGGAGCCAGCAGGAAAAGTTGAAGAGTTTATGGAATTATGTTTTCGAGAGGATATATGCCAAGTGGTGGCATCATATTCAGGCTCTCTGCCTAGAGGAAAGGGGAGGGGGGCCAAGGCGGGGACATCTCTGTCATCCCTTCTACAGAAATCATTTGAGATCTCAATGGGTTTAGAGGGAGAGAGAGAAAAGGACAGACCCATCTCCATTGCACATCGGCACCTAACGTCATTGCTGCTACGGGCAAGCAGCAATATTAGCACACTCATTAGCAATCAGATAGACAAGGGAAAAGGGAGCTTGGGAAGCTCCCAGGTATATCTCCACCAGCACTAGAGCTCATGGCACAGGGGGCTCCACATGACAAGTATGCCAAATGAATTTCTTTTTCTCTCTTCTACTTGCACACATCATACATATATTTTAGATTTGAATGTATATATGTTCAAAAAAACTCCCTAGTGCTGGTAGCCCAGCAGAGGTGACTCCAGAGGCTCCCAGGGCTGGGATACTGGGCTGTGCCACCCTTGGGCAAGCAGGGGATGCTGCCATGCACAGGAACAGGCTACCATGACAATCGGGTTGGTTTTGGGTTGTTCTTTCCAATACCCTCAGCTTTGAGATGCTTAATAAGAATATTCAATGTCAAACCAAAGGTCTAACGCATTTTTGGCTGCAGTAGAAATAATTATCCCCTCTTCAGCCTGGCTTCTGAAGTCAGTAGCTTGTAACAGCTGCCGGAGGAATTAGTTCCAAATGCGGGAAGCTGTACGGCCAAAGGATGGAGATTTTGCTCACCCAAACCACAACACTATCCCCCCACCAAAGGAGCAGAGAGGGTCTCCTGGCATAGGATGGAGTTGGCAGCGGCCCAGATCAGAAGCATCTATTAGCGGGGCCTGAACCGATGTTGGGCAGGGGCTGAGCTAATTCCCCTTTCTGAAACCTTGCTGGGTGCCTGCCCAAAATCCCTACCTTAAATAATCTGAAACGAACGTCAGACTTGATCCACAAATACAAGAGCATGCTTGAAGAAAGCATAATTTGATTTCATTATTAAAAAGGGGGAAAAAGTGGGGGAAAAAAGGCTTTTAAAGCACAGACTGCCCTTGCAGGAGAGCACCATAACACATGCAGGTCACCATGAAAACCCCCGGAG
Source organism: Calidris pugnax (assembly GCF_001431845.1). Lineage (NCBI taxonomy): Eukaryota > Metazoa > Chordata > Aves > Charadriiformes > Scolopacidae > Calidris > Calidris pugnax. The sequence goes on from NW_015090995.1 coordinate 2,610,105, forward strand.
GGTGATGTTGATGCATGTGGGGGTAAGTAAACCCTGGGATGAGCTCCCCAACCAAGGGGCAGAAGAAGTGCCCTGTGGCTGGTGTGTGTGCCCAGGCAGAGCCAGGTCCTGCAGCCTGGCCGCTGCGGCCAGCATTCAGTATTCACACTGCTCAGGGGCCGGCCACTGGCCCAGATATTTTTTATTCTATGTTTTGAATTACGTCACCAAAATTGAAAGCTGTTCATAGGCAATTTTCAGTCTGAAACCAAGCAGAATTATTCTATTAAACAGGTTACTATGAATAATTCAATCACGCTCCAGAGGTGAAGGTGGTGTCTATGATGAATATCAGAAGGGTTTTGCTAAAGGGGCGCAAGTCTGAGCTGTGATGAGAGATGAGTGTCCAGAGTGCCTGACCCAGGGCCACTGCTGGTGTCAGAGGCAAAATGTTTTCCCTAAACTGCTTCTAGAGATCAAAGTCTTATGACACCTACGGCAGCCTATCATCTGCATCTCCATCCTCCTGTCCACCCATTGCTGCCCGCAGCAGCAGAGCTGGTGAGGAGAGCATCCCCATCCACCCCTGGCAAAGCAGTCAGACTTGGCCAGCCCGGGAGAACCTTATTTCACAAGGTGGCAATTAAAATTTTATGCTTTGAGTTTTCCCTGAATGATTTTAAAACATCTTTTCTGATGACTTCCTAGTAGCAAGTCGAGTAAATTAGAATCTGAGTGCAATCAACATCCTTAATTCAGACGCCAGCCCCGGGTCCGTCGGGGAGGCTGCATCTGAGCAAGCTCTGCCTGCCTAAGAAGGTCAAGGGCTGGGTGTCCTCAGAGGCTTTGCCCTTGGAGTATTGTCAGGGAGGAAAAAGAAACACCAGAAAGTAGGACACAGTCCCCCAAGTAGCACAAAAATCCCGCCCTACTCAGCAAACTTTACTTCTTTCCCTCATCTGTATGTTTTCTGTCACATCTGAGGAGATGTGACTTTGATGATATATGAATAAAGGAGCATCAGCCAGAAGCTGTAACAAAACCAGCCCACTCTCCTCTGCCTGGCCGTGGGGAACAGGGTGGAGGAGGGATGCTCATCACCCGGCAGTGGAGCCAGGCATGGTGTAAGGTCATTCATGCCTATAGTCGGTCCTGATATTGATCTGGTGTCCAGAGCTGGTTTCTTGGGTCTGCTCCATCACCTCCTCCTCCACAGAATGCCCTGACAGTGCCCATTGCTCCGGGTGGCTCCATGCTCCCATGTCCACCTGCTGTACCTGGTGACATTTCGTGCACAGGAAGGTGTATAAGAGGACTGTCGTTCTCCAGGTCCCCAACCCTGCAGTGAGGCACCTGGCAGGATCCAGGTCCTGAATTTTTGTGTGGTGGAGCAAATCGGTCTGTTCAACCACCCATGCTTCACCTTGGGGTCAGGCTGTGTGGTGCTGGGGTACTGGAGACACCAAGGACCTGGAGAAGGACTCGTTCGTGGGACCAAATGAGGACATTGGCTCCAGCATGAGCCACGTCTCCACGTGCACACAGGGACGTGCCGTGTCTGCTGGCGCTGGGAAGGTTCCATCCAGGCATCTTCACAAACAGAAAGCAGTTGTGAAACTCCCCAGAGCACAGCCCTGAGGCCAAACCTTTGGACGGAGACAATCCCCTTACACGAGGAGAGGGGTGGGAGAGTTTTTCTTTCCAATTAAAAGCTCTGATAGGCTGCAGCTGCAGAGGAGCAGGGTTGTTTCCCCCTTCCCTGGTGTGCACAGGCAGGGATGGGATGGGCCCAACCTTTAATAAATTACAGTAAAAACAGCGCACAGAGGTCAGACTGGTGGCTGCCAGCAGCCTGCGCTCCTCAGAAGGGGTTCTTATGTGTTGTAGGTAAAACTTAACTTTACAGCCTTCACCACCATGTGATAACATGTGATGGGACCCTCCCCAGCTGCCCAGGAAGGTGCCAGCAACCATGGGCAGCCACGGTGGGTGATGTCCAGGAGCTGCCTCAAGCTATCAGCCAGGCTGGACATTTTCCCAGAAAGGAGGGACCCAACCTGGGGGAAGGAGCTGGATCCTGGCACAGGGGGAACGGATGGATCCCCAGGGAGATGTCCCCTGGCAGTGGGTGATGGGCAAGTGGATGGGACAGGCGACGTGGTGGGTACCACAGCCATCTCCTGCGGTCCCCTCCGCTGAATGAAAGCTGTTTTTGTTTCACCTCCTGCCCCAGAGCCGGAGGTGTGTAAACAGGAAGAGTCGCTCCCCGCGCACCGGGAGCGAGGGAAAAAACGAGGTGTTGAAAAGATGACAACTGGCTCTGCCGAGAAGTTCACCTGGTCGGGGAAGTGGGGAGCTGAGAGCAGGGAGGCGAGGGAAGGGGAGGGGTGGGGAGGCTGCAGGAAAAGAAGAGAGGCTTGGAACATTTTATCTTTTATTTCGGGAGCAGAAAATATTCTCCATCGCTTCCTGGCATCAAAGGTTTTTCACTTTCTTCCACATTGAAAAAATAAAGCCAGGACCGTCTGCCTGATGAGAGATGGAGGGGCAGCGGCGGAGCCGGGGCGGGCAGGAGGACGGGCAGGATGTAGTGTATGAAAAGCTCTCTATGCAGCTCAACTCTCCTGTGGGCAATAAGGGCTGTTGAAAAGCTCAGAAAGAAGCTTTATCATGGAGTGTTTATCGCTGAGGTAATTTTTGCCCTTCCCCTCTTCCAGCCTCCTCCTCCCTCCCCTGCTTGGGGACCAGGCTCAGGGTTTCCTGAGGAGACACCCCGCAATCTCCCAGATCATGCTGGTGTCCCCATGGCCCAGATGTCCTGTGGGTCACTGGTTTGAGGACAGTCACACTTGGGACACTGCTCCATCAGTGCGGCAGTCAGTCAAGGCAGGCACCATGGAGGGTCTCTCTCTGCACCACAGTGCTCATGCAAAACACTTTTTCTCCAAGGGCCATTAGAGAAAATTGACATTTGGTGGGAGGATAAGAGCCTTCTATCCTTCAAAACAAGCCCCCCCCCATCGCCAACACAATACTCCAGGAAGTATTTATGCGCTGGTGTCACTCCCTGGAGATGGATGCCCCAAGATATGACGATTGATCTCCAGAGGTCCCTTCCCACCCCTTCCATTCTGTGATTCTGTGTGATTCTGTGATTTCTCTTCCACCCACCAGCGACTTAAGAGCAGCCAGCCAAGACTGGGTGGCGTGAGGGGACAGCCCGTTCCTGGTGACATCGCTGAGATACACGTTGTTACCACCTGGTGGCACCAAAAAAAAAATTGTCAGAGGAGGGATTAATTAATAGCAGTTGCAGTTTTTGGCTTGGGAATTTCAGCGCCGTTTTTAGGATTGCTGTGGTTCGCTGTGTGGTTGTTAAACACCAAGTCATGTTTTATAGCTGGAGGGTTAATGTTTGTGGGCTTCAGCCTCACAGCAGGGGATGGGTTTAGGTTTAGGCTGCACTGGGAAATAAAACGGGTGATGTGCTCTGCTTGTGGGGCTCAACCCCCTGCACCCCTGCCATGCTTGGGCTGATTTGTCCTCACTCGTTTTGGAAAGGCAACAGTGAGGGCCAGGGATGGCAGTATGGACCAGCTGCATCCCGATGCTTGTCAGCAGGAGAGCATCAGGGCCAGGGTGGGTCGGTGGGTGGGAAAAACCAGCAGAAATTCCTCCCCAGCCAGGAGGGAGGCTTCAACGCCACAGCCCCCAGGGGTAGGACCTCTGGGAGAAGAAGCTGTGTTCCTGTGGGGGCCGTGCTTGCTGTTTGTTGACAGCAGCTGGTTCTCAGGGAGTCTCAAAGCGACCCTAAAACTGTCCAAACAAACCCCCATCTCAGAGTTTTTCTGGCCAATGTATAATCTATCACCGGGTCTGCTTTATTGCAGGCAGGGAAGGCTTGAGTCTTGCAGGAGCTTCGCACAGCTGTGGCATTCCCCTTCCTCCCAGGAGCAGCAGGGCCCGTGGCACGGCCGATGGGGAGAAGACTTGAGATCCTCCCGTGTCACAGCATCACACTGACACCCTCAGCCCTCCCTGCAAAAGCTCTTGTTCATCTTCTGGGAATGGCACAGACAAGCATCCAGGTGAGGAGATGGTAGATGGTGGGAGAGCATCTGATGCACCCAAGTGGGGAAGACAACATCCTGCTCTGACCCATGTGAGCAGGGTCTTAACATGGACTGAGAAGCTGCACAGGGGCTGGACCCTCGGCCTCTGAGCATCACCACTATACCCAGCCATCCCCCCACTCTACTGGTGTTCCCCTGCCCTGTAAATGCCCTCTGCTTTCCAAGCAGCCCTGCTTCCCTCCTGGCTGCACCAGGCTTGCGTTGCGTGAAGACCATCCCCATTTGCGGGATACCTCTCCAGCTTTCTCCTCCAGAGCCATGAGGTGACCCAGGGGCGAGGGCTGCTGCCACCAGCGATGGAGGCTGCAGGGATGGACCAGGGCGGTGGGACTCAGCCAGGTTGTCCCTGTGTTGTGCCACATCCCGTTCAACCCCGTGCAAGCTGCAGGAGCCTCCCACGTCCTTCCTTTCCCTGTGATATCGCTAAGCAGGAGGTAAATTGAAGGCAGGACATCTGATGAAAGAGAGTTTAATTGCTTCAGGTTTCATTCAAAAACATAGCTTAAATAAAGGGCAGTGGGGAGGGAGGTAGCAGGTCTTGATAGTTTGAGAGATTTATGTATCTCAGCTGCTCCTGATCAGCCCTGGTCACCTCCAGCTCCCCATCGTGTGTTTTCCACCCTTCCAGGGTTGCCCCGTGTGTTGAAATGTTTGGGTGTCTCCAGAGGACTGAGCCTTGGCCCCCATTAATCCCCCCTCACTAACCTGACAACAGGGAGGAAATTGGCTTCAATTAAACATGTAAGGTCTCATTTCCCTTTGAAGTGTAGAGCAGCATAGGAGACTGCTCTGGGGAGGTCTGGAGCATAACCAGATAAAACTGGGCCCAAAGTCTTAAAAATGGTGAGTAGCAAACGAGAGCCTAAGTCCATGGAGGTGCCTTGTTTGTGTTTCACCTCCCTTAAGAGAGTGACCACATTTCCAAAGCAGCACCTGAGCGAGGGTTATACCCACCAACAACACCAGAGAAGCGATGCAAAGACACCAGAAGGACTGATGTGTTGGCACCAGATGGGAGCCAGGGCATGGCCAAGCTGTGAAGGTCCTTTGCAGAAGGGTCTGTCTCTGGCAGCCTTAGCCTGAGCATCCCCTAATCCGCTTCAGCCTCTGTCCAAGGTAAACCTACTCTGCTTGGGGATGCTTCAGTTTGGCCTTGGTGCCTTCAAGGATGTAGAGATACCACCTGGGTACTGACACCTCCAGGAGAGGGAGCGAAGCGCCCAGGTCCCTCTGCCTTGGATGGTTCTCCCAGCCTGCTCAGCATCCTTGCAGGGCATGTGGGTACTCACAGAGCTGCTCCTCTGCCCCTGTCCTTGGGACCTGGCAGTTTCCAAGTGCAGGGAAAGTTTCATCCAGCCCAGAGATACCCACTTTGCACTTGCTGAAATGAGCTCTAGAAGCACCCAGCCACATTTTCTGCATCTTCTGGCGCGCTGTGGGAATTACAGATCACCAGCTACTGCCTGTCATCCATCCTGCTTATTTCCTGCACAGGACCTGATTTATGCCTGCATCTCTTTCCTTTATGCCATCAGTGCATGCTGATAGATGGCCCCTCTCGCTGCTCTTGCTGTCCCCTTGTGCTACATCAAACCATTAATTCTTTGCCAATGTAAACCTGTCTCGCCTTCAAGACTTTAATTTTTGCAAAAGCATAAACACCTTATAATCTGTCTGTCTTTATCTCGCTAGTGGGCTCTTGAGTTTTCCCTCCCCTTCCGTTGGCCATAGGTTATCTGGGGTGACCATGTGGCCATGGAGGAGGGAACAGCAGCAGAAAACATGGCCAGTGGGGCTGCCCCAGTCTCAGCTGGGAGGAAGAGTCACTCACTGTCCTCGTCGCTCCTCCGAAGCACAAAACAGGCTGTGCGTATTCCTAGAGATATGTGGGAGGCTCAGCCAGGCCCAATAAGCCATTAAATCCAAAGGTCAAGTGCTTGGCAGGCCAGTAAGTGGTCTAAGCCCAGCTTTTAGGTCCCTGAATAATGCCCAGATCTTCTGTGGAGGGAGAGTTGTCATACTGAATGAATCCCAGCATTCCTTGGGATTTTAGTCACGGTGAAAGACTGAAAATGGCACTTTGTGACGACCTGCAGACTGGACACTGTCTCGCTGCCCCATTACTGCTGCCCCCTTTTTTTCTCTGCTCACAGCTGGCGTGTATTCAAGGTGTTGGGCTGATGAACAGATCTGTGGGTGGGATCTGGGTCATCTGCGGGCAGGACTCATGCTCAGCACTTGGAGGTGCTTCAGGTTAAATGCAAGTGCCTGGAGGTTCCCTCCAGCAGTGGCAGCTTTGCCGTGGCCAGAAAGGAAAAGAAAGCTCCAATGACATTGCAAAAAAGAAGCTGTGTAAGTCCTGGGGCTGTGCCAAGAGACGTGTGTGTCACTGCCCTGCTGTTTGCCCAGGAACGCGTTTGTTCCAGAAAGAGGGACATAAGGAGCCAGCGTCCAAGGCTGCAGCAGCTGATGTCCCCGAGGAAGCCCCACAGCAGAGCCCAGACCCAGAGGGACAGGCAGGGCATGTCCAGCATCCAGACCAGGTCCATTGCCAACCACCGCCAGCACCACCCAGCTGAGTCTCCAGCGAGTCCCTGCAGAGTTGTCCGTCCTTCCCCAACTTTCCTCTTTCCCCTTTTTGATCCTTATTTGAGTCATTTGTCCCGATCTTTGGCAATTCCTACAGCATACAAAAATTCTTTGCCATTTCTCCCTTCGGAGAGTGACGTGAATTCAGTTCCATGGCTGTAATCCATTTAGTGCCAGGTTATTAAAATGAAGATATCTTTCAGCACTACAGACCTGTTAATCAGGGGAATGGCTTCAGAGGGCTTTTGTGGGCTCTGTTAATTTGTGCTGCATTGAGCCACGCAGAGCTGAGAGGAGCATTAGGGACGGGAGTGAAGGGAATAAATCAATAAAGTGGATTGAAGAGTGCTCGGCTGGCTTGGTATTCTGCGGCTGCTGTGTTCTGACTTAAACGTTTTACATCCATCACAGCCTGCAGATGTAACTCTGGCTCACAGGCAACAGGTTTTGTCCTTATCAGTTCAGCCTGTGCTGTGTATGGGCTCATCAGCACGTGGAGCAGCCCCACATGGTGGTCCCTGCCTCGTCCAGCCACCCGAGCTCTGCAGCATCACCCATCCGTCCACTGGGGTCTTCTCCGGGGGCTTCGCTCAGCAAAGTGGACAGAAAGTGCAGCTTGAAGCAGCGGCTGCTGGGAGGGGACCGAGGCACCTTCCCCTTTGTGGTCGCTGCCTATTTGATGTGCAAATCGAAATGTTGAAGGCTGTCAGGGAGTTTATGTTGCCTTCTATCCCATCTAGGTCCTTAGGCTGTGTTTGTGTCTCCAAGCATTCACCTTGGGGCAGCCGGGTCCCACAGTCTGACACCTCCTGCTTTCTCATCCCTTCTCTGGAGGATGCTCAGTGCTGATGTTCCTGCCCAGAAACAGCCTTTTACAGAATCACAGAATCACAGAATGATTTGGGGTTGGAAGGGACCTCTGGAGAACATCTAGTCCAACCCCCTGCCAGAGCAGGTCCACCCAGAGCAGGTTGCACAGGAATGTGTCCAGGTGGGGTTTGATTGTCTCCAGAGATGGAGACCCCACCACCTCTCTGGGCAGCCTGTTCCAGAGCTCTGCCACCCCCCGAGTAAAGAAGTTCCTCCTTGTGTTTAGATGGAACTTCTTATATTCAAGTTTGTGCTGCTTTCCTCTTGTCCTAATCCTGGGCACCACTGAAAAAAAGACCAGCCCCATCTCCTTGAAGTACTTATAAGCATTGATCAGATCCCCCCTCAGTCTTCTCCCGCAGAGAAAAGTGACCAAAGGCTGGGAGGTGGGACCCCGCAGGGCAACGCTGCCAGCCCTGAGGGTGCCCTGGGGAGAAAAGTCCCTGCTCCCACATTCCTGCTGGGCAGCTCCTCCCTACAAGCACCTCTGAGAGAAGCACAGAGAGGCAGCAGTAATTCGAAATAGTCATTAATAACTAGCACTGCTCCCCCTCCCAGCCTGTGCCAAGAGGTTGACTTTTAGGAATTCCTAACTTCTACTAATTGGTATTTTCCTTTTGCATTCTGGCAAACAAAAATGCATGGTGCTGCCTCCACGTTGCCCATCTCCCCGCACTTCCAGTGGGAGAACCTCCAGAGCTCTTGTAAATACAACAGGATTAAGTGAGAACCCTTTTTCAGAAGCACAAGTTCGTGTTCCTCCTTTTGGCAGGTCTGATCACTTGTGGCTAATTTGGAGCACATGTCATTCTCTGTCCTCCTTTTGGCTAAGAGGGAGCTCTTGCTTCTGGAGGAAATATTGCAATTTTATTGTGTTTAATTCTTCAGAATTAAATTTAAAAAATTAAATTAAACTTAAAATTACTTACAGTTAACAGGAAAAAATAATCTTTGTTTGACTGTACTGTGTTTCAGTATGTGTGGATGGGATTGTTTGTGGTAATTTCAAGGCAATGATTACATTCATATTATATGTGGATAAATATACAATCTGAAGAAATCATTCATGTGTTCTGACTTTGAAACCTTCAAGCCTTATCACCTTGATATTAAAAAGACTCTTTCTTTTTTTTCCGCTGAAATGTTGGAGAACAGCAGCTTTTAAGTCTTTGTTATGATCAGACAATGGGAAGATGGCATCAGCTCCATGCTTGTGAGTGGCTTTTTGGGAATTTTAGGGGAGTTAGATACTAGAAGTTAAGCACCAAAGAGCTGGATTAGGATTGTTACCAACTCAATAGTGCTGCTTAGAATAAAATGGCATATAAAGTTATTATCTGCCTTGAGCTGTGGAGCCTGGGTTTTCCTACACAGGGGCAGGATGGGGGTAAAAGCACCACGATTAGGTGCAGAAAAGCCAGGTAGGTGTTGGGACCCCATCACAAGCACAGGTAAGAGGGGGAGATCAAGCAGGAGAAAAAAACCTGTTTGGCTTTAGGGATGGTGCTACAGCTAGAGAACTAATCCCTAAAATTGCATGCTCTGTCGATACCTGCTGGTGTTTGCAAATCTTAAAATTTTTGCAACAGTGACCTATAATAAACAGTCCCATTTTTCTCAAATTTGCTCAATGGCATTCGCTGACCCTGAGAACAACTGGGAGATGCACTTGCAGTGCCCAGACTGAGCTGGCTGAGCTGTGGCACTCCAAAATCGGATTAGGAGACTTTCCCCAGCTCAACACATCTCTCAGCTTCCAGACCCCAAAATCTCCAGGTTCTCTTTATCTGTTTAACCTCAAACTTTGAAGCAAAAATACCCCAGTTGGAGGACATGACTGAGATCGTTCTCTGGAACACCAGCCTGCCAAGGAACCTGAAAGATGCCTCAGCTGGGCTCACATGGAGGTCAGCTCTGGCTGTTAATGGTAAAGGCATCAGGACCCACCTCACAAGAAGTAAAACCAGAGAGTAGCTCAGAAATCCTTCCTCTGTCCTGGCAGCTCAACATAAGAACAGAATTCTTTACCACCTTGAATATATGGATGGCTCAGGGAAAAACAGGCTGTTTAGGAACCTTTTACTAAGCACGGTTTGGCCTTACACCTGCTCCCAACAGCTCACCAAACATTGCACTGGTCACCCAGTGCCCTCAAACATGGGAAAAATAGATAAAAATTAAGAGTTTTGGTCTTCTTACTAGGAACAACTGCTGCTCACTGGGAGTTTAGAGGGCAAGTTTTTACCTTTTGGACACAAATTACACCCTTGTCTGTTGTGGGGTTGCAGCGGTGGGAATTTTGCCCATCCCTGCCAACCTGCGAGAGCGGGCACGGCCCCTGATGGGGCAGAACCTCACTTGTCTCTAGGACCAAACCTTGCTGTGGGCAACCCAGGAATGTCCCCAGTGGGAGGGAGCCCTGGGGAGGTGTCGATCTCGGGGGGGTCAGAGCTGAGGGTTGGGTCCTCCTGGGGGGTCCGTTTTTTGTTTTCCCTTTGAGTGAGGATGCGCTGGGCGAACCTCTGAAATTTGATTTGGGGTTTTAAGCAGGGAAGAAAGCTTGTGGCGCCTTTGGAAAAGACATCAATAGCTGGCATGCCTGCAGCCCTGCCCTCTGCCTCCCTCCCCCCGGCCACAAGAGAGGGAAGGCGCAGGCATGAGGCGCTGGAACTGAGGTTGTGGAAAATGCTCTTTGTCAGAGGAGGAGAAGAGATTTTCATGCATTCTGTGTACATTCCTTCTGGGCTGGCTCTTGCTTTGTATTTAAAAAATCTCCTAGTAACTCGCTTTTTCTGTACTCTGTCTGCCTTTCAGCTTTGTGAGGTTTTTTGTTTGTTTTTTTTTTTTTCCTTTTTGTTTTTTTTTCCTCCCTCCAGGTCGATTTATCTCAATGGTTTTGGTCTCTCCCCTTCCCACCCTTCCGCAGCTGCTCCTCGTGCTCTCTGACGTGCCAGGATTGCCATTAAGTATTTCAGGGACATCAGCTGGCTGTGGCTCTCAGGTGCAGTGCTCCATCCCACTCACCTGAGAAAAGGAGATGCCTCTGTCTGTGAGTGACACCATGTGCTCCACACCCAACGGGAGAAATCTCTTCATTTCAATGGATGTGCCACGAATCCCAATGCCTGTGCTAGGGCATGGAGCAGACAACCCAGGCTGGGTGGCCAAGCACCAGGAATCGTGGATGTGGAGACAAGGTTGGATGGTACATAGGGCTGAAGGGATGTGGCTAAGGCCCCAAAGGAAGTCAGTGATGGAAAAGCAAGCTGAATGGAGCAATCCTGAAGAGCAAGGCTAAAGCACCTCCTCTGCAATGGTAAATCTTCTTTGTCCTAGCTGTGGGAGGGATTCTGAGGGCTTTTCCTTGTGGCTTTGATGGGCAGATGGGAATCCAACGCAGTTTGCTTCCTACTCCATTCTGAATTCAGCTCGGAAAATACTTTGGAGTTAACAGTCATCATGGGATATAAAAAAACCTGAAACTCAACATATTCCATTTCAGCCAGGTTATCAAAATGTTTCTTTCTGTCTTCCAAAGAAAACTTAAATGGAGATAACATTTTCCTGTAGAAAGCCCTGTTTCCAGTGAAATGGTGTTGAGAAGATGATGTAAAACCTTGTTCATCAAGTCTGAGGATGGGAAAAAAAACCCCAAAACGCCAGGGTCCTACATGCTTCTGTCACGGAATTGCTGGAGACCACAAGGCAGCCTGGGGACCGTCCAGGGCTTCAGCTACTATCGTTCTTCTGACTCCAGATCCCTCTTGCTCTTCCCCATTCCCTCTATCCCAGCATGGTCTCATTCCTGGATTTAATGGCAGGATTCAGACTTGTGTGATGCCTGCACCACCAGAAAAAGACGCCTTCATCTTTCTAGTGCATCTTCTGCATAATTTTTCCCATGACTGCAGAAGTCTCCTCTTCAGGGCTGTCTCTGAGTGGGTTTGCAGCACAGCATGTGTCTCCTACGATGTTCCTCACTGGGGAATCCCACTGCTTCCTAGTCTGTGGGTGAGAAAGAAAATGTTTGGTTTCCCTTCCCTTCATAGGATTTTGTAGACTTGTCTTGTGGGCCCTTGACTGGGCTTCATCCATGCAAATCCTGCTTCTTTTTTGGCCTTTTTTTTTAGGGAAAAAAAAAAAAAAGCAAACTCTCTTCGTATATATGATAAATGCCACCCAAGACTTGGCCATTCTCTTCATGCCATTCACCAGACCGTAACACCAGGCTTCAGCTGTAAAATCCTCTCTGGGTGGTGGCAACCTAGAATTAGCCATGATGTATGAGAGTCTCCAAAGAGAGATACTGAAAGATAAGTTGCTCAAGAGGTTTAAAAAATGAGCTGTGAGGATTCAGGGTGAAGAACAAGCCAGAGTCTGCCAAAAGAGAGGCAAAGCCCACACTGGTTTTAAGAAAGCCCTCTTCATTCAGCCCTTTGCTTCGCCAACATTAGTCTTAATGTCTGCGCCGCTCTGAAAGGAAATTTTGATCAATTTGTGCCTCTTTTACGACTGCACATAGTGCACTTAATTTGTAGGTCTTATGCAAAAAGCAACCACTGTTTATTTGTTTTTAAATACTTATCAGCAGTGATATATTGTTTGTTTTTACACAAAGAAAGGCTAGTATTTGAGTGATATTTCTCGCTAATTGGGACTTACTGTGCGGGACAGATCAGAAAGAGAGTTTGCCTTTTAGCTGAGACCATATGTAAGAGTGCTCTCATTTTAATAAAGCTAAATGCTACTCACTGCCGGCTCCTAATCTGAAGAAGCAAAGTAAATATTTCAGCATTTAACAGCCTCTTTTCCATGCTTCAGAGCTTTGGGGCGAGAATGCATTTTCATAATTGTACTTCATAACAATGCATTTGAATATATTTGGAGGAAAAAGCAGAAAAGTAGGCTTTGGGAGAAGCATTGGGCTGATGTGCCCTCGTAACCGTGTAGGGGCTGAGGGAGCGTGCCGGGGGCTGAACTGCTCCTGTGTTGGTGTCCCCCTGTGCCATGGCTCTCCCTGCAGCTGCAGGGCTGTGGCTCCTCAGTGTCATTCCTCTCCTTCTTCTCATTCCTGGGACCACACGGGCCCTCAGGCAGCTCTGCTGCCTCTGGAGATGGATGGGTAGCTGGAGTGCAGAGCAGGAATGAGGATGCTTGATGTTCATCCCTGCAGATGCTGCTGGTGTGTGAGACAGTTCCATCCCAGTGCTGGTTGCACATCCCCATGATGATGGGGGTTCAAGGCAGTCCCAGTTCTCCACAACCCCAGCTTCACCAGCACCATGCTTGGTCCTTGTCCCCACACCGGCATCACCCTGGGAGGCAGGTACATGGGGTCCCACCAGCTGGCTTCTGGGGAGAGGATCATCCATGGGGTTTTATTTATAGACAAACGCTCAGCCTGGGTGACAAGTCATGGTCAAAGAGGACACAGTCATCTCTTGCCAACACAAGCATCTAGTTCCCAACAGGTGATATGGTCACAGCCTGAGGCAGAGCATGAATCCAGACCCTCACCCAGCTCCCTGCCTTGGGAATGTCACTGTACAAAATTCTAAACTACTAGGAAAGGGGAAGGGTCAACGTACCTTCAGAGGGTCATTTGAAGAATTACTCCTTGCCAGGACACAAGAGGGAAGACTGTTGTGTCCCCTCCTCAGCAAAAGCTTTGAGATGATGCATGAAGAATGAAGGTGATGCTGAGGAACAGTGGTGAAGAAGGTGGATGCATCCAGGTGTCTGTGGGCGACTTCAGGTACTGGTCTCTGTAGCAAAAGGGGAGATTATCAAGTCAAATATCAGCAAGATGATGATGTTTCCAGGGCATGGACTGCAAAGTCCTTAATGTGAAGACAAGTCACAGGAAATAAAAGCCTTGCAACACACAAGGAGAATCTGCCATCTCGGTATCTGGAATGGGAGGAACCTTGGAAGGGCTTGAGCTGGGTGAGGTGACCTGCTTGCCTTCAAGATACTCTGGCAGCAGGAACTTTACCGGATCTGAAGACAAAAATGTTCAACCTCTCTCCTCTCCTCAGTGTCACATTTTTACAACCTTCTTTAGAAGCCTGGTAGCTCCTGCTGCCCTGAGGAACAGCGGGAGCCAGGAGGCCATCTCCATCAGGAGTCTTCTGGTAGTTGAAGTATAACCCCTTTCACACAGGTTATAATCTCAGCGGGTTCTCCCTGTGGTGCTGGGACTGTGTTACCATCTCTAGGCCACAAACCATTTTTGTACTGCAGAAAACTTGATTCAAAAGTTAATTTTGCCAGTCGACATAGCTGAGCCCAGTTCTATTAACTTGAAGGCCTTTTGTGAAGCTCATTAGATGTCTGGGGTCTCTCCCTTAAACTTTGAGGCCAAGGGAATAGTCTCGTTAAATAAGATGGCGTAATCTCAGCTGAGAAGTTTTGCAGTTCATGCCAATTAACAAATTCGATGATGCTTTTAGCTTTTCTTTCTTTCTTTCTTTTTTTTTTTTTTTTGTGGCCCAGAGAGACAGTGGGACAGGCATACACCATGGAGGCCCGTATGCATTTAGAAAAGGCTGGTTCATAACTAGAATAGCTGTTTCGATATTGGAAGGATTTTGAAGACCCAGGGAAGCTCTGAATGCAGAGGAGTGTAGGTATGATGGAGGACACCCTGCAGAGAAAAAGGGAGCGCTGGCCTGCAGGATATCCTGGGATGGGGAAGACTGAAGCAGATTGGCTGTCTGATGGCCTCTGTTGGAAATTATCATAAAATCTTTAAAGCAAATAAAGTTCCCTTAAACTGAAAAGGTATTATTTGAATGCTCTCTGAAAGAAGAGGTTTGAACAGCGTGATCTATTCTGTCTCTGAAATGTCACGAAACATTTATACAGCTGCTCAGTTGGCATTAAAATCTAGGTCTTCTGCAGGAACATGGCAAACAGCTCCAGGTCACTGGGATAAGTCCAAGATCTCAGGCAAGGGGTGGCTGGGGATCGCTGGCATCTGACAGCTACAGCAGGAGCATCAGTCCAGCTCCTCCACCCCACGGCCACAGGCAATGCCGTGCAGCCAGGGCTCCTGATTTTAGCAGAAAAGCTCAGGCTGGAAACTGGTTTCCCTTCACAACGCTAAGGACTGAGTCCATTGCAGAAAATACTGGAAAGGATGGAGAAACAGAAGGAGAGAGAAGTACCAGTGTGGGTAGAAATATCTTCCATTCCCTTGGCTGTGAGAGCTGGAGAGGAGCTCCCTGACGAGCACACAGCCTCTCCTGATGGCAGGAGTCGGGAAAACATCAACCAGTTATTTTCAGAGGGCTGGTTACCTCAGCAGGAGCGTGGACACTCTTTGTCTGCTGATGATCTCCTCTCTCCACTTGTCTTCTTCCTTGCAGCCTGTCTCACCTTCCTTCTCCCTCACCTCTCCCTCCTTTCTCCTTCATACCCCAAGAGGCTGAACCACGCTGCAGAGATGCACAGACTCCTGGCTACCCTCTCTGCCTTGTGCCCTGCTCTGCCACCCAAGCAGCTCCACTCTTGATGCCCGGAGGCAGTGGCAGGCTGCTGCCATCTCAATAACCATGGAGAGGAGATGGCAGGGTGATGGGACGTGAGATGGGAAGGTGATGGGACACGTTCATTCCTTCCGCCCCCCCAGGCACTGTCCTGTGTGCTCACTAACAGCCCAATGCAAGCACAGGAGTTTTCCTTCAGCCCAAGTGGTAAAGGTCTGTGGCTTTGGGTGAATATCCCATCTTTGATCCTTTCTCGTGCCTGCGGTTCCCTGTTTACACAGACAACCACAGCTCTTTGTATCTGCACTCATTAACTCTTCTAAAGCATTTTCTGATCATCAAGATAAGGCTCCCCGTGTCTGAGCAGGGGCCGAGCCCACATCTCCACGTTTCCCATCCTGCCCCGACAGATCCCTCTGAGCATCTCACCAGCCATTTGGGTATGTTGATGGTGGCAGCCGGCCCAGACAAACCCACGGGGGGGACGGAGCTCTCCTCCCCAGGCAAGCACGCCTGTTGTTCCCCAGAAGGCAAATGTAGGAGGAGACCCACCTCGTGCAGGCTGTGCAACGGTGAGCCGCAGGCGAGAGCCCTGCGGGCAGCGCTCCATGGAAGATATGCCTCAGTTACTCTGCTTCTCCTTCACGTGCATTAGGGGGGTTTTGGGTTGGGTTTTCTTTTTCTCTTTTTTTTTTTTTTTTTCCTTGCTTTTATCCTCCTAGCCTTTCTGGCAGGCTTTTTGAACATACATAATGACTTGGAAGGTGCAGCAAAGGTTCTGGCATCCGCAGGGTACGGCGGGAGCGGAGCCAAGACGCGGGGCCGCACAGTGGTTTCATCCCATTTGCAAACTATAAGGCTGCCTTTGAGCAGAGGGGGGCAGTGCGAAAGAACATGTGCTAAACATCATGTTGGGAAGCTTAGCGCATTAAGGGGAACAGCGTGCTGGCTATGGACAAATGGAAATGGTTTGTGATTTGTTATAGGAAAAGGGGAGGCAAGGAGCAGTCTCTTTTGATTTAGGGTTTAGTGAACAGCTCTGGCAGGGCAGGTAGGATGGTCTTCTCTAGGTATTTTAGCCAAGCAAGTGTCAAAGTGGCATAAATCAAAGAGTTTTACCCAGGTCTGTCAAGCCTTTGAGAAGGACTCCTTGGTATCTGAGAGCACGCACACAAAGAGGAGCACAGACACAAGGTAACGAGACGGAAAGAGAGTCCTTGGGATAATACAATTCCAGACACCAACCTGCAACGTGTGCTTCAAGCCTGGGCTCTGAAAGGAGTCCCCCAGCCACTCAGGATGTCACAAATAGGAGCTAGCTTCTCCTGCTCAGCACTGCTAATGTCCTTTGTGATCTCACATGCAAGTGTAGTAGGTGCCTCCAATAGAGTAAGTGAAAGACCAGCTTGTTAGGCATTAATTTACCCGTAGTGTTCACGTAGCTCCCCTCCTGCCACACCAGAGGTCATGACATGTCCCATGACAGACCTTGGTTGACCAGGCTGCTCTCAAAACCAAAATACCTGCAAGACTGAAAGACTTAATCCATCATCGTGCTACTTGGGATGGTGGTACGGACGGAAGAGTAAACTTCAGAGCTGGAGTTGTGGGTGCTGACTGATGGGATCAGTTGGGTCAGGTTCCCTGGGATTTGGGAGGAAAGTTCAAAGCTACAGTTAAAAACTGAAATCTCCCCTTCAAAGAAATTCCTATCTGTCCCTTACTTTCTCCATCTCAAGTCTGCAGGAGACCATTTTGTCAATGCTGGGACAGTATGCAGGAGTGATGACAGCCGTAGCCAGACTAGAAGTCCCAAGGTCCTGCAGAATAAGAAGTG
This sequence comes from Calidris pugnax, assembly GCF_001431845.1. Classification (NCBI taxonomy): domain Eukaryota; kingdom Metazoa; phylum Chordata; class Aves; order Charadriiformes; family Scolopacidae; genus Calidris; species Calidris pugnax. Next base: position 2,627,003 of record NW_015090995.1, read on the forward strand.
CTTTTCCAGACCTTTTTAAACTCCGAGCACCCACTAAATGAAATGTCCAGGTATCGGTTTTGGGAAATAAAAAGGATCAAAGAAGCAGAAGGAAAGCTGAGAGCCTTTCAGCAAATGGAGAACGGATGCTTGCACTGCCAGGCAGAGGGCAAGCGTAAGCACAGAAAGCTGCTTGCACCCCTCTTGCTGTGGACCACAGCTCCTGTACAGCTCAGCCTCAGAGCATCCTCCGAGCTCAGCAGAAGGACCAGCTCGAGGGTATCTGCTGGGGATCTGGGCTGTGATGTGCTGGATAAACCCCAGCTGTCTCCTACCTGAGTGACAAATGAGTTGGTATGAAAGGACCAAGCACGCGTGGGCTCAAAGCCTCTTCCAGGCACACATCAGGGGATCTGCATCTAGGGCTGGACGTGACTCCCCTTGTCCTGTCCTGGTAGATCTCCCCGGTGGTACTCCATGTCAGTGCAGAGAAGAGGGTTTTTTGATGGCATCTCAGTGGCTGAGACATTCCCCTGCTGCTGTCCCCCGCTGATGCTGAAGAAATAGCAGGTCCCACGCTGATGCTGCATCTCTCAGGGCTGGACAAAGCTTTTCCTGGTGCTCGCACTCCACCCCAGCAGGTGAAGGAAAGGAGGTAACAGTTACCTGCAGAACAAAGACTCTTGCTCCCGCTATTTTTGCGTGGTACCCAGCACAACGGCTCACCAACCTGCTTTGCAGCGCTGCGGATATAAATGTTTAATAACCAATAACACAATAACACTGGCTGGGTGGTGACATACATCAAACCGCGAGGCACACACCAGACTGTTCCAGCACAGGGAAAAGCTTCTTCCCCCTGCATCGCTTCCAGCTTTAATGGATATAGCAAATAAGTCACACCCGACAAGTATAAAAATGGCATTTCCCTTCTGTGATCTCACTGGGAGGCCAGAGCTGGTGGTTCTGACATCACAGCTCATGAAATCAATTCTGCTCTGCGAGGAGGACCTGGCGCTGCCCCGCGTGCTGGGCTGTGTAACAGGAGTCCCCCTCAAACGTGGGCGGTGGGACACGGCTGAAGGTGTGGGCCAGGGCCACTTCACCACTTTTCCACCAGCAGCTCAGACACTCTGCTCCATCGCTCCCCCCTCCCCGCCCTTTTCTTTTTCCATTTGTTTGTTCATTCTTCTTTATTCTCTGCAATTGTCCTTAATGGAAACAGCATCTCAGCAGAAGTCACCCTGCAGGAAAGCTATAGCACAGAGGGATTTTTGTAGATGGCTTTAATAAAAACATTGAAGGTCTGTTGTTGTTATAGTGCTGTGTGATCCATTAAGTCTATTAAATACAACAGAGAGAAACTGTGAAAAAAGCCAGAGGAGGCCGTGATGTCACGAAAAACAAATGAACCGGGGCCGCTTTCCTGGTCCTCTCCAGTTGGATGGTACCACAGCTCTGCTCCGTGCTTCACTGGCCATGTCGATGGAGCATGGACCTGCATTTTCTTGCCCTTCATTTGCCACGTGTGCAGGCGTGTGTGTGTTTGGGTTCCCATAAACGTGTAGTTTCGAGATATTAAATCCAGAGGATATTAAAGCGGAGGGCCCCAGGAGATCTGCTCTTCCCTCCTGCACGCAGGCTCCTCTACAGCACACGTGTCCTGGGTAATTGTTAGCTTGTGTGCGCGCACAGGTGTCTCCGGGTATACGTACGTGGCTGGTTTTGGGTGGCCCACATCAGAAACAGGGACCGGCTGTGCTTTCTCCTTCCCATAAACCACTCATCAGCTGCGGCCAGAGATGAACCTGAGGAAACGTGTTCCTCCTCCACCAGCCAAAGCTCAGGTCTGACTGCAGGTTCCAACCTGGAGCCCAACCCAGGTTGAAACCCAGCCTTAAGCTCAAGGACAGACTTTCCATCCCTCTCAGCACAAAGTGGCCATGAAGGGAAAGAAGAACGATGTGCGCAGAGGCAAGTTTCTATTGCTGGGGAGCTGGCTACATGCTGTGAAATGCCTCCTGCAAAGAGGAGAGGTGGAAGGTCCAGCCAGGAAAGGGATGGCTGAGAGCAGGCGGTGGAGTCACGGCGTGGGATCTCCCCGGTGCAGCATGCAGAGCTCCAGCTCCCCTACCACCACCTTGGGAATCTCACCATCACTCCTCAAATGCAAAGTCTGAACTTCCCTGAGTTCTGGGGGTCTGATGAGGTCCCTGGCAAAGCCATGGGCATGACCACCAAACCTCACTTGATGACTGCATTGATAAATCGCTGTCTGGAAAGCGCTTGGAGATCCTCTGCTGGGAGAGTATATGGATTACATTTGTATTTATCTCTTTATCTTTTGAGAGTCTTTGTTCATCCTGGCTAGATCTTGCTCTGATTTAATCCTTTATTCATAGTGAAGGGATTCGGAGAAGGCTGAAGACAGGAGTTAGGGAAACAAGTAGACTGGAGGTCTGTGTTGTGCTGCTCACCCACAGAGCAGGTAGGAGAAGATACTTGTGGATATATGCATGACATGAACTGAAACATGCCCAGTTGCTTCAGAATGTAGCCCTTGTGCATGCAAACAGGCCACAGCCTCAAAAAACAATCTAGAGACAGAGTGCTCTGCAAGCCCAAGGCAAACAGCTGGGGGGGCTGGAGGCAGCCCCCCATGGAAAACAAGCCCAGGCCCCCGACAGCTTCGGGGAGCACCAGCAGTGGGCAGGCATTCCAGCAATTCCCTGCACAAACAACACAGGATAATCCATCTATTCTGTTTATTTGCACAAGATAATTTTTTTGTTGACATTCGAGAACCTTTTTCCTCTATTCCCCCTTCCCTGATGTTGCTATAAAACATTAACCCCCCCGCTCTCACAGCAGCACACCAGAGCCCTCCAAGTGTCAAACCAGGAAAGCTGAATGAGATGCTGGGCAGGCAGCATCCAGGAGCCACTGTGGATGTGGCCACACTGCTTTTTGGGTCTGGGCACAGCGAGCGGGGAGACCTGCTGCTGCCATGTCCCCAACCAGGCACAAATCTCAGCCACCCTCTCCCGCCTGCAGCATCCCATCCTCTCCTCAGCGATGCCCTGTTCCTGCTGCCTCCCTCCTCCAAGTCACTGGCTGGGTTGCTCGGTGCTCACCCAACTCCCTTCTCCTCCCCCCCCAAGCCTGCCCTCCCTGCAAAAGGCCCTGTGTTGATATTAGGGCTGTTACACAAAAAATACGGGGCCCAACCAAAGTGCATCTCCAGCAGTGTGGCGTTGCCAGCTGCGGCCAGATGTGGTTTCTCAAGGAAGAGCACAAGAAATAAGTCATATACAGAGTGATGTTATCCCTTGTGTATCCTCCCACGTTCTGCCAGGCCATGGTTTATACTTCTGCAGTTGCTTAATAATCCCTGTTGGACCTGCCTTCAAAGAAGGCATCTAATCCCTTCTGGAAACCTTTTAATACCTTTGGCTACTACACTACTTTGTGGCAATGAATTACTATGTGACTGTCCAGTCCTTCCTCAGCATCAGGTTTCCTGGCCCTTTACCATCCATGATGACTGAAGAAGGGTATGCAGACTTTAAATAGAATCCCAAAACTCTTTTCCTTGTGCATCCACCGCTCCAGTCACCAGCAATTGTATCTGTATTTAGCGGCTGTGGCAGTGGGGAAGCTATAGACAATATTTGGGAACAAAGCAACAGAGAAGGAGGTCTTTGTAAGCAGACTCCAGCATAGAAACAATTTGTATTTCTTCTGCTGTTATTGTCCTGGTACACAGGGGAAGCATCACTTTCCCAGGAAGTTGTCCTACAACGTACTCACAAACATCAGCTCAGGCTTGTCAAGTAAAAAAGAAGTAAAAGTAGATATTTCAAAACAATAGATGTTCCAAACCTCCAACGCAAGCTTGGAAGCCTGCTGCTCAGACTATGATTTTAAATACCCTCTTTTCCTTGTTTTCCTCCATTGGAGGGTGTATTTTACCAGTTGTGCTCTCATCGGTAAGGTGACGGGCTTTGAGATGTCCAGGCTGTGCAGTGTGACTTGCTGATGTGAGACATTCGCTGAGAATCCAAACGGATTCACTTCCTGAATTCTCAGGGCTTCGGCTCTGAATCACACGGCGTTAAATGGATGTCAGTGTTTTTATTTGAACATGGCACAGAAAGCTTTCCTCGCTCTCCAGGCCCGGCTGCGTGATGGCTGCAGACAGACACATCACTCACCGTGTGAGTACTTCAAGGAAATCTTGGCCAGTCTATTTTTGCTCAGTAAATTGAAAGACTGGAGCGTCTAATTTTGTGCTAAATATACTCCGGAGCAGAGCCCAGGGATGATGGGGCAGGTTTTGAGCAGCCGGTGACACCGGAGCGCTGGGCTCTGCTCCCAAGGGAACGCAGCATCCCTAAGGATCATCAGCTCCTCCAGCCCCTGCAGACTCCTCCATGTCCAACAGCAACGACACAAAGCAGAAAATAAGCCACCAAAACTCCAGATTAGTGTCGAGGAATCAGCCCCAGGTAGCCCCTGAAAATCTATTTTCAGTAGAAATTTCCTGTTGTTTTTTGAAGGTACCTGCAGAACACATGTGGCCTCTCGGCTGGGTGTTAATCCACAGATTAGGACCTTTTAAAACTACAAGTTTTTTTGTTTTTTTTTTTTCCTTAAGATCAATGCAGTGGACAAAATGCAGGTGTCTCTGCATGGTTCTGACTCAAAGCAAATTCAAGCAGGAGACTTCCTTGATTGCAAGAAGAGTGTTGCCAGAATTGGGTCTGAATAAAGAAGTCTGGTCTTGGAATAACAATATTCACAGCAATAGACTCCATTATATAATGTACTATAATAAAAGATATTACGGTATTACCAAGAGACAGGAATGCAGAGGGAAGGAAGGAGCAGACGTGACAATGATAAATCAATCCAGAGAAGAAATACCAAACGCAATATATTCTTTGTCTCCTTTTGTTTGAGACTCTGATAGATGTTTCCAGGTTCAAATAACAGAGCTCGCAGGAACATACTTCTGCTCCTACTCTCCTACTTACGCATTAAGCTGATTTTATTAAACCACTCAGTAAACAATCATTGCAATGCATCTTTCCAATTTCCCCCTGACACGGCTCTGGCAGCTGTTATACAGATGTCCACCGCCGCGGAACGGGAGTGGCTGAGCTTCTAGGTAAGATAATTCATCTTCAAATTGCTCCTGATGAAGATAATGCGGGCCTTAAGGAAGCTGATAATAAAATTGGTTCTAAAGATAGGCAATTAGGGAGCAAAGGGCAAAAGAGGCGAAAAGCGAGGGAGGCTGAAGGCCGTCTGGGCTGGAGCAGGCAGAGGGGCTGGGGGGCAAACACTCTCCCCCCCAAAAAAACTCCAGAGCCATGCCCTCTGCAGTGAAGAAGGGAAAACTCTGCCTTGTCTTGGCGACTGTTTTACTGCCGTGGTTATAAAGGTAATTTAACTTTTGAGGCCTCTGTTCAGCAAGGGGCTTAATCATCGGTCTAATTTCAAACACTTAAGTAAGTCCATTGACTTCAATGATTTTCTTCAAAGGAACAACCCAGATATTTAAAGTGGCAAGCCCTGCTGAATCAGGACCTTGGCTCTCTTCCCAAGTCTTTTCAGCTGGTCTTCAAATTGACCAATGGCTTTTATGTAGGGCTCTTTTTTTTTTCTTTTTTTTTTTAATCTTTGATGCTGTTAATTTACTTTTCTTATGACTTTTAACCAGAGGGAACAAGAGGAGTGTGATTTTTTTTTTTTTTTTAAACTGTGGAAATTAGGAGGAAAAAATGGTGACCTGTGACTTCACCAAAAGGTATTAGGTTGTCATTTCTCATAACGTCTCCCGGAGTTTCACTTTGTCTGTCACACTGTTCTGGCCAGGCATTTTAATATCAGTGCTAAGGAAAATGATGGGATAACTACCAGTGGTTGGAACTGCTATTTTAAGTAACATTAATTCGGCATTATTACAGTATTCCAGGTGGATTTGGGGCTTCCTCACACTGTTTTAGGGTGCAGCCTGATACCTGGTGTGCAGCAGGGCTGGAGGATCCAGCAGGATGCTCCAAGCTGCCCTGCTGCTGCCGACGCTGCCTGCTGCCTGCCCATCCCTCCTCTGTCATAGAAATGGGCATTTTGGGGACAGCTGATGGATGGGGGCAGCCCAGCTCAGACAATGAAGGCAAGTTAACACGACAGCCCTCATTTCTGTGATGGTCCTTGACCCCTGAAGGCTCTGATGAGTAATTGTGATTAACAGCCAGGGGGAAGATGACTTTAAAGGACTTTGGCTTTTGTTTTTCCTTATTTATCTTCACCGAAAAAAAGCAACATTTCTTCCCTTCTTTCTTTTAACGAGCCAGGGGAAACTATGAATGATTGCTGTGGCACCTTGCAGCTGGTCCCCAGCGGTGATCATTCAGCAAGACAAGGAGCCAGAGCCCAGAGAGCCAGGTCCCTGCTCCCCGGGCAGGCTGTGCAAGCACAGTGGTGCCCACCGGCCAAGCATCCCCCTGGAAGGGCCAGGGAGAGGACCTCCAGCAGGAGAGAGGACAGATGGGCTGGGGATCTGTGCCCCATGGACTCTGGTTGTTTGCAGTGAGTGGGGAAAACCTCCCACACCTCCCCAAACACCTGGGCTCACCTAGGAGGATGCTCCTCCAGCTTTTCTCCTCCTCTGACAAGTAGGGAGGAGAGCAAACCCCACAGGGACACATGCCCCAGGACTCCTTCCCTCCAGCTCCTGCAGTGCAGTCTCCAGCTGCCCTCCCTTCTCCTCTCTGCTCTTTCCTCTTTCTTTCCTTCTATTTCTGTTTCCACCATGACATCTCCTCCCTGTCACCTCTACGCATGTCCGTGTCCCCCCCCCCCTCCTTTTTTTTTTATCTCTGGATACCAAAGAAGATTAGACTTTCTTTAATTACATATCTGTTTGTTGGTGGTGTCTCCAAGCTTTGCCTAAAAGCCGCGTTGGCTCAGATGTTATTGCGTGCAGGCTTTCTGCTTGGTTACACTTGTTTATTACTCGTTCATTAGCTTTTTTACATTGCTGGAGATCTGAGCGACTCACATGGCGAAGGAGGCTCGAAGTGACAGCAGTAAAAGCCTCTGCTAGTGAGATTATAGCTGCTTGCTGGCTCAGATGGGAGAGATGGAGAGGGCAAGGGGAGAGCACTGCCTTTGTGCTCAGCTGAAAGGCCCCTGTCAGTGTGCGTCAGGCAGCCTCCTGGAAAAAAGGAACTTTCCAAAACCCCATGAGAACTGGTTAAATTAACCCTTTCCCAGGTGGCCACCCCTCAAGAGGCTCTGGGCAGGGGCAGGGGAGCTGTACTCTGGGTACATGTGCCTTTGTGTTTGTGCTCAGCACAAACCCTCTTCCCCCCGGCTTTACAAACAGGCTCATTATTTTTCACATCAGGACAAAAACTTCAAAATCTTGCAATAAGTTCAGTAGACGATTTCCAGTCCAGCATCAGAACAGCTCTGCCTTGTCCTTATGGCATTAATTCCCTGAGCTCGAGGTATGTAGATGTGGGGCATCCAGCACTGCAGACCCCTATGTGCACCCATCCGACCCTCATCTCTGTAGCCTCTCAATATGGTCCCTTCGTTCTTTTCTGTCCTTTTTCCTCCAAGAACCGGTGGAGGAGGAGCAGCGAGAAGGTGCTGAGCCTTGTCCTGCACATGGCTGGGTGCTTACTTACATTTCCAAAGGGTGACAGTGGGCAGCAATGGAGCATGTTTCAATTAAAACCAAATTCTATTTAATCGCGGAGGAATCCTGAATTAATGGAGCAGAGGAAACTAGGTGGTGAGGAGGCTGAAAGGTCCTAATCGACTTCTCCACAGCAGATTGTACCAACTACCTGCCCCAGGAGAGCTGTGTGGAGAAATAGCACCCACTGGGAGAAATGTACCCCTGGCTTGGCATCCCCCCAGGATCCCCGCTGGGCATGGTCATGGAAAGTAATGCTCATCTCCAAAGGCTGCACCCTCTGACTCACACCCGGGGTGTGCTGCAGCAGTGGAAGTCGTTAGGGTGGTCACTGTGTTTGCAGGCAGCTCCTACGGGCACAGGGGGAAAGAACCCAGATGTCCCAGGCAGCACGGCAATCACCCAGAGCCCTGCTCCCGGGAGAGGGTCTCGCTGCTACCACGGCGGGGGTGTTTACACTTAAACCTGACAGATGGGCCTGGGCTGTGACTGTTTATACAGCATCTCTGAGAGGCAACCAGAAGGCCCCCATGAGCTCCCAGTGAGCCCCCGCCTCTCTGCTCCCGGCCAGGCTGCTGGGCTCAGAGCTCCACGAGCGAGCGAGGAAGCACATGGTGATGGTGGTGTCCTCCAAACGCCTCCCCAGCTCATCCCTCCCCGTCAAACACTGCTGGCAGCATCGCTGGGGGACTTTCAGATGTCACCCCTGCCTGCAAAGTCCCCAGTAACCATCACCTGGTGTACCTCCAAACCCTTGGGGATGGAGAAGGGAAGAAAGCCTTGGAGGGGGAACAACCTGGACCGGACCACCAGCTCCTCTGAAGGGCTGTCCACATAGGGTTGGCCAGGTTGGAGCAGGAGGACATTGGTCCCCATGGCCAGCAGCCCTGCCCGTGGCCTGGAGAGGGAGCACAGGTGGTGGCTACGGGGATGTGCCTGCATCTGGGACGCTTGGCATGAGGGGCAATAAATCCCAGCAGAAGCAACGTGCCCTGTGCTTTGAGCAGGTGCCACGTGGCGTGGTGTGGCGTGGTGTGGTGTGGTGCCACAGAGCGTGGTGTGGTGCCACAGAGCGTGTCATGGTCCCACCTGGTGTGGTGCTATGTGGTGTGACATCTCATGGCATGGCATGGCATGGCCCCACACGCCGTGATGCCACATGGTGTGGCGTGGTATGGTGTGGTGGCCCATGGAGTGGCATGGCATGGTGTGTCACAGTGCCATAACCAAGCCATGGTGCAGCAGGAGCAGCTCTGGGGCGGTGGGGTCCCTGCTCGATGCCAGTCCCAAAGCCCCCCCTGATGCAGCAGAGGCTCAGCAGGGCTGACTGCCATTGCACACACCACTGTCACGCACATCCAGTGCCCATCCCTGTGACAAGCCCTCCGCAAAAAGCCATGCTAACTGACAGACATCTCCATGCCCACCTCGGTGGCCAAGGACCTCTCTCTTGCGTGCCAAGGACACACGACGATGGGCCCTGACGTTTTGTTTCCCGAAGAAGCATTTTGCGCAGCCTCCCACCCCTCCCCAGCAGCAGCAGCTCCTCTAATGAACGCACCCACTAATGGGCTGGAAGGGTTTTAATTGCTTCCCCATCACCCCCGCTGCCAGAGCCGGGCGCTCCAGGGCACACGCGTGAGAAAGGTTTCCTTTCACAACTTGCATTGTTCCAAAGGAAGCAGTTTTTTTTTCCCAACTCCTAATGAATATTGCAAATTCCAAGGGCTTGAGGAGATGAATCCTGCCAGGCCGGATCGCGCTCTGCAGAAACACTTTGTCACTAGCTGTTCTCATCATGCGCCCTTTAAAAGCCCGATAAAGTCTAACTCATGATTATGGACAGCTAATGTCTTCAAAGCCCACACCGACAGAGTCTCTGGTTTCAGGTCATGGAAATGCCACTGTCACTTCAATGTCTGAATGTCCCAAACACGTTGTCAATAGGGATGTGAAACGCCCTGAGTCAAGGGAAAGGGAGACAAAAGGAGCGGGGGGCGGTCAGCTGCTCCCCAGCACGCAGCCGGCAAAGCCTTTCCTGGCTTCACTGGTGCTCGCCTTCCCAACCCCGAACTGGAGAGGGGGGACTTAGCATCACCCGAAAAAAAGAGAAGAACCCCCCCTTAGCTGTGCAGCACAGGTGTGTGTTGCTCCACCAAAGCACTGGGAGATGTCTGGACTCTCCACTGGGAGATGTCCGGATGCTGCTTCTCCCTCATGGGTATTTCTGTGCAGGCATGAGATGCCATCACGCATCCCACACCCATCCAGCACGCATCCAGCATCCCACCCTGGTGCACTGGCACCTGGAAATTTTCCTGTGCAGTTGCCAGTCAGAAGCCAGGGTGATGGGCACCGTCCCGGAAAGCTGTTTAATCTGCACGGGCACAGGCAGGCTAATTGCGTGGGTGGAATACGAAGGTAAACACGGGGGGGGGATGAGCATGTTAGTAGTAATAATGACAACACGATTAAAACTAGAAGAACAATTTCTACCCAAGTTAGCATCATTTTAAGGGAAGCCAAAATGGACTTGGCAGCGCATCGGAATGAATCGCTAGCTGACTTTGCTGCCTCTTTCTTTTCAGCTGAGCTAAATAATCATATCGTTTCATCTCCAGCGGTAAGATGCTTCTCTAAAGAGAAGGGATGCAAAGGAGAAAGCCTCACATAAAGGTCAGGATTTACATGACCAACGCGGGGCTGTCCCGGGGTCGCTGTCGGCTGGCAGAGCACAAACCCTGATGCTGAAAAGGGCCAGGATGGCATTCCCTGGAGCAGGGCTTGTGCAGGCATGCGTGGAAGTGGGGAAGAAAGGAGGGCAGGGCAGTGGAGCGGGCACGGATGGCTGCAAACTGCCAAGCCTGGCCAGGGCAGGGCTGGGATCCACCTAGGTGGGAGCACCGCTGTCCCAGCATCCCTCCTACACCTCTACTGGGACAGACGGTCCCATCTCTGCATCTGGAGTCCTTGCAACAGGACGTTTAGACAACACGGGTAGCACCTGGGTAACAGTCACCAGTATCACTTGGCTAATCCTTTTCCCTTTCATAGTGTCAAGGCATCATATTTTATGACGAATCACTGTGATACTTGCTTTGAGCATATTATTGGTTGCCCTCATTTAAAATTCCACATATTTACAACTACCAACTGAGCATTAAAGTACATGGGAACATACTTCACGTGGTTGGAGGATGCTCGTATGTTGCCACCAATATTTACTAGCAACGTCTACAAATATTTAGACAAGTCAGTCAAACTTTGGCCCAGTGAACCAAAACATTTTGCCATTGCTGGAAGAAACATGGAAGAAGCCACAAGCCATTGACAATGATCACCCTTTCACAGCAGGGGAGGGCAGATCTGAAATATTGACTATTCTTATCCACTAGGAATAATCATCTCCACCACCCTGGGAGGAGCGAGGAGCTAAATCCTCCCAGGGTGTCACTGGAAAGGCCATGGAGAGTGGCAGAAAGTGTGGCCAGCAGGTCAAGGGAGGTCATCTTCCCCCTCTACTCTGTCCTGGTGAGGCCCCATCTGGAGCACTGGGACCAGTTCTGGGGTCCTCAGTTGAAGAAGGACAGGGAACTGCTGGAGAGGGGACAGCAAAGGGTTACAGAGATGGTGAGGGGCCTGGAGCATCTGTCTTATGAGGAAAGGCTGAGGGACTTGGGTCTTTTTAGTCTGGAGAAAAGAAGGCTCTGGGGGGATCTGATCAATGCTTAGAAATACTTAAAGGGACCGTGTCAAGAGGATGGGGCCAGTCTTTTTTCAGTGGTGCCCAGGGACAGGACAAGAGGTAACAGGCACAAACTTGAACACAGGAAGTTTCATGTAAACATGAGGAGGAACTTCTTTACTTTGAGGGTGGCAGAGCCCTGGGAGAGGCTGCCCAGGGAGGTGGTGGGGTCTCCTTCTCTGGAGACATTCAAACCCCACCTGGACACGTTCCTGTGGGACCTGCTCTGGGTGGACCTGCTCTGGCAGGGGGTTGGCCTAGATGATCTCCAGAGGTCCCTTCCAACCCCGTATCATTCTGTGATTCTCTGTCTGTGAGCTATCGCCAGGGCCTCTCACTTTTCCCTGGTTTTTGGGGATAATTGACACAATAATTTTCTTCCATGCCTTTCTCCATATTTTAGTCACCTTTAACACCAGGCGCTTTCCGGATAATTTGAACTTTTCGATCTCGTTGCTGTGTGCATTCCCCCAGCAGCCTTTTGGGCTCGGAACAAAACAAACACTAAGATTAAAGCTCATTTTTAATCTCGGGTATTTTTGGTAGTGCTTTTGCGCCACTGTTTCTTATTTCTCCTATCCGTTTCATGGCGATCGCATCATTTCAGAAAGTTTAAATGCTTTCATTTTCCAAATGCTCTCCCAGGGAAGCAGGAGACAGACAAGTTGTTTGAAAACCCTCAGTTATTCACTTCCCGGCTTTATTTAATTTTTTTGTTTGTTTGTTTTAACACTCTCAGTGCAAAATGAACTGCAAAGGACAGTCGCTCTAGTGGGGAGGAGTAAATAATTATAAACAAACAACAAAAAATATCCAAAATTTTCCAATACAAGAGAGCAAGAGTGAACTTTTCCATTTCCAGGGCAGAGGGGGTGGTGCCTGCGCACCCCCAGCCCGTCAGGGGGAAAATGCTGAAGCAGCAGCGTGCCTTGACACGCGTAGCGAGCAGCAAGCTCTGCATTGTTTCTGTACAAAAGGCAAATATTTCCAATGAAAAAACATACACAGAAGGAAATTTTTCCGCAGTTTCTGTTTGCAAGGGCACGCTGGGCACCGTGGCCACGGTCTCTCCGGAGACTGGCACAGGACTGCCAGCATTGGGGCAAAGCAGGTCTTTAGCAAACGTTTGTTTGACCATCTGAAACCATTTCTTTGAGGCATTTTAATTGTTGTACGGGGAGATGCATAGCAAAATCCTTCATTTCAATTCTAATACAATCAAATTTCCAGGAAGAAACAAGACTATTGGTTTCCTGGTTTGTGGGTTGATTTTTTTTATCATTAAAGGAAAAAAAATACACTAAGAGTAATAACTGTACATGGCCTCATATCAAAAATGCTTCCAGTCAATTCCTTTTGACTGGAATTAAACCAGAGATGGTTCAGTTTGTAGGCACAGAGGAAGGCAGCATGGGAGCTGTTCTGCCAGAAAAAAAAACCAGGTTCCCAGCATCAAGGGTGTTTCCACCTGATCCCATCTTTATCAAAGGAAATAATTCTATATTTTTGTTCACCTCTTGTGCTCGCTTTAAGTAGCCGAGAGCACCGAACACCTCTTTGATCCTAAAAAAGTCCTTGACATCCTTCCCTTGTCTGGCAGAACAAGGTGCTGCTTTCTGGGAGGCTGCAGCAGCGCTGGGGTAAATACGAATAACAACAATTATTGTTGTTGTTTTTGTTGTTGTTGTTATCATCCTGATCCCATCTTTATCAAAGGAAATAATTCTATATTTTTGTTCACCTCTTGTGCTCGCTTTAAGTAGCCGAGAGCACCGAACACCTCTTTGATCCTAAAAAAGTCCTTGACATCCTTCCCTTGTCTGGCAGAACAAGGTGCTGCTTTCTGGGAGGCTGCAGCAGCGCTGGGGTAAATACGAATAACAACAATTATTGTTGTTGTTTTTGTTGTTGTTGTTATCATTGGAAGCGGCAAATAAATGCAAAGAGGGTGTATTTGTTTTGCATCATCCTTTATAGTCGTCTGGAGACGGAGGGGTGAGAAAATCAACTTGCATTTCAGCCAGAGCTAACATCCAGGGAGTTTTTACCCTCACGGTGCGGGGATGCTGCGGTGGTACCTTCTTCAGCATCCATCCTGGGCCGGTCCCGAGACCTTGGGGACACAGAGCTCCCCCTGGACACCCCTCCCTCCTTCCCAGCCCCTCTCTGCACGGCGCCGGGCTGCTCCTTTAAGCAGTAAGTAGGTCAGTGGCGGGGGTCCTGCTCCCCAGGCTGACATGATCGGCGGCGATGAGGTCGCTTTCGCGCTGCTCCGCTCCCGCCGCGCGCTTGTCAGGAGCCATCGCTTCCGAGCCACGGGCCAGGAGCCCCCCTCACCCCCCCCTCATCCCATCCTCAAAGGTGACAGGGACCCGGGGTGAGGGGGGATGGCGAAGTGAGGCACTGGGTGGATGCAGGATGCTCCCCTCGCATGATTTACCCCCACCTCCTACGGCTCAAGGCGGGGGTAAATCACACCCTTTGCTCGTCCCCTTGGCCGGCGGCATCGCTTCTCCGGTGGGGTGGCTGCCAACCATTCATCTGCTGCTTCATCTCATTATCGCTCCTGCTCAGCCAGGGATGTGCTCTTGGGGGGACGGGGGGGGAGTATTTGGGTCAGTGGGTTTCGCGAGCATCTCCTCGAGGTGGCCTGGCACATATTTAGCATTTGGCGTGGGGTGTGGGGACCGGCTTTCTGCATCCTCCCAGCTCCAGGAGGATGTCCCGGGGCTGCAGCAGAGTCTTGGGGTGCCCTCGTGCACCCAGGGAGCGGGCAGAGAGAGGGTTTCAAGGGACAGACAGAGCCGGGGTGTTTCTAAACCCTCTTGTTTTCTTTTGCACAAGGCTGAATATTTTATCTGGCTGCGTGCATCGTCCCTGAACTTAAAAATAGCCGGGTTCCTTCCTGGCGGAGTGGAGCAGTTTGCTTTTTCTAGATTTATGGTGCAGATTTCTCCTTTCCCCTCACACCCAGTAATTGCTGCTGGAGACAGAAGGGCGAGGGGAGGGTCTCGTGCGTGGATTTGCCCGTCCCTGCACACCTAGAGATGTCAAGCACCAGTGTGCCCTCCGTGCTGATGCCACCACACATGTGACAACAGTGCATGGATGTGACTACCAAGGCAGCAGGTTTTGGCATGTAGATGTTTGCCATCTTCACTCAGTTCAGTTCATGGAGTTGCTCCGGTCTGGGGGGGCATTCAGCACGTCCCCTTCTTTAATAAATTTGCCCCCCTGTGAGTAGCCCTGCTGTGAGCAAACCCAACGGGCTGGCACAGTTAACGGGACACACCGCTCCATCTTCATAGAGCAGAGAAAGGTGCAACACTCAGTTATTAATAATAAATGGAGTTTTGGTGGTGCCTCCCGAAGTTTGGCTGCCTTTCCTGATCTATCCTATTCTCCGTGACTTGCAAATCAGGATGGGATTTCAGGAGAATAAGTTTTCAACTGACATTTCAGGTATTTCCAGGAGTCTTCTGTATCGTTATCCTTCTCTGAGTGTTCCTCACTGCTGTCACCAAGAAGGAGAGGGGACAAGCTCTTGGTTGCCCCAGCTGCAGCGCTTCGGGTCGAGGACCTTTGCTGATTATTTGAGTCACACTGGAGCATCTCCCAGCCGTGGAGGGGTGGGTTTCCCCCCCTGCCCATTAGATAGCTTGCACGGCTGCACCACACAGCCTCGGGGACAGCAGTCGCCCTAATTGCTCAGCCCTGGAAGGAGCGTGGGCTTTGCAGACAGATTGAGGCTCGGAGCTGCGGGCCAGGCTGGTTGGTTGAACAAAGTGGGATGCGATTTCTCTGCTTTCTCTCCTCTCTTGGAGAGATCGCTGACGGCTGCTGGAGCCAGCCCTGGCGATCTCGCCCAGAGGGACAGAGTAAGGGACATAAAATCTCCTTTTCCTGGTCCTGAGGAAGTGTTCGGGGCACTCACGGAATAGGGAGGAGAGGACACACCTGAGCTCGGGCAGGGGAGCAGAGCTGTCTCCAGCAGCCGCATCCTCAGAGAGACCCCCCTTCCCTGCCTCACCTCCTGCTTCCAGGCAGAGGCTGCCGGGGTGAGTGAGGAGCAGCAGCAGTTGCTCCATCCTGCAGTCCCAGGGCAGATGGCATGTGGCTCCTTGCCTCCTGCAGCAGCATTTATGGGACCATCTCACCAGAAAACGTTGGTGGAGGCAGCAGAGCAGTTTGCAGTCTGGGAAGCAGCTTTCCCACAGCGCTCAGGGTGAAGGGGTATTTGGTACCACATGGTCGGGTACCAAATTAGCACCGTTTTCACTTGTGCACTGCAAAAGTGGGAGCAAACCCACTCTGCTGTTGTGGCTTTTTTGCAGCCTGGCACATCCCCAGTTGTGTCCCCGTGTTGCACACACACCCTGCTCTCCAGCTTTGCATCCTGGCACATCCCCAGTTGTGTCCCTGTGTCACACACCCCCTGCTCTCCAGCTTTGCATCCTAGCATATCCCCAGTTGTGTCCCCGTGTCACACACACACCCTGCTCTCCAGCTTTGCATCCTGGCACACCCCCAGTTGTGTCCCCGTGTCGCACACCCCCTGCTCCCCAGCCCCACAGCTGCGGCAAGACAAGAGATGGGTAAGGACGTGTTGATGGAAGCCCTTGTGAGGACCCACATGCAACGCCATCCCAGTAACTGGAAGTGGCATGTGCCAGACCCAGTAACCCTCTCGCTCTGACATTTGTTGCCCCAGCTTCTGTTTTAGAGCAGTATGTTCTTCCTAGCAGTGCAAAAGCCCTCTCCTCAGCCAGAGGTGATGGGAAGCCTGGTCTGTAGATGTGCCTGTCCCCGGCTGCACCTCACAGTTGCTGCCAGAGCTGCTCTGACATTTTTTGCCCCAGCTTCTGTTTTAGAGCAGTATGTTCTTCCTAGCAGTGCAAAAGCCCTCTCCTCAGCCAGAGGTGATGGGAAGCCTGGTCTGTAGATGTGCCTGTCCCCTTTTTGTGGAAGCTCTGAGGTCCTGCTGTGTCCTGTGCATGGCAGACCTCCACATCCCAGAGGGGACGGAGGGATGGAGCTGGCAGTGCTGGGAGAAGCTCTGCAGTGGCACAGCATCTCTCCAAGCTGGTGCCCGGGCATCATGTGAAATAAAACAAAGGGTCCACGTCCCCTTGCTAAGCCCACACGGGCACCTCCTGGGCACATCTCCCTTGACCCAAATGTAGAATTTTTCCTTGCCCACATCACCTCCGGAGCAGCATCCCAAACCTGTGAGCGGAGGGGCACAGGACACCTTGCCCTGACAAGGATGGCACAGGGTCTGGACCACGGTCTTCAGAGCCTCAGAGACCTAAAACCCAAGGCAGTCCCTTCCACTCCCCTACTCCCCGTGAAGTTTTTGCTCTCACACTGCTGGAATGTTAAATACACGTGAACCCGGGCCCCACTTGTTTACAGGCTGGTGTGACCGGCTTCCAGAGTGCGTTTATAGAGAGATCCTTGTACGTGCTGCGCGTTGGTGAACTTTTCCCTTCCCCCGGCTCTCCCATCCTCCCCCCCCCCACCACATCCCCCCACCATACGGACACAGCTGAACAGCTACAAGATATTCATAG
>NW_015090995.1:2644028-2644415 GCF_001431845.1 Calidris pugnax
CCCCCCCCCCGCCACATCCCTCCACCATACGGACACAGCTGAACAGCTACTAGATATTCAGAGCCGTGAAGGTTGATAAACAAAAGTGAGATAGGACATGGCACCAGAAAGACCTCAGCTAATGGAATTTTTAAGCTACTTAATTTGGGGGCTTGTCAACCTTGACAGCAACCCTTTAATAAATGATGGTGGTGTAATTCCCGCCGAGTTCAGTAGGTGTGGGGGGACCGGTGTGTGTGTAGGGGGGGGTGAAATCCAGCTGGTTGGAGACCCCGGCACCTATGGGAGGAACCAGTGGCCATGGGGACGATGCTGAACTGGGGACAACCGAGTTGCGGTGGGTCCGGCTGAGCCACGATGCTGCCGGCGGCTTTCCCGGTGCTCCCC
>NW_015090995.1:2644433-2686799 GCF_001431845.1 Calidris pugnax
GAATTTGGGGGGGCGGGGGGAGGGGGATGAGCACCACCCACCTCTGTCTCTAGGGTGACCCCCAGACCCCGGTGAATGCGGTCCTAGAGTGTCCCCGCAGAGCCCAGCTAAACCAAAAGGCCAGAAAGCAGACCCCCACCAGCCTGGGGTGTCCTCAAAAAGGTACTGGAGCCATCACCGGGGTGTCAGGGCTGCCCCGGGAGGGGGCCAGCAGCAGGGGTGCTCCAGGAGGATGTGGAAAGACATCCCCCCCTCCCTGTCATCGCAGGATGAGAGACCCTGTGTGACATGGGGAAGGTGTCCCCCTCCCTCTGCCATGCAGCAGAACCCACTGCCAGCAGGGACCGTGGGGACACAGCCAAGCAGGGGGCACAGCAGGGACAGAGGGGATGCAGCTGGGTGGGGGGTACTGGGGAGACACCCTGCTCTCCAGGGAGGAAATGAGGTCGGGGTTTTGTGGACCCGAAGACTTTGCTGCTGGCAAGATGCAGGCAGGGCTCATCCTTAGCTGAATGCATTTAGAGGAGGATTTAATGGGTTCTGGCCTGTTCCTCATCAGTTCGTTGTGGCACATGCTTCCAGCGAGTGACTGAAAATCAGCTTCAGAGATGCTTTAATCCACACCCAGCCCTGGAAGCCCAAGAAGCCCTTTCCCTCCCTCGGACTCACATCTGTCATGGATAAACCTGCCCGTCCTCAGCACCGCAGCCTCGCTGGACCGGACTGGGCTGAAGGAGATGAGAGGTGGCACAGTGTGGTCATGCTGTGACACCCATCACCTCCCAACCCCGTCAGCTCCTTTGGAGGTCTTGCTCTTTTTTGAGGTCCTGAAGGCCATCTTCATTTCTGCTCCATGGGGAATGACCCAGAAGAGCTCAGAATAACAAAGGTGAAGTGACAAGGAGCAAAGCTGAGAGCAGGAGGTCCATGGGTTTCCTGGGAGTGGGAAGATGCTGTGAAAGCATTTTGGGCAGAAAGCAGCAAGGGGGTAGAAAACAGCACTCACCTCTTGCAAAGGGCAGGCACGAGTGCTGGCTGAGCAGAGGTACAGAGAGGAGCCTTTGGCAACTAGAAATTTGGCAACGGCAGCAGAAGCCAGGGCTCTGCACGAGGTGAAGCTGCTGAACCCAGTGGAGAAGTGAGGGGTTAGGAAGAAAGTATCCAGGCTGGGAAAGAGCCAGATGGCAGCAGTGATGGGGAAGCAGATGGGAGATGTAAAACATCCTGTACATCTGAGAGCACCGAGCCCCCTGGTCCTCTGGCTGCGTGGAGGGACACCCTGCAGCCATGAGAGCTGGGGGCCACGGAGCTGCCAGGGCCACAGGATCAGTGAGGAACCCACCCTGGGGCTGGCAAAGTGGCAGTGTCCACTGAGAAAGAGCTGTAGGGGACACTGCAGCCACTGCTGCCCCCAACGTCCCCTGGTCCCACATGTCCTATGTGTGGCCGAGCATGCAGATCGATGCCCAGATCGATGCTTGGAGGGCTGAGCTAAGGGACTTGCTTTTTGAGAGTCCTCCTGCATGGAGGTGGTGGCAGGAAAAACATGAACAAGAGACCTGGCAGAGGGAGGGGATGGACCCAACAAGGTGGTATAAAGCATTTAACTACTAGGGCTTGCAAAAGTTTGGCCGCGTCCCACCGAAACTCAGCTATCATCTGACAGAGCTCCACTCCCGTAAAACATAGAGGACGGGCTGGAAAAGCATCTCCTACATCCTTGGGAACAACCCCCTATGCCCCAAGCCTTGGGCCACAGAATGTAAAGCTGCCAACTTCTCATGGGTTGTTCTTTGCCTTTAACCCTGAAGCAAAAATGTCTCCAACTAGAAATATTCAGCAAAATTAGCTGAAAATCCGGACTAGGTGTGAGACAGCTGAAATCACATTTTAAAGTAAATTTCTCATTTCCCAAATCGCTCTTGCCTGCCTCCAGCAATGTGTGCAGGAGGCCCCCTGTCTTCTGGGAAGAGGGGAGCTGTTGAAGAGCCAGAGGACCAGGAGGGATCAGCAGCACTGGGACCCCTGTGCTGGGCTGTGGGGCTTGGGCTGCTGGGCCAGATGGCTCCAAACGCCGTGGGGTCACACCACGCTGTGGTAGATCCTGCCCGGAGCTGAAACGGCCAGCTGAGCTGAGCACTGAATCGCTCTCTCCGGAGCTTTATAGCCAGAGAAATTAATTTTTTAAAAGTCTCTCTATGATCTCCAGTATCTAGCATTTGGCTGAGAAGTCAGATGGTCTCCAGCCATCCGACCCCACGTCCAGATGGCAGGGAGAAGGCAGGGAGAAACCAGAGCCTGCTCCAGCCGGGGAGGACAGGAGTGATGAGACCACCGTGATTACTGGTGTCTGCTGGGAATCCATGCAGGAGCACGAGAGGAGCAGGACAAATCAGGACAGACCTGAACTGCTTTGAGGGCAAACATCTTGGACAGCCCAGAGCCTGACCTGCTGCTTGGCTCCTTTGCTTTCTAGCTCTCTGGAAACTAATAAACCCCCTCCTTGCTCCAGTCTGGCAGCAGAAAGCCACTGAGCACATCAGGAGTGGCTTTTGCACAGGAGAGCAGCACCATGCTGGGGTGGGCAGGAGAGAAGTGAAGAGGAGGAAGAGGAAGAGCACTAAAGCAGGGATAGCACATGGGGCGGGCTTGAATAGGAGCCTGGGTGGGCAGCTGGACCAGGCAGGGGAGTAAAACCTGGTGCATCAGCTACAGCCCCCATTACCTCCGATTTCCCACAGGGCAAATAAAAGCAGGGAGCCCAGGGAGCTGCAGGCCGGGCTGAGCCCCAGCAAACTCGTTTCATAAAAAGCACTGTGGGAGAGCTGGGTGCAGGTGAAGGTGCTCGTTGGGAAGGGGCCGGTTGACACCACGCTGCTCCTTGTCCTAGGGGTGTGAGTACAGGCAGGGCATCAGGAAAAGGTCCATCAAGAAATGGGATCAGCCTGGGCTGGATATCCCAGCCTGCCTGCAGCGCCCTGTGAATTTAACCTGGCTCCTGCACAGCCCTTCCGAGAGCCTGCTGAGCCTCCTCGTGAGCTCCCATCCCCATCACGTTGCCCTCCGTGGCAAGAATGGACAGCAAAAACCTGGCTGGAGCAGGAGATTGGGGATTTGGCATTTTGCTGCCCAAGCCAAGGTGTTGCCCAAGCCAAGGTACTGCCTGCTGACCCGTCGGGGAGGCAGATGCTGGGGGATGAGGGATGCTACAGCACACAGGGACCCCACGGGGCCAGCGAGAGCAGCCGTGGGCGAGCTCCCGTGGCCGGGAAACACTAGCACTGTGCTCTTAAGAGAAATCCAAACCCCTCATTACCAAGCGCCTCCAGCCTGCAATTAGGCATTTGCAAATACTTGGGACCTTGGGGGTGGCTTAATTATAATTTCTCTTATTTCCGAGGCGCAGGCACCCGGTTGGCACGTCGTGCATCCACAGGCTCCTCTCCTGTGTTTTCTTTAGGAGCCTCACCCCAGCAGTGTTTGCTTTGCAATCCCCAGCAGCTTTTCTCCTCTTCCTCCTGTTTGTCATAAACTTTCTGGAGATGCCAGATGGACATTGCTCATCTTGCAGGGGGAGGGAAAGCATGTGTCCACACTGGTGACGTGCCCAGGCTATCTCCTCTGCCATAGGGACACAGGGGACTTTGCTGGCCTGTCCCCAGCATGGGTCCATCCTCAGCCTTCCCGTGGTTGCCCGGATGGATGGCAGCCTCGCTGGGAAATGCCAGGCTCTACTTTCCCAGCCACAGCAGGTCAGAGCACTGGGGGAAGCAAAACTTCACCAGTCCAAGCAATTACTCAGGATTTTATCATTCGAAACTAAAAACAGAGCCTATAAATAATCAGGATCTCTGTCTTAATAGCTGCATTTCAGCGTATTTTTAATTATCATTTTATGAATGGGTGCATTAGAGTATATTTAAATACTAACTTAGCCATGCTGTTAATGAGGCAGGACTGTTATAGGCCAGGTCTGGCTATATATTACGTTGCTATATACATATGCTTCGACATCACATTTAAAAATTAGCTATTTCAAGCGTAAAATTATAATTGGTTTGTCTAATAAAAGGATAAATAAATATCTATTTAACTTCATTACTGTCAAAGGCAGGAGGCTTTTCTCCATTGTCTCCTTAGGGTTTTATGGCAGAAGAGCTAATTAGCTGTAATTGGGTGGATCCGAGGCGAATGAGGCAGGCACAGCCGCGGTGCTGGCTGGGAATGGGGCACCGGTGCCTTTCCCGGACTGGTGTCCCAGTCTCTGTGGGGACAGCAGACCCACCAGCCCCAGCGTTTCACTGGACCAGTTACCTGTGCAGCAAGACAGGACCACGCACTGGTTTGCAAGGTCACTTTGGGGTCCATGCATTGTCTTTTATGGTCCCTCTGCCCCATATTCCTCCATCGTACCTGGGCTGGACATGGGGATCCCAAATGCTGGAGGAGGCTCCTAGTCTCAGCCAGGGCTTGTTCATCCCCAGCTGGGAAGAAATCCTGCTCAGCATCCAATATGCATGTCCCACACCTCCACAGCCTTGATGGTGTGGGTCTGGAGAGCCCTTTGTGGCCACAGAGCAGGAGGAGGAGACCCTGGCCAGCTCGCCCCGTTGCTACTTGCCGGAGACAGAGCTGAGCCTGGCAAGGATGCTTCACACCAGGACTCAGTGAAGTTTTGGCAGGGCGGTTTCTGGCTGCAAGGGAGGATTTCAGTGCTTGCCCTGTTTCCTCTGCAAGATCTTGGGCACAGAGCCTCAAGCCTCTCTCCATCCCGAGGCGCAGGCACCCGGTTGGCACGTCGTGCATCCACAGGCTCCTCTCCTGTGTTTTCTTTAGGAGCCTCACCCCAGCAGTGTTTGCTTTGCAATCCCCAGCAGCTTTTCTCCTCTTCCTCCTGTTTGTCATAAACTTTCTGGAGATGCCAGATGGACATTGCTCATCTTGCAGGGGGAGGGAAAGCATGTGTCCACACTGGTGACGTGCCCAGGCTATCTCCTCTGCCATAGGGACACAGGGGACTTTGCTGGCCTGTCCCCAGCATGGGTCCATCCTCAGCCTTCCCGTGGTTGCCCGGATGGATGGCAGCCTCGCTGGGAAATGCCAGGCTCTACTTTCCCAGCCACAGCAGGTCAGAGCACTGGGGGAAGCAAAACTTCACCAGTCCAAGCAATTACTCAGGATTTTATCATTCGAAACTAAAAACAGAGCCTATAAATAATCAGGATCTCTGTCTTAATAGCTGCATTTCAGCGTATTTTTAATTATCATTTTATGAATGGGTGCATTAGAGTATATTTAAATACTAACTTAGCCATGCTGTTAATGAGGCAGGACTGTTATAGGCCAGGTCTGGCTATATATTACGTTGCTATATACATATGCTTCGACATCACATTTAAAAATTAGCTATTTCAAGCGTAAAATTATAATTGGTTTGTCTAATAAAAGGATAAATAAATATCTATTTAACTTCATTACTGTCAAAGGCAGGAGGCTTTTCTCCATTGTCTCCTTAGGGTTTTATGGCAGAAGAGCTAATTAGCTGTAATTGGGTGGATCCGAGGCGAATGAGGCAGGCACAGCCGCGGTGCTGGCTGGGAATGGGGCACCGGTGCCTTTCCCGGACTGGTGTCCCAGTCTCTGTGGGGACAGCAGACCCACCAGCCCCAGCGTTTCACTGGACCAGTTACCTGTGCAGCAAGACAGGACCACGCACTGGTTTGCAAGGTCACTTTGGGGTCCATGCATTGTCTTTTATGGTCCCTCTGCCCCATATTCCTCCATCGTACCTGGGCTGGACATGGGGATCCCAAATGCTGGAGGAGGCTCCTAGTCTCAGCCAGGGCTTGTTCATCCCCAGCTGGGAAGAAATCCTGCTCAGCATCCAATATGCATGTCCCACACCTCCACAGCCTTGATGGTGTGGGTCTGGAGAGCCCTTTGTGGCCACAGAGCAGGAGGAGGAGACCCTGGCCAGCTCGCCCCGTTGCTACTTGCCGGAGACAGAGCTGAGCCTGGCAAGGATGCTTCACACCAGGACTCAGTGAAGTTTTGGCAGGGCGGTTTCTGGCTGCAAGGGAGGATTTCAGTGCTTGCCCTGTTTCCTCTGCAAGATCTTGGGCACAGAGCCTCAAGCCTCTCTCCATCCCCATGCCCAGGCAGCAGCGGGTATTTTTGCAGCCTTCTTTGCCTCTTTGCAGCTGCTGGAGAGTCTGGGGGGTCTCACTGTCCCCCACTCCAGGCACCCTCACACTCCAGCTCCTCATCCTGGCTGATGATGGCTGCCCACACACTGGTAAAGGCAGCAGGCAAAACCCTATCAACGAACAGAAGGGATTAAAATGTCCTTTTTGGACAGTTTCTGACCCGAAGAAGGAGTTGCCATCAGCCCACTCAGGCCAAGCTGACCTGCCGAGCCCGGCTGGGTTGCAGCCCCAGTCTGATCCTCTGCTGCTTCTACTCCCATTCCTTTGACTTCCCTGCTCTCCCACAGCTCCCAACCCAGAAAAATCCCCCCTGGGCCACCAGGAGATGGAAGAGAGTCTTGTCAGATGGCAGGGGACCGTTGTATACAGCGATGCCTGTGTGCATGTGTTTAAATTTCCTTTGCATACATTATTTGACATGAGGAGAGAGAGAAGGGGGCCTGACACCCGTAGCAAATCACCAAGCTGACAACAAAATCTTTCCTTCTTTTTTTTTTTTTTCCTAAAGAAAGGGAGAAAGATGGGATGTTAATAATTGCACAGCCACCCCCTAACGATGAACGCCGGGCCGGGGGGAGCGCGCCTGCACGGGGGGCATGAGCATGGAGGACGTTGTCTGGGTTTTGCTTATCAGTTCTGCTTGTTGAGCGCGTTCCAGGGATGGAAGAAACGCCAACAGACAGCGCGGAAAATTAATTTTTAATGCCTTTTATTAGTGCTTAAGCCATTCTGAGAGGAGGAAATAATCCCTGTTTAGGTGGAGTGGCAAAGGTCTTGGAGGGCTGTCAGGAGGCTGAGTCACTCCAACTGCCAAAATTACCCCAATATGTTTTCCCAGTCCTCTGTGGAGGCTGAGAAACTTGGAAGCCTGATCCCCTGCAAACCCTGAGGTCCTGGGGCATCTTCCTGCAAGGCAGAAAGTTTTCCTCCTGTGAAAAGGGGCAGAAGAGCCTCCTCTCTCCTCTTTCCCACCCTCCTTCGCTGCATGCTACCCCTGCCACCACCCAGCATGGTGACAATCAGTGGCACAGGGCACGCAGGAACAGTGATGCCCAAAGAAATCCCTGCAGGTGGGATGAATCCAAACCCTCCTCACAACCAGCGCTGGCTCCTGCATCCTTGCTCACCCTGAAAACCAACCAGAAGGGACAGAGCCATCTCCGGGTCTGCAGGTCCCCTCCTTTCCAAAGCCACGGAGGCAGAAGAACAGGGCTGGGAAATTGCTGTCATATGTCCCCATCCCCAGCAGCCCCAGGGCAGGTGGTGGCAGGGAGGGGACCAGGTCCCCATCCAATTCTGCATGGTCACTGCTGCTGGCTGGAGGGACAGTGCCAGAGAAACAAACCCTGCCAGTGTTTCTCCATTCACCAGGCCCTGGTGAGAGCTTCTTAATGAGGAAGGAAAACAAATACTTCAAGGCTCAAGGAAGGGAAGGTTTTGAAAGGGAGCAGGGCCAGCCAGCAATGGCCAGTCTGTGGCTGCTAAAAATAGGTTGGTTTGCCTGGGGCCAGCACTCACTGGGTGATCTCGGTGATGCCATCTGGCTTCATGCTCATTACGGCATCCTCATTAGCACAGCGGGTACCTGTCAGGGCCAGGCTCTGGAGGGGACAGCCGTGCCCTGCTCTCCCAGGCAAAGCCAGCAGCCATGGCCAGGCGTTCAGAGCATCCCTTCGCAGGGGTCCCACCATCTCCACGGGGTGTCCTTGTCACTGCGAGCATCCAGCTGGGAAGCAAGACAGCCAGCCCGGCCAGCAGTTCCACGCTGGAGGCTCACAAATGTACCAACCTCTCCTGCCTGGGCTGAGACCCCCTCTATATGCTGCTTGCCCAAGGCTGAGCTTCCATAAGAAAATTTCAGCCAAAAGAGTCCAGCCGTACCCCAGGTTGAGCAGGAAACTTTTTTTTTTCTTCCATATTATAATTTGTCTTATCAGTTCACCAAGGAATTAACGTGCCTCACGCTTGAGAGCTGAAGGCTGCCGTGGCAGAAGGCTGCTCCGGTGTCAGAGATGCGATCCTGCACGAAGGGCAGCATGGGTTCGGGTAATTAAAACCTGTATCATGACACACGCTCACAAGAGGGCCGAGTGAGACCTGTACAAATGACTCCTTTTGTTCTTGTAAATGTATTCTTTTCTGCCATCTACTTGCCTTTCAGTCCATGTATTAAGCACTAGTAATATATTCTCTGCCCACTTCAAATGAATTTTGTCTCTGTGCATGCATATGTATGTATATAGATTATACACAAGCGAGTGTATCTCAATATAACATAGGTGTGTGGATGTATTACACACTTGCCCCAACACCTGGGTGACCTGAAGCAGGAGAGGATCCAGCTGGCCCATCTTGGTGGCCCCCATGTGGCTGCTGTACCAGGAGTGATGCTCCATGCTAGCTCCTAGCTTCCGTGTCCCCACATCCCTGGGAGCTAGGTTAGGGTAAGAGTGATGTGTGTGCCCACCTCCAAGCTGCCCACCTTCTCCAGGATCTCCTCCTGCGTGCCCACCTCCGAACTGCCCATCTTTCCCAGCACCTCCTCAGCTCGGCCGTTTGCCACAGGATGCCAGAGGAGGTGGAGGTCTCTCCCCAGGAGGAAGGAAGCTCCAGAGAGCCTCTTCACATGATGAATTTCAACATTTCTTTCCACATCCAGCCCAAGCACAAATCCCTTCAAAGCACCAGCCCAGCGCAGCAGAACTAATTTGAAATGTCACCGAGGTCAAGCCTGGCTTCCCCAGCCATTAACCTGCCTCTCAAGCTACACACTTAGTATTTATTTACATAGTCACATATTTATTTAAGCCCCCAGATCCTAGATATAGGAAGAGAAGCAGGGTCTGCAAAGAGGAGGGAGCACTTTGCTTGCAGGACCCCAAGCGTCTGCTGCTGTGGGGAGGCTCTTCTGAGGGGCTCCACGTCCAGAACAGGATAAGGAGGACACAGGGGGGTTCTTTACAGAATTGGTTGTTCCACCCTAGCTTTTCTGGTTGTAGTTTTCTTCAATTTGTTCCCATCCAGAAACAAAAAGCACAGCTTTCCCTCTCCAGGCAGGTCTTTCACAGGAGTAAATCAGTGGAAATTTACTCTAGTCAACAATGCTGATTTACAGGAGCTTTGAACCCCCCTGTATTTTTCCACCTTTGCTTCTGCTCCCTGATGGAAGAGAAAGTTCAGGGGCTGGGGGAATGTCTCTGCAGGTGCGTTTGCTGCCAAAGTTTGGCCATTTCCCTGTTTTGCATCCTGCTTCTCAGCCACCCAGGTGGACCATGAGACCTGGAACCCAAACTCCACCAGATGCTACCTCAGTTTCTGTCCCACTGAGCACTGTCCTTAACATTGCTGCAGCTTTGTGCTACCTGCAGATAAAATCAGAATCTTTTTTGCCCTGCTTACCATCACTCTGCCCCTCAAAGCCTTCGTGCCTCTCGCATCCCCCTCTCCCCAGGGATACAGGCCCTGCTTCTCCCCTGGACCAGCCTCATTGGGATGGGTGAAGACAGTCTGATGTGCACTACACAGGGTAGCACAGACACAGCCCACCGTGCACCACCATGAGCTGTTTCATGGAAGAAGAACCTCCTGAGAGCACCAGTATCTTTCTAAATGCTTTTCCACTGGGATGTGCCAATTAGGAGATTAAAACCTCCTGCTGAGACGTGTCTGGGACCAGCTGGGACTAGTTATGATTGAGTGGGTGCAGAGTGGGTCCCTGGGAAAGGGAAGACCTAGGCAGATGCTGGGAAGGTTTGGCTAAGCCAGCCTGAGCAGGACCAGCACATCTTTGACCCTAAGCTGTTGTGTGGGGGGTGCTGCAGAGCACCAGGACCCTTCCCTCACCACCATCCAACCTCCAGCTCGTGTCCAGTAGGTGCTCTGCTGAGGGGAAGGTGGGATTTTCACCATTTATTTCCCATGTCCCTTCCCCCTGGAGCCCCAGAGGTTTGGGCAGGTACAGGGGAGTGCTTCCATGGAAGGGGACTGTCTCCCCATCTTCCTTCCTGCTGGGTAGTAGCTTGTGAAACACAGCCTGACCTTTCTTTTTCTTTTTTTTTTTTTCTTTTTCTTTCTGTTCTCATTGCTCACTTGGCAGTAGCTTGTGTGCGTTGTGAAACACAGCCTGACCTTTCTTTTTCTTTTTTTTTTTTTCTTTTTCTTTCTGTTCTCATTGCTCACTTGCATGTTTAATTCAAGGCTGTGGAGCTGGCTAGCCTGTGGTTTAAAACAAAAATTTTTTTAAACCTCTGGCAGGATATTAAAGGAGTTTGTAGTAACTTGAAATTAGCAGGACGATCCGAGACAGATGTTGTGAACGAGGCAGGAGGAACTTCCTTGCTGTGTCTCCTCTCTGCTGTTGTTTAAAAGATACTAATTTGATGCTTTTTTCTTAAAAGCAGTCACCTCTGGGTTAGGATAATGAAAACCCATTTCCCTCTTATGGTATTCCAGCACCTCCTTTTCTTGCTTTCTTCTTCTTCCAGTGGGGCTTGCTCTTGACCCACGGGGCCACCGGCACGGGTGGGCACGGTGCCGGCTCCCACAGCCTCAGCTCCTCTGCTGTGCCTGGCTCTGCCTCCCTTATTGCTTGCTGTCCTCCCTGGACACTCCGGGTGACACAGAGCATTTGTCACCAGCTCTATTGCCAGCAAAGCTTTGCACTTTGGCTTTGTTTTTGCTTATGGGCAGGAGGGTGCAGCTCCCAGGGGAGGTTGGTTCCTTTGCTGAGTTAGTAACAGCAGCGTGTGTAGGGGATGAAAGGGAGGGGGGGGGGGAAAAAGCAATGAAAAGTGGGGCAATTCTCCTCTTTCCAAGCTTTTTCTCTGATGCAGTCAGAGGGAGGATGGGGGGAAGGATCCTCATAAGGGGTGAGGATGCTCTGCCTTTTGCAGCAGCAGTTTTGGGAGATCCATACCCGGGGGGATGCACTGGCTGCACAGAGCATCTTCCCTCCTCAGGCTGTATTAGTTCACCTTTCAAGGGTGCCCTGTAATCATAACCTGGCTTCAGAAGAGGACAGAGCTGGAGAGAGGAGGGAGGAGTGAGGCTCTTAACGAGGTTAACCTGCTGCTGCTCCTCTTAAAGGAGGCTGTGACAGGGCAGGTGGAGAGGAGCCTGGAGCAGCTGTGACAGCGGGGAGAGGGATATCAAACCCTGCCGGAACAAAAGACAAAAGGTTTTGAGGGAAGGAAAAAAAAAAGCTTCCTGTCAGCAAAGCTGTCAGTGGACGAGATTAAAGAGCACCTGCCACGTTCCCCAAAGGTTGTGTTACTGCTCTGGGAGGCAAGGCAGGAGGGAGCTGTGTGTGGAGCTGGAAATAGCCTCCCTTGCCGGCCACGTGCTGGGGCTGAAGCAGTGATGCTCTGCCTCTGCCCTTCCCTCCAACCCCTGTGATGCCTTTGTGCAAGCCAGGCCTGTGTTCCCCATGTCCTGCTCTCCTCATCCCTCCTCCTCCATCCTTTAAAGTTCCCTCTCTTTCGGGTTTTGGAGCCCTGAGCTCCGGCCTTGCAGCCCATGGGGCAGGCTTGAAAGGATGCACCAGCTCACAGCAAGTCTGGGGGATCCTGTACAGAGAAATCAGTGGGTTTGGACACTATAAATTGCCATGGGACCTGGCTCCAGATGTGGGAAGCTGGTGTGGCAGCTGGGAGCCCCTCCTCGCCACCCTTCCTCTTGGCTGTGTATTGCACTGCTTGGTAGGCTTGCTCTGTAGTCTGTGCAGAAGACACGGCTGCCCATGTACGCCCGTGTCCGTGGGCGTTTTACCCATTACTTCATCAGATCAGATGCGCCGGCGTGTCCAGAAATGTCATGCCTTAGAGATCCTCCACCAGCTGTGTGCAAATTCAACCTGACATCATTAGGACAGCTGGGCTCAGGCAGCCTCTGCTGTGGTTTTTCCAGCTGCTCAGAGGGAAATGTTTCCTGAGGGAGGTAGAGAGCATCCTCTTCCCCCCCCCGTGTTACGGCAGTGGGGTCTGGGGGGAGACACAGAGCAGATCTGCAGTGCTGCTCAGGTACCCTCCAGAGGTTGGATGCTCCGGTGGGAGCTTGGTGCAGGTGGGTCTGAGCTTCTGCTCTGGTAACACTGTGTGTTATTAAGTAAAAAGGGGCTGGAGAGGACCCAGGGTCACTGGCTGGAAATGTGCAGGAGATAATCCAAAAAGGCAAGTGTCTGTCAGCTGTTCAGGTGTTAGCAGAAGTTAATGAGAGTCTCGGTGTCTGATCTCTTGCAATCAATTCCACTTCCTATCACTCTGCGAGAGGTGAATATCCATGCTGCTGTGATGTTGTTAACTCTGGGTGACGTGCCTGCTTTCAGCTTTGATGCCAAAGGAAATTGCTGGATAACATTGCTGTGCTGCTCAAGGCAGGGCCGGGGGAGTAAGATTATTCTCCTGGATGGCCCGGCTCAAAGGGAAGGTTTCTATTCGAGGTACAATCACCTGAGAAAACAGTTCCCTCTCCTTCCACAAAATCAAATTGCCCCTTGGTTGGGAGAAAACGTGCCAAGCGATCAAGGAAGACGGATGCGGCCAGAAGCCTGTGTGGTGGGGGGATGCGGTGAGCTGACAGCTTGTTTACTCAAAGCAGGAGACCTGCCAATTTTTCTTCTCCGAGTGCAGGCTTGTTTACAGAGCCTTAATGCCGGGAGAGGTATCCTCGAACCCGTGCTCTGCAGCTGCTGCCCTGGCACCACCGAGGCCACGCAGGGTGGGTACCCAGTGCCCGGTGGGATGCTCCTGCCCAGAGAAGGAGCTGCTGGGGTGGGTGGGCAGGAGGGACCTTTTCTGGGGGCACTAAAGCCTCTAGAAACCTTCCCTTGTGGAAGAATCACAGAATCTTCTAGGTTGGAAGGGACCTTAAAGATCATCTTGTCCAACCGTCAACCTAACTGACAAAAATAGACACCCACACAACAAACAAGGAGCATCATCACTAAACCATACCTCCCAGCACTACAGCAACCCGTCTTTTGAACACCTCCAGGGACGGTGCCTCAACCACCTCCCTGGGCAGCTCATTCCAATGTCTGATAACCCTTTCAGTGAAAAAATTTTTCCTAATATCCAGCCTGAACCTACCCTGGTGTAACTTGAGGCCATTTCCTCTAGTCCTGTCGCCTGTGACTTGAGAAAAGAGACCGACCCCCACCTCTCTACACCCTCCTTTCAGGCAACAGGACAAGAAAAGCCACGTCCCTAAATTTTCTCCATGATTCTTTTCCATCACTAAAAATCTGGGATGGATTTTCATTGCTCAGCATCGGTTATTGCTTTGCCAGCCTTGAAATGAGACCCACAGGTGATGTGATGGGAGTCACTGTGTCACCTTCAGTTCCTATCGCCTGCTATCAAGGATGGACCCAGTGGGTTGAATTCCTGCAATTTTCCCTAAAGACGTGGAGGGGTCACTTTGCTCCCCTTCCTGCTCGATGGCATGGGCAGAGCCGGGGAGTGGGGTGAGGGATGGGCAAGGCACTGACGTGGTCTGCTAAGGGACAAACAAGCCCAAGGCAACCGGGATGGGGATGATGCTCCTGGCTGTGAGCTGTATGTAGATGTGAGGAGCGGAGGAGATGTGCAACATCGCACCCGGCTGCGGGCTCCTTCTGAAATGCAAATCCCTACACGGGGCCCGCCGGCACTGACAGCAGCAGCAACAGCATCTGCTGGTACAAGACAGCCGTTCTGTACACAAACCAGCACAGATTTGCTACTGGTTACGGCTGCAGGTGACGCTTGTATCTTTGATCTGAGGAGGGAAAAGCAGGCAGGTGGCTCCTGGAGCCCTGCTCTGCGCAGGCAACTACCCTGACTGGGTGGTGAGGGGCTGCTTGGGTGGCAGGGAAGAGCTGGCAGAGGCCATGAAAAATTGGGGAGATCGTGTCTATGGAAAACAGTCACTCTTTGGGACCTCACTGTGATGTAAAACTCATGCTCTGAAAGAAATGGAGGATTGGTGTCCTGTCCCCAGCTGGTCTCATTACCAGAGTCATTTTACAACTGCATGAGGTTTTAGCTACCTTCTTTAGAGCAAAGTGTTTTTACTTTAGCCTTTGAGATATGTGTCCTTCCTGAAAGACCAGCTGAAGAGAGAAGCCTCCTCTGAAGGTGGGTGACTGGGATATGTTTGTGCCAGCGGTGTTCAACCCTTCACTGGGGGTGTCTCGTCCCCACCTCTAAGGTGAGCAAAGGCATCTCCCCTCTTCACTTGGAGATGCCGAGGGCTGGAGAAGGAGAGCACCCCAGAGATGTCCATGGTGCCAGGGACAGCAGTAGGTATGCCCCAGTCTGCTCCTGCCTGGGACTCCAAAAGGTGCCTTAAATCTCTTCTTGTCTTACCCACAGCTCAGATGGCATCAGAAGCAGTTGCGGTGCCCGTGAACACTGATTTGTTTTGCACTTTGAAAAGTAAAATTCCTTCCTCTAGAGCCAGAGATCCCAAAGATAGCAGCAGTGTTGACTTTGCTCCTGATGGGAACAAGCTATTCTCCGAACAGCTTCAAAAACAATGATGACAGACAAGCTTGACCATTCCCAGGAGATCAGTGTGGCTTCTCACTTATCCTTACGCATCTGGTGACAGCAGCAAACACGTCTCACAAGCAAGAAAGGGAAGGAGCGTGGCTTTGCTGCCTGCCCTGCCTGGGTGGGAGGCAGGCTGCTTGGTGAGGAGGGGGCTGCAGCCCAGGTCCCTGACATGCTGGGACGGAGGGACTACAGCACCCAGAACAGCCTGTGACAGTCTCCAGCTTGGACATAATATCTGTACCTCCTTGGCCTTCGCTTTAGATGCTCACTTGGAGCCTGCCCTGGATCATAGAATCATAGAATTGTCCAGGGGGGAAAGGACCTTTCAGATCATGGAGTCCAACCATCAACCTAAAGCTGACAAAAACCATCACTAAACCATGCCACTAAGCACTACTTCTACTTGACTTTTAAATACCACCAGGGATGGTGCCTCAACCACTTCCCTGGGCAGCCCATTCCAAAGTTTAATAACCCTTTCAGTGTAAAAATTTTTCCTAATATCCAGTCTGCTATTGCAATCTTTTTCATGAAGAATGAATTCCCCTGGAACAGTCCTTCAGCTAATGGAGTTCTCAAAGAGAGGAGAGAGAGAGAGAGGGAAAGGTGCCTTTCCATGAAGTAAATCCCTGGGGACCCCCTTGGTGCTTTCAGAAACCTGCTCTTGCAAATCCTGCTCTGTGTGACAGGGGACACGGAGGTGACCGGTGGGACTGTCGGGGCTGCAGTGGGAGAAGGCACCCTTCTGGGAAGCGGAGCAGAAAGAAGCTGCTGCACAGCTTGAGCTTTCTGCTGCTTTGGATGATGCTTCTGATGTCTTTGCTTTTTTTGCTGCCTGAAACCTGTTTCTCTATTTGGCCATTGCCCTTCCTCCCACCCCTGCCCAAGGAAGAGCAGGTCAGGCTGCTCCGAGTTCTGCGTCTTTGCTGTTTTGCTGAGAAGAGTAAAGGGGGCAGGGGAATGAGGGGGTTTGTGCGCAGCCTCCAAACAGCCTCAGACTTTCTGCTCTGCTCTTCTTTACCCTGCAGGGTCTTGTTCCTCTTGTAAGCGCGTGTACTTCTCATAAGGTGCCTCCTGGCCTCAGGGCTTGGATGTTCTCACGGCTCATGTTGCTGTGGTCTCCTGAATGAGAGCAGCGAGGTTTGGGCTCGAGATACACGGCAATAAGCTCCATCTTGCCCTCGCTGCTGCAAAGGAGTGTGTCCCAGGGGTTACTGCAGCCCCCCTACCCACCCAAGCCCCCACTTTCTTTGCTTTGTGTGGTATGAGAGGCTGCAAAACGCTCTTTTTCCCCTTTACAAGCCGTTGCAGACCTGTTCTGCAGAGCCCTGACTGCCTCCCAGTGCCCCACGATCCACACCAGCCAGCCCCAAATCACTCACTCTCACTCGCTGAGTGGTTTAGTGGAAAACCCAGCCGGGATCATTTTTCTGTAGCCACGGGGTAGGTGGTACTACCTTAGATGGCACATTTAGTTTCTGCAGGATCCAACGAAGCCAAACAGCCCTCTGTCAGCTTTAAGAATTTATGAGACCTTTTCCTGCCTTGGGGAGCCCAGGGCCAAGCTAACGCAAGAGGAAGGGCCAGCAGATATAAATTACCATCAGCTCCACTGGCTCCGTTTTACCAGCAGAAAAAACAGCCCCTCAGCTTCACGCTCTTCCCACTGGCCACAAGTGAGCAATGTGTGGGTCCCCTGAGCATTGGCGCTGTTTTGGGCCCACGCTGGGCCAGAAAAAAAAGTTTGGGAAGTGTGTGTGTGGCAGGGAAAAATCTCTATATATGATCTTTATATATCTGTGTGGGTGTGTGTTTATAAAAATGTTTAGCAGAAGCCAGTATTTGATCCAACACAACCTCCAAGTGTTAATCATAATAAATGGGAAAGGGAAATAATTGCTGGTAATAAAGGAGGGAGGTGGTGTTGTGTCGGTGAGTGGCCGAACCCTGTGGTTGAGCCTTCTACTCCTTTCCACTCCCTCCACACCCCAAAACCATGGGGGCTGTCCCACTGCTGCTTTTGTGGCTCTTGGGGGGACAGCAGCCCCCAGCCCGCATTTGACCTTCTACCCCACTGTTGCCTCCCATTATACTGGGGGCTGGAGCAGTGGTGGTGAGTGAGTGGTGCCCACCACCATGTGGGCAGCACACATGAGCAGAGATCTCCTTGCTGCCTTCCAGCTCTCCCTATCCACGCCATGGAGAGGGAAAGCATGACCAAGCACTGCCAGAGAGGAGGGCTTAAGCATCTCCGTAATTACACCAGCTCCCCGAAGACCGCGCTCTCTTGAACTGCAGCCGTTACCCGATGATTCGTAAAGACTCTTTGGGGACTCGGAGAGGACCGTTCAGCCATAATTACCTTGGCTGCCTGCCACCGCCGGCCCGACGTCGGGTGCCAGGGGACCGCACGGCATCGCTCCAATTAAGCGATGGGAAAGCGCGCGGCGCTCGCTGCGCTCCCCGTTGCTGAGATGGGGAGGGAAACACAGCCCCGGATGAGCCCTGGCTTGGCCGTGCCACGGGGAGAGAGGGACCTGTGGGGGTGACATGATGTTTCATTCGTGTAACGACTCGTGCCTATTCCCCCCTAATGAAACGCAAAGAGCACCTTTCACTTTTTCCCGTTTCGGGCCCGTAAAATAGGGGCTGATGTAATTATTTGGCAGGGTGCTGGCAGCAGCCTGGGGGCTGACTAGGTGGCCCCGCGATGCCAGGTTCTCCCCTTGTCCCACATGGCACCCACAGCCCCACAGTTACAGGAGCATGGAGTGGAGGAGCGGGAAGAAAGGATGCCTTGCTCTGTGACAGAGGGATGTATAATTTTATCACACATTACAGCATTTTGCCCTGGCAGCTTGTCACCAGCCGGGCTGTTAAAGCTCCCTTGAAAAATGAGGGATCCATGGCAAATTACTGATTATAGGATAGGAAAGGTAATCTGGCTACGTGTGATTGATCGCTTTGATACTGCAGCGTTCAGCGCTCTAGAAAACCCCGGCGAGAGATGTAGCGATAGCACCCGTGTTGTATTAACCATACAGACGGCAGACAGCAGCACCAGCACGTGGTGATGGGGGTAGAGACAGCAGCAAGACAGACAGACAGACAGACAGAGCACGGTGCATCTGAGCCATGGCAGACGGCCGGATGGAGAGGCTTCATCACCTACGAGACAAGACGAGACGACAGACGGGAGCTGATAGTGTTTAAGGGGAGCTCCGGGAGTCCTCAGCACGTTTGTGTTTGGAGCGTGAATCACGCAGCAAGCTCTGCTGGTTGCTGCATCCCACTCTGCCAAGCTGCTCAGGTTGTCCTCAGTCCTTCTGCTTAGGAAGGGGAGGGGACAGGAAGGCCCATGCCATGGTTCGTTGGTGCTCAAGCACCAACTGCCAGCAGGAACCGTGCGTTGGTCTTCCCTAATTTTGCATATTTGGGGAGTAAGAACAGGGGATGGGAGGGCAGGAGCTGCAGGGATTGCAATGCTTTTGCCTGGCTGCTACATTACATCCCACCCCACCACCGAGAAGGGGGCATCGACAAGACAGCCAAGTGATAGGGCACCAAAAGAGGGAGCAGACCTCTCGGAGACGTTAAAATAAGTCAGGAATAAAAGGCACTTGTGGAAATTCAGTGTGCCGTTTCATATATTTGACCACACCAATTCTTAACAAAAGAAAACCCGGGCTCATTACATAGAAACATCAAACCAGCCAAGATAATTATCTCTAATTAGTGCTAATTTAAAAGTGAGGTCTGTTCTATAGCTGGATTGTTGCATATTTCATTAGTTCATTAGATGCTGAGCAGACAACGCAGATAAGAGAATCAGTTCATTGGGATGATATAAATTTCATCCTCCCTTCACCAGAAACAGCTTGGGGGTCCATCTTTGCAGCAGAAATTGTGTGCTGGGCCGCAGAGCCCAAACAAACCAACCCAGATGACTCAATGGTTCATCCTCTGGGGAAAGTTCACCTACGTGTGATTGATCGCTTTGATACTGCAGCGTTCAGCGCTCTAGAAAACCCCGGCGAGAGATGTAGCGATAGCACCCGTGTTGTATTAACCATACAGACGGCAGACAGCAGCACCAGCACGTGGTGATGGGGGTAGAGACAGCAGCAAGACAGACAGACAGACAGACAGAGCACGGTGCATCTGAGCCATGGCAGACGGCCGGATGGAGAGGCTTCATCACCTACGAGACAAGACGAGACGACAGACGGGAGCTGATGGTGTTTAAGGGGAGCTCCGGGAGTCCTCAGCACGTTTGTGTTTGGAGCGTGAATCACGCAGCAAGCTCTGCTGGTTGCTGCATCCCACTCTGCCAAGCTGCTCAGGTTGTCCTCAGTCCTTCTGCTTAGGAAGGGGAGGGGACAGGAAGGCTTTGACCGCCCGTGCCATGGTTCGTTGGTGCTCAAGCACCAACTGCCAGCAGGAACCGTGCGTTGGTCTTCCCTAATTTTGCATATTTGGGGAGTAAGAACAGGGGATGGGAGGGCAGGAGCTGCAGGGATTGCAATGCTTTTGCCTGGCTGCTACATTACATCCCACCCCACCACCGAGAAGGGGACATCGACAAGACAGCCAAGTGATAGGGCACCAAAAGAGGGAGCAGACCTCTCGGAGACGTTAAAATAAGTCAGGAATAAAAGGCACTTGTGGAAATTCAGTGTGCCGTTTCATATATTTGACCACACCAATTCTTAACAAAAGAAAACCCGGGCTCATTACATAGAAACATCAAACCAGCCAAGATAATTATCTCTAATTAGTGCTAATTTAAAAGTGAGGTCTGTTCTATAGCTGGATTGTTGCATATTTCATTAGTTCATTAGATGCTGAGCAGACAACGCAGATAAGAGAATCAGTTCATTGGGATGATATAAATTTCATCCTCCCTTCACCAGAAACAGCTTGGGGGTCCATCTTTGCAGCAGAAATTGTGTGCTGGGCCGCAGAGCCCAAACAAACCAACCCAGATGACTCAATGGTTCATCCTCTGGGGAAAGTTCACCAAATGCTGTATTAACTTTGAGAGGAAATAGAAAAAAAAAGAAAAAAAAAGAGAGAGAGAGAAACAAGCATTTTGTCAGCCAATGTTATTGTCTCTCTGTCTCTGCCAGAGCTGACTGAGAGAGGGGCTGGTCCCACCCTGGGGACCCTGCTGGGCAGGTACCGAGACCCTGGCCTGGCCTTGTCATGATGTTGTGCTATTCAACCTTCTTGAAGTACATCATTGGGAAGAAGACTTTGACCCACGCGGGTGACCCTCCAGGTCTGTGCACACCTGATGAAGCAGGGGGACAAACAGCAGTCCTGTCTTGCTCCAGGTGCTCCAAGTCTATCTGCTCTGGCCCTTTGGATTTCATTCCCATAACCAGTCTTCTTCATCACTTTTTCCATCTCTTCTTCATTATTTTTTTCCAGCTCTTGCCAGACCAGCTTGCACCAAAGCCAGTCCTTCCTCTGGCCACCAGAGAAGCCTCCCAGTGCCATGCAGGGTGTTCCCCCACAAAAGGTGGATGGCCAGCCATGAGTCTGGCTCCAGTGGTTCACTTCATCTCCAGTTTCCCTCCCCAAGGCAGGGCTTGGCAGCCACTTCTGTTACTGGGGAAACAAACAACTGGTTTGGGAAATGTTGGATTTTCAAAGCTCTGCTCGGGCTCGCTGCGGCGCTGGGTGCCGTGGGACTTGCAGTAAGCCTGGAGGGACAATTCAGTGACACATGCAATGATACCAAAAAAGGTCCACGTAACAATTTCTAACTCAGTAGAACTGTGCCTCCTATAGATCAGTGGCATCGTCTTTTGTAATAAACATAAATGCCAACTCTTCCCTGAAGAGCGTCTGGAGGAGATGGTGCTGTGATGTTGATGTGCTGCACACCTTCCCCTACCAGCTTCTGGCGCAGAAACCCCTGGTTTGAATCTCACAGTCTTGAACCATTTCCTTCCTCCTGCAATCCTGCCTGGCCCAGGGAAGCTGTGACTTATGAGATGAAGAGCAAAAATTGGCACTTACGTGATGATGTGTGAGTAGGAATAAAGCATTTGACTTTCAGATCCACTTGGAGACTGCAGGAAAATAACCCTTTCCGCTTGTAAATTCTACATGGGTGAGGATCCTTGTGAGACAATAAAATACTCCTTCTCTTCACACCGCAGGTTTTTAATCAGGTTAATCTGACTTTATGAAGCTTTCAGCTGCAACTGCCGGTGGAGTGAGGCCTGGCTCAATGCAAGGTATTGTCAAGCAAAAAAAAGCCGGGGAACTTTGAATGCTCAAGAAGTTACTGAGCAAGAGTACAGTCATTGAAGAAAGTTATTGCAGGTGTTTGAAGCTATAATTAATCTTTGAGAAAGGGAGGAAAGCTTCAAGTTCTTTGGAGGAGCAAACTTTGGAGCTGTAAAGCATTTCAGAAGAGTAAATTGAACGGGGATGAAATATGCAAAGAAAGAAACGCTGCCTCGAAGTGCAGTTACAAGCATCAGGTTTGGGAAATCTGGAGAGGAGATGGTGAGGAACCCCCTTTCCCCCCCTCCCCTCCAATACCCTGGAGTGAAGGAGCCCAGCGAAGGAACGCAGTGATGGGAAGGCATGGTAATGACTCGGTGGCAGGGGGAGGCTAATTGAATCATCCAAAAGTGCTATTTGTCAGCGTGTTCCAGGAGCCAGACCCAAATCCCAGCCTTGATTAACTGTGAGGTTCCTGATACCAAAATATTGTTTATTTTCAGAAGTGCTGGTGGAGAGGTTGGACAAGGCTAAATGAGTCCATACAAGACTGGAAACAGGAGATAGCAAATGTGTCACTGTAAACAACACCAGAAGGGACCCCAGGTACAGTACTCAGAAGAATCAATTAGTTAATGGCTGCCATTACAGACAGACAAGAATTGTGGAGATTTAATGAACAGTAATCTAACTTATTGATTAACCAGAAAGCTTTCCACTCTCACTAATGCTTACCTTATTAAGCAAGCATCTCCTTCCTGACTGGTCCCTGCTCTCCCTCTCTGTCAACTGGTGCAAAGAGCAGAAATTTAGGGAGCGGAAGATGAGGGAACCAGCTCAGTGACAGGGAATTGCCCAAGCATCTTCTCCATCCCATTCCCACAACGTTGTCCCAAGGGCTGCCTTGTTCCTTCTGCCTCTGAGTTTGCCCAGGCAAACTTTCCGCAGGCTGGGAACCACTCTCCAAAGCTGTTGTCCACCAGCAGCCCTCCTTCCTCCACTAGGTCTGGTTTCAGGAAAGCACTCTGCTCAAGCTGTGTCTGGGAAGTGACCACGCAACATAACGGCTGGGTGAAGTTGTCCACTGTTCACATATTAATGACCTGAGCACAAATCATCAGACTAGCCCACAGCAGAAGAACCTCAGGTCTGGTTCTTGTGAGTCTTGACAGGAAAATGGTTATTTCCGTTATTACTGCTTTGCCAAATTTTATTCTCAGCCACCCTGCCCCAAGGAAGGGACAGCAGGTACAGGCTGGGGAAAGAAGCTACTCCACTCCTCACTCCTACCATCCTCTAATCGATGGGCTCGTGCCTCCACAGGACACAGTCCCGTCTGGTGGGTCAACAGCAAAGCCAGTAGCAAACCCCAGGACTTGGGCCTCTGTTATTTGCAACGCTAATGTTAAACAGACAACCTCCAAGATAGTTTGAAATGTGGAGCTGGTTGATGTTCTTCCCTACCTGAGGGACCCACAGCTCTGTGTCTCCCTGGTCCCCATGCCACTATTCTTCTTCTAGGTGCTCCTGTTCCCCCCAGGGTATGGTATGGTCCCCCTGTATGCCCCCATTATCCCTCACTCTGTCTCTCCATCAGCTGTCAGCAGAAGTAATGTTTAGATTTCATGCTCAATATTCTTGATGCAAGTCGAACATCAAAACCTCAGCAGGGTGCCTGGGAAAATCTAAGCGAGAATATCAGAGGAATCTGTTTCTACAAAGCAAAAGAAATCAACAAAGGCTGTGTTTGGGGATTTTTTTTTCCTCCTGGACTATACATACAAACAATAAGTTTAGACTTGGGTTTCTTTATTATTATCACCCTTCCTGATATCAATCTCTCTTTTTCATTATAATAAATATTGATTTGTGCTGTTAGAAAATGACTTCTCCTATCTGCTGCTTATCTTTCTGCTGGGGCAGCACGGGGGACATGGACAGCAGGTTTCATAGTCCTCGGGAACAACCATTCAGCTCATCCCCACCACCCCTCCAGCAGCACTGGAGGGCCACAAAGCCAAGGGTCTTAGGAGACCTTAACTTATGTATTGGGTTCATCTGTGTGGAGCTGGGCTGCTGAATCACAGCTGTGATCGTGTGTATCTGGAGGGATGGTTAAAATAGTCCCCCAAAGTATTGCTTCTTTCCTCCGCTCTCCTGCCACAAGGCAGGACAAATGTCTTTATAAACTGCTGATGATGGTTTTTCTTGTCAGTGAACATGTTCCTTCTCCAAGGCATCTTCGGGGCAATGGCCTCGTTCCTTTGGTGTGTCTGTATAATTCCTGGCACAGCTCTTGTGCCACGTTAATTATCTTCCACGTGGCATTCGTTTTGTGCCAGCAGAAATGCTCTCAGGTTAGTATAAGAAGTGAAACAAAAATAGCATAGCTCCTTTCCCCAGAAGAGCTCTCTGGTTATACAAGATAGATCAGCAGAACCTGGAGCAGAGGGGAGGGTAATGCCACGGGCTGGTTTGTGCAGTCAGCCTTCCGTGAGCATCCCAGCAGCAGTTCAGCTGTAACATGGGTGTAGATTCAGAAAAGGAGACGTTTGGGAGAGCCTGCAGAAAAGAGAGTTGGTTGGGAAGAAAGCGCCAGGCAGATGGAAGGAGGAAGAGGAGGGGATGGAGGCACAGGGCTTGATCTGCAGCTGGAGGAAGCTGTGTCCTGCTCCCATGGGAGGAGAGCCATGGCACTGCTGTTTGGCCATCACCATCCTGCCATCCCCAGAGCAACACACTCACAGGGCTGGTTTTAACGTGGAACACCACAGCCAGAACCCCCATGACCAGGAGTGAAGGGACGTGAGGGTCCACCCTTCCAGCCAGGCAAAACCTTCTGGATGCTGATGCAGAAAATGCAATTCCAGCCTAGCAAACCCCTGCCCTGCCTTTGCTGGAGGCTGGGGAGGAGGGAGAGCAAAAAGAGGGGGGTTTGGCAGCCCAAAGCTTTCCAGTCTTTCCTTGGCATGAGAAAAGCGTTTAACCTCATATCTCAGTACTTCCAGGCTTAAGCATGAGTACAGCCAAAATAATTTTCATGAGATATCAACGAGATCTACATGAATAAAGTGTAACAGCATTTTCTTCAAATCCAAGGAGTCTTCTTTTAAAGCCAGAGCCTCGGTGCAGAGCACCTGCCAGCCTCAGAGCAAACCACAGGCAATTTCTGCTGGGGAAAAAAACCAACAACCCTCCTTGTTTCATTACCTATCTTTGCCCTTAGGTACTCTCAGGCTACACCTGAGCCTGGGGGGCTGGGGCAAGGGAGGGAAAACAATGGTGCTGCATTTAAAAAAAAAGTGATTTTTATCAGAAAGCTTCTTTTATATATCAGCTTTATTGAAGCGCCATCTCCCAGAGTCGTGGGGTCATGAGTTAAATCTCAGCTTTCAATTAACTAAAAATACACATTTCTCACTGGCGGAGCTGAGAACTTAGCCCAAAATGAGGAGAACCTGAGAATGTTTCCTCCTTCCCAGGCCCCTGTTTGAGGGGAGGCTGGCTTTGGAGACCTTGCAGCTGATGGTACAAAGTTAGGCAATTTGTTTAAATTTCCAAGAAAGCTTTTGGATGCTGTTCTGGGTGGGGGTTCGTGCTTGTTCCTGTGGTACCCAACTGAGGGCATCACTGTCCCCCGGTCCAGGCAGCACCAGCCCTCAGCTGCTGCAGGAAGGTCTCCCAGTAGCCTGGGCAGAGGGGACCAGGCCATTAATGAAGTTAATTGGAGGAGTTTCTCCCCTCTGAAAGAAACCCTCTGCCCATGCATCCATCAGGGAAGGCAGCCCTGTCCTGGGGCCCCCCGAGCCCAGCCCCTCACCTCCTGGGCCAGCCCAGGAGCAGGATTTGTAAGCTGTTGACACGGACATCCTGCGTAGGCGATGGAGGCTTTTCTATGGGAGAGCAGGCACCTCCAGCAGACGCTTTCACTAACAGATTTATTATTGCTGGTGAGGAAAATGAAACCATGTGGAGCCGGTGTGCAGAGCCCAAGGAAGAAGCTGGCCACTTGGAGGCAGACGGGAATTTCCTGAAAAGGTGAATATGGCAGAGCATTAAAAGACAAATAAATAAAAAAGCCTTGCTTTGTTCCTCTGTCTCAGCTGTGCTTCAACTTGCCTCAAAGCCCAGATAATATAGAAGCCCAAGAACTGCCCTAAAGGGCCAAACTGGAGCTCCATTTGGTCTAAACTCATATTCCTCCCAGCACCCGCTAACAGATGCTGCAGGAAAGGCCTGAGATGTCCCATAAAGAACACTGATGGGGCAATCTGCAGAGACAAGCTATTTCTACCCAGCTCCAGGGAGTCAGAGGATGCTTTAGGAGCTGAGGCAGGAAGGTTTATCTCCCCCATATTTTTCTCCTGTTTGCCTGCCCTGCAGTGATACGAGCGTTCCTGGTGAATCCATAGCACAACTATTCATAAGCGCCATTATGGGTTTTTATTTCTGAAGTGTTCTCGTCTGGAAGATGCAGAGAAGCAGGATCTCACCTCAGCTCACCTCCCTGCAGCAAAACGGGGGCCAAGATCTACAGCAGGTCACCCATCCTAAAGGAGCCCCCGTGCCACCAAGCCCCCCTTGGTGATGCAGACAGACAACCAGGGCACAGCAGTGGCCAGGAGGGTGGGCATGGTTTCTGCCCAGGTCTGAGCCTTGCAGGCAGAGGCTGGCTTGGCAAAGAGGAGAGCTGCCTCGTGAATTCCCCGTACTGATGGTATTTTTCCTGTGCATACTTCTCCCTGTGATCAGCTCTGCTCTCCTTGCCTCTTCCCCGCCTGCCACATTGGGCCCAGATGTCTCCTTTAAAGG
This sequence comes from Calidris pugnax, assembly GCF_001431845.1. Taxonomy (NCBI): domain Eukaryota; kingdom Metazoa; phylum Chordata; class Aves; order Charadriiformes; family Scolopacidae; genus Calidris; species Calidris pugnax. Next base: position 2,670,226 of record NW_015090995.1, read on the forward strand.
GGAACTGCAAAGTTTTGTTTAAAATAACACTATTTAAAAAAAAAAAAAAGAAAAAAACAACCTTTCCAAGATCCACAGCAATTAATCAACTCTACGTGCTTGCTCCAAACTTGTGAACGCATTTGAAAGCGAACTACTTGAAGTTTAGCGTCCCCCCACGCTCACCTGCCAAGCCCCAGCATTACGATTTTGGGTATTCCCTGCCAGAAGCTGATTGTGCCTCCCCGAAAGCAGTGAGTCAGAGCCGTGTCCTGGCCCAGGCAAGGCTCCAAGTAGGTGCAGAGGGAGAATCGCAAGGCGGGGGCTAGTCTGGTCCTGCATTCCTTCGGCACCGAGCTTTAGATGCTTAATTGGGAAAGTGGAAAGAGCCGACCATTGGGAGTGGCATAATCAGAGCCCTCCTCGCAGGCTGTGGCTGTGCTCGAGTGCAGGATGAATTTTAGGTCCCCAGACAATGAGAATGGGGTCCTTTTTCCATTGTGTATCCCTAAGTCTGAAGAGAAGTGGCCAAGGCAGGAGGGGGATCAGCCAGCTGGTCTGCAGTCACCAGTCAGCTCATGATTCTGCCCTTGTCGTACCACTGCTCTGGTGGCTTCCATCAAACAGCCCTGTTCTGCCTCTTCCTCTCATGTGTCCTCCCTAAAATATAGCCCTGCACACACTGTGATTGTGGGAAACAGAAGAGAGCTGTGGCTTCCTGGTGCCCGTGTCTTGCAGGGCTGCCTCAGCATCCCGATAGGCAAGAGGCTCCTCATCCTCATCCCCAGGGGTGAAGGCCTGAGCTCACCAGCTGCGGCCCCATCTCAGCCCAGGACAGCTTCTCAAGCCCTGAATCTCTAAACAAACTCCCCTCCTCCCCTGACCCACTCCCCACCCCCTCCCGCCCTAAGTTTTAATTTATCAGGAGAATTATTAAAACAGCCATTTCTCAGCTGTCTAACGTTTCAAACCCCTGCTCTCATTCATCTGATAAATATTTACAGAGCTTGACATTGTCTTCAGCTCATTCCCTTCTGCGCCAAACAATTCCAAACACTCACTTCCCTTCTCCTGCGGCTCACAGAGCGGAGCTGCCCGCCCCAGCACGACCAGCCCCATGTGCTCCTGCCTGCACCCCTCCTCAGGGGCATGAGAAGAGGGGGAATTACCCATCCCTCCTTCAGACTTGCCCCCTCTCCCACTGCATGGACTGCCAGGGGTGCTGTTTGCTTATAGCCCAAGTCCCCTGCATGGAGCATGTTCCCTTCAAAACAAGTCCCCACACCTTGGTCAGGCTGTCCCCGTGCCTTGGCCAGCAATGGTTGCTCTGACTCCATCCAACTCCATCAGTGTCACCAGCTTCACACCATCCACCCGTCCCTGGCTGAGCCATTGGCCCCCGACTCGCTTGTGCCACATCACGGAATTGTTGGAGTTGGAGGGGACCTTCTAGAGATCATCTAGTCCAACTCCCCCGGCAAAGGAACGAGTGTGGGGTCACCTCAGCGAGTGCCAAGGGGGACATTTGACTGTGATTTTTTTTTTGCCCAGCTATCTTTGTCACAGCTGGTTCCCTGGGGAGCACAAAGTGTTGTCAGCAAAGGGATACACAGGCTGGCACAGGCGTTTCGAGGATGCTGACCTCTGAGATGCCCGGCTGTTTGCATAGCAGGGGTGTCACACAGTCATAGAAGATACCCACTTGGGTCCGTGTGAGTTTTCTTCTCATTCTGCCACTCATTCTCTCACCACTTGGGACCTGCATCCAAACATCCGCCAGGAAAACAGCACATTTTCAGGGGTACACATCTCTGGTGAGAAGTGCTGAGTGGTTTCTCAAGGACCCTGAGGTCTCCAAGGAGGCTAAAGTCTTCTTAACTCAGTCCAGTGGGACAACGATACCTCCCAAGGACCGTTCACACCAGCATCTCCACATGTGAGCCCCATATCCGTGCTCACCCCATCAACAGCCTGGCTGGTGAATAGGACCCCCAGGGGGGCAGAGACCTGCCCTTCCCACCCACCCTAGCACAAGGAAACCAAGATCATCCCTTCACCTTTGAGGATGGGAAGTCGCATCCTTGCTCCACCGCAGCCTGTCAGTCGCCTCTCCGGTGCTGGGGAACCTGGGGTAAACTGGTGGGAGCATTTCTTGATCAAATCTGTTTTTTTGTCTGAATACAGGATTTCATCAGAAGCGAGAGCCCCTGTGGAGGCACATTGATTTTGATGCCATTTTCAACAGGTTAGGTCAAGGACTCTGCGGTCACCTCCGAACGGAGAGAGGGAGGCAGATGCTCACAAATCAAAACCGCAATTCTTCTGATTTGGAAATGGATGTTTCAACACCAGCCCATTTTGCAAGGCCTTACAGGAGGCCAGAGTTTGTTTCCAGCAGAAAAAAAAACAAAAAAACAACGATCAATTTCAAGCTCTTGAAATTGTCGAGAAGCAGAATTGCCATCCCCTGCCAGTTTGATCGTAACACAATAATTTCTTTCCATGCATTTTTCAGGTTAGAGAGATGAAGCCTCTTCTGCTGCTGCTTCTCAAAATGTTTTCACAGGTCCACATCAAGGGTGGAAATGCTGAGGGGTTATTCAAGGAGCCTGAGGTCCCCGAGGAAGGGAACATCTCCTTCAGACTGCACAATGGATTTCTCAGGCAGGCCCAAAATTCCTCCAAGAATCCTACCAAATCAATCAGTGGCTTTTAAAAAATACACTTATTGTTTATCAAGGGGGTTTGGGGTTTTTTGGTGTTTTTCTTGCAAACAGGTTTGCTGAAATTCCACTCCTCTTATTCCTGGGACCGTGCAGTGATGTCTCTGCAGAATTAACAAGGAATCTTTCCCAGCCTTGACAAATGGCTGTGCCAGCCTGGAACTGTACCAGGGGAAAAGGAGAAAAAGGAGAAGGAGAAGGAGAAGGAGAAGGAGAAGGAGAAGGAGAAGGAGAAGGAGAAGGAGAAGGAGAAGGAGAAAGAAGGAGAAGGAGGAAAAGGAAAAGGAAAAGGAAAAGGAAAAGGAAAAGGAAAAGGAAAAGGAAAAGGAAAAGGAAAAGGAAAAGGAAAAGGAAAAGGAAAAGGAAAAGGAGGCACCACCTTCTTTGACCCCCTCTTTTCCCACTTGCATGTACCCAGAAGTCTGTCAAGACCTGCAGCACAAACAAGGTTGTGACAGCTGCTGCAGGAGACAAAGTGCAGAAGTAGGGGCATTTATGGGAGATTTTTTATGTTTTTATAAATACTGGAGGGCTTTGGGAGTTTACGTTTCACTGACCAGCCCAAAGAGCTGCAGTTCAAAACCCTTGAGAAGTGCTGGGGGTTCTTGCCCACGTTGCTCTGAGGGGCTCTCCCAGCCGAGCTCAGGACAGGGCTCTTGGACTACGTTTTCCAGATTTTGGAACGGGAAGTTGGGCTGGATCTTTTTTTTTTTCCAGGCATTCATGCGTGGTGAATTGTTAGCAGCAAACCTTAAATTCTCTGTCTTCCCTTACAATAACTAAATAAATGCCACATGCTGGCAGCTCCCCACAGCCCAGCCATGACGTGTGTGTTCATTATAGATTATCCGGTACGTCTAAGGCACTGAGCGACGGGGAATGTCGAGGAAACCCATGACGTTTCACTCGCTTTCAGGAATGTGTTCTGTTATTACAAAAGCAGAGCGTTTTTCTTGAGAAAGCATTTCCATTTTGGGATCAGGCTTAGCTTCACCCTTTTCCAGGGGGAAGGCAGGTGTGGGGCACCCCCAAGTCCCACCGTGCTACCCCAATGTGGGGCCATTTTTGGTTCTTCCTACACTCCCCACCCGTTCCCCGTTGCAGGCTCCACTGCCTTTCATCCCACACACAGTTTTTCTGGCTGAATTAAAAAATCCCTCCTCACCCCTTCCTCCCCTCACCGGCCCCCCGGCTGTGCTGGGGGGAACCCATCTGCTTGGAGCTGGGGCTCATCCGGGGCTGTGGGTGAGAAAATTAAAAATGAAACATATTTATGACCAGCAGCGGAACTCTGACCTTATAATAAGGGGATTAGGGGGTTTCCAGGCGGATATGGTGGGGGGGGGGCAGTGCTCAGTGGGCAGCACTGCCCTCTCACCATACGGGTTTCCCTGCAGAGAGGCTGCCTGTCTTGCAGGGCTGGGGTTGGTTTATTGCTTTAGAGAGACACAGGTTTGCTTTTAAGGGGGTGTATGGAGAGCCACAGCACCCCACGCCTGTGGGGTGCAGCTCTCCCCCAGGGAGGAGAGACCTTTGCCCACTCTGAGATGCTGATGGTTGCCCCTTCACCAGCCCACAGCACCCTCTGGGGGTCCCAGCCCAGGACCCCTAGTCACTGACCACACTGTCTACACTGCAGAGAAGGCAAATGGGGAGCTGCAGCCCCCCACATTGTGTTCCTGCCTTACTCACCATCCCTCTTCATCCATCCCCAGTGCCTCCAGCACCCTTAGCACTCAGCCGTGATATGACACTGCGCTAGAAGGATGTCTGTTGAAATGTGGCTTGGACCAGAAAGGTAAACCCATATGTCAGCCTATCATCAGCCTTTCCACCCGCCTGGCAAGGTCAAAGCTTCGCCAACAGCCAGTGTGTCAGCATTGTAGCACTGCTCCTCTCCCTCTGCCCGGTATCACCCTGGGGTTTGCTCTGGTTGCCCTCTCAGAGCCCATTTGCTGCTGGGCATGGAGTTTTTGTACCTTCACAGCTACTTTTGCCACCTGGTATCTGCAGGCGAGGGAGAAGGCGTGTGAAGCTGGAGGATTCATTCATTAGGCATCATGCTAAAGACAAACCCCACATGGTTTATCTGGCCAGCACAGAGGAGACAACTGTGGCTTGGCTGAGCCCAGGCAGCCCCCCGAGGAGCCCCATGGGGGCTTGGGGCAGAGTCCCTGCTTCTCAGCCCCCGTCCCCACCAGCCTTTGCCCGGGAGATTTGCACAAACCCTGTCCCTTCAGATGCCGACGTCTCCTGTAGGCTTCGCTCCAAGGCACGTTGTCCAACACCAGCTCCTGTCATTCTCCCGCTGTAATTAACTTCAGATAACATATATAACCCACTCACTTACACTTACATCCCTCACACTTATATCTATCTGCTTGAAAGGCTTGCCTGGCCATGTGATTGACATCTAACAAGACAACTGTGGAAACAAAGCCATCAATTGACACATACAGTTTTTAACTGCAGATTGGTATTTGCAGCACTAAAGTGATGTCTCATTACTCTGCTGCAGTGATCTTGTTAAACGCCAATTTAAACCCTGATCACAAAAGAGTGGAGCCCAAGATTCCAGCCTGAGGAGCGATATATTGCAGGGAAGAGAAATCTGCAGTCTGCCCTGTAGTCCTTCACTGCAATGCCACGGAGAGAAATGAAAAAGGCTTTTTTATCTTCTCACCTACCCTCCACGGGCCAATACAGGCCTGTGCATTAACCTCTAGGGCTTCCTCCAGTCTAAATTTAAATGGCTCAGGATTTCCATCACTCCCCTTAGGATACTCAGCTGAAGTCTACGGAGTTGTTCTGCTCTATGAAGGTTTCCCTAGGAGTCAGCCTAAATACCTAATTTCTTCCCCCTTTCTCCTAATTAGAGCTAGCAAAATAATGAGAACTTTATTTAAATAATGAGAAATTATCCCAAGCGAAGATTTGCACACAAAAATTCCGTGCGGGTTTGTGGGGAGCACGTGTGTGCCACGGACAATGTACGTGACACCGAGATGGATGTGTTATCCAGCTGGCCCTGCTCAACTCTACTCCCCAAGGACCTTCCCAAACTTTTTGGTGCTTATTCCCTTCCAGCCCTGAGAAAAAACCTTTGGAGATGTTTGTTCAGCCCTCCGGAGGCTTGCATGTGTCCTGGCATGTGTCTGAAGCTCTTCTCTCCTTTTTCCCTGGTCCATCACTGCTCACCCCAGCCGTGTCCTCCTGGAGAAGAAGGGTCCTTGCCTGCCTGGGAGCCCACCATAACACCCAGCGCAGGCAGAGAGCTGTAATGCTGCAGGGAGCAGCACCTCTGCCTAGAGGGCAATTTAGTCCCTGTCATGGAAAAATGCCTTCAGAAGAGGACCGAGCAGGATATGAATGCATTGCAATCCACCACGTGCTGCCCTGGAGTGGAGAGAGTCTGTGGAGACTTCGCTTATAAGCCCCTCTTTCAAAGGGTTTTATTACATACTTAGTCATAAAACGTTGCCTGGGGCTGACTTGGCAAACGGGGCCTCGGCCCGGAAGCCAAACCCTTTTCATTTTTTAATAACATTTCATGAAAATCCATTTGGCCCTTTGTAACTCGGACAGGTGGGAAAACAATAGAGCTTTCTATTTCCAGCCCCTCTCGCCGGCCGGGCCACTTGCCCAGCGGTCTACGGGCCGCTCCACGCGTGCAGGGATCCCCGGAGCAGCCTCAGGTGATGATGTTACCGTGCTGGCTCCAGTGGCAAGGAACATTTTGGCACAGCCCCCCCGTTATTAGGGAGGATGTAAGCACTGCACACCACATCCCAGTCCCCATGGCCATCTGCTGGGAGGTTGGGCTGGTTTATCCAAGGGTATGGGGTGCATGGGGTGGGATAGTTGATGACAGCCCCCACTGTCAAAGCACTTCTCACACTGTGATGTCCCATTTCTCTGCCCTTGTCCCCAGGTCGGGTACCCATATTTCCACCGAGCCCTTCCCTCCAAGACACATCTGGACACTCACACTTGAGTCACCATCACAAATGCAAGAAGTGCTGCCAGCATGGTGTGTTCTAGGGAGAGAGGTAAAACCTGAGCCCCCACCTAGGGCATCTTCCCCTCCCTTGGCAGAAGTTCCCATCTATGACAGGGTCAGCAGCTCAGAAAAGCTGTCACAGGGGTGAGGGGTTCCCCTGGTGCAGTAAGAATTAAGCTGTTTGTTGGGGCAGCCATGCAACCAACTCCCTGCAACTTGCCCTTCAACGAGAGTCTGTTCAGTCCTCCCTCTTCTAATATAGAATCATCTAGGTTGGAAGAGACCCTTGGGATCATCGAGTCCAACCATCTACCCTACTCTACAAAGTTCTCCCCTACACCATATCCCCCAACACCACATCTAAACGGCCCTTAAACACAGCCAGGGATGGTGACTCAACCCCCTCCCTGGGCAGCCTATTCCAATGCCCGACCACTCTTTCTGTGAAAAATTCTTTCCTGATGTTCAGTCTAAACCTACCCTGTTGGAGCTTGAAGCCGTTCCCTTTCGTTCTGTCCTTTCCCAGACATCTTCCCTTCCCTCCTTCCCCAAACCCAGCCTTCAGCCCTCTCCTGGAGGTGGGCAGGGTGCCCTGGGCTGTGCTCATCTCCACCCTGCCTCCCCTTTGAGATGCACCCCAGGCTGCAAATCACCGAATCCACGTCCCCAATCCTGACACCTCCCACACGGGCACTGAGCACCCCCCATTCCCCACACTGGCTGGGTCACCCGAGGATTGAGCTGCCCCAGGGGAGGCAATGGAGAGAGAGACCTGCAGCTGCCGGCAAGGCGGACATAAAGTTCAAAGACGTGTTAGATGGGTCTCTTGGCATCGGGCTCTATTTTTACAGCTTGTACGTTAATGCTACCAAAGTTTAAACAATTGCAAGGGACCAGCAGCTTTGAAGGGAAAGAACATGTCAGGTTTAGTGCAGCCAGCGTGTGCCGGGCCCCGCACGGGGGGGATTTACTGAAAGCCCCAGCAGAAAAGCTCGTGGTGGGGTGGTGGTGCAGTGGGGTGAGGTCCCAGGGAGAGCTGGTGGCCCAGTGTGGGGACTGGGGACAGCCAGAACGACCAGGCAGAGCATGGAGGGAAGGGGCAGTGCCTGCTGCCTGCATCCCAGGGAAAAAAGATGCCTGGAGCAGGGAAAGCAGCAGCCCTGTGTTGAAGGAGCAGGCAGTGACCCTGGAGGGGCAGGGGGGACACGACCCCCCTCACCAGCTACCACTCTGCTCTGCCTGCATCTCTGCATCTCCTTTAGTGCTTGCAAAATGCTGTTGCTCGAGCATCGCTCCTCAGAGGGCTGCAGGGGCAGTTTAATACCAGATCTGTGTTTGAAAGGTTGGAGTTATGAGTCTGTCAGCATTTCCATTACAGGGCCTGATTAATTTGGGGGGTATGGGGTAGGGTTAGGAGTTGTCATTCCAGATGTGAATTTTTGTTTTAATTCCTCTGAAAAAAAAAAAAAAAAGGTTTAAATCCTTTAACTTTGTGTTTTCCCTTTCAAAGGAAAGAAAATATGTGCCGTCTGGGTCTGTTCTGGTTTTGCTACAGAGCTCCAAATGCTGTTTGCCAGGTTCATGGCCATAAGTGTTTTCATTCGAGCCAGGTTCACTCTCTGTCCTTTATAGATTCACCCCGATTTCAGCCTGGGGATCCTAACCAGCATACCAGGGGATCTGCCTGAAAAATAGCCCAGCCTCACGGGAAGGAGCTGCTCAGCTCTCCCGCTGCTGGTAGTAGCAGTGCGATGCTGCAGCAGAGCAATGGGTACCATTTCCCAGAGAATAACCTAGGGCAGAGGTCTGGGGACCCCCACCAGCATCAAAATCCAGCTACTCTACAAGCAGAGAGTGGGGTCAGTCTTTTGCAGCACCCAGTTATCAGGTGCCTCAGCAAGAGCACTCCGAATTCCATATCAAAGGCTCAGGTCTTTGCTGAGCATCACCTCGTGGGCATCCCCACCGGGCAGTGGAGAGGTTGCCCATCGTGGAGGCAACGGTGGCCAAATGGTCGAGGCGAAGCTAAACAAACTAAAATTTCGTGCTAGAGGAACGTTGAAATGCATCAGATTCTCACCGATGCTCTAACCTTTCTGAAAAGCAATTTTCCAGCACGGTATATTCAAGATTGGAAAAAAAAAAAAAGAAAAGAAGCCAAAGCAATGGAGTTTCCCCACCAGGGAAATGCAGGTTTCCCCTTCTTCATGCTCAGAACATCGGTGTCTCTTCTCTGCTGGGCAATGGGTGCTCCCTCCCCCCTGCAAACTGCTAATTCCCCTGCACCTCCTGCTGTGCTCCCCATCACACTCAGTTCTTCATGTTAATTCTGTCCTAGAGAGGAAGCTTTTTCTGTTAGCACTTATGTCTTTCATCCTCTTAAATGCTCCCTTGACACCTATTCCTTGTTTTTACATCACAAGAAAAGATAGGGACAGGTACAGCTAATTTAAATATTTATATTTTCTAAAGCACCCTGGAGCTGGTGTGCCTGTGCCGTGTTCCCCCTCACCGATCACAAACAGCCCCAGAGGAATGGGTCTCCTCGGGTAAGAACCAAAGCCCCTGTGGGTGGCTCAGCTCAAACCTAAGTGCAGTGAAAAGGGGCACTTCAGGCAGATACACATTCTCCCCAAAACCAGAGGAAATCCCCCAGCTGCCCTCTTCCACTGGAGTGTGGTGTCAGTGTCCCAGCAAAGCACCGGGGGCCTCATTGCGTAGTCACACAAGTAAACTTGTCCCTTTGTTGGTTTTGCTGGGAAAAAAAACCCAGTCCCAAGGAAAGGAAGGGACTGATTGGCACCTGGAAAGGTCCTTTCCATTCCCACTCCTCCCTCCCCAGAGGACGTCTCAGCGTGCCTCCTCGTGCCATCTGCCAGAGCAGACAGCATCCTTCTGCTTTCCCATTAGCCTCCCCAGAAGAGATACAGGTAAAATCATATTTCTCTCCAGCCCGCTGTTCTTAAGCACATCTAATTTATTAACCACTGTCCTGTTACTTTAGTGGGAGGGCTTGTTAGTTTTCACCATTTAATTATTGCGAGGACCTCAGCGTTGGATGAAAGCAGGGTGCTGGAGAGACGGGGACATGTTTGACAATGGAGCAAAGGCAGAGCTTTTTCCTGCATGCAGAAGAAGGGGTCCAAGCCCCACAGTGGGTCGGTTTTCCCCCAAAATTCTCCATTCTGAGGGAACTCTTACAACGGAGCAAAGGCAGAGCTTTCTCCTGCATGCAGAAAAAGGGGTCCAAGCTCCACGGTGGGTGGGTTTTCCCCCAAAATTCTCCATTCTGAGGGACCCTCATGCGCCTCCGATCCTGCTCCCCAGCCACGTGCTGCAGCGCGACTCAGAGAAAGCATCCCAGCTGCCGGCCCTCCCTGCTGCCGCGGCTTTGAAAGATAATTAAGAGGTGGTGGACCCAGGATACAAGAAATGGGCCTAGAGCTCTGCAAAGATAAAAAACAAAAGCGCTGGGATTTGCTGCAGCTGCCGGGGGAGATGCGGAGGGGGCTGCGCGATGGCGAATTTCCTTTTATTGCCATCTTTTCACTTGAAAAATCTGCCTGGCTGCTTTTCAGCTCTTTGCAGAGAGACTGTTGTTGTTGCTCCTGCTGCTGCTGTTGTTGTCGCTGCCAGGAAAAGACTTGCAAATAGTCTTCCCATTAAAGCTGAGTTGGTATCAAACTTGGTATCAGCATTTTTCAGCTGAGGGCTTGCGCGGGGGCTGAAGGAGCTGGGCGTCAGGCGTCGAGTGGCTACATCTGTGCCTCACAGACGGGCATTGTCGGTGCTGCCCAGGCTGGCAGGGACACCGAGGAGCTGGCAGACGAGCCCAAAGCCAGCCCACCAGCGCTCGCTCTCCTTGTTCCACTCTCTTGCTGCTCAAGCCCTTCTTGAGACCTCGGAAATGTAGAATCACAGAATGGTTGGAGTTGGAAAAGACACTGGAGATCATCCAGTTCCAACCCCCCTGCCCTGGGCAGGGACACCTCCCACCAGACCAGGTTGGTCAAAGCCCCATCCAACCTGCCCTTGAAGCCCTCCAGGGATGGGGCAGCCACAACTTCTCCTGGCGATCTGTGCCAGTGTCATTACCCTCACAGTAAAGAATTTCTTCCTAATACCTCATCTAAATCTCCCTTCTTTCAGTTTAAAACTGTTACCCTCGTCCTATCGCTCCACTCCCTGATAAAGAGTCCCTCCCCATCTCTCCTGTAGACCCCTTTTAGTTATGGAAAGGCTACTGTAAAGTATCCTCAGAGTCTTCCCTTCTAATCTGATCCATCTCCAGGGAGGGAGGATGGGTAAGACTGGCATCCCCCACCAGGGAAGGCTACTATAAAGTCTCCTCAGAGTCTTCTCTTCTAACCTGATCCCTGTCCAGGGATGGAGGATGGGTAAGACTGGCATCCCCCACCACATGCCTGGTGACTTTCCCCGGCGTGGGGCAGATGTCACCTTTGTGAGGATCCCAGTGATGGTAATTTTTCTGTTCGCTACCTGAGCGAAGGCTGAGCTCTGTTTTCTGGAGCTTCTCTATAACTGAGCTTGTTTTCTTCATGCACTGAGCCTCTAAGCACCATGCTCCCCTTGGCCGAGCTGTCCTTCGTGTCCTACCACAGACTGAGCTTTACTTTCCTCTTGCAGCCTTTGGCAGAGGCAATGCAGAGTTCATCCCAGGTGAGGCTCTCGGGGCTGCATTGGACACATCTACCTCTCCAGAAGCCCTCAGGAGGGAGGCAGGAGAAGTCCTTCTCTGCCAGCAGTCTCTCAGATCACAGCTCTGCAAACAAGCCACGGCTCTGCCTCCTCTTTACTCTGCCTCCACACCGGGGTGGATAGAAGAGTCCATAGGAAGTCAGAGCTGGAAAACCAAGGTGTCCCAAGGTAGACAAAACCTGCCAGAGATAACAGTAGCCAAGACTAGAAAGGAAAAGAATTGTGGACGGCACAAGCAGAGCTACATCTGTTAGATGATAAAGGGCTGGATGGGGAATGGCTGAGCATCTCTGGGGTGCAGGGGTTGAGAGATCTTTTCCTCCCATATCTCTGGCTGCCCTCTGACCGACTGCCGGGCTGGGAGCAGCAGGGATGGATCAGATAAAACAAAGTGTTCCCCGCTGCCCCGCATAAAACTTTGCCTAACAGCAATTAAAACTATTTTTTTTTTTTAAAACTGTAAAGAAAACAGCTGGAGAGGCCCAGATGTCACAGCAGCCCTCCCTGCCGGGGTGTTCTTCTGCAAGCATTGTCCACGCAGGGGGGAGAGTGGCTGCCAGCGGTCCCTAAAGCTTTTCTGTCTCTAGGGGCCTTTTTAATAAATACCCACAGAAATACATTTATATAGTGGCAGTAATAGATGTGCAGCTATGTAGGTAGCTATTTGTGTCCCTAAGAACCTGCCACATAATAATACCAAGTGGGCACATCCAGCCTACAAGCACTTTCCCTGCTCGTGGGGGGGATCCTCCCCCCCCCGTGCCCAGGAAAGCCTCCGGGCCACCAGCCCCTGGCATCCCACGTGGCTCCTGCCCAGTTTGCATTTAACACAACCCATTGACTTTCTTCCCAAGGAAATTCACTCTCCCTTATTGGGAGCCGTAGATTAATTGCTGACATCAAGAAAAACTGCAGGAAAAGCGCAGTTAAAGAATCAAAGTATGATCAAGGGAAAGGAAACCCTTTCCAAACACAGGGTATCTTTGGCAGGGATCTGACACTGTCCCTCATCCTGAAGGCTGCTCCTTTGCCTCTATTTACCAAAAGTCCCAGGAGAAGCTGGCCTGGGGGAGGCCGTTTTCCAGAAATGACCGCTGATGGATGGGAAGCTGCCGGAGGGCAGGGAGGAGGGAGAGGAAAGCTCACCCAGCCACTGAGCCTGGGCTGGGGCACCACTGCACTTGAGCATTGCTTTGCCCATTCCCACGAGCTGCTGTCTCTCCCCCACCTCACTCCAGTCCCTGGTCCTGGTCCCCAGCCCTAAAGCACTCATCTGGGCTGCTCCTGCAGCCCACAGCCCCATGCTCCATCTCTGCTCCCTCTCCAGTGCAAAAGCAATTCACAGGGCAATTTTCACAGCTTTTTAAGCATAATTCCTTTAGACTCTATTGTTTTATGCAATTTAGGAGCCTAACCATGGGAATGAAACAGCCTCAGTACCCATCCTCCCCAGGCACTGCACCATCCAGCCGATGCTGGCAGGACGTGGTTATAGCTACTCTCAGGATCAATACGTGCCTGGAAAAGAAGTTTAACGGAGAAGTGCGGATGGATAGCTCTCAGGATTAGCCCAGGGAGCACAGGGAGGAGAGCACTGTGAAGGCTGGGGTCAAGGATGCTGCCTCTCCGCTGTGAAAATTAATACCTGGGCTCTTTGTGGAGGAGCAGGGATGTGAGCAGGCAGCCTCCTGGCTGTTGGGGCCAGCCATAAAGAAAAGTGGGTGAAGATTTGGCTGGGCACCAAGGGCTGCCAGAGCTTCCCTGTCCTCCATCATTCCTCAGGATCAAGGCACAATCATAGACTCACACAGAATTTTATGATCAGGGCTTGGAAAACTCATCTGGAAGGTGGTGCGGGGACAGCCCACGCTGGTGACTGCAGCTCCCATGGCGTGGAGCAAGGCACCAGCCCTGGCACAGACTTTGTCAGGTTTTACAGCCCTTTTTTCCGGGCAAATGTCACCAGGGAACACAGCAGGAAGGGGATGCCCCATGTGCTATCGCATCACTTGGTGTTCAGAGCAAAGGATTGAATTTTCAAGTGGATTCTTGTCAGGAAGAAGGTGCCGGGATGGCCAGCAGGCAGGGAGAAGGGTGGCCAGGCACAATCCAGCAAGGCTCAGGGGCAGCTCCAGCACACCAGAGCTGTTAATCCCAGCTTTACAGAGCTGAGTCTACCCACCGAGGTGACAGAGCCCTAGATAGAAAATGAAATTTCCAACTCCTGCCACACATTTTTTCCACAGCTTTTGTGTATTTTCCCATCTCTTCTTTCCTTTCTTTTTTTTTGCTGTTTTTCCCTGCTTTTGCTGGCCAGGCCTCGAGTGTGGGGAACAGATGTAGGTGGGAAAGGGTAAAGGGGAGGGGGGCTTCTGTGTGCAGATGAAATTAGTCATGGAAACGCAGACAGCATGTGCATTCGCACGTCAGCCTGAAATAAGTGTGTGTTTTTATGTTTCCCAAATGAGTTTGGGAAGTGGACAAATAATTGTTTCAGGGTTTGGTTTTAGTTAATTGATTTTGATTTTTAATTTTTTTTTCCTGGCAAATTCTGACAGTGTGGGAAGCTGGAGCAACCAGCCAGGTGAGAGGCTGCTCAGTGAAGACCAACACCTCAGCCCAGGATGGGAGAAACCTCACGTCAGGCTCTTCTGCAAGCCCATCTCTCATTTCTCCTCCATCGCTGTGGTCCCCATGGGATGGGCAGGATGGGGCAGGTCCCTCTGCCATCATCAATTGCCCCGCTCTGCTGGCACCGCAGCGATACCCCAGGGAACACAGGATGTTCCAGTGTGAGCAGGACCATCTGTCACCACCACCTTCCCCGGGGATGTAGTTGTGACTTCCCCGGAGAAGCACCATTAATTAGCGGGCAGCCCTCGCTGTCAGGGAGCTGCCTGCCATGGGCAGCGGGGAGAGGAGGAGGAGGCATCCAGCGAGGGTGAAAAAAACAGGTCATTTTTCAAAGTGATGAATGGGAGGAAAAGAAAGTGGAAAGGTGGACAAGGGGAAGAGAAGGGAACTGATTTCCAGATAAAGTTTTCAGGACACTTAAATAAACATCTTAGCCAGCGGAGCAACGGGCGGAGGACAGCAGGAGGGACATGTGTGAGCTGGGCAACGCTGGAAGCATTTCAGCAGGACACTTCAAATAAACAGCATTTAAAAAAACATGTGTGCGCTCTGTCCCAGGGGTTTTCCTCCGAGATTCCCCCTCTGCAGTTCCCACCATGTCTCCAGCTTGGCCTGAAACTTACAAGCATTTCCATTCCCGTTTTACCCCCTTAGCTAGGGGGGGGTCCCAGGTCAGGGGGGCTCTTGCCATGTCTTTGGGGTCCCTCCCCTCTCTCAGACCTCCTTCTTGGTACGAGGAAGACTGGCTGTGGCTCCCCGGGGCCTTCATCCCTGGAAGAGGAGCTGAGGAAGCAGAGCCATCCCGTCCCGTCACACCCCGCTGAGTGCTGCCGCCTCTTCTTCTTCCTTTCAAGAACAAAAGAGCAAAGGGGGAGAGCAGAAATTGCTGAGCCATTAAAAACAAAAACGAAAGCCCATCAATGAATTAATATGGCATTAAATGTTAATAATTAGGCGATCGTAAACATTTATGGGAGCAGATTAAAGCCAAGTTCTGCTCCATTAAATTGCTCACGTGACCTCTGCTTTCCACCCACCTCAAGGGAGACGAGAGAAAACGGGAGAGGAGGTTTGCTCTGGAAGGGCTCTTTCTACCCCCATCACATCTCCTGCCCTCGAGGTGCTCGTTGCTCCAGGGGTCCTGGGCAGCTCCAGCAGCACCCAGGGACATCCCTGAACAGCAGGGATGGCGATTCCCAGACATGATGCTCTTCCGAGCAATCAGGTGGGATCAGCTCCGAGAGGTAGAACCTGCATCCACCAAGAGCCCAGCAGCTCCTGGGGTGAGCACAGCAGAATTTGGGAGTCACTCCCTGCCATGGCAGAGGGGGAACTCACATTGGAAATAGCATGGTTTGAGCAGTGATAATATCACGGTTAATCACCCGCGCTGAGCCCGGTGATCCTTTTGATTTATTTGGGTTATTTAGGAAGTATTTGAAGTCAGGCGAGCTGAGGCCACGTGGTTAAACGTGCCAAACTCAGGCAGAGCATCTCCCCAGCACCTCCACTGCGTTTTCTTCTGTGCCCATCTGTCGCGGCTCCCTGTTGGGGTTAATCACTGAGAAAACCTTGTTGGAAATACACAGGCAAAGGATTGCAGAGGGTTGCATCCCAAGAACAATATTTTGCATTTCTGCGGCAATATTTACAAAAGCCTCTTTTTTCATTAGCTAAACCTATAGTGGGGCACTTGGCGATGTTTCCAGAGGAAGAGAAGACAAGTTACTTGGGGGGAAATCCTGCCTAGATTTCTCCTCTCCTGAATTTGCAGCATTCCCATCCCCGCTTTGCAGAAGTGGGGGGCAGCATGTGGGGCACCCCAGTCCCAGCTGGCTCCATCCCAGCAGCACGGGAAGGTTTACAGCAGCCCTGGGAGAGCAGCCTGGGCTGAGCTGTTACGCTGGGCACGAGCAAAGGGTGGAGGCTGGGGTTTTTCTACCCCATAGAGAATAAAAATATTTTATTTCTATCATTTAAGTCACTGCTTCCTGAGAAAAAGTTTCAATTTTTTCTGTGAAGGTATTCTTAATGACCTTTTTTTTTTTCTCTACCCCATAGAGAATAAAAATGTTTTATTTCTATCATTTAAGTCATTGCTTCCTGAGAAAAAGTTTCAATTTTTTTCTGTGAAGATATTCTTAATGACCTTTTTTTTTTTTCTAACCAGGTTTTTTAAATGCCAAACCTTTTCTGAAAATCTGGGTTTTTTAAGCACTTTGTTTCATTCACCGAAAAACGCACTTCAATTTTTGGCACCAAAAAAAAAAAAAAAAAAGAAGAAAGAGGATGTTTTTAAGCATTTTCTTTCATTCACTGAAAAATGCATTTCAATTTTTGGCACCAAAGGAAAAACAAACCAAAAAAATGATAACTCTTTTTCAGTAAAATACTTTTTGAATAAAGAAATGTAAGTAGTCCTTTGGTCCCTGCTTGGGATGCCTGGGCCTCCTTCAGACCTGATTTACCTACTCACTCCTCGCCGCTTCTCCTCCTACAAAAATAACTTTTTTTTTTTT
>NW_015090995.1:2688261-2693826 GCF_001431845.1 Calidris pugnax
TTAAAAATCTGGGTTTTTTAAGCCCCTTGTTTCATTCCCCCAAAAACCCCCTTCAATTTTTGGCACCAAAAAAAAAAAAAAAAAAGAAGAAAGAGGATAACTCTTTTTCAGTAGAATACTTTTTGAATAAAGAAATGTAAGTAGCTCTTAGGTCCCTGCTTGGGATGCCTGGGCCTCCTTCAGACCTGATTTACCTACTTACTCCTCGCCGCTTCTCCTCCTACAAAAATAACCTTTTTTTTTTTCTTAAGCTTGTGATGGGATCACGGGAGGAACGTGAGGAATCTGCCAGGCATCCCTTTGCTGCCGGGAACTCATCGTGGTGATTTTCTCTTGTGGCTGATCCGCCAGAGCCAGCGCCCGGGGAAGGAGCGAGAGCATCTGTGGCTACCATCGCTTGCTGGGGGCAACCCAGAACAATGGGGGTCTATACATCCTTGGGCAGGCAGCATGCAGGGAACCCCTATGTGCCCCACAGAGGCCCCACAGCCCATCCCGGTGGGATGCTGTTGTTGTTGGCCGCTCCGGCCGTGCCGCAGGCTGGGGCTGGGGGTCCGCGGTGGCTGGGGGCAGGGATGGGGGCCACGGTGGGGGGGGTGGGTTGTCTTTGCAATCGAAAGCTTCCTGCTGGGGACCCTTCAAGGGCAGCCCTTGTAGCAGATCTAATTATACAAACAATTTTGTTCTGCTTCTCCAAATAAACACAGCGAGGTCTGCGGGACACGGCAGGATGGGAAATTAGAAACGAGAACGCTTGCTAATGGGCTCCTTAGCTGCAGGGGTAAACAGATTATTTGAAAAGGCCCCGGCCGCCCCTCCGACAGATCCACTCGCTCCTCTCCCCTCTTTCCTCCCCACCTCCTCTCCCTCTCCCCCCCCGTCGCACCAAATATTAACAAAGCTTGCAATTTAATCAAATCTCTGAACTGTGAAAGGAGACTTCTGTAGATTCGATTTCAAGGTTTTTCCCTGTTAAGATTTGCATTGAGAAAATTAGATTAAAATCCTGGATGTAAAAAAGAAAGGGGTGGGGGAGGGTGGGAACTGGCATGGAGGGGAACTGGGGGGAGGAGGGAGAGGGGGCAAAGAAGGGCCCCAAAGCCTGGCTGTCAGCAGGCTGAGTCAGGAGGTGAATGGCTATGGAGTGAGATGGGGGACCCCCTTCTCTCCCCGGTCCCCAAAGACCAGCGTTGAGCTGGGACCCCCCAGCTGCACCACCTGCCATCCAAGAGCTGCTCGCTCTTGCACTCCCTCACGCCTCTTGCAGAGAAAGGGCTTATTTTGGGCTGGGGATAGATGACACTGCGATGTCCCCACTGCTCTGGGTGTGGGGAAACACATGTAACATCAGTCACCAAGACCCACAGACGGGTGTCACCACCCCACTGCAATGCCCCTAAGGTCGGCAGGACATGGGTGTCCTCTCCCAGGCTCTGCCCAGCTCCTCCACCGGGACCTCCCACGTCGGTGGGGATCAGGGACCCATGCCAAAAAATGCACCCACGGCAAGTGTGTGCTCCCTTTGCGTGGCTCCCTGAATTGTCCCCAGCCTGGAAAGGTCCCATGTGTGGGTCACTGCATGAAGGGCTTGATTCTGCACGCCTGATTGCTTCCAGAGCCCTCCCAGGCATTTTATCAGAGGTTTCCCACAGATGATGGAGCTGCTGTGAGTACAACCAGGACATCCCCCATCCCGGCCAGTAGGCAGCACCGGGTACATGCCATAGCACCACGTTTCAGGACACTGGATGCCCATGAAGTTTGGAGGATGGGGAGGGGGGTGGGAGCTGGAGGGGGCTCATCTGCCAGTGAAATGGGAGAGTGAAATGGTGTCCCCTGGCAGGGTGATGGTGTCTCCCAGCGGCAGCTGCTGCTGGTGTTTGGGTTGAGCTCTCTGGCACAAATGTGCATCCTGGGACTTGCCAGCGCTACCGGAGCCTTGTGCCTGGGATGTTGTGGCTGAGCTGGGGAGACCCCAGTGCAATCCCACAGCGTCCCCGGCTCGCGCAGGTTGTCCGCAGCCCTCCCATCATGTACACACACAAATGGGGTCTATCAACACCCCGTCACCGGAGGAAATCTAATTCGAGCCAGAGTCCCTCGATGGCGGCTTGGCAGGAACATGCTGTTGGCCGGGACTTTGTTTTCATTACTACTCCATGTAATTTATAATTGTATCAAAACTGAAGAACTAATTGCTGTTGAGGTCCTGCTTTGTGCCTTCCCGACGCACATCCCCGATCCCCAGCAGCATCGGGATGCAGGAGGGCTCGTCCCATGCCATGGTCTGGGACACAGCATCACAGCCAGGACAGAGCCGGGGGTTCTCTGGTCTCTCCTGCCCTCCAGGGTCGGATGCACACTGGGATTTGGGGGTCACACAACACTTGAGTTGCTAATGAAGCCTCTGAGACGGGAAATTATTCTGTTTGAGTAAAAGTTTTTCTCAGCCAGCTTACACCAGTTCTGCACATTCTGCATTTGTTTTGGTCACACTGAGACCTTGAAATTCAATTTTCTTTTTTCCAGATTCAGAACCTCCCTTTGACATTTCAACAATGAAATGCGTCGATTTTTCTCTTCAAAATCCTTTGCTTTTAAAATGTTCTTCAATCCTACTTTTTAAAAACTAATGCTTCAGAACAAAACAAATATTTCCCTGCAAGTGAAATGTAACATTTCATTAAACCTGGATCAATTTCTTTTTCACTTTTTGATTCCGTAAGGCTGAGCCTTTTCCAGTGGCTGCTCTCACTGAGGTCCCTCCTCCCTGCCTGAAACATCCCAGCCTGGGGAAGCTCCAGGGAGCAAAAGGTATTTGGCATCTCAGGGAACATGGCTTCCTGTGCAAAAGCCTGGATGCATGCCGGGAAGCCAAACCTCGAGCATCTAGGTTTGCTGTTGAGAGATGAAGTTGCACGCTAAAATCACAGCTCTGTGCTCATGTGACTGAGGTGGGACCCTTCAATGGGGGTTCCTGGTGCACCACCAGCATCTCCTGCCCTGGTCCAAGCAGAGCAGTGAGCAGGTTTGGCTCTGCAGTCCCTGGAGCGATGCTGTGGGACCTCATGCAAGGGCTCTGCTGGGGGAAAGGAGCTCTGCAACCCACCTGGAGCTGCTGCACCCACTCTCTGTCTACAGGTGAGTTGGGCATCAACATGCAGCCAGAGTCACCGCAGCAGCCCAGTGCCGGGATGATGATGATGCTGGTGCAGACTTGGGAGGAGCTGGGACCCACTGACCTGCCTCCCACTCCCCGCACAGGTGGCCTGTGTTTAAAGTTATTGTCACATTAATTTATATTTTGTCTCGCTTCTTGGCCTTTATTGCAGCTAAGGCACCTTCTCTCATCAATTTTGCAGGGCCTGGGATTACACTGGCAACACCCATTGGCTGCCACACCGATGTCACATCCGAGCTGGTCAGCAGTGACTCTAATTGATGGTGGCACCTTCTGACCCCCAGCTTCCCCAGTGAGAGCTGAGCCAAAGGAGATGATTGCTGGGTAAAGAGGGGCCAAGGGAACGATGCTCCCCAAAACCTGCAGAGCAACATCTTTAATTAGAGGACTGGCCTTTCTTCTCCATCACCCAAGTCACTAAATTCATCGTTTTCATCTTGCAGACCCCCTCACTCCTGTTCCTGTCTGCAGTCCCCATCACTTTTCCATGTAAGAGATCCCACTGGTTAACTGGATGATCCCACTGGATCCCAGGTCTCTTAACACCTTGTGGCTGGAGTTGCAGGTCTCTCTGCAACAGCCCGCTGAAGAAAAGCTGATTGTGCCCCATTTCTCTCCCTTCATGCCCTGGCAGGACAGTGGACAGCCCCAAAGTTCCCGGTACACACTGGGTGCCAAGGGACCCAGCAGAGATTGGGGGTACCACCACCCTGGCACCTTCCCTCCTCCCTGCATCACCTGGAGCATTTCTCACTCCCCATCAGGATGGTTTCTGGTCTCATCTGCTGTCCTGCAGCAAACCACCACCTGAAAGCAGCTGGGGGAGGCACAGGGCTTTCTGGACACACGTGTCAGCAAAATTCAGTGTGAAATGAAAAAAAAAAAAAGGCCTGAGAGAGGCTGAGAGAGGAAAGAGGAGCTGTTAGAGGAAACCCAATGTGCCGACCACACCAGGGCGGGCGGCTGGACCCATCTGTGTCTGGGGCTGTTGAATGGCAGAGCTAAGTGGTTTCCTCTCCACCTCACCAGGGAGCGGCTTTTATGTTCCACTGAAAAGGTATCCTGCTCAAACAAGCGGAGACATAATGGGGAGAGCATCCATTAAACAGAAGGAAACGAGGGCATGTTAAACATGAAATATTCATAGGGGCTCTTGCCAGCTTGTTAATGCATTTGTGTTTGCAAAATACCTGTGGCTGGGGAGCAGGGGAGGGAGGTTGGAGGGACTCTGGGTGAGGGGTGGGCAGGAGGAAACCATGGAGAGGGAGGGTGGGGAGAGGACAGAGGCAATTTCTGCCTGGTTTTGTTCACAAAAGACCTGCTCAGTATTGCAGAGGGATATAAGGACAGCTAGAAACTTCTGCTTGGCACATCCCAGCCCCGTCACTGGGACCTCTGGGGTGTCCTGTGCCCAGCACAAGCAGCAGACTCGGAGGGGCTCAGGCACTGCCTCCACTTCCACAGCATTTCATGGATGGCAGTGTCCCAGGCTCCACTGGTCTCTGTGTCCCTACTCTGGTCTGTGTGTCTCTGCTGGGCAAGCAGCCCACCACAAAGCCTTTAGAGCACTTCTCCAGCCTCAGGTTGCAGAGACCTCATCATGGCTTCTCCAAAACTCACTTCCATATATTTATTGGGACATTATGCGATAGCATCAATAATTAAAAATAAACTACAATCGTCAAAATGGGTGAATAAAGTGCATCTGGTGATGAATTACCCCGGCTATGCAAAACAGTATTTGCTCTCTTGGTTGCTAAGCCGTAGATTTCATTAAGTCACAACAGGTCTCCCAGTCATTTAGTGTAGCTCCATTGTATTATTCCTATTATTCCTTTTCCTATTATTATTATTATTATCATTATCATTATGATCATTATTATTAATAATAATATTGATTAGTAACACAGTCTCATGGGTGAGCGTCCCCAGCAAGAGCTGCATTCATTCATCTCTAACGAAGAGTGGCCGAAGGCAGCGCGGTGCCATCAAGAGCTGGGAAGGGTCTCAGCAGTTCCAATTCTCAGGGGTCTCTCAGCATTTTGGGAGCTTCTGAAGCTGCCTCTTCCCAGCTTGGACAGTTTCCAAGGCACAGGTGATGGCCATACATCCTTTTCTTGTTCCTTCTATTGCCATCCTTCCAACTTATCTGTCTAGGAAGGGTTTTACTCTCCAGCCAAGAATAGACAGATCACATCGCAGCACTAAGGGCACGGGATTTTGGTGTTAAACTGGGACCAGAACAACCAGTGTCAGCACCCAGCAAAGTCAATCTCAGCTCCCCAAAGGGCTCTGTTTGCTGGGCATGTCCACATCATGCCAGGCCCTTCTTTCACGTGATTTTGGTGACAGTGTCCAGAGCCAGACGAGTCCTTGCTGTGCCC
>NW_015090995.1:2695337-2829442 GCF_001431845.1 Calidris pugnax
ACGTGTTCCCCGCTGCCCCGCATAAAACTTTGCCTAACAGCAATTAAAACTATTTTTTTTTTTTAAAACTGTAAAGAAAACAGCTGGAGAGGCCCAGATGTCACAGCAGCCCTCCCTGCCGGGGTGTTCTTCTGCAAGCATTGTCCACGCAGGGGGGAGAGTGGCTGCCAGCGGTCCCTAAAGCTTTTCTGTCTCTAGGGGCCTTTTTAATAAATACCCACAGAAATACATTTATATAGTGGCAGTAATAGATGTGCAGCTATGTAGGTAGCTATTTGTGTCCCTAAGAACCTGCCACATAATAATACCAAGTGGGCACATCCAGCCTACAAGCACTTTCCCTGCTCGTGGGGGGGATCCCCCCCCCCCCGTGCCCAGGAAAGCCTCCGGGCCACCAGCCCCTGGCATCCCCCGTGGCTCCTGCCCAGTTTGCATTTAACACAACCCATTGACTTTCTTCCCAAGGAAATTCACTCTCCCTTATTGGGAGCCGTAGATTAATTGCTGACATCAAGAAAAACTGCAGGAAAAGCGCAGTTAAAGAATCAAAGTATGATCAAGGGAAAGGAAACCCTTTCCAAACACAGGGTATCTTTGGCAGGGATCTGACACTGTCCCTCATCCTGAAGGCTGCTCCTTTGCCTCTATTTACCAAAAGTCCCAGGAGAAGCTGGCCTGGGGGAGGCCGTTTTCCAGAAATGACCGCTGATGGATGGGAAGCTGCCGGAGGGCAGGGAGGAGGGAGAGGAAAGCTCACCCAGCCACTGAGCCTGGGCTGGGGCACCACTGCACTTGAGCATTGCTTTGCCCATTCCCACGAGCTGCTGTCTCTCCCCCACCTCACTCCAGTCCCTGGTCCTGGTCCCCAGCCCTAAAGCACTCATCTGGGCTGCTCCTGCAGCCCACAGCCCCATGCTCCATCTCTGCTCCCTCTCCAGTGCAAAAGCAATTCACAGGGCAATTTTCACAGCTTTTTAAGCATAATTCCTTTAGACTCTATTGTTTTATGCAATTTAGGAGCCTAACCATGGGAATGAAACAGCCTCAGTACCCATCCTCCCCAGGCACTGCACCATCCAGCCGATGCTGGCAGGACGTGGTTATAGCTACTCTCAGGATCAATACGTGCCTGGAAAAGAAGTTTAACGGAGAAGTGCGGATGGATAGCTCTCAGGATTAGCCCAGGGAGCACAGGGAGGAGAGCACTGTGAAGGCTGGGGTCAAGGATGCTGCCTCTCCACTGTGAAAATTAATACCTGGGCTCTTTGTGGAGGAGCAGGGATGTGAGCAGGCAGCCTCCTGGCTGTTGGGGCCAGCCATAAAGAAAAGTGGGTGAAGATTTGGCTGGGCACCAAGGGCTGCCAGAGCTTCCCTGTCCTCCATCATTCCTCAGGATCAAGGCACAATCATAGACTCACACAGAATTTTATGATCAGGGCTTGGAAAACTCATCTGGAAGGTGGTGCGGGGACAGCCCACGCTGGTGACTGCAGCTCCCACGGCGTGGAGCAAGGCACCAGCCCTGGCACAGACTTTGTCAGGTTTTACAGCCCTTTTTCCAGGCAAATGTCACCAGGGAACAGAGCAGGAAGGGGATGACCCATGTTCTATCGCATCACTTAGCGTTCAGAGCAAAGGATTGAATTTTCAGGTGGATTCATGTCGGGGAGAAGGTGCCGGGATGGCCAGCAGGCAGGGAGAAGGGTGGCCAGGCACAATCCAGCAAGGCTCAGGGGCAGCTCCAGCACACCAGAGCTGTTAATCCCAGCTTTACAGAGCTGAGTCTACCCACCGAGGTGACAGAGCCCTAGATAGAAAATGAAATTTCCAACTCCTGCCACACATTTTTTCCACAGCTTTTGTGTATTTTCCCATCTCTTCTTTCCTTTCTTTTTTTTTGCTGTTTTTCCCTGCTTTTGCTGGCCAGGCCTCGAGTGTGGGGAACAGATGTAGGTGGGAAAGGGTAAAGGGGAGGGGGGCTTCTGTGTGCAGATGAAATTAGTCATGGAAACGCAGACAGCATGTGCATTCGCACGTCAGCCTGAAATAAGTGTGTGTTTTTATGTTTCCCAAATGAGTTTGGGAAGTGGACAAATAATTGTTTCAGGGTTTGGTTTTAGTTAATTGATTTTGATTTTTAATTTTTTTTTCCTGGCAAATTCTGACAGTGTGGGAAGCTGGAGCAACCAGCCAGGTGAGAGGCTGCTCAGTGAAGACCAACACCTCAGCCCAGGATGGGAGAAACCTCACGTCAGGCTCTTCTGCAAGCCCATCTCTCATTTCTCCTCCATCGCTGTGGTCCCCATGGGATGGGCAGGATGGGGCAGGTCCCTCTGCCATCATCAATTGCCCCGCTCTGCTGGCACCGCAGCGATACCCCAGGGAACACAGGATGTTCCAGTGTGAGCAGGACCATCTGTCACCACCACCTTCCCCGGGGATGTAGTTGTGACTTCCCCGGAGAAGCACCATTAATTAGCGGGCAGCCCTCGCTGTCAGGGAGCTGCCTGCCATGGGCAGCGGGGAGAGGAGGAGGAGGCATCCAGCGAGGGTGAAAAAAACAGGTCATTTTTCAAAGTGATGAATGGGAGGAAAAGAAAGTGGAAAGGTGGACAAGGGGAAGAGAAGGGAACTGATTTCCAGATAAAGTTTTCAGGACACTTAAATAAACATCTTAGCCAGCGGAGCAACGGGCGGAGGACAGCAGGAGGGACATGTGTGAGCTGGGCAACGCTGGAAGCATTTCAGCAGGACACTTCAAATAAACAGCATTTAAAAAAACATGTGTGCGCTCTGTCCCAGGGGTTTTCCTCCGAGATTCCCCCTCTGCAGTTCCCACCATGTCTCCAGCTTGGCCTGAAACTTACAAGCATTTCCATTCCCGTTTTACCCCCTTAGCTAGGGGGGGGTCCCAGGTCAGGGGGGCTCTTGCCATGTCTTTGGGGTCCCTCCCCTCTCTCAGACCTCCTTCTTGGTACGAGGAAGACTGGCTGTGGCTCCCCGGGGCCTTCATCCCTGGAAGAGGAGCTGAGGAAGCAGAGCCATCCCGTCCCGTCACACCCCGCTGAGTGCTGCCGCCTCTTCTTCTTCCTTTCAAGAACAAAAGAGCAAAGGGGGAGAGCAGAAATTGCTGAGCCGTTAAAAACAAAAACGAAAGCCCATCAATGAATTAATATGGCATTAAATGTTAATAATTAGGCGATCGTAAACATTTATGGGAGCAGATTAAAGCCAAGTTCTGCTCCATTAAATTGCTCACGTGACCTCTGCTTTCCACCCACCTCAAGGGAGACGAGAGAAAACGGGAGAGGAGGTTTGCTCTGGAAGGGCTCTTTCTACCCCCATCACATCTCCTGCCCTCGAGGTGCTCGTTGCTCCAGGGGTCCTGGGCAGCTCCAGCAGCACCCAGGGACATCCCTGAACAGCAGGGATGGCGATTCCCAGACATGATGCTCTTCCGAGCAATCAGGTGGGATCAGCTCCGAGAGGTAGAACCTGCATCCACCAAGAGCCCAGCAGCTCCTGGGGTGAGCACAGCAGAATTTGGGAGTCACTCCCTGCCATGGCAGAGGGGGAACTCACATTGGAAATAGCATGGTTTGAGCAGTGATAATATCACGGTTAATCACCCGCGCTGAGCCCGGTGATCCTTTTGATTTATTTGGGTTATTTAGGAAGTATTTGAAGTCAGGCGAGCTGAGGCCACGTGGTTAAACGTGCCAAACTCAGGCAGAGCATCTCCCCAGCACCTCCACTGCGTTTTCTTCTGTGCCCATCTGTCGCGGCTCCCTGTTGGGGTTAATCACTGAGAAAACCTTGTTGGAAATACACAGGCAAAGGATTGCAGAGGGTTGCATCCCAAGAACAATATTTTGCATTTCTGCGGCAATATTTACAAAAGCCTCTTTTTTCATTAGCTAAACCTATAGCGGGGCACTTGGCGATGTTTCCAGAGGAAGAGAAGACAAGTTACTTGGGGGGAAATCCTGCCTAGATTTCTCCTCTCCTGCATTTACAGCATTCCCATCCCCGCTTTGCAGAAGTGGGGGGCAGCATGTGGGGCACCCCAGTCCCAGCTGGCTCCATCCCAGTAGCACAGAAAGGTTTACAGCAGCCCTGGGAGAGCAGCCTGGGCTGAGCTGTTACGCTGGGCACGAGCAAAGGGTGGAGGCTGGGGTTTTTTCTACCCCATAGAGAATAAAAATGTTTTATTTCTATCATTTAAGTCATTGCTTCCTGAGAAAAAGTTTCAATTTTTTTCTGTGAAGATATTCTTAATGACCTTTTTTTTTTTTCTAACCAGGTTTTTTAAATGCCAAACCTTTTCTGAAAATCTGGGGTTTTTAAGCATTTTCTTTCATTCACTGAAAAATGCATTTCAATTTTTGGCACCAAAGGAAAAACAAACCAAAAAAATGATAACTCTTTTTCAGTAAAATACTTTTTGAATAAAGAAATGTAAGTAGTCCTTTGGTCCCTGCTTGGGATGCCTGGGCCTCCTTCAGACCTGATTTACCTACTCACTCCTCGCCGCTTCTCCTCCTACAAAAATAACTTTTTTTTTTTTCTCAAGCTTGTGATGGGATCACGGGAGGAACGTGAGGAATCTGCCAGGCATCCCTTTGCTGCCGGGAACTCATCGTGGTGATTTTCTCTTGTGGCTGATCCGCCAGAGCCAGCGCCCGGGGAAGGAGCGAGAGCATCTGTGGCTACCATCGCTTGCTGGGGGCAACCCAGAACAATGGGGGTCTATACATCCTTGGGCAGGCAGCATGCAGGGAACCCCTATGTGCCCCACAGAGGCCCCACAGCCCATCCCGGTGGGATGCTGTTGTTGTTGGCCGCTCCGGCCGTGCCGCAGGCTGGGGCTGGGGGTCCGCGGTGGCTGGGGGCAGGGATGGGGGCCACGGTGGGGGGGGTGGGTTGTCTTTGCAATCGAAAGCTTCCTGCTGGGGACCCTTCAAGGGCAGCCCTTGTAGCAGATCTAATTATACAAACAATTTTGTTCTGCTTCTCCAAATAAACACAGCGAGGTCTGCGGGACACGGCAGGATGGGAAATTAGAAACGAGAACGCTTGCTAATGGGCTCCTTAGCTGCAGGGGTAAACAGATTATTTGAAAAGGCCCCGGCCGCCCCTCCGACAGATCCACTCGCTCCTCTCCCCTCTTTCCTCCCCACCTCCTCTCCCTCTCCCCCCCCGTCGCACCAAATATTAACAAAGCTTGCAATTTAATCAAATCTCTGAACTGTGAAAGGAGACTTCTGTAGATTCGATTTCAAGGTTTTTCCCTGTTAAGATTTGCATTGAGAAAATTAGATTAAAATCCTGGATGTAAAAAAGAAAGGGGTGGGGGAGGGTGGGAACTGGCATGGAGGGGAACTGGGGGGAGGAGGGAGAGGGGGCAAAGAAGGGCCCCAAAGCCTGGCTGTCAGCAGGCTGGGTCAGGAGGTGAATGGCTATGGAGTGAGATGGGGGACCCCCTTCTCTCCCCGGTCCCCAAAGACCAGCGTTGAGCTGGGACCCCCCAGCTGCACCACCTGCCATCCAAGAGCTGCTCGCTCTTGCACTCCCTCACGCCTCTTGCAGAGAAAGGGCTTATTTTGGGCTGGGGATAGATGACACTGCGATGTCCCCACTGCTCTGGGTGTGGGGAAACACATGTAACATCAGTCACCAAGACCCACAGACGGGTGTCACCACCCCACTGCAATGCCCCTAAGGTCGGCAGGACATGGGTGTCCTCTCCCAGGCTCTGCCCAGCTCCTCCACCGGGACCTCCCACGTCGGTGGGGATCAGGGACCCATGCCAAAAAATGCACCCACGGCAAGTGTGTGCTCCCTTTGCGTGGCTCCCTGAATTGTCCCCAGCCTGGAAAGGTCCCATGTGTGGGTCACTGCATGAAGGGCTTGATTCTGCACGCCTGATTGCTTCCAGAGCCCTCCCAGGCATTTTATCAGAGGTTTCCCACAGATGATGGAGCTGCTGTGAGTACAACCAGGACATCCCCCATCCCGGCCAGTAGGCAGCACCGGGTACATGCCATAGCACCACGTTTCAGGACACTGGATGCCCATGAAGTTTGGAGGATGGGGAGGGGGGTGGGAGCTGGAGGGGGCTCATCTGCCAGTGAAATGGGAGAGTGAAATGGTGTCCCCTGGCAGGGTGATGGTGTCTCCCAGCGGCAGCTGCTGCTGGTGTTTGGGTTGAGCTCTCTGGCACAAATGTGCATCCTGGGACTTGCCAGCGCTACCGGAGCCTTGTGCCTGGGATGTTGTGGCTGAGCTGGGGAGACCCCAGTGCAATCCCACAGCGTCCCCGGCTCGCGCAGGTTGTCCGCAGCCCTCCCATCATGTACACACACAAATGGGGTCTATCAACACCCCGTCACCGGAGGAAATCTAATTCGAGCCAGAGTCCCTCGATGGCGGCTTGGCAGGAACATGCTGTTGGCCGGGACTTTGTTTTCATTACTACTCCATGTAATTTATAATTGTATCAAAACTGAAGAACTAATTGCTGTTGAGGTCCTGCTTTGTGCCTTCCCGACGCACATCCCCGATCCCCAGCAGCATCGGGATGCAGGAGGGCTCGTCCCATGCCATGGTCTGGGACACAGCATCACAGCCAGGACAGAGCCGGGGGTTCTCTGGTCTCTCCTGCCCTCCAGGGTCGGATGCACACTGGGATTTGGGGGTCACACAACACTTGAGTTGCTAATGAAGCCTCTGAGACGGGAAATTATTCTGTTTGAGTAAAAGTTTTTCTCAGCCAGCTTACACCAGTTCTGCACATTCTGCATTTGTTTTGGTCACACTGAGACCTTGAAATTCAATTTTCTTTTTTCCAGATTCAGAACCTCCCTTTGACATTTCAACAATGAAATGCGTCGATTTTTCTCTTCAAAATCCTTTGCTTTTAAAATGTTCTTCAATCCTACTTTTTAAAAACTAATGCTTCAGAACAAAACAAATATTTCCCTGCAAGTGAAATGTAACATTTCATTAAACCTGGATCAATTTCTTTTTCACTTTTTGATTCCGTAAGGCTGAGCCTTTTCCAGTGGCTGCTCTCACTGAGGTCCCTCCTCCCTGCCTGAAACATCCCAGCCTGGGGAAGCTCCAGGGAGCAAAAGGTATTTGGCATCTCAGGGAACATGGCTTCCTGTGCAAAAGCCTGGATGCATGCCGGGAAGCCAAACCTCGAGCATCTAGGTTTGCTGTTGAGAGATGAAGTTGCACGCTAAAATCACAGCTCTGTGCTCATGTGACTGAGGTGGGACCCTTCAATGGGGGTTCCTGGTGCACCACCAGCATCTCCTGCCCTGGTCCAAGCAGAGCAGTGAGCAGGTTTGGCTCTGCAGTCCCTGGAGCGATGCTGTGGGACCTCATGCAAGGGCTCTGCTGGGGGAAAGGAGCTCTGCAACCCACCTGGAGCTGCTGCACCCACTCTCTGTCTACAGGTGAGTTGGGCATCAACATGCAGCCAGAGTCACCGCAGCAGCCCAGTGCCGGGATGATGATGATGCTGGTGCAGACTTGGGAGGAGCTGGGACCCACTGACCTGCCTCCCACTCCCCGCACAGGTGGCCTGTGTTTAAAGTTATTGTCACATTAATTTATATTTTGTCTCGCTTCTTGGCCTTTATTGCAGCTAAGGCACCTTCTCTCATCAATTTTGCAGGGCCTGGGATTACACTGGCAACACCCATTGGCTGCCACACCGATGTCACATCCGAGCTGGTCAGCAGTGACTCTAATTGATGGTGGCACCTTCTGACCCCCAGCTTCCCCAGTGAGAGCTGAGCCAAAGGAGATGATTGCTGGGTAAAGAGGGGCCAAGGGAACGATGCTCCCCAAAACCTGCAGAGCAACATCTTTAATTAGAGGACTGGCCTTTCTTCTCCATCACCCAAGTCACTAAATTCATCGTTTTCATCTTGCAGACCCCCTCACTCCTGTTCCTGTCTGCAGTCCCCATCACTTTTCCATGTAAGAGATCCCACTGGTTAACTGGATGATCCCACTGGATCCCAGGTCTCTTAACACCTTGTGGCTGGAGTTGCAGGTCTCTCTGCAACAGCCCGCTGAAGAAAAGCTGATTGTGCCCCATTTCTCTCCCTTCATGCCCTGGCAGGACAGTGGACAGCCCCAAAGTTCCCGGTACACACTGGGTGCCAAGGGACCCAGCAGAGATTGGGGGTACCACCACCCTGGCACCTTCCCTCCTCCCTGCATCACCTGGAGCATTTCTCGCTGCCCATCAGGATGGTTTCTGGTCTCATCTGCTGTCCTGCAGCAAACCACCACCTGAAAGCAGCTGGGGGAGGCACAGGGCTTTCTGGACACACGTGTCAGCAAAATTCAGTGTGAAATGAAAAAAAAAAGGCCTGAGAGAGGGAAAGAGGAGCTGTTAGAGGAAACCCAATGTGCCGACCACACCAGGGCGGGCGGCTGGACCCGTCTGTGTCTGGGGCTGTTGAATGGCAGAGCTAAGTGGTTTCCTCTCCACCTCACCAGGGAGCGGCTTTTATGTTCCACTGAAAAGGTATCCTGCTCAAACAAGCGGAGACATAATGGGGAGAGCATCCATTAAACAGAAGGAAACGAGGGCATGTTAAACATGAAATATTCATAGGGGCTCTTGCCAGCTTGTTAATGCATTTGTGTTTGCAAAATACCTGTGGCTGGGGAGCAGGGGAGGGAGGTTGGAGGGACTCTGGGTGAGGGGTGGGCAGGAGGAAACCATGGAGAGGGAGGGTGGGGAGAGGACAGAGGCAATTTCTGCCTGGTTTTGTTCACAAAAGACCTGCTCAGTATTGCAGAGGGATATAAGGACAGCTAGAAACTTCTGCTCGGCACATCCCAGCCCCGTCACTGGGACCTCTGGGGTGTCCTGTGCCCAGCACAAGCAGCAGACTCGGAGGGGCTCAGGCACTGCCTCCACTTCCACAGCATTTCATGGATGGCAGTGTCCCAGGCTCCACTGGTCTCTGTGTCCCTACTCTGGTCTGTGTGTCTCTGCTGGGCAAGCAGCCCACCACAAAGCCTTTAGAGCACTTCTCCAGCCTCAGGTTGCAGAGACCTCATCATGGCTTCTCCAAAACTCACTTCCATATATTTATTGGGACATTATGCGATAGCATCAATAATTAAAAATAAACTACAATCGTCAAAATGGGTGAATAAAGTGCATCTGGTGATGAATTACCCCGGCTATGCAAAACAGTATTTGCTCTCTTGGTTGCTAAGCCGTAGATTTCATTAAGTCACAACAGGTCTCCCAGTCATTTAGTGTAGCTCCATTGTATTATTCCTATTATTCCTTTTCCTATTATTATTATTATTATCATTATCATTATGATCATTATTATTAATAATAATATTGATTAGTAACACAGTCTCATGGGTGAGCGTCCCCAGCAAGAGCTGCATTCATTCATCTCTAACGAAGAGTGGCCGAAGGCAGCGCGGTGCCATCAAGAGCTGGGAAGGGTCTCAGCAGTTCCAATTCTCAGGGGTCTCTCAGCATTTTGGGAGCTTCTGAAGCTGCCTCTTCCCAGCTTGGACAGTTTCCAAGGCACAGGTGATGGCCATACATCCTTTTCTTGTTCCTTCTATTGCCATCCTTCCAACTTATCTGTCTAGGAAGGGTTTTACTCTCCAGCCAAGAATAGACAGATCACATCGCAGCACTAAGGGCACGGGATTTTGGTGTTAAACTGGGACCAGAACAACCAGTGTCAGCACCCAGCAAAGTCAATCTCAGCTCCCCAAAGGGCTCTGTTTGCTGGGCATGTCCCCATCATGCCAGGCCCTTCTTTCACCTGATTTTGGTGACAGTGTTCAGAGCCAGACGAGTCCTTGGTGTGCCCTGCTGCTCTGCTGCGGGGAGAGGACCCAGTTGGGGGGATACAGGAGGGGCTCTTCAGGCAGAACAGAGTAATTGGATGGAGTGCCAAGAGATGAGAAGGACAGGAGAAAGAGAGCACATTTTGATGAAGAACAGTTTTTAATTATTGCTGGTTTTTACTCCCAATTAATAAAAGCAGGCTTGGGATAGACAAGCAGAAGCGAGGGAGAAAGAAGAATTTCAGGCATTACTGGAACTGGCTGGTCTCTCGCAGCCCAACAGTGAAGAGGGAAGTGATATCTGATGGACCTGGGCCTAGAGGAGAGTTTTGCAGTGGAAAAAATCAGTGTGTAATAGAGACATAAAAATCTTGTTCATGCCTTTGTAAAAATCTCTTGCTGGAAGGAAGAGGCTGGGGAGGGAGACGGTCTCACTGAGTAGAGGGCAGGCTGGAGACTGCCTTTGCTAAGGGTGAGGACTGGCAGAAAAAGATGGAGATTCTGCCTAGCGTGGTGACAAATCCATCACAAGTGTGAACTTTTCAAAGTTCGAGTCCTGGGGCAATGGGACCAAAGTGCAAAGGGGAAAATGTTGATACAGATCAGGTTTATGCTGTGCAAATACATTCTTACATTGGTATTTGGGAAATGCAATCACAGCCTTGGCCAAGAAGGAATTACCAGCAGGTTCAAAGGCAGCTTGGGCTGAATATTTTATCAGAAATTGTCTATTTCCGTATGACCTGCATGGCTGGTGATATCCTGCAGCTTTTGCCTTCTAGCCCTCTGCTGATATCCAGCCCTTGGACCCCAATGCCAAGCGCCAGCAGCAATTCCCAGGCTTGTACCAGTGGTCATTCTGCAAAAACCCAATTGGAAAAAATCCTCAGACTGATGGAAGTGACCTGTGGGGTCCGGAGGGGCCATGAGCATTCCCTCTCCCGGTGGGGAATGCTGGGTGGTCTGGCTGTGCTGCAGCCCCAGCTGTTTGCGGCACTTGTAGGGACCCAAAATCCATCCCTGAGCATCTCCAGCAGAGCTGAGGGCTCTTCAGGAAACCCAGCCTTGATTGCTTCTTGTGAGCTTGGCCTTTTCTTCAGACACAGCCGCAAGCTTGGCCCGACACGTAGTTCTGGGCTATTAATCCGTCTCTCTGTTGCAAACCTCCCAGGACTTTGTTTTCTGAAGGGGTAGAGAGTTGATTATTTCAAATTGATGTTCAGGGTCATCAGCCGAGCTCCTTCCCACAGACAGTAACTCCAGCCAGCCCCCTCCTCGCTCCGTGATCTCAAACCCCATCAGCAGGACGGGCTCATGTTTAGAGCTTTGACATCATGGGGATGGTTTATCCCTACCCTCCGCGATCCCGTGCGGCTCCCCACGGTACAAATTAAGCTTGCCGGAACATTTATTTAAAATTTCTCTTCCTTTTGGATTCCCAATTTCAGGTCAATGAACTCGAAGTAAATTGGCCACAGGCGCCCAGCAGCCCCCCGACCTGCAGCGCCGACGAGCACAGCCCCTGTGCCCTGCTCCGCTCCGCTGCACCTCACCTCCTCTTCTTTGCATAAGTTTATCCCGAGGAAAACCTCAGTTCGGCAACCTTGACATGTCTGTGGGATTTGCCTTGGCTTTTCCTTGTTCTTCATGGGAAAGAGGCGGAGATCAAACGCTCTGTCCCTGTGTTTTTAAGACAATCAATTCATTTTTTTCCACTTGAAATGGTCATGCGTTTCACACACCCCCCTCTATTTTATTTTATCCTTCGAATTATAACAATAATAATAAAATTCAGAAGGAACTTCTCACCTGCTGTGGTAACGATGTTATGATTTCGTTGTGCCCAAAAAATACATTACACAAATC
This sequence comes from Calidris pugnax, assembly GCF_001431845.1. NCBI lineage: Eukaryota > Metazoa > Chordata > Aves > Charadriiformes > Scolopacidae > Calidris > Calidris pugnax. The sequence continues at coordinate 2,707,056 of NW_015090995.1, forward strand.
ACGACAAAAACTCCTCTTCAGTTGCTTCCCCCTTCATTAGTTGCTTGGAGAAGACCCAGGCTGCGAGGCACTAATTGCAGCAGGGAAACAGGCCACCGAGCTGCAGCAGCAGCAGGGGTAGCAGCAGGGGATGGCTCTCTGTGCACCCCAAAACCTGGGCCAGCCCCAGCCATTAGACAGTTGCTCGCAGGTCTCCATGGTTCACCAGTGCCAGGGACAGGTCTGCCCTGCCAAAAGCAGGGACAAACTCTCCCCAGCATTAAAAGCCTTGGTATAAGTGAAAAAATCTCCCCTTCAGACTCTTTTCCAGCTCCACAGGGGAGCACCTGGGCTGGGACCTGCCATTGCAGGGGCTGTTCAAGCAGGAGGAAACCACACACTGCGGCCAGATGTGAATCTGCTCTAATTATCTCCGGCTCATTAACACGAGGGCAAAGGCAGGGAGGTTTCCCTGGTGAATGGTGCTACATTGGGAGCTTGCTGCAAGGCTTTGCCTCTCTGGACATCCCTTGTCCTTCCTGAGTTGTGTCCACCTCCGTCCCTGGGGGTCCCCTCTGTGACAGCAGCTCGTTTGCCTTGGAGGTGAGGACCAGGACTGGGAGGGATGGAGGAGCGGGATAGCCCACCTGTGGGATGTGAGATGGGACCAGCACAATGGGAGGACAGCAAAGGATGGGCAGAATGTGGCACCTGCGCATCCTCTGTGTCCAACAGGAATGGTGACACTGCAGCAGGACAAGCCACCAGGTAATGCTTGAGCTTGAACGCCTGCGTGAACCTCATGTGCACTCTCGGGGGTTTGAGACCTCCTATCACTCCAGTGTCCCCATCCAGCCCTGAAACATGTCACCTCTAAGAGACCTGAGACCTGGGGCACCCGGAACCCCATGATGGGTCCTCAGATAGGGGTTCACCCAGGAGAACAGGTCCCAATGTTGTCTCACAGCGCACCCCAATCCCACTTGGGGCCAATTATTTACTATGTGGTTTATACTTTTTTTCCTCTTTCTTTTCTTTCCTTTTCTTTTCTTCCACTGGTATTAAGACCCTAAAAATAGCCGTGCTTCCCATTTGGGGTGGTAATGTAAAACCAGGTTAACATAGCTGCACTGTGGAACAGCAGCCACCTCGTTGGCTCTGAAATCAAATTTATTAAGGCATTAGTTTCCTTCTCTCTCTTTCCTCCTCTCTCCCCTCATCACGGCAAGGGCAGGTTTTCACACAGCCGTGGCTGCTGCTTTGCTCTGAGCAGATAGCAAGGGGGGAATGTCAGGGGGACAGGGTTGTGGCTGGAGCAAGGGGCAACCGCCGTCCCTCCAAGGGCACCCTCGGCCATGGGAAAACCCAGCCTCATCACTGGTGCCCACACGGTGCCCAAGGGGATGTCTTCCTGGGGAGGGGGAGCTCTGTGCCCAGCCTTCTCCCAGCCTTGGCCTGGTGGGATCCCAGCGGGATGGCACGGAGGGACAACTCACCCCTTGGGAAGAGCAATACCACCAGGCTGATGGCTGATAGCCACTGGGAATTGGCTGGGAGGATGCTCTGTATGTGGGCACGGCTTCAGATAAATTAACACAAGCATTAGGTGGCCCTGGCTAAACCCAACAGAAGGGCAGGAGGGAGCAGGAATGGGCATGGAGAAGCGGGGATGGCTGAAGCCTTTGTGGCAGGACCACTGACTGCAGCACAGCCAAGGACCAACCTGCGGGGAAGGGGATGGATGGAAAAGGGTTGGGTTCTCTCGGGCAGCAGTGGGGAAGGGGCAAGAAGCAGTGTCTGGCCATTTTGTGGGCCATTTGGTCCCTCAGCAAAGCTGTGGACTCCTGCCAGCCCCATCTTGGGGCACGAGGGAGGAGGAAAGGGTTGTGGCTGGAGCAAGGGGCACCCACTGTCCCCCAAGGGCACCCTCGGCCATGGGAAAACCCAGCCTCATCACTGGTGCCCACACGGTGCCCAAGGGGATGTCTTCCTGGGGAGAGGAGCTCTGTGCCCAGCCTACTCCCAAATAATTCGCCAGCCTTGGCCTGGTGGGATCCCAGGGGGATGGCACGGCTGATGGCTGATAGCCACTGGGAATTGGCTGGGAGGATGCTCTGTATGTGGGCACGGCTTCAGATAAATTAACACAAGCATTAGGTGGCCCTGGCTAAACCCAGCAGAAGGGCAGGAGGGAGCAGGAATGGGCATGGAGAAGCGGGGATGGCTGAAGCCTTTGTGGCAGGACCACTGACTGCAGCACAGCCAAGGACCAACCTGCGGGGAAGGGGATGGATGGAAAAGGGTTGGGTTCTCTCGGGCAGCAGTGGGGAAGGGGCAAGAAGCAGTGTCTGGCCATTTTGTGGGCCATTTGGTCCCTCAGCAAAGCTGTGGACTCCTGCCAGCCCCATCTTGGGGCACGAGGGAGGAGGAAATGGCTTAAAATCCAGCTACCCTCAGGCTGGGCAGAGGCAGAAGGCAGCTGGACCCTCCAAGGGATGGAAGAGGCAGCAAACGAAACTTGCTGCGTGCTCCAACCGCGGGTCGTTACAGACCAGTGGGATCCTTTATAAATAATAAACCAATATTGATTGCCTTTGCCAGTAAACACAGAGTGACCTTTATTAAAAATACACGAAAAAATGCACTTAGGGAAACTTGCTGACTTCTCACCACAGACAGATTTACACAAAAGGCTGATTTGTCCCACGACAGCCGGAAATGTGGTAAATGAGGGAGCGAGCTGCCGGCACGGCGGGTGCTGCATCCCACTGCCCACTGCTGCCCTGCAGCTCCAGACCAGGGCCAACTGCACCATCGCCCAGCAGAGATGCCCACCTGGGGACCCACCACCATCCCTGGGGTGAGGGTGCAGGTCTCTGCCCCATGGAAAGCCGCAGGACACAAGACAACAGACCCCAATGCAGTTACTGGGGACAGGAGAGAGCTCAGCAGAGGAGGGGGAAAGCTGAGACTTGAAACTCCAGGGTGTATCGCGCAATAACCCACTCAGCCATTTCTGATTTAGTGGTTTGGAACTGGCCCTTGGCCTCTGCAATTTGCTTTAAATTGCCCACTCAGCACCCAGCCCCACGCCTGCTGAACGCAGGGGGCTGGACACGGCTCCCCTGGCCGGGGGCGGTGGAAGTGGCTCAAGGCACTGTGTAAATCTGGGAATTTGCCTCGGAACTGCCCTCCATTCATCTCATCTCTTGGGGGTTTTGCAACAATTAATTATCTGCTGTACAATAGAAAGATCATTCCTCCTGGCCAAGGTTAAACATCCCAGTGCTGCAAAATAGCACTCGTGTTAGCCCGAAATAAATCTCGCCTATTCCCTGGGCAATGCTGCTGCTTTTGATTCTTTGGCCGTAGATTAGAGAAATGGGCAACAGCGTGGCTCCAGACACTGGGAGGGAGATTAAGACCTCCTCACCCCTCGGCCACCACTCGAGCTGTGAATTATCCCTTGGTCCCATCCTGTTGGCAAATTGCTTGTGACCCCACGGCAGTTTTTGCCAGTGTGTGACTCGCGCTGCAACCGTTCAACAAGTCCCAGGGCTGGCAAGCTTTGCCATGGATGGCCTTCAAGCTCTAGGCGTTGGTGCAGTGTGGCTGGGGATGAGGATGCTGCTTCTGGGAAGATGCTGGGAAGATGCCCACATGGAGAAGGAGCTGGTGGTTCGGGCCATCCTTCGTCAGCAGGGGAGCGATCCTGGCAGCGAGATGAAATAAGCCTCTGAGCTCTAGAGGCTGCACAAAGGAAATGGTGGTTCAGGCCATCCTTCGTCAGCAGGGGAGAGATCCTGGCAGCGAGATGAAATAAGCCTCTGGGCTCTAGAGGCTGCACAAAGGAAAACAAGTAGAAATGACACTAGAGTCTCAGATCCCCAGACTTAAAAGCACCTGGTTCTCTTCCCAAAGGAGGAGGGGAATCAGACATGTTCACTGTCTATGACGTGGTACATCCCGTTTGCTCTCTCGCAGGGTAATTGCCTGCGTATGCAAAGAGGCTGGGAGATATTTCTCTCTTTGAGAGTCATTTACACACAGCACTTTTCCACGTGGGATTGCGCCCACGTTTGCACGAGTACAGGCATTTCCACAAATAAAAGCATTTTGGAGCAAAGCATCTGTTTCAAGAAGTGCATGTGGGATGCTGCGCAGAGGCAGGGAAAGCCCATCCTGGTTTGGACACAGTGAGCTCCCTGAATGACTGGCCCATCATGGGGGTCTCATCAGCCAGACCAGGGACACAAACCAGCCTCCACCAGCCCTTCCTACACTGTCACACGAGGACCACGGCCCCCCTCACCCGAGGGGGTACCCATGGGGACCTATCCACACTGAGCTCCCAGCTTAGGCTCCCTTGGGACGAGGATGTGGGCTGCTTGTGCCTTCCCATCCCAAAGCCAACACCCCGAGCTTTGTCCCCATGGTGGAGAAGCCAGTTTCATTAACCCCCTCCAGCCTTTTTGGGTGCTCTTGCATCAGGCATCTCCTCAGCACCCCATGTCTGGACATGTGGGTTTTCCTGGGGCCAAGCAAGGGGCAGGAGAAAGGCTCTTCCCATCCTTTCTGATCCCAATAAGGACCTGCAAAGCATCCTGGCTGCTCTGGCAGAGGTTGCTGGGGAACAGCCTGGGCTGCTCCAGAGGATGTACAAAGCTAAAAAGCCAGCGTGGACCAGGGCCAAGCGAACAAAGGTTTTATTAATTGGAGTGCATGTGGGTAAGTAGCATTGATCATTAAAGTCAAGGGAAGTACATTACTTATGGTTTTGGAACAAATGCTTCTGGAGCAAATGTGTCTGGCTGTTTAATTGATTTGGGATTTTATTTTCTTCTTTTTTTTCCCTCCACTCTTTTTGGAGAGGCACAGCTAGCTGCTGAGCATCCAGCACCTGCACTGTGTGCCTTACAGGTTTCTCAAATCAGAGCATCCCATTTCACCTTCTCATTTCCACCTCCCTTATCACTCCCTAGCTCCCAGGAGGAGACGTGCAAGCAAAAACCAGTCTAGCATTGTGTTTTGTCCCCAGAAAAAATGTCTGCTAGACTCTCCTGGAAGGATAGCAGATCCTTCACACCCCTTACATCCTTCTCATATTCCAGCTGAGCTGAAGCACAGGGCAGAGCAGCCTTCCCCAGCACCACCCTCCTGCCCACTGCTATTTTATAATTAACGTTGGCACTGCCCAAACAACATGGCAGCACAAGAGCTACGTACTGGAGTGTGCTCCAGTGTGCTCCAAGGCCAGGCTACGCTGAGTCCTGGTGTCCAGCCAGGACCTGGTAGCCGACTGCATTTTTCTTGGGAGGCTGGAGTGGAGGAGCTTTTCCCCAAGCTCTCAGCGGTCCATCAGCCTGACAAGCACCGCAGCATCCTCCATCACGGCTGTACACAAGGGGCCACTCCACGCCGTGCTTGTAACCCAGCCCCGCAGCAAAACCCATTGCACGGCCAATAAATAATTCATGGCAGCAAACTGGCTCTGCTCCCTGCCACTGCGGAGTGCTGGGGGAGCCCCAGAAGGGCAGAAGCACCTTCCACACCACCGTGTGGGTGGGACAGAGCTCCTCTGGCCACCTTGCCCAACCCTGCCAGGGCTGCCAGCCTTGTGCTCGCTGGTGCCAGCACGAGCTGTCTGCTCCCCGCCGGTGGCTCGTGCTGTTGCCCTGGAGAAGCTGGTTAGTAGCCCACTGGATGAGGATGTTATTGAGCAGAATGAAAAAAAGGTCAAGGTCTGCAGCAGCTTTGTCTGGCGGCGGCTGCAGCCGGGCACTGTCTAACCCAGGCTGCCCTAAGGAGAGCCCCGTGCTCGGCGAGACACGGAAAACACAGGTTTGGAAGGGGGCTGTGCTTCATATCTCACACTCCAGGTAGCCTTCAATTAAATCCTTCTCTTAATCCGACCACCAAAAGGATGTAATAGCTAAAGGCCAGTGTTGACTCCAGGTCTAAACCTGGTTTCTTTCCCTACACACGCTCCTGTACCGATGAGGGTCAGAAGCTGGAAGGTTTCTGAGCAGCCAGAGCCTCAGGACAGCTTCCCCCGGGAAGCAGCAGCACACAAAATCCTCAAGTGGTTCTAATATGAAATCTAATTAATTTCTAAATGGAAACACATGGCACCACCACCTGAGGGAGTAGAGGTCTGCAGCTGATCCAGGCAGCCCAGGCTGGGGCATCCTCAGGAGGTCCCAGCATCCCGGCTTTGGATCACGACTGGGAAGCAGGGACTGGTCCCACAGACAGACCTGCAAGTTTCCCTCTCTTTTTCTTTTTTTAAATTATTTTTTCTAGGCATCGGAGAGAAGATGGTTTTAAGGGCTTGTGGAGTTTTTTTCATCTTTAAAAATGTAAAACAAAAGGTAAATAGGCACATGGTTTAAATGCTCAGTCATTCATTCAATCTGCACTTGTTTATCTACTCAATATGCTGAGGAGAGATGTTCTTAATAAACAGGTAACCAAATGACCAGTCTGTTCCAAAACAGTTCAGGTGTTTGGGAAGGTGTAGATACACGGGGTTGTGTTTGCCTCTTCACCTCTGTGACCTGCACGACGCTGGGATTCAAACTCGGGATGACGGAGGGACGACATCTGCATTTTGAGAAAATTTCCCAACTTCACGAGTGGATTGTCCTCAACTTCCTGCAGAAGTCTCTTGACAGAATGGCACTGATGGAAGAAGAAAAAAAAAAACAACAACCCTTTTCTCTAGAACCCTTGAAATGTCCCATTTTGGAGCAGTTCAAAGCAGTTTATGAAAGAAAATAGACTCTCCAATCACAGCCCAGGCAGGAAGGCTGGAAACAAGCGGATGTGAGCATGAAATGTGATGTTCAGAGGGATGAGATAAACTCCCCATCTTGTTTTGGCCCATTATGGAGTATTATTCATCAAAACACTTTGTTGAAATCAGCTAGCTCTGGGTTTTGTTAATTTTCCCTGTTTCAAGAAAGAAACACCAGGCTTTGGGGAAAAAAAGTGCCAAAAATAGATATTTAACTAGCTGCAGCCAAATGGTCCTTGAGTTTAGCCTGTCATCCCGGGTTATTACTTCACTTATATCCCCGTGATAATTTGGGAATGGTTTCTCTGAGCCGAGAGGGGGAGGAGGGAAGGGGGAGGCGGGTACATGCTGCCTTGTTAAAACATAGGGGATATTTTCCTGGCTGGCAAGAAGCAGCCAGGATTAAGACCTTATCCCATGGGGAGTGTTATTACAATATACCTTGGATAATTCTTCGCACGGACACGAGATGATCCGTGTGTCCCACAGCAGTGGGGTCCCTCGCCCTGCCCTGAAGCTGCTGAGGAGAAATGAATAAACCATCCCAAGCGAGCAAACCTATGCTGAGGTTTCTCTGGTTGGCGAAGAGAAGGTGCCTTCCCAGTGAAACCTGCTGGAGGGAGGGTGGGGAGCGGGCTGGGGTCCCAGCCCCAGCAGCCCCCATGGGTCTCCCCCTGCATCCCCACAGCCTCTCCCCAACATTTCTCTGCAGGCAGAGGAAGGAGATGTTTGATGTTTGAAGGAACCATTGATTTTCAAGTACCAGTCGCCGGCTTGTTTGGTTTGGGTTAGTTGGGTGCTCGCTGGAGTTCCTTAGCAACCCTCACGGGCTGATGCTTTCCATTCCCCCGAATTGCAGGCTGCAAATAAAGCCCCACGTTCCTACCAGGCAGGTGAGAGGGGCAGTTCCTGCTCTGCCACGGTGGGGTGTCCATGGTGGGTCCCCCCCAGGAATGGTGGTCCCACTGCAATCCCCACCAATCCTTATTGCCTACTCCTCCTGCTACACCCACGCTTGGTCTCTCCACAGTAAGAACAACCAGGCAGGGATGTGCTTTATTTCTCGCATTTATTTATTTAAATTTTATAAATCAGTCAAAGCCATAGTTGCTGCTTTTCATATTTCTTCGGATCAGCTGCAGAGCAAGGGAGGGCAGCTCAGCAGACCCCTAAAGCGGCTTAGTGTTTTTTACACCACAGCAGAGCAGGAAAAGACTATCAGTGAAGGACTGTGATTTGAGCCAATTAAAGGAATCACTGAGATTATGAGGGACAGGCCACGCTCGTCTTGGTGCAACTCTGAACTTCAGAGGGTTTATACAAAATTACATATTGCCTTTGTATAACTTAACACCCTTCAAGTAGTACTATAAACAAAAGCACCATCTTTTAAGTAATGTTTTGAAATAAAAGCATGTATGCTCTGCCATCTCAGAGGGTTGGGGTTTCGCTCTTCTCCCCTTTAGGACAGTGACTCCAGGCCAGCTGACTTTATTATTTTTATTGTCCAACTTTCCCCCCTACTAAAGTCAGTCAAAATCAAAGCAAAGAAGAACTCGCTCTCCACCAAAGTCTGCTCTGTGCCCTGTGCAGGACATTAAATGAGAGTCTGTCATTACTGAATATTTTTTCCCAGTTTTCCACCTCCCTCCATCCCTGGAGACAGAGGAGCCACCTCAGGGACCCCAGCAAAGCCCTCAGGACACCCTCACCCCTCAAGGCTCCGTCCCAAGGCCAGATTTGTGAAACTTGAGAACAAATCCTGTCTTTTCCATTAAGGCTCTCCTGCAACACCACCAAGTGTGCTGCAACATATGCGATCTCATGAAAGTCATTAAGCCTCCGTGATGAACCACTAACCTCCCTCGTTAGCTCGCTAGCGCTTAGTCACTTGACTGATTTCAAAGGGTCCAAAAATCTCTGGCTTTGCAGCAGCATCACTGCTAGAAATCCCTTTCTGCCTCTTTGTGCTCTCTCAGCCCAGGGTTGCTCCGGTGCTGACTGCATCCCTTGGTGCCACCACAACGGAGACAAGTACTTCCAGGCCTTAATACAGCAGGTTTGGTTATTTTTCTTCATGAAGTCACATCAGACTCATTTCACTTGTGACCTTCTGGATAAACTTGGGCTTCCATGGAGGACACAGGCTGTGGCTGTGATATGACAGTGAGGATTTTGGCTCATTTTCTGCGACCCTCAGCTCTTCCTGGTTGCAGGAACCCCAGCTGCAAGGAAAGCCTGGACTTGGGGCAGATCAGGACTTTGAGGCTGAAGCTTTTCCTCCTCTCTGGGTGAGGGGAGCCGGACTAGTGCCTGCCAGCATGTGGGGATGGAGCTGTGGCTGAGCCCTGGGCACGCTGGCGTTTCCCTGCACCACCAGGAAAGGAGATGCCAGTCCCATTCTCTGCAAAAAAAAGACAGCTGGAGAGGTATAAGAGGAAAGGCCTAGCTGGAATATTACAAGGAGAAGGACAAGCCAAAGGGTAAAAGTGGGGTGGGCAGGACTTCATGGGAGCCGTGCGGGCTCTAAGCCAACCCCTCCAGATCTTGGCAATGCCTCGATCCACCTTTTTTTGGGGGAAACATATGTGTACGTGTTGTGAGCGCGGGCAAGGCTCTGCCGGGGAACTCGGCCAGCCTGCATCTTTTCTGTCATCTTCTCCTGCTCCCCTCGCAGCGCCGGGCAGCTCCCGAGGGCCGCTGGACGTGACAAACCGGCTAAAGCAGCGACTGCGGGATGAAGCCGGCGATCTGGTTTCAATAAAAATCAGCAGATTGTTTCATGGCTGGATGGGAAAGTTGTGAGGCTCCAGGATTTGCTCCTCTGGCAGCTGGATCCTGTTTGTCCATCGCCATCTCCCTGGGCTGCAGCTCCCACCCCACCTCTCTGGAACGGGCTTGCTGGAGAGGCAGGCGATGTCCCCAAACTTGTCAGTGCTTAACAATGCCCTTAATAACATGTTTTAATTTTTGGGCGATGTCCCCAAACCTGTCAGTGCTTAACAATGCCCTTAATAACGTGTTTTAATTTTTGGTCAGCCCTGAAGTGGTTGGGCAGTTGGAATAGATGATTGTTGTAGGTCCCTTCCAACTGAAAATATTCTATTCCTATTCTATTCATCTGGAGCACAGCACCTGCCATGGGACCCAGCACACTCGAATCCTTCCTCCAGGGATGCAAGAAAGGGTGCAAAGGAGAAAATAACAGTCAGGTCTGAGAGCTAAATACTTCTGCTGACTCTCAGCTTTCCAAGTCTTTGGAAACACAGGCAGGTTGGATGGATGAGAGGGTTTTCAGGGAGAACTGGGCTGGCTTCCTGAGCTGCAGAGAGCCTCTGGCTCCTGGTGCATCACCCTCTCAGAGCATCCAGCCGACCCAGAGAGAGCGCTGGCAAGTCCTCTTCCCCTGCCTGCTTCCCAGGAGGGCACCTCCCGCGGGCACCGCAGTTGGAAATGATGGAGAGGGACTTGGGGATGAACCCTGCTGTGGTCTCCAAGAAGCATAGTTGCCCCCGAGCTCGGGGTGCTTGTGGAGGCAGAGATACAGGAGCATCCCCTGGCTCCAGCTCAGCAAAGCACTTCAACATGCAGCTTCGATGGGGACATTAAGCATATGCTTAAAGCTGAGCCCGTGCTGCTCAGCCAGGGCCCCGGAGTTCGCTCAGACGGAGGCAGCTGGGCGCTTTGAAATATTGGGCAGTTTTCTAGGTTGCATTTAGCCTTTCTCTGTATCTTTAAATTCCAAAAGCAATGTGACTTCTAAGGGGAAAAAAACAAGCCTTTAAAGCAGTAAACAGCTGTTTTCCCTCTTTCTATATAAGAGCAATTTTAAAAAACACTAAAAAATTTAACAACCTTCTTTTTTGTTCGAAAGGGCTTTTTTTTTTTGGTGAAGCAGGGCCATTTCAGGGGTCTGTGAAGGGTACTCAGTAACAATGTGACATATCCAGTAACGGCATCACCAATAACCAGCTTGGCCTTCCTCCCCAGCTTGGCTTTATTACAGTCCTTAAACTGGCCCAATAGGAATTTCTGCTCTGTATTTAAATGAACTTGCAGGCAGTAAAGGAGCGTGTATAAAGAAAGGGGTGAGTATTATGTCAGTTTTGTGTATTGTAACCCCTTTCCTTACAGCCCCTATATCTTCTAAACTCTGGCAGGGGCAGAAGCACTAACTTATTCACTCCCACTGTCTCCATCCCCAAAGTGTGCAGTTAATCCCCAATCCGAGGCTGCAATATCAGCTTTCTGTTCTAGCCAGGACAGGAAAAAAAAAAAAAAAAAAAGAAAAAAACAGAGCAGGACAGACCAGCTGCATTTAGCGCCCCATCAGCTAAATTTCAATGAAATCATTTTGATGAATTGTTTGGGAAAGTTGAAAAAAAAAAAAAGAGCCCCATTAACTGTACATTTGCTGTTAATTAATAGCCTGCTCTTTTTCTCCTCTCCAGTACAGCACTTCCGAGCTGTTTCACACTCTGCTGTGAGCACAGCATCCGTGATGGTCACAGCAGCAGTGGGTGCTGGGGATGGGTGATCCAGACAGGCATGGGCAGCACCAAGGGAGTGAGCTGCATCGGTACAACCCTGGGGAGGGTGACTTCTCTATGCCCTGCTCCAGGCTGACCATGCCAAAGAATAAGGAGGGACAAAAAGCTAATGGTTGCATTCTGCTCCCAGGGTTGCTCCTGCTCCAGCCCAGGCATCGGTCCACGGGCAGCACCCGTGGGCGGCTGTGCAGTGTCAGCAAGGGCAGGCCAGGCGTTCCTCAGCTCCTCGGTTTTATTATTTTTAATAAATTCTCTTTTCGTGTATTTATTTTCTGTACATATCTTGTAAATATCTCTGGAATGTTATTTGAGAGGAATGTTGGCCAATATCCCCCAGAAAACAGATGCTGGAGCTGCTGTGGGGGACGGGAGAAGGGCAGTGCCGTGTGCCTGGGGGGTGTGGGTGCCCTCAGGTCCTGGCCAGGGCTTAAAACCAGTAACAAATGCACACAGTAGGCAACTGCAATGAAAGAAAAGTCTTGGTAAATAATTTTTATTCATAATTACTATATCGATGTACCCACAGGATGTTTCAGGAGCAAAAGACAGGCAAGAGGAGAGAATAGTTGCATGGCAGAGCATCTGCCCGGCTGCTCTGCCCCTCCTGCAGCAAAGCACAGTGTTGGCCACAGCATCCTCCTCCTCAGTGCTCATCAGCACAGGCAGCTCTTGGGCAAAGAGCTTCATCATCTTTTTAGACCAGCTCCCCTGCTCTCATGTAGGCTGTATTTCACAGCTTCTGTAGGAAGCCCTTAAGATTTTGAAGCCCAGAGGCTGAGGACCCTCTCAGGAAGAAGCACTTACACGATATGATTCCTTGGGCTGCCTGGCTTTGTTTGAGATAAGATCTCCCTCCCCCATTGAGACCTTCCAGGATAAGGCACCCTGAGAAGAAAATGTAGAATAACCCAGAGGGTGCAGAGGTTGGGCACTCAGTGCTGACCAGCCTTGCAGCTCTGTTCAAACAGGTTGCCCAGAGAAGCTGTGGCTGCCCCATCCCTGGAGGGGTTCAAGGCCAGGCTGGATGGGGCTTGGAGCAACCTGGTCTGGTGGGAGGTGTCCCTGCCCAGGGTAGAGGGGTTGGAACTGGATGATCTTTGGAGTCTCTTTCCAACTCTAACCATTCTATGATTCTAAAACTCCTCATGTGAGTCTCTGACTTGTCCATATTTAATTTTCAGTATTCCCCCCCCCCCCCCGTAATTAATCCAGAAACTTTCATTCAAATTCAGTTTGGATTTAGGAGTAAACCAAAGGCTGTAGACATGGTTTCTTCCAGCCCATGTGCATCACCTGGATTCAGCCCTGCTAGAGAAGGAGAGAAAACCTCAGGAAGATGGATTGTGGTTTACTAATTGCTTTCCCTGTTTGTCGGAGGGTGCAGCACCAGCTCCAGTACCTCCAGAGCAGGGCACCCTCCTCATGTGAGTCTCTGACTTGTCCATATTTAATTTTCAGTATTCCCCCCCCCCCCCCCCCATTAATCCAGAAACTTTCATTCAAATTCAGTTTGGATTTAGGAGTAAACCAAAGGCTGTAGACATGGTTTCTTCCAGCCCATGTGCATCACCTGGATTCAGCCCTGCTAGAGAAGGAGAGAAAACCTCAGGAAGATGGATTGTGGTTTACTAATTGCTTTCCCTGTTTGTCGGAGGGTGCAGCACCAGCTCCAGTACCTCCAGAGCAGGGCACCTGGTGACAGAAAAGGAAGAGATACCTAACAGGAGAAGTCCTTGTGAGCCTGCAAGTTTCTCTTCTTTTTTTCCAGCTGTGCTGACTCTTCTGACAAGCAAGATCAGGCACGGACCTCGTCTCACGGCTGTCCTCTGCTGCGGCACAGGCACTGAAATTTGCTATTTGACACAGCAGCTCCATCACAGGGGACAAAAAGCCCAAATCCCCCCATGACAGGCAGCTGCCAAACCCCTTGGGAGAAGCAGCCCTGCAGAACTTGCTGCCTGTAACCCTTCAGCTCCAGACATGGGGGCTGAGGAAGGCTCCTGCTCATCTTCCTCCCCATCCTGCACTACTTGCCTTGACACAAGCTATTCCCTCAGCCACCAGGCTGCCCCTACACGGTGCCTGCTCCCTGTTTGGTGGCACCCACTATCTCAAAGGGTTTGATTTTTGGTGGACTGTTGCTTTTCAGATGTGTCCACCCATCTGTCACCCCAACCCAGGAGTCCTAGTTCCTGTGGGATGCAGGATGCTCAGAGCCAGATGCCTCCACAGGCGCTGCCTGGTCCAGCACCTCAAAACCAGAGCGATGCTGGCAAAGAACAAAAGCCAAACTGGGGCCAGGGGCTCTGCTCCATTCCAGGGGCAGTTTCAGAGGCAACCAGAGCTCCCCAGGTCCCATCCTCCAAGAGATACAAAACACAGAGGAGGAGGGAGGAGTGCACGGGCAGGGAGGGGTGAAAGGCAGATCGCTCACCTTCGGCGGTGACTTTCCATTCTTTCAAGTGTTTGAGTTTCCTGCAAATAAGCTCTGGATTTCCTGGGGCTTTTTTATTCTTCTCAAAGTACCGTGGCCTCCAGCTTGTGCTGGCAGATCCCTGTGCCTGCACAAAATACCACTGCTGTCAGCCAGATCTCCAAGTCTGTGCAGGAATCATTACAGGTTTGGGTCTAAAAGCTTCCTGGGGGGATTTCTTGCCCTTAATTTTTGATGTGCGTGCTCAGCGTTGGCTTCACCTTCAGGCAGCATTTTCTCTGGGTACCCCAGAGCAGCAGCAAGCCCTGGTCCTGGCAGCTGAGAGGGGGTCCATCACCCCACTTTCAGTCTGTGGGCCATGAGGCATCAGTGCAATGAGCTGCTACAGAACTCAGGCTCCTCGTCCCTCTGAGTCACCACCTCAGCCCAGAGGAAGAAGTTAATCTGAGTCTTTGTAGGGAGAAGGAGTCATTCACCACCGTGCCACATGCTTAATTACCCTGACAAGAAAGAAGAGCCCGAGTAACATTTGGTCCAAATTAATGATGGTTTGTTTTGAAATGCAAATAGTTTTTAATCAGAGGGGGAAAGGTGGAAATAGACACTACTTAGTTTCTACATTTTAATTTTTTTAATGAAGCCATGCATCTGTGTTTTTTTTCAAATAGATATTTCTTTTAATATGGAGAATAACTTTTGTGTGGGCCGAATTATCTCTAAATGAAAGCAAACAAGGCATAATTAGAAACCGGTTCACTTTTTTTTTTTTTTTTTTTTTTCCCTTCTACTTCTTTTCCTCTGTAACGGCAGCATTATAATCAGGTGTGCATATGGGAGGGGAGGAAAATCACCCCAGCTGAGAGCAGGCCCATCTATGGGGGGGACTGACTGTGAGTCTGGCATGGAGGAAGATGGAGAGATGCTGCAAAGCACGGCTTGAAACGGGAGCTGGGCAAATGCTGGGACACATCCCAGCTGCTTTGAGGCTCCTGGAGGAGTGGGATGTGGCCCCTCTCCCCACTTCCATTCCTGCAAGACCTGTGCCCAGACACCCCTGACCACTGGAAGCAACTTCTGCCAAATGGAAGGAGAGGGGCTGGTTTCCAAAGGCATCTCCATGTGCGAATCCGGGAAGCTCCCATTTGGGAACGGCATGAGTTTCTCATTTAATATGGTACCGTGCTGCATTCTTTCTCTATAAAGAAACCTCATTTAACTTTAGGCGTGTTTATACATCTAATTAAAAATTGGTCATGTTTAATTGATTGCATATATCATTACTGCCGCCTCATTGCATCCGCGGGCACGGTCTAGCAGCAGTTGCGGAGCTGCTTCCTCGTGGAACACTGCTAAGTCCCAGCCAGTTTCTGTCTGCTTTGCCCTCTTTTTTTTAATTTTTTTTTGCAGTGTCCATAAACTGCCCGGAGCTGCCTCCTCTTCCTCGGAGCTCCCACCACCCAGATGCTGCAGCCGCTGTCTGGGGAGCATCTGGGCAGGAGGGAAGCTCCTTGCCAGGAGCTCTGTGGCTTCCCTCCAGCACAACACCACACACACAAAATACCACTCTGGGCTGGTGGTTTCCAAACCCCCTCGGGGCTGGGGAGGAGAAAGCCATTTTTAAGGCAAGGCAGAAGCTGGAGAGCCTTCTCCCATGTCCCTGCCACCACTGCGTCTGCGCTGAGCAGGGTGCTGGGGCTGGGTCAGGGCTGTGGCTCTCTGGATGGGAGATGCCCACACTCCCCATCACCTTCTGCTTGATGCTCCACATGGTCCCCTGCTCCTGCAAGCCCCACAGTGAGGAACACATGGGCTCCTTGGGTTGGGAATCTGTCCTGTTGCAGGAACAAGGGAGAATGTGGGCGGACAACAGAGAGCATCACGGGGGGACAGCCACCACCCTGGCCATCGATGGAGCCATCTCTGCCCGTCCCACCATCCTTGTACCCCTGGCAACAAAGGCCATGATTGCCCCAGCTTTCTGCCCAGCCTGGGGGTGGCCACTGCGGCAGCGCTGGGGCTCTGCTCATCCTCCTCCCTGTCACACCTCTCCCGGGTAATTGAATCAAATTGTCAGCAAAGAGGGGATGATGATTCAGCTCCCACCAAAGGCTAGACTATTACCTAGCAGCTTAATAATGAAAACTGTCATCATTCCTGCAATAAGGAAAGATAAATAAGTTATTAAATGCAAGAGCCTGCCACCCTCCCCGGGCAGGGCACCACGCCAGAGGAATATTAACTTCTGGCCACAGCCTATCTGTTTGGGGAACGGAGAGGAATACCCTGAGTGCTCAGAGAAAGAGCTCTTTCTCCTCCAGCCGGCTTTGAAAGGGCTTCTGCTCGCTTTGCGCTGCTGCTGTGTGCTCGGCAAACCCAGAGCCACCGCTCCCTGCACCTCCTCAAAGGCTGAAAGACAAATACAAGTCCCAGAAAGGGAGACAAGTGGGAAAGACTGAGTCAGAGGAGGGGCCAGAGCAGGGTCTGAAGATGCACGTTATTCACACAGGTCTGGTGAGCCCTAATCTGGAGCAAGGAATGTGTTAAGCAGAGCTTTACCAAGCAGGTTTGGTGGGACCCTCCACTGCAAGGCAAAGGAGGAGAGATTGTGCAGCATCACCCGTGGGCAGCTGCTGGGGGTGATGCCCCGCAGTGAAGGGGTCGGTTCAGCATCCACCCAACGCTGGACCCTGCTCAGCTCAGCAGCCAAAATCACTTTCCTCTCCCTGAGGGCCCCTGCCAAGCTCACCTGGTTGTGGCTCAACTTTAGCGCCTGTCAATATGTTACAGAATGAAAGGCACGTCTGATGTGGAGGAAAAAAAGGTGAGAAACAGGAAAGAGAGGAGGAAAGAAGAAGTGACCTTTCTTGCCCAGCTGTATTTTACTGGGAGAAAATCCATGAGCTGTTACACGACCCACTGGGAATTGAGAAGGCGCGAGCCCTGGTTCTCCTCTGGCTGCAGCTGTGCACTGTGGAGACCTGTAGGTGCTGTTCTGCAGAGCTAGCCATAATAAATGACCTTCATAACACCTTCCCTCTAAAATTCTCCAACTTTCCCACTAATAAACAATGTTGTTGTCTAGGCAGTCCTATCGTTTTATCTAGAAATTGCTCCTTCCTTCCCCGCTGAACAGTCAAAGCATCTTCCACTGAGCCTACAGCGATGCATTCTCCTCACCAGCCTTCTTCTGGGGGTGAGTCCTCCCCCGGCCTTCACCCTGTCCCACTTCCTGAGCTCTGACCCCTTCCCCATTGCTGTTAGCTCCTTGGGGATTCAAAAGAAAAGTATTTGCTGATGTGGCACCTCTCTCTCTCTCTCTCCAGGCTACCTCAGTGCCATTTTTAGCCTCAGCACAGCCCCTGGAACCATTATTTTTTTAATCACCGTGTTTACATGCACTTTCTGGAGGCTGCTAAAGTGCCCTGACAAGCCTTTAAATCAAAGGCTTGGAGCTGCCCCAGGGGCAGGGACCAAAGAGCAACCAACCATCACCTGGGCTCCTGCTGGGATCGCCCAGGAAGGGCTGCAGGAACACGCCTGGCGCGGGCGGGTGGGCTCTGGTCCATGGAACCCGCAGCTACCGCCCGCGTCCCACCCAGCCACCCACGGTGGTGCAGGTCCTGACACGCCACCCTCCGTTCCCACCCCGGCAGCCCCAGCCCACAGACGCCACCAGAGACCACAGGCAAGTTTTCCACGCTTGGCCAGAAAAGAAGAAGCCATAAAGTTAGCGAACATCTTAAAAATTAAGCACCTAATGAGCCCCATCCTGAAGCCAAGGGCTTGGTTCCAGTTTGGCACTGGTTCCGTTCCGTGCCCTTCCCATAACAGCAGACGGCTCTGCTTGGTTTGTCTGCTGAATCCCATAACACCCTCTTGGTGCCCTCACTCGGGGAGCGGGGCTGTGAAGGTGGAGCAGGTCCTAGGACACTGCCACCAGTTAGGTGGCAAACGAAGGCATGAGGACACTGGGGAGAAGTGGGGAAGTTCTTTCCTGTGAGGGTGGTGAGGCACTGGAACAGGTCACCCGAGAAGCTGTGGATGCCCCATCCCTGGAAGCATACAAGACCAGGCTGAACGGGCCTTTGAGCAACCTGGTCTGGTGGGAGGTGTCCCCGCCCATGAACTCAATGATCTTTAAGGTCCCCTCCAACCCAAACCATTCTATCATTCTATGATTCTAAGATATGACCTGAGTCTTCATGCTCTGGATTATCTCAGCAGAGCCCCTTGCTCTTTGACCCCCAGAACCATTTTGCCCCCTGAATACCCATTTTTAGGTCTTGTGCTATCAATGGCTTGTGTTCCCTCACCCCATCGCTTGCGAGAAGGGGTACCTCTCTGGGGAAGTTCAGTCACTGGCCCCCTCAGGCTAAAGCTAAGGGCTTGTCCATGTTGCAAACACCCTTGTGTCATGCATCCTCGCTGTCGCAGAGCCAGGCCAGCCCCTGTCACAAACTCAGCGGCCGTGAAACCTGCAGGCAGCTCGGAGGGGACCCGAGAGCCAGGCTGAAGGCAATTCATTAACACGCTTCACATCTCCATGCTTTTCTTACTCTTAACACCGCAGCAAGTCGACAAAAAAGACCTCGGATGTGCTTGGTCTCGCAGCAGGAAGGGACAACCTCTTCCCAACCTTCATGGTGGGGATTTCCCTCGTTTGTCCCCCCTGGGCAAAGCTAACCAGGGCGGTACCTCCACTTCAGCCTCCCCTCCTTCCCCCACCAGCCTGCTTTTGGCTCGTTGCACCCTGACTCATCCCTCTCCCAGACGTCTGGGCGCTTCACCCCATCGTTTCCTCACTCCTGCCCCACTCCGTGCTGGACCAGACCCCGGTCCCAGGGTACCTGCCCGCCCTGGGCCACTTCTCTGGAGACTCCTTTCCTACAGCTTTTCTTCTGCTGGCCAGCCTTCCGCCGTTCCCTGCCCTCTACTGCTCTCCTGCCGGCCATAAAAATATATAGAATATAGAACATTATTTTATGACGTACTATAAAAAAAAAAAAAATCCTGGAACTACAAGGCACGTGCCAAACCTCAGCAGCACATGCAGGAATGCCTTTGTTCCAGCTGTTGCTGGATTGCCTGAGCTCTTCCCAGCATAGTTTGAAGGCTTTTCGGGACAGAAACCTTGTTTTTTTGATTTATTTATTTTTTCTGGCATGGGGCAGCAGCAGCGGTTGGGGCTATACATAGTCCTATGACAGCATCTGTCCTTTACATCCAGCCTGTCTGTGTCCCATCTCCTGAACTGCCGCCCAGGACTCCCCAGATCAGAGAAACACGTGGAGTTACAAGTGTGGGTACAAACTGAGCCTGAAAGCGTGAGGAGGGACGTGGGGCAGGGACTTCCCTTTTCTCACGGAGGCTGCTGTCTCATTTATTGCTCCTTAGATCTTGTACCTTCCTCCTGCAAGAGCCTTCTCCCTCCTTCCCTGGGGCTGAATCTCCCTGTGCCCACCGAGACCCACCAGTGTGGAGCCCCTCAGTGCAAGGCAACCCTCGGCTCTTTCTAGGGTTTCACTGAGGCACTGGCTCCTGTGGGGCCACTTTGGGGGACCGGTGAGCAGGGAACCATCTGTGTTTCTTATCAGGGCTCATGCCAGACCCATACATCACCAAGAGATGCCGTCCCGCACCGGCACCCACGCCCCGAAGTGCCAGCCCCACTCCCCAAGGTGCCAGCCCCTGGTCCTCGTTTCCCTTTCCCTCCCGGGCTGGTGAAACTTTCTTATAAAACCTGCAAACCAAGCTCCATAAAACTCCCGATTCATTCTGCAGATATTTCCTGCGCTGGGGCTTTCAGCAGCATCTGCTGGTTTGAAGTACGCTTTTTATTCGTCCTGGGGGCACCATTACTTTCTGCTTTAGCAGTTTTGCCTGCTCTGTAGTCTCTGCCAGGCTCCATCCACGGAAGAGAAAATTGGTGAAAGAATAATAATTATGATTGTTATAAATATATATTTCATTGCGGTGGCCCTTGGTGCATGCATTCATCCCTGATGAGGAGACCAGAGGGGAGAGCGGGTGATGCTCAGATCCTGACAGGCTCCTGGTGGCAGATATTGTGTCCTCACCCAGCCCAGGGGCAGCTGCCCTCCTCCTCCTCCCAAGGAACCTACCAGGACACCCCATCTCTTCTCCCTAGAGAGTCTCTAGTGAGTCAGAGGGGCCAGAAGAATTGGACACCTCCAGAGATGGGTACCTGCTGGGCATGCCCTGGGGCAAGCTGGAGCTGCTTCCAAGCACATCCATCCATTGGGATGGCAGGAGGAGGGAGAAAGGAGAGAGCAGATGAGTTGGGGACACTGGTGAAAACGACTCACAAAGTGGGGCATGGGGAAAAAGTGCGTAGTCGTGTCTTCGGGACTCAGCCTCAGTTTCTCCACGGATGTCTGCTCTTTTCCAGCTGAGTGGAAACACAACAGACTGATAATTTCATCTGAGAATGATTCACATTGGCAACCAGCAGCAAATTTCTCCTCTCATCAGGGAATTATCTGAACAGGGATTTTATAAGTGAGCGCAGAGGATCTTTCCTTCTCTTAGAAGGAAATCTTTTTCCCTTCTTTCACCAGCTGTGGATGATCACCTTCTCTTCATGTCCTCAGCTTCGCAGCCCCTGCTGACTGAGGATGCTCCCCGGGTGAGTGTCCTGGCCTCTCTCTGCCATTCAACCTTCTCCGCTTTCATTTCCTGCTGCAGAAAGGTTCAGGTATTTCCTGAAGGCACTTTACATTTCCTTGAGGGTTTCTTCGTTTCATCCTCAGTGGGATAGCCTGAAAGCGGGACAGTAGGAGTCGTGCAGAATGGGGTACACGGGAAGACTTTGTACTAATCAGCGTCTCTCGGTTAATTTTTCCACTGGCCTTTCCACCCTGAGCAGCCCTCCCCTCCTTGCAGATCAGACTAGATAGTTATATATGGTCCCTCCCGGTTTTGAAACATCAGTGAATGCAATTCCATCTGCAAGAGAGTCTAATATTACCGCTCTCGGATCATCCCCACTCCCAGACTCTGCAGATCCTGCCAGAGACCATCCAGACCTCAGCAGCTGCCGCTGGGGCTTCGGTGGAACAGACAGAGAGAACGAGCCCGTGGTGGATACTTTCAGCTATAGATGGAAAAACATCTCCGAGGTACTTGCTCTTCTGTAAACTCGTTTGCCATAACCCCACCAAAGGACCCGGAGCAGGTTGCTGTGGTTTGCCTTTGCAGCAAAACAGAGAAGAGGTGGGAGAATCTCCCCACATGCACATTTTACCCTAATTTACTCCTACCCCACAGGGGCTTACAAACTGCTCTCCACTCCAGAGGGACCCCACGTCGGAATTGAGCACCCCAACCCCGCCAGCAGCATCCCCTAAAGGCCAGGCAGTGCAGGCTGGGCAGAGATGTGCACCCCTCCTGCCACACTCTGGTGGTGAAGAGGGAAAGGGATGATGCCCAGGGTGAAACGAGATGTCGGAGAGATGCCAAAGCCAACTTTGGAGACTAGCATTACCACAGCTGGGGTACAAAGGCAGAGGAGCCCTGTGCCTAGCCAGCATCTGCTGTGAAACACATGCCCTTTGGTTTCAGCGTCCTGAGGAGCAGCCATGGACTTGGGTCTTCAGGCATTAGCAAAACTTTTAAGATGTATTTAAACTCCTGTGTTGGGAGATTTTCCGGCGCTGATGTCAGCCCCGTAACACAACACCCACCTCTCTTGCACAAGCCCCACACGCAGCACCTTGGGGACATGCCAGCAAGCTGCTCCTCCTCCAGCACAGAACCAAGCTCCCCTGGAGCTGTCACTGCTCTAGGCCTTGGTGTGCTCCCCACGGGGCATTTCCTAACACAGGCTGTCCCCTTCAGAGCTGGCTGCTGCTCCGTCCCTCGTCTGACCCTGTCCCAGGGACTTGCACTGGGGTTAGAGGCTCATGCTTGGTCAGCTCATCAGCTCACGCTGAGCAGGTCCAGCAACTTCTCTGAGCCACCTCTGAAGCCAGGCCAGATGCTCCTGCGAGCCGGGCAATGAGTCATCGAGCAGGAGCAGAACAGAGTCTCCTTCTGTCTCTCCTGCCCTACATATTGCAGCCCAGGAAGGTGGGAGAAAAAGCTGAAAACACATCGACAACCAAAGTTTGTACAAATGCAGCACTAGCTGCAAAATCTAGGATTTGTGTTTCCTTATCTGCCATGAGTTCAGTCATAACCTCAGCTGGGAGCTTCCTCCCAGTTGGGTCAGAGTAGGCAGAACCTTTCCTGTCCCACCAAGGGGTCGCTGGCTCCTTCCCCCTGCTCCTGTGCTGCTCCGGTGTGTGCACCCCTGAGAGAGGAGCAGCTCTCTGCAAAGCCAGAGCATCCTGCTGTGGCCATCTCCTCACCACGCTTGCCAAAAGAGCCTTCCCAAACACCCTGATATCTGCCTCCAAATGTAAACACACATTTCCATGGAAAACCCGCAGCTCAGCTCAAACAGCAGGTCGGGGATGTTTGCTGAAAGCCTGGTGTCTGAGCCCAGAGAGAACCCGGGCAGCCCAAAGGGTCTCCGTTTCCCGTGTTTGCACACAAGGAAGCTGTTTCTTATGGTAATTTGTGCTTCAATAAACGTGAAATAAAACTCATTCTGCCCTTTCCCAGCTGGCGTCATCACCATTTCCCTCTGTTTATCACATCATAACCATTGCCCCGGCAACCGCAGCGTGGCCCAGGCGGGGATGCTGGCTGCAGGTGGGGTGAGCGCTGGCTCCTCGCCCCCCAAAACAAAGATCCCACTCCCACACGAGCATCTCCAGCTCCTGGAGGGAGGCTGGGAAACAAACACGAGGTGGGAGCAGGGTGAGGATGCTCTTGGCAGCAGCAGGCACCAACCCCGGGCAATATCTACAAGGTTGAGTTTTGGAGGTGTCTGCCCCGGTGAAGCTGCAGCCATGGACAACCCCACGGCCTGGGTCCAGCTCCGGGAAGGAGCCAAACAGAACATCCAGCTCAGAAGGGAAGGAGTTTGGGTGTTTTGGAGACCTGGTCCTGGTGTGGGCTCATCTCTGCACCCTCTCCTGCCTTGCTGGGACCTGGCCTTTCTCTGTGCCTCCCCCCCCGCCCCGTCAAGCGCTGAGTTGATCCCTTCAAAACCACAGCCAGGAGCCCATCTTCTCTCCTGCCTTGCTGGGACCTGGCCTCTCTCTGTGCCTCCCCCCTGCCCCGTCAAGCGCTGAGTTGATCCCTTCAAAACCACAGCCAGGAGCCCATCTTCAGTGTTTTCTTTTTTTCCCCCCTTTCAACCCTGTATCGATTTGATTTCAGAACTCACTTTACAGATGAATTCACGACTCTCTGGTGAGCCCCCCCCAGACCCCTCCTGCCAAGCGGAGCCGATCTCTCTCTTCTCCATCCTCTTCTGCTCAACCTCAGCAGAGCCTGGATCTCTCCGGCCGGCGGAGATTCCCCGCAGGACAGCCCGGGCCGCCTCCCGCGGTCTCCGCCTGCCCCCCCGCGGCGGCAGCCGGCACGCACCGCCGGACCCACACCGGGACCCACACGCACCGCCGGACCCACACCGGGACCCACATCCACCCAAACCCACGCCGGGACCCACGCACACCCGAACCCGTCGCAGGAACCCACGCCAGGACCCACACACGCTCCAACCCATGCCAGGACCACACGCCAGGACCCACACCCAAACCCACATCGGGACCCATGCACATCCAAAAGCATGCCAGGACCCATGCCTGCACCCATGCACACCCAGACCCGCACTGAGACCCACACCTGGACCCACATCAGGACCCACGCACACCCAAAACTATGCCAGGATCCATGCCTGCACCCACGCACACCCAGACCCACACTGAGACCCACACCTGGATCCATGCTAGGACCTACACCAGCACCCACACACCTCCAAACCCATGTCAGAACCCATGCACACCCAAAACCATGCCAGGACTCATGTCCAGACTCACACACACCCAGACCCACACCAAGATCTGCACCAGGACCTACATCAGGACCCACACACCTCCAAACCCATGCTAGAACCCACGCCAGGACCCACACACTCCCAAACCCATGCCAGGACCCATGCCGAGACTCACTCATACCCAGACCCACACCAAGATCCATTCCAGAACTTACACCAGGATCCCCACACCTCCAAACCCATGTCAGAACCCACGCTGGGACCCGCACACACCCAAAACCATGCCAGGACCCATGTACACCTGGATCTGCACAAAGACCCACACTTGGACCCATGCCAGGACCTACACCAGAACTCACACACCTCCAAACCCATGTCAGAACCCATGCTGGGACCCACACCTAGACCCATGCCCAGACTCATGCTGGACCCATGCAAAACCAGACCCACGCCAGGACCCAAACCCAAAGAGCTGGTGACCTCTGCCACTGCAGCATCCCACACAGCATTGGGGTGTAACCCCCAATTCCCACCCTGCAGCGGTGGCTGGGTGGGACCCTAATGGGGGCTGCACAGGTGAGGAGGGGGCAGGATTCATTAGCTCCTTTAGATCTCTTTGCATCTGCTAGTTTTAATGACATTAACCCTCAGGTGTGTAAGCAATTCCAGTGTTCTGGGTCGTTATCCCAGAGGGCTTTCTGAAGATTTTGCTGCTCTGCAGAGGGAAAGCAGGGTCTCTGCCTCAGCAAGACCAGGAGCCAGGTGGGTACACACCAACCAGCTTAACTCCATCATGGGCAAAACACCAGGACACATTCTCCCACCAGTATGTAAGCAGTGAGAAGATAACAAGGCAAGGAAAGCAGTCAACATGGATTTCTTAAGAAAAAAAAATCGTGTTGAACCAATCCTGTGTTTCTTTTTTATGACAGAGCAACAGCCTTATGGATAGAGAGAAGCAGGAGTTGTCCTATATTTTGTCTTTAGTGCCTTTTGATGTAATCTCATGTCAAACCAATCCTGTGTTTCTTTTTTATGACAGAGCAACAGCCTTATGGATAGAGAGAAGCAGGAGTTGTCCTATATTTTGTCTTTAGTGCCTTTTGATGTAATCTCTCATGGCACACTCGTACACAAGGGAAAGAAAACTGAAATGATTATGAACTGGGTGCTCCCTGCTCAAAACTTGCACTAATGGAGAAGTTATCTGGTGTTCCTGCCAGGCTGCAAGCAAGCATGGAGCAGGATTTCAGAAGGGTTGGCTCTGGGCTCATGCATTCATTAATGGCTTGGTTGATAGAATAAGAGTCTGCCTATTTATTTTGCATATGTGATGGAGCAAGAAGGACACAGGGATAGGATTTGAATTTGAAATGATCTTGAGAAATAGGAGAGATGGTCTTGGGGGAAAAATGAAGCACAGTTCAACAGGAGTAGGTGAAGTTCTGCTCTTAGGAATAATCAAGTCCACAGAAGGAGGAGGAGGAGGAGGACTGACTGTCAAGGCAAGCTCTGAGAATTGCAGTGGACCTCAAGTTGAGCGTGAGGCCACCATGCCACTCTGTGAGAGAGAAAGCCAAATGTTGCCTGGGCAGCAGCAGCATTTTTGAGTCATGTGAAGTACAGGCTCTCCTTGCTTTGCCCTGGAGATGTGTCATTGAAGAGCCATGTGGGGCACAGCAATTCAATAAAGATGTGGGAGAAGGCCAGAAAAGAAGGATGAGAAGGATCTGATGGAAATGCTGAGCCACGTGGGGAGAGCTACTCGAGGGAGAAGACTGGAGCGGGAACATCATCATCTTCAAAGGCATAAGCTTTGGGGCTCATACCAATGTGACATCAGTCCAGCTCCTTTAACTCCAGCTATTCATACCAATGTGGATGAGATGGATCCTGCCTGTGTTGAGAATGGGATCTTCTGGAGGCCTCCAGAGCTGACCTCAGGCAAGCCTGGCCCTGCAGGCAGTTATCTCCCCCTGCCCCACGCTCTGAGAAGCCTGTGGGCACCAAAGCCCCACTGCCACGTGCCCAGGAAGGACACAAAGACTGGTTCAGCAGCCAAGGGAGGGGTTTGAATGCCAGGGTCCCCAGGGGACCCTTGTGCAATGCTCTTAGCTGGCACAGTCAGTAAATGAAGATTAAATAGCCAAGTGAAGTTGTTTTGCCTCTTATCAAAGAGCTGTTGCTCTCCCCTCCGGTTGCAATGACTCATGCTCTGCGAGAGCACTTTCCCCGGCTTCATCTGGGATGTATTACAGCCTTGGACCCCACTCCGCTTCCTTACAGATGTGGATTCTCCTGGAATGTCTGCCGCCTCCTCCTCCTTCCTAGTGGTTCTGCTTCTCAGGTGTCCCCCTCCCCAGCTAACAAAGCAGTCCCCTAAGAAGGGCTCCCCTCAGCTCGTGCCCAGGTCCTAGGAGCCCCTGGTAACACACGTCCTGGAGCTGTGGGCTCGCATCCCTTCCCTGGATGTTTCCCTGGGGGGACTCTCCAGGCGTGAGCTTGCACCCCATGGAGGGAAAGGTGGGTGGGAGAAAGCTGGGCCACAGTGTCCCTCCTGCAGGCTGCTCCTGCAAGGAAAGGGGTTGTGGTTTCCCATGAACAACAGAGCTGGGGTGGAAAGTCAAAACATCTTGGCAAGAGTGAAAAGCAGCCAGGAGACAGTCTGTGAGTCATCATATGAAAGGAGATGGAAGTTTTGCCACCAGGGGTGGTGCTCAGGCCCATGAGAGGTGAGGGACCACCTGTGGTCCCACCTGGAGGTGAGGGGCAAGCTAACCCTCCCTGCAGTGACCATCCACTGCAGTCGTTTCTGCATTGACGCAGCAGCCTTGTCATCTCTCCCCTTTTTCAGAAGCCAAAAAGGCCTGTCCATGCCCGTTCCTGCCTACTGGTCCCAGATCTGCCTGCGTGGGTTCTCCTGCAGGTTTCAGAGCCTTCCTCCTCTCCTGGGCCAGTTTAATTCTGACCTGCATAGAGGAGGGAAGAAGACATTCAAATTCAAGGTAGTGAGCCCAGACTCATTGGATCTTCATTACGAGCTGCCAGCTGACATTTCAGAGGGGGTGATCACGTACCCCTCTGTTTAGTAAGGTTTAATTTAACTGTCTCAGAAGCCCATACGTCTTTCAGCGTCTGGGACAGTGGTGACTCAAGGAGGCAGCAGAGCTAAATCAGATGCCAAATACTGATTCCTCTGCACATCCCCAGGGACTGACAACTAAAGTTACTCTCACCATCTGTCTTCCCACATGCAGCCCCTGGAGAAGATGCACGCTCCTTCAGCTAACAGTGAAGACAGCAAAAGGACAAATGCTTTCATTTCCAAGCGTATGGATTTTCTGTTTGAGTATTTTGGCAATGCACTGCATTAGGGAAATGTGTTTTTTTCGTCTCCATAATGTGATGTAGCTGCTGCTCTTTGCTGTAGTGGCAGGTGTTGCCCCGTGCCCATGCTTTACTGCACATCATGGATGGCTGGACCGAATCCTCCACATCCCCTGCCCTGGATGTCTTTCAGGGAGCTTTGGGATCCTCAGAGGGAAAAATATGTAAAAGATTGTATTTATTGTTTCTCGTGCTCTCACACTTACACCAGGCAAGTTTGGAGACTGAATGGGATTGGCCGGAAACTTGGAACACACGATAAAAGCACTTTCTTTCTAGATAGAACACATCTTCATGGGAATGAGTTCAGTATTAATAAACCATCAACTGGCAGCCAAGTTCGTTGTGTTAACTCAGAAGTAATGAGGTCGTTGTGAATCACGGGGAGTCTGGGACGCGGGGGTAGAAACCAGCTTGTAAAAACACTAGATTAGGCCAAAACCTGGAACTGAACCTTTTTTCTTTCTGTATGGTTGAAACTATTTAACAGTTTATATTCTTCACATTAGTTTTCCATTTTGTGCTTCCAAGAAAATGGGAGGGGAAACCCCAGGTACCACAGAAACCATCCCAGCCCAGGGGGGATGCAGGAGCTGGCAGAGGCAGGGGGGGCGTTGAGCCTGCACCCCCAGGCAAAGCCAAGAGTGCCTTGCCCCAGCTCTGCAGGGACCTGTCCCCAGATCACCTGCAGACAGGGCTTTGATGATGATGCTGTGCCAGAGGAAGGTGGGTGGGTTGTGAGCTCTGCCTTCCAGCCTGAACTCGGACAGCAGCAGGAGGAGGAGGTGGCTGGGGTCACCTTCCCATTCTCCCCGGCCACTCATCTCTATAGCAGCATTTCCCAAAGGCTTTTTGTTCCTCCAGGGGCAATCGGTGGCCAGGGGTACCCATGAAATGTGGGAAGAACACCCATTTGCAAAAGTTTTCCAGGCTACAGGTGTCTGGGGACTGTGGGGAAACAGCTCGATGGCAGGGTGACATCTGAGTCAGATGAGTTCTCATAGAGAAAGGGAGCTGTGGTGGGAAAAAATCTTCTCCCCCAAGCTTTGCATATTCATTTATTGTGATTAACAGGCTAATCCAGTGCCCCTCCCTACTCTCTGACAACCTCAATACCCATCTGCACTTTGAATTACCTTTTTCCCTGAAAAGTATGGCTCATCAGACCACCCACAGCATCGCCAACAACTCCTTATGCCCCTGCCCTTGCTGTCTCCCAGGGAGCTCCTTCCCATCACGCATCACCCTGGGGTGCCAAATTTGCCTGGGAGCAAAACCCTGGCTCCAAACACTCCTGTGCTTGCGAGGAGCTCACCCCTAAACCCAGACAATCCACCCTGAACTTCCCTCTGCTTCTTAGTCTCCACGCAGTTGTCCCCCTGCTACATTCTTCAGCTCTTCTTCTCATCCTCACTTTCTGGCAGGTTTTCCTCATCTTCCTCATCCAACCACCCTGGACCTTTCTTCCTCCGTGCCCACAGAGGTGTGAGGGCATCTCTGCTTGTATGGGCATGCTAGAAAAGGTGGCACCTTATCTTCCTCCCATCCTCCCTGCAAGGGAGCCACATCTTGCCCTACATCAAGCCCTGCTCCTCATGAGGGCAAGTCCAGGTCCCTGACCTTCTGCTGCACCAACCCGAGAGACTCCACTCCCCATTGCCACACGCTCTAAAAAACTAATTGCTTGGCTCACTTCACACAGCAGCTTTCCCTCCCCCAGCACACCTTTATTCACATCCAAAAGGGTCTGAATACACTTTCCCTCAGGTGGTTACATCCCAGCACACACCCCAACACCCCCATGTTTTCAGCTGTGCCACCAGTGACAGCCACCAATGACCCAGGCACTGCCCAGACCCAGCAGAAGCCTGAAGCCAGGAGCATGGCAAGGGGCTGGTTAAAGCTCACAAAAGTTGCTGGAAAGGCATTGCCCCCTGCCCTCAGACCTCAGGAACCCCCCGTCTTTGCCTCAGAAATGCTCTCTGGTGATCCCAGAGCAGCAGAGGTTAATCCATCTTCTTGGTGGTTAAAACTGAAAGAGGAGATGGAACATATAAACTCTTCCAGTGAAACCATTTGATCAAGGATTTAGAAATGCCCCACTCGGACCATCAGTGTTTCATTCAGCTGTAATTTGCAACTCTTTGCATTCAAGGCGATACTGAAATTACTCTTAGTTTCCAACAATGGTAAAACCAGGGCTTAGGCAGACCTGGAGCGAGCTCATCTGC
Source organism: Calidris pugnax (assembly GCF_001431845.1). NCBI lineage: Eukaryota > Metazoa > Chordata > Aves > Charadriiformes > Scolopacidae > Calidris > Calidris pugnax. The sequence continues at coordinate 2,736,340 of NW_015090995.1, forward strand.
TTCCCAGCCAGCTTGGCTCCCACGGCATTTCTCCAACGATCAGAGAACAATTCTGCGAAGAATGAGCTGAGAAGTGACATATTCGCCCTCCTTTATTTTCACTTCCATCAGCTGAAACCTTCCTCTTCTCTAATTCCTGAAAGGCTCCCCTTGTAATTAACTTTGCAGGAACATGTGAGCAACACGATGCTGCAGGTTCCTCAGCAGCGGAGGCAGAGGAGGAGATAAACCTGCAGGAAACCAGGGTTTTAGCAACACCCATCCTCAAGCCTGGCATGGAGCAATGATGCTGCTCCCTTCTCTGCGATGTCCTCCTGCTCACACAGAGCTGGGGCCACCACAGCCCCCATGTCACCTGCCCAGACCCCAAAGCCCAGAGGGTTCATGCTCCTGGCTGCTCTGGCCAGACCCCTGGGCTGCACCGGCTGCTGCTGCTCCCCCTGGGGTGCTCTTCATTGCAGGTACGCTTTTTTATTGGATTTTGTTAAATTAAACATATGATCCCGTATTATCTGACCCAGCTCTGAGGTCTCCCAGGCACAAGTAAGCTCTGCTGTCTCAGCTTTTCATTTACATGTTTATTTACTGCCTTTCAGATCACCCGGTTTGCACTGTGCAGCCTCTGATGAATAAATAACCAGTGCCCTTGTAGGCCAGATTGATTAAATGTATTTAATTAATGAGCCCGGCTCCCCCTGAGGACTCTCCCAACTAAAATACTGAAACCAGCCTTTTGTATATGACACCGCCAGGACCTCATTGATTTGCAGCAAGACGAAGGAGAAATAATTTAGTAACTTCATTGATGCCATAACAAGGACATCCCCGAGGACGGGGAAAGGCTGTCAAGGGGTTGGGTCACAGGCAGTTCACACGTGGCTTGTCCCCCTCACCACTTGGGGACATGGCTGGGAAGGTCTTTATTTCTGGTGGCAGTGGCAGTGGTTGTCTGTCCTCCCCTCACCGGCTACATCCAAGGGGCTGGAGGGACTGGGAGCTGGGGAGCCTGCTGGATTGTTCCCAACGGACATCAGGGGCACTGGGAACAAGAGGGAAAGAGCAATTGTTCTCCAAGGGGGAAAAAAAATAATCTGCTGCAGTTCAGAAGGTGCTTACTGTTTTGGTCAGGTCAAAAAATAGCAGTTCAGGGGAATTGCAGGGATGCTGTGAAAGAAGGACATTGCTGGAAGCCAGGGGAGATGTGCTGGAGGAAGGCTTGTAGTCCATCCGAAACTACCACGGGAAAAGGCACGGAGAAAAGACTTCAGCATGGGTCTGAAGTCTTTTTAACTTGTTTCCTAAAAGGTGAAGGTGGCACGGCCAGAGCAGGGCTGGAGGGAGCTAACAAGCCGTGTGTGCAGAAGAAGCATTGTGTTGGGCAGCAGAGGGGAAGGGGATCCGTGGGGCAGCCCCAGCCGTGCTGCAGGGAGGCCGTTGGGGCAGTGGGGTGGCAACAGGGACTCCAGCATGGAGCTTTCCTCCCATGGCACGTGTCTGTGCCCACGTATGCCACAGGAAAGCCCAGCCTGGTGCAGATCCACACCACTGCCAGCTACCTGCCTGCAGAGCCTGGAGGATAAGGTCTTTCCAGGCAGCAAGCAGGGAAGGTGGATGGTGACCCAGACATCAGACCTGAAGACCTACGGTCCCATTACAAGCAGAAAAACTCAGCACTGCACAGAGCAGCACTTCAGACGGAGACAGCACTATTTTCAAGGGCAGAGGGGTTTAAGGAGATGGCATTGCCCGCGGTCAGAGTGATGAGGCAGCCTCCTGCCTGGCCCCTGGGCTGCAGGGAGGGTGTCAGGCAGCAGGCAGGATGAGGAAAAGGGGACAGGGAGAGGTTCTGGTCCTGAACTTTCTTGCTGACAGATGCCTGACCTGCAAAAGCTCACAAGCTGCCTTTCTAAAATCCGCTCCTGAATCTTCTGCCCTAATTCTCCATTAGTGAATGCGATGACAGGCAGATGTTAAGAGCTCCCCCGGGCCACTCCTCACCAGGCGGGTTGCTGAGACATCACGATCCAGGGCTCAAAAAACCTGCTGTGAGCAGCTCTGTGCACAGACTCGTGGCGATTTGTACCTGGGGACAGGAGCTGCTGAGCTGTCCTTCCCATGGGAGGCTGTGCCCAGCTGCTGGGGACCAGGGGCTTTGCAGAGGGGGACCGCAGAGGATGCCAGGGTGGTGGGGCTTTGCTGGGGGAAGCAGAACATCACCCCGAGAGGAGACGATTGGGGTTGTCCCTCACCAAGGTCGAACCTGGAGGTTTGCAGTAGAGGGGAAAGTGGGACAGGACTGAGGAACCCACACTGGGCTGGGGGAGGGGGAGCTGCCCAGGGGCAGCCTAAGCAGCCGTGTGCTGAGGACCATGTAGATGAAGGGGACAGACTGACTTCTGCTCATGGATGTGTGGTTAGGGAAGCTCAAGCAAGCTGCCTGCCCACTCCCCAGCCTTCCCTGTTCGATGGCAGATGGCAGACCCCGCCAGCACCTCGCTCTGCCGCAGCCCCTCGCCCTGCCAGGCTCAGCAGCATCCCAGAGAAGATGCCGCATGGGTTTATTAATTAGTCCATTAAATTATCGCTGAAGCTAATTGAGACCCACACGTTCTCTCCCTCCAGCTCCCTCCCCACCGGCCAGCAGCTCAGGCAGGGAGACGCAGCCATTACAAAGGATCAGTAGCGTGCAGCTAATTAGCTGCTGTTGGATGCCGTTGGGAGCATCCCAACGCCAAGCGTGCCTCATGTCCGCCGTGCTGCCTGACACAGCCGTCTGCCAGGCTCATCTCGGTGACGATCATCAGGTTTTAATTAGTCTCAAACACGATTCCTGTCACAAACACTCTGCTGGGGGTTGTTTGTTTTAATTTGATCAGGGACAGGCAAAGAGAGGGGGAAGGAGGAAGGTAATTAAATTTGACTAAAAATCTTGGAATGCCATTAAAGCTGATGTCCTCATTTGCATAATCCGCTACCCGCAGCGCCCAAAACTTCCACCGGTTCGGCTACTTCACCCCCCGAGAAGAGGCGGTCCCCGCCGCCCCTAGGTGGCACTGCCCGCCCGCGGAACCTGCGCGGAGCCCCGCGGAGACCGGACCGGCCGGCGGAGGACGGGGACGTGGAGGGGCGAGGGCATCCCAGGTTGCTTTTAACAAGACAGAATCACAGAATCTTCTAGGTTGGAAGGGACCTTAAAGATCATCTTGTCCAACAGTCAACCTCACTGACAGAAATAGACACCCACACAACAAACAAGGAGCATCATCACTAAACCATACCTCCCAGCACTACATCAACCCGGCTTTTGAACACCTCCAGGGATGGGGCCTCAACCACCTCCCTGGGCAGCCCATTCCAATGCCTGATAACCCTTTCAGTGAAAAAATTTTTCCTAATATCCAGCCTGAACCTCCCCTGGCGCAACTTGAGGCCATTTCCTCTTGTCCTGTCGCCTGTGACTTGAGAAAAGAGACCGACCCCCACCTCTCTACACCCTCCTTTCAGGTAGTTGTAGAGAGCAATAAGGTCTCCCCTCAGCCTCCTCTTCTCCAGGCTGAATAACCCCAGCTCCCTCAGCCTCTCCTCATAAGACTTATTCTCCAGACCCCTCACCATCTTTGTCGCCCTTCTCTGGACCCGCTCCAGCACCTCAATGTCTTTTTTATGGTAGGAGGCCCAAAACTGGACACAGTACTCAAGGTGAGGCCTCACCAGTGTTGAGTACAGGGGGACAATCACCTCTCGGGCCCTACTCTCCACGCTGTTCCTGACACAGGCCAGGATGCTGTTGGCTTTCTTGGCCACCTGGGCACACTGCTGGCTCATAAGACGAGAGGGGGGAGATGCAGGTGAAGTGGTTAAAACACCAACACCTGGGTTAAGAGGTTAAAAGGACAACATCTTGGGTGGGTTCTTCTTCTGGAGCCTGGGGCTCTCTGAGGATGGATGATGAGGGTGGATGCCTGAGCCCTGACCCAGGAGCATCGTGGTGCCAGGTCACGCTGTGGGCAAAACACCAGGAAAAGAGGCAGAGCAGCAAGGCTGTGTGACTTGCCAACAAGGCAAACACAGCTGGCTGTGTGAGTCCAGATCCCCAGCCTCGGGAAGGTTGAAGCTCCCAGAGCTGGGGTTTCAGTTCCCAGCACAAGGACAACTAAGCGGCAGGTGGGTATCAAATCAGATCAGGCATTTCTCCCCTCAGCCTCAAAAAGCTCCCTTTGTCCCTTCGTGCTTCTGTTTCCCTACTGGTGTTTCCCTGTTTAACATGGAGAAAATACTATTCCTAATTTCCCTGCTTGGCTGTCCATAAAGCAATTATCTGATAATTGTTTCTGCTCATTGGCAAGTTAGTTCTAATGATGTTTGCTAAACATTTGATTATTATTGCAAGCGCCACTTTTGCGTGTGGAGTCAGGGCTGTGATTTCTGGAGATGGTTTCTGGGGGAAGTAGGTTTTACAGGCGTGTGCTTTGTCTGATAGAGGTATCACTGTCAGAGCTAGAATTTGTGATGCTGTTAGGTTTTCTGGCTATATAGTTTAAAAAGTTAAGGTGATAAGCTTTTACTGGGTGACAAACGGGGGTTTGGTGATTGAGAGAGTTAAACAGGAAAAATTGTTGATGGTTTGGGAAGAAACACAGAGAAGAGGGGACAGGGGTGCTGGGGGAGTAGAGACAAGGAGGGATGTCTCCTCTCTGTCCCTAGGATGTGGATTTACAGCCAAGCAAACTCCTCTGGCCGTTCAAAGCAGGACGGTCTGCCCCTATCTCCCCAAACCCATCAGTGGTAGATGCAGGACACAAGCTGGGATGATGCTCTAGAGCCAGCCTTTGCAAGGTCCTGGTGCCCAGAGGGCTGCTGCCCCCCAGCTGAGCTCCTGCCAGCCCCTGCCTGCTGAAGTCAGCAGTTTTGGATGTTTCTTGGAACCGATTGATTCACCTCCTACCACAACTATCCTTTTTCAAGCCCTGGAGACCATTATGCCGTGCTTGAGAAATGCTATTAAAGGCCTTTTTGGATGATTTTCTGTAATCGGGGGGGGGGGCGGGGCTTACACCAAGAGCCCCGGGGCATCAGAGGAGAGGGATCATCCCTACGCCACGCAGAGCTTTCATACAGAGGATTTGCCCGTTGCTCTTAGCTGTCTAAATGAACACAAGCTTTTCTTACGTTGGTCCCTTCTCACTGCAGGAGCCATGGTGGCAAGAAGAGCCCAGGAGAAAGAGTGGGTTAGAGCACAAAATGCTCAGGGACACGCAGAGAAAACTAGGGACGTGCTTCATTTCAGCCTCCAGGTGGGCTCTGGGGGAAGGAGAAAACATTGATTAGAGGCACGTTGCTACCCGAATGGCATCGGCTTTTATTTGGCTGGGAGGTAAAGTGAACTCTCACATCGATTGGCATTGCCCCTTCCCCACAAAACTTGCTGGGAATGAAACCTTAGAATGATGGAGGGAGAGAAACTATGTGGAGATGGAGCTCCCATGTGGTGGGAAAGCCAAGGGGTTATCAGTACCAGTCCAGGTGCTGGTGGAGCAGAGAAGGCTCTTGCATTACAAATACCATCCCCAAAAGCAGACTAAATGAGAGACAGAACAGGATAAAGAGATTAAGCTATTACAGGAGCAGTGGAGAGGAAGAAAGTGATGTGGGCGAAACAGAGGAGGCTTTTAGCAGCTGAGGACAGTGTGAATGAGCCTGCTCTGGCTGCAGAGGTTGTAAAAGATGGGATGGGGGGGCACCCTGAGCACTTTTTGCAGTGTGCTCAAGAATTTAAGGCAGCTGAAATGCCTGCTGCTCCCAGCTGGTCTCCAGAGGCAACAGCACCCCTCTGGAGAGCACCCAAGGAGGAATTGTCACTTCCAGTGGCACTGTGGAAGTTGGGTCTCTTCCTCCAGCATGATAAAGCTGCCTGTGCCACAGATAAAGGATGGGGCTCACACCACAGCACATTAGGAGCTCATCACCTGACAGTTGTTAGGGCAGCACACATTGCCTTTAGTAGGTGATGTGGGGTGTTCCTTTCTTAAAAACAAACAGGAAGAAAGTGATGTGGGCGAAACAGAGGAGGCTTTTAGCAGCTGAGGACAGTGTGAATGAGCCTGCTCTGGCTGCAGAGGTTGTAAAAGATGGGATGGGGGGGCACCCTGAGCACTTTTTGCAGTGTGCTCAAGAATTTAAGGCAGCTGAAATGCCTGCTGCTCCCAGCTGGTCTCCAGAGGCAACAGCACCCCTCTGGAGAGCACCCAAGGAGGAATTGTCACTTCCAGTGGCACTGTGGAAGTTGGGTCTCTTCCTCCAGCATGATAAAGCTGCCTGTGCCACAGATAAAGGATGGGGCTCACACCAGCAGCACATGAGGAGCTCATCACCTGACAGTTGTTAGGGCAGCACACATTGCCTTTAGTAGGTGATGTGGGGTGTTCCTTTCTTAAAAACAAAAAAAAAAAAATAACAAAAAGGAATGGATTGCATTTATCATGGGCCCCAGCAAAAACTGGGCGTCATAAAAATGAATTGCACTTGCAAGGGAATGGATTGCATATCATGGGCCCCAGCAAAAATAGGGCGTCATAAAAATGAATTGCACTTGCAAGCAGAATAACATCTGTCATTGCTATGGATGTGCCTCAGGAGCTCCCTCAGACTTTATCCTGCTATTTAAAAAAAAGAAACCATGGGACTAATAACACACTGGCTGTCCCTAAAAGGAGAGCTGGAGCATCCTCTGAGCACCTTTCCCCAGCCCATGTGCTGTTGCTTTCTCTACTTGCCATGAGGCTGAAGCATGAAGTATTTACACCATGGCTGGAGAAGAATTGACATCAACAAAAGTCCCTGCTGTTGTTATTCCCTCCATCCCCTCAATATTCAACTTATATTTGGGGTTGTTTAGCTTCTCTTGTGCATCTTGCTGCTTTCCTTGGATTGCACAGTTATGGGGCTCCTACTGAGCTGTGTTCCCTGCCCTCCTCCTGTGGCATTTTCCCACTGTGAGCCACCAAAGCACTGGCACCTCCTTGCAGTGCTGTAAAACAGCCGTGATCCACACAGGATGATCTCTGCTTAGGCATGCAAAGTTCAGGAGTCTCAGGCAGCACAAATGTCCAAGGATGCTCTTTAATACAATACTCATCACAGCCACAGGAATTTCAACAGAAATCCATAGCTTCACAAGGCAAGTTCAGATCCGCAGGGGTAAAATCTACCTAAAAGTGTCTAAAGGACCAGCCAGTAGTGAAATGAAACTCATTCTGGTTCCCCAATAAAGCCCAGAACTGGCTTAATCCTTGTCCAGATCTGATGGCCTCCAGGGAATCAGTTCTTCTCCTGGGCCTGAAAATCTGGACTTCTCTGTGGCAGTGATTTCCAAACATCCTCCTGCAAAGTACTTAGATGCTTAAAGCAATAGAGGGTATGAACCCTAAAAAACAGCACAGCTCAGTATTTATGTCTAAAATGCAACATCAGAACAAGGTGTTGTGGTCAAACTTGTCTGCTTTAATGTTAGCAATTTCACATGGTTTCAGCATGACGACTGGAAAGCAAAGGCCTTGGTGGCCCAAATACTTGCCCGTAATTTATTCTGCAATGATCTGCAGAAGTGAAAAACATGTAAGTTTGCAGAATATGGAAGAAACTGCAGAGTGTACCAGCTTAAACAGCTTTAGCAATTTGTTCCACTACTTCTCTTCGCAGCCGCTGCACAGCCCAGAGCAGTTACAGGCTGCTCCACCTCTACCCTGGCTGGTCACTGGCGAAACTGGTTCTGTTCCTCTCTCAGCATTTAAACCATAAATGAGTGGGGTAATTATTTCACTTCAATAATTATAGCTTTGTTGCCTGCAACCATGTTTCTGCCCAGCTCCGGGAGCTGCAAGCACTGGGCTGAGGGTGGTGGGTTCATGTGTTTCCTCCCAGGCTCTTATGGCCTGAGCACAGCGGATGGTAATGATGGAAAAAGCTCAGAGAAGATCAGGGGTCAGAGCTGCTTTACAATGCAAATGCTAACTCAAGTACAGCTAATGTTTCTCTTTAGCTTCAACCATGCGTTTCCCTTTATGAATTCTTTCGGGCATCCAACTTTTATAATGGTTTCTACCAGTTCCCTCCTGGTGGTTGTCCTGCTAAGGTAAGGTTATGTTTTTGTGGGAGGAGACCTCAGTGGCAGTGGAGAGTGATTTCACCTAAGGGTTGGAATTTCAGCATGAAATTCCTCGACCTGGAATACCTCGACCTGGCTGCCACCCTCTCTGGCAGGCTCTGCGCGGAGAAGTCCAGCAAGTCCCACCGTGTCCCCTCATCTTCACATGTGCAGATGCTGCCCAGCACAGGGTATCAGGAATCAGCACACCATTAAAATCAGAACCTCACAGTAAGAGCCACACTGGACTACCATACTCTAGCATTTATCCTATTTCACAGAGCGTGTGTAGACAGCAGCCATTGTGCGGCAAGGAAATGTTCTCCAGTCCTATTTTGTAGTGGTAATAGCTAATTTTTCCATCAGTGTTGGGGGTTTTTAACCTCAAATGGCTTTGCAGCCCACAGAATGAAATTAGCAGCAGTGAAGCACGACCACATCTGAAGTGGAGCACAGAAACCACAGAGGGAAGAAGTGCTCAGCTGAGACTGCAGAGGAGAAGAAGCAGGCAGAGCATTTCTCCCCAGCGGGAGCTGACACCCCGACTAACCTCTTTACACCACCAAGGTTGGAGTTTATTAAAGACTATGAGTCAGCCAAACCTTGGATATGAATCTCATACGGCAGCAGAGCACTAACATGTCCTTGCTCCTGAGGAAGACTTTGTCTCCTACTTCTTCCAGTTCCCAGGCCCTTCACCTTCCAGCAGGGACCTGTTTGACTTCACTTACCTCCAGCTTTGGGGCAGATTTGTGCAACCCCTTTTTCCAGCAGGATAAAAGTGATAATAGGCAGGAGAAAGTGTAGAACAACGTGAAACTCTGTGGGGATTCACACATGGAGGGCAACAGCTTCCTGCTGGCCCTGCTGCCTCCCCAGCCATGCCAGGACATGGCTCTGCTGCAGGAGCAGGAAAGTCGGGGTAAGGACAGTGCAAGGGAGGTCTGGGTCACGCTGTGGCTTGGGGCATTTTCACTCAGTCCAGATGGATTTCTCTGTAAGTGCTGTGGCATTGGTAAAGTCCTCGTGGTGTTTGCTGGTGTGATATTTCTGCCCTTTACCTGTGAAGTAGCATGGTAGGGAAAAGCACTTCTGATGTGGAAAGTGGCTTCCCAGGGCCAAACACAACACCAGTGCTGACCATCAGCATCACAAGGTCTGGGCTTTGCTCCACCAGCTCCTGTGCTGTGGGAGATGGGACCGGACCTCCTGTCTCTGCAGCATCACAGCTTTGGAGAAGAAAAAAACCACCCTGGAGCTGTGTGGGAGCAAGAAGCCAAGCCTCAGCAGCAGCACAAGGTTCAACACTGCAAAGCCCTCCCTTCCAAAATGCAGCCCTGTCTGCCTCCTTGGGGCTGGATGTCCCTGCACATGGTGCTCCCCTTCCCTGGTATTGGTGTCCTCCAAATGCCTCACCCTCCCCAGCTCTGCAGTGCCTCTGGGGCATTCCTCACAGCCCCACAGGTCTAGGATAAAGCTAACCCTCTCCAGAAGTCCAACTTCAGCTCCTGGTGGACTTGGGAACTGTTTGCTGGGGCTGGAAACCTCTGTCACTGTCATGGTGTCATCTCTGAGCCTTTCTCCTCTGGACATCTGGGGATGTTCTCCAGTGGTGATGCAGCTTTGTCACTCCAGCAAGGAATGGCAGAAATAGTCTCCTTGCTTGTCCAGGGTGGAACCCCCTGCCCAGCATGTGCACACACCTCCCTTGGCACCTCCAGGAATATCATTCCAGGAATATTCCCAGGGGGTATCGGATGCTGCCTCCATTTTTACCTGTGTAATTTCATATGAAGTCATTAATTTCTGTTTATCTGATGCAAAGTTGTTTCTGGGAGCTGTTAACTGATCCCTATCAGAGAAGCAGACAAGGCGAGGTGTGTGTAGATGGACTGTCCGGGGGGAAGGTTGTGTACAAATTGTTAATTATTACTGTGTTTTCTTATAGTTCAGCGGGAAAGGTTTCTCCTGCCCATTTACTTGTTACTTGGCAGGCTCTCAAACCTGCGACCTTCATCCTCCCTGTCTTCTTCTGCCAGCTCATAAATGAATTTTTTGGAGGAAGGTGTTTTCAAGTTCACTCTGTAGCTCCTCTTTGCTTTAATATGGCTGATCAGGGGATTGAACTTTGCCCAGGTTCTTTTTCTTACCTTTCAAAGCACCACTTAAAGTTGTTTTTCTCCAGTTTGCCCTCTCCTTCATCTCCTTTCTGCCTGGAGGGTGAGATCCAAGGACAGAAGAGGAATGCAGAGACCTGCTGAGGTGCTGCCCTGCTGGGAGCTGCAGATGGATAGTCAGTGTTTTAAAGTGGGCTGATCCCTCGGGAGTCCTGCTGTCTGCTGGGACCACTCACTGTCCTATGGGGTGTATGACAAGCCCTCTCCAAGCTGGATGCAGGAAGCCCAACCCGGGAGGAACCATCCCCATCAAGGACATGGATGCAGAACTGGCAGGGTAGGGAGCACTGCACAAGTTTGCAGCACTTTCTCTTATTCATAAATGAACCAAAAAATGTCCTGCCGCTGGGGTCAGGCAGTAAAGATGCCTGAATTTCCTTCTTGTCCTTGAACCAGATGACATCTGTTCATCAGGGATGCTGAAATCACTGTGCCTCTTGTTGTGAGTGCTGTACCACGCCGGCCACACAGGCTTTGGCCAGAGAACTGCAGAGAGGATTTAATCAGGACTGACACGCAGGCTTCCAGCATCCTTCCTGCCCGCAGACATCATCCTCGTCCGATTGATCCTTCATGTCTCACCAGCACTGCCCCATTTCTGCAGATTTTTTTGGTCCCTCTGAAGTCACTTCTGCAGAAGGGCTGTTGGTACTGAGGGTCCATCTCTGTCTCCTCTGAAGATGGGAGCTGAGCCTCTGCCTGGATGGTGAGACTTTGGTGGGAGAGGGAGGGAGGGAGGGAGGGAGATGCTGGGCAGCACCAGGCACTACACCCACAAACCAGGGATGTTACAAAGGCTGCTCTGAATTTGGTTCTGAAGATTCAGAGCTTTGCTTGGAACCACCTGTGGTTGGGGCACAACACCGGTGGTGGCTCCGGTGTGCTCAGGTTTGGATGGGAGGGCACCTGCCTGCTCCTTCAGCTGGAGAGTGAGGATGGGCAGATGGGTGGGAAGAGGCTGCTGACTTAGGGAAAGACAGATCAGCTCCACATCTGCCGCCTCTGCCTCAGCCCTGTCCTCCGGAGGCAGTTTCTCCAGCTGATGAGCATATTTCTGTATTCTAGCACTGAACCACGGCTGTTCTGCTGAGCTCAGCATCCTGCTTCCCAGGATGGGAGGGAGGGAGAGAAGCAGGAGGCTGTGGCTGTTGTTAGATGGATGAACGAACCCAGCCGTGGCCCCAAGACTAAGGATTTCACCCGAGCAATGGAGCCAGGGCGACTGTCGTGACAAAGGCAGAGCAGATGGCGTGGGGCATTGCTCACACCAGCCCACCCAGCACCCACGGGAGAGCGGAGCTGGTCCACGATGTGCAGCTCCATGGTCTCAGACGTAGTCAGAGACCCACCTCAAATGGATGGTGGTGGTGGGGGAGGGAGGGAAGAAAAAAAAGCACCAAAGAAGCCAGACCTGAGTGAGAACCGAGGGATTTGGCATGAGGAATTGTCCCAGTGGAAAACAGAGTAAAAGGGGAAAAAAGACTGGTTTAATTTGCTCTGAAGTAACATTATCCAGGAAGACAGCGAGGACAGCTCTGGCGGGGCAGGCGCTATGCTGGAGTGGAGGCTGCCCGGCAGATGACTGCGAAGAGGTTAGGCTTTTGAAATCCTGGGGTATAAATCTCTGCCACGCAATTGCACAAGTCCTCTCCGTGTCCCTCAGGGGCTCTGTATCCTAATGTATTGCTGGGCTTCACAGCCCAGAGATTTAACGCCTGCGGGGAGGCGTCCAACGCCCATACGTCATCTGGGGGCTTGGTGGGAGGCGCGTCCCCACGAGCTGGACGGAGGTTGCTGCCAAAAGGGTGGAAATTTTTTGGCCCATTAACAAAGCTCACGTTAAGAAATGCAAACTTGGTGTAAAGATGCTGACAGCCTGCGGGAGCATGGGGGAAGGAAGCTGAAAAGGCTCCGTGAGCACAGAAGGTTGGTCAAGGGCCAAAGCAAAGAACAGGCCATGGAGATACCCCAGAGAGGTGCAAGAACAGCAAGTTGGATGAAGAGCAATGAAATGTGGGGTGTATATAAGAGAAGATGGATGCCCCTTGGCTCTTGCTGGAATTCCTGAGGGGAGGAGGCTCTACTGTTGGGTTGGAAGCAGTACAAGATGCAAAGTGGGATGTCTTTCTGCACCAGCTAGAACCCCACAAGGCTCTTCATCGCTCCTGTTCCTGATGGATCATCTCCAGCCAAGTCCAGCCTCAGAGCAATTTTGCTACCCACCTCTCCCCACTTTGCCTAGAAGCCGCCCAAAATCCCAGCCCACACCCCTGTGCCACGAGGAGACTCCTGAAGGCAGGTTCCTCGGCTCAGGCCCATCATTTGCTGCTGGGGGTTAAAATTTCTGAATCTGTGGTGAACTACAGCTTCACACAGGGACCTGAGGTGGGGCTCCTGAAAAGTCTGCAGAAGAAATGTGGTCAGTCCCTGAAACACACTTTAGTTTTAGAGCTTTGATTTAAGTATTATTTTCTTTTCCTGGCTGCAGTGTCGAAGGCTTTGCAATCCCTGTCATCTGGCACCTTGGCATCCAGCAGCAAATGCCCGTGCTTGAAAGTTAGGGCTGAAAAGTACATTTATCTCCTGACACCGAGCCCCCATCCAGCCCTTGAGACCAAAGAGAGGGCTTTAAACTGCAGCAGCAGATTCTCAAAGCCTCTGCAGAGTGTCTGAGATTTGTATACACGCAACTTTTTTCCAACAGCTTCTTTCCTTCTCTGAAAAAATGAAATATTTTGCCTCTCTTCCAGCTCCTCTTCCCCCACCAGCATCACCCTATCTGGCGTTTAGCTTCAAAGTGCCCTTAGATCTTAAATTAATTTGATTTAGGGCCACAAATACTTTATGTCATGTTCTTTTGGAAGCTGTTCCCCGCTTCCTCGTGCTGTGGCCACGCAGGGCCAGCTCACAGCTGGAGGGAGGCGGTGGTGGGAGGGAAGGCTGCTTTTCTGGGACCCCATTTCCTTCAACGCGGAGGAAAGGGGCATCAGTACCAATGACAGCCAGGAATAGGGATAGAAAAGTTGTTGGGCTGTTTTAGAAGCATCAACGAGAATTTTGATAAGTTTATTGATCAGCTTTAAATGTTTTAGTAGGAATGTGCGGATAAAATTGGGAATGTGTATGTCATTTAATCCCACACAGGTCGAGGAGAGGTGGGACAGTTAAGTCCTGTGACCTGAGTAAAGATTTGCTTTCCAGCAGCAAGGGAAGGGTTAATTTCTTGCAGATTTTTCTGGACCAGCAACAAGCCTTTGGAAATGCTGGGGAAAGGCGACTCCGAGGAGACCCATACTGGCTGTGCAGATGGGCTGGGAGCCGAGCGTGGACAGCAGAGCTTCAGAAGGGGTTTGCTCTCTGACTGGGACCACCTCTCCTCCTTCCCTCCCCCTCCCCAGCTGTGAAACACTGATTCCCCTCCCTCTTCCAACAGGCTTGGGTGAATTTGAGCCTGAGGAACAGTTTCATCCATGGGACTCCCCCCCCTTCCATGCTTCCCACCATCCGTGGGGTTTCCATGCAGCACGAGGAGGTTATGCCCACTGATGGCACGGCCAGGCTGCCTGGGGACAGTCCCCACAGCAGGAGGACCCGTGCCCAGGGTGGGCTGCACAGCACCCCTCATCCTCCTCTCTGCTGGTGGGACAGGGTGTGCAGAATGGGGTCTGGGAGGGGTGGGTGAAGCAAAGGGACAGGGTCCCAGAAAGGATGGGGATGGGGGGACCACAGCATCAGTGGGGAGAGCGGGAGGACCCTGCCCCTACCTGCAGCCCACCTGGACCCCAGCCCACCAATCCTGAGCAGTCTGAAGTGTGCTCAGATGAGAGCTCAGGGGTGGTGTCTGCCTTGCTGGGACTGCACTGGGATGGCTGAGTGGGGCACGCAGCACAGGAATGGGGCAGACATCTCTGCTGGGTCATGTCCATCAGGCCACCGGACACGGGTGGGTGCAGGTAAGGAGGGCAAATCCAGCAGAGGGCCCTCTTGGGGAGGAAGCAGCCCTTCTCCTCCCCTTCTTTTCCTCCTCCTTCTCCTCCTCCTCTTCCTCCTCCTTCTCCTCCCCAGGCTGGCCCTGGGCTCCCTTGGGCCGTGCACCCCAGGGTCCCGGCTGGGCAGGTGGGACAGCACAGCCCCACTCTGCCCCCAGGGTGGGGAGTACAGGCGAAGGACTGGATTCATTTCCTCCTCTTCTCCCTTCCTTGCTACCCACATTGCTGGGTTTTACGTGCCGCACAGGCTGTGGGGAGCTGCAGATGTGCCCCAAGGCTGCTCCATCAGCATCTTCCCCAGGATGGGGATGGCCACGCAGCACCCAGCTTCCCGGGGACCGGTGACAACCTGTGGCATCGCTGGCGTGTTCACACCCTGGAGACATCAGCGTGTTCGTGTACGTTAGCAAGAGAGGACCCGTGGCATCTCCACCTTCCCTTTCCCTCCTCCTTCTGCCACCCAGGAGGTCTCCAAGCCTTTCGGGGCTGGGGGGTGCTGACATGAGGCTGCTCCTGATCATTCTGCCATCGCTTTTCTACGCTGCTACAAGTAAGTGGCCGTCTTTGCGGGTCATGCCACCTCAAGTGGGGAGGAAACTGGCCTATTTGATCGGTATTGGGTGTGCGTGTAAAGAATTTTATAGTGGGATTTCCATATAGATCATGGCACAGGGATCCTGCTGCCTGAAAACATCCATGAGTGCTGCCCGGTGAGGAGAGCTGGTGTGCCTGGTAATGCTGCTCTCTGCGCTGCTCACTGGTCGCTTTTCTGGGCATCCACGTTACCTGTAAACACAGAGGGAGCTGCAAGTTGTGATTTTGCCTTTTATTGAAGAGAAGAGAGAGCGAGGAGGGGAGTGGAGGGGCAGCAGAGGCAGCCGCCGCGCTGATGTTATGGTCTGAAAGGGGAGGAAGCCGTGGACAAAAAACAGATTGAAAAGCAACACTTTTTGCTGGAAGTTAGGAAGGGGGGTGTGTGGAAAGGCAAGAGCTCTGCACTATTTCCATTGTAGTCAGATTTGTTGTGGTTTATTCTTGTGGATGGCAGTGCAAACTCTTCCCTCCCCTGTGGGAGAGATGGGGAGGGTTAAACCTTTCTCTCTGATCAAACAGTTAATTGCTTGTGTCTCCTTTAGGGTGGTTTGTTTTAGGTGCAGCTCAGTCCATTTTGGTATGGGAAATGTCAAGGGGAATTTTGTGCAGTGTGTCATGAAAAGGGGGTTGCAATCCCGGGTCGGGGGTGATGGGGATGCCCCATGGTGTGGAGAACTTGGGTGCTAGAGACGAATGGGACAGGCCACGTGTCACCCCAGCCGCGTCCTGCGGCTCCAGGACTTTGCTGGCAGAATTTACATGGTTTTTTTTGCAGAGAGAGGCAAGGTAGACCAAAGGCATGTTTCGTTCAGCCTGTTAGTATCCAGAGAATTTGGTCACGGCTGTTTTCTGGGTGATGCGTGGGCTTCGTTTACAATCCTGGGTGGCCCTCATAAAAAGTCGAGGCAGATGCTGAGGTTAATCCTGGCTACGTTTGGCTGCTGCCTCTGGCTGTCCTTTCTTCTGTAGCCCTGCAGAGCTGGGACAGGAGGGTCCCCACTGTGGTCCAGTGCCCATGGCCAACCCCATCCCACCTCTGCCAGGGAAGGTCAGTTTATTGAATAGGCTGCATCATCCCAAAATCACCTGTTTTCTCTATGTTTTACCTTCCCTCAAACACACTTTTCCTCTGGTTTGTTTTTTTTTGTTTTGTTTGTTTGTTCATGTTTTATCTTCCCTGAAACACATTTTTCCTCTGTTTTTGGAGTTTTTTTAATTTTATTTTTTATTTCACCTTCTCCTCTTCTGTCCTAAGTTGTATCTCTGATTTCTGTCCTGCACAGTCCCTGGTTTTTCTCACCCTGAGGGGAGTTAATACAGAACAAGGTACTGTGGGGGTGGCTGGAGAGCATTAGTTTGACTGGAAATCTGGGGCTTGAGCATCATTCCCGAAAAAAAAATAAAAAATAGAAGCTATCTGTGTTTATGTGTTTAAATAGATAAATAGATACACATATATAAACTCCACTCTCTTAGTATTTACATAGCTCCATATGTGGATATGCTCCCTGCAAGAGGGACCTGGAGGCCCTGGAAAGGTTCCTGTTGCTTTCCGTAGGTCCTACATAAATTCAGGCTAAGAAAACAGCCAAAAACTAGCATGACATGACAGTATGCAACAGAAAGCTTCACTGGATAACTAGAAATGGAACTGAGACAGGAAAAAAGTCTCTCTGGAGGGACTGGAGCTCAGGTCTCAGGGCTGGGGTCAGATCTGGTTCCATTCACAGGACTTGGAGAGGGTAAAGGACATGCTTCCCTCTGTGGGGCTGCAAGAGGGCAAGAGCCAGGGGTCATGTAGTATCCCCATCTCCCCTGGTTTGTGTTTTCTTACTGTTTTATCACCTGAAACACTGTACTAAGGAGGCATGTTTTCTTACAAGCCCAGCCCCTCGCCAGCCTTCACCTCTGCTGCCTGCAAGAGCAGGACCCCATGGCACCTCCAAAATCTCACTTCTCCTACCACTGCTCTGGCCTCTTTTAAGAGGTTTCCCTTAATCTTTGCCCAGCTTTTAAGTCACTGGCTAGGTGTTTATCTCGCAGGGATCTCACAGAGCTGTGCCAAAGCCTGCCAGCCTGAGCAGGGACAGGACAGCTGAGGTAATATTTTACACGAGGGATGCTGTGGGGGAGTCATTTCATTTAGTTTTTCACACGTGCTTTTATTATTGGGTGTGATCTTGCCAGCACGAGGTATTTTTAGTAAACATGATAAAACTCTTTTTATGGCCACTGCTCTGGCCTCTTTTAAGAGGTTTCTCCTACCACTGCTCTGGCCTCTTTTAAGAGGTTTCCCTTAATCTTTGCCCAGCTTTTAAGTCACTGGCTAGGTGTTTATCTCGCAGGGATCTCACAGAGCTGTGCCAAAGCCTGCCAGCCTGAGCAGGGACAGGACAGCTGAGGTAATATTTTACACGAGGGATGCTGTGGGGGAGTCATTTCATTTAGTTTTTCACACGTGCTTTTATTATTGGGTGTGATCTTGCCAGCATGAGGTATTTTTAGTAAACATGATAAAACTCTTTTTTATTGAAGCATTAACACTCAACAGCTCTATTAGAAATAAACTTACACTTAAACTTGGCTGAAATTTTTATTGTATTCGCTGCCTCAGAGAAACAGGTGGTTAGGAAAAAACTTGGCTGAATTTTTTATTGTATTTGCTGCCTCAGAGAAACAGGTGGTTAGGAAAATCCAAAGGAGCAGTCACACGTGCTGAGTTTGGTTTTGTCCATCTTGCAACATATTAATTTGTTAGAGAATTTGCTTGTGTGTGCCCCCTATGAGATATCAATGTATCAGAGCTTTCCACTGGTTTTGATTCCCTCTTTGGATGAGGGTCCTTGCTCAGCTGCTGATTCACACCTCCCAAGCCTCTGGTGACCAGTCTTGACCTGCTAGCAGAGAGCAACTCCACGGGCACCAGCTCTGCTCCTTATAAAGTGGGGTTTTTTGCTGGTTTTAGTGTATAAAACAGAATGTTGTAAAATCAATTCCCCTCCCAGCTCAGTTATAACTAACAGGTAGAAGTAAAAAGATGGATTTTCCCTTTTCCCCATCCCTCTCCAGTTGTCAGCAGCATCCCAGCCCCCTTCAGTCTGACTGGCTGGGAAGAGCTGACACAAGTCACACCATTGCTGGTAGAGATGCTTCCAAGCGAGGTGTTATTCCAGGCACCAGCTTCATTCTGGGTGAATCGTTTCATGCTGATGGTGATGTTTCTGCTGCTTCCCAGCAGGATGGAGGTTGACACCTAGAAAGTCCTACTCATTTTGGAGCAATGCAAGCAGGGGAAGGCCACGCACAGGGTCATGCATAGGCTGGTAGAGGCTGATCTTTGGGTGGACCAAAATTTGCTCTTTACAAGTAAGACGATGCGGTGCTAAGCAACAGGCCCATCATCATGCAGGAGATCTCTGTCTGTGTCTATCTTCTTGGACAGGTTTAGCTTCATAAAGCAGAATCACGCCCAGAAGTATTTAAAGTCACTGAGGCTCTGCATTAAGGAGAGGTCTAGGATAAGGCTGTCTGGTAAGGACAGCCTCCTGAGCAGATTCCCTGGGAAATGCCACTGGAGCAGGAGCTGCCTGTGCTGCTCCCCGGAGAGAAACGGCCACATGCTGGCTCATGTCTTCATTCTTTTCCATAGATGAGACATTGTCGTGGCATTTGGAGGCTGGGAAGGGAAGACCTCCAGCTCCAGCACACCCAGCAGCCCTCACCCACATCCCCGGTGACTTGTCTGTCACAGCCTCGACTCGTGCCTGTTGTGCTATCAGAAGAAAATAGATGTTCTTGCTCCCAGCTAAAGGAACAAAAGATCACGCGTAAATGAATTTTCAGTGACAAATTTTTACAACGTTTAACAGCAGATATGCTTTTTAATGTCCCAGGCAGACAGTAATTCGTTTGACAGTTGTTAGGCGTTCCGGTGTTCTGCAGTAACATGTGTGATACCCCCGTGGGTTTAGACACCTCTAATACAGAAGTACAGCCACAAGCATTTATAAAAAGCTAAAATTACCTCCTGCTTTGCAAAAAGACCAGCCAAAGACAGGCACTTCCAAAACAGAGGTTTCTGAAAGCCCAATACTGGCTGTACCAAGGATACAACCTAGATTTTTTTACTTTGGGGTAAAGGGGACATGGCCCTTTCTGACAGTGTGGAGACCATGGCATGGGAGCTCCCTGCAGGGTCAGGTCAGCCCAAGGGGTCCCCAGCTGGGCAGGGAAAGCTGCCCCCCACCAGCTCCCACAGCAGCATCGCCTGCTCCAAGACAAGGAGATGGCTCAGCCTTCACAACCTTGTAGAAATGGGGGTTCCCTTCATGTCCCAGGTTGCCCAGTGGGGTCCCGTCTGGTTCAAGATGCTAGACAAAGAGGAACAGTGACGTAAGTCTGTTAAAAATGTCACTTGGACCCGCTTTATGGTTTCAAGTTGATGGAGATCCCTTCCAAAGGTCCTTGGGATGGCTCCAGATTTCAGGAAAGATTTATGGGGCCACAATAGACCCTGCTCCAAATCTCAAAACACTTTGAATCATGTTGATTGAATCCATCGGTTTTTTGCATAGATTTGGAGTCCTTATTTCCCCCTGAACAAACAGCCAGATGTGTCAGTAAATCCCAGGAAGGGCTTGCAGGACCCTTGGCCGGTCAGAGAAGTCCAGGGCAGGGATTCAGGCAGTGCAGGCTGTTTACATCTAGCTCAGCCAGCTATTGCAGAAAATGGGGATATTTTTAGTCTAATGGAAAACATCCCCAGATCCAGCCACAACCTGTCTGCGGGAAAACTTCCCTGGGGTGGACAAGGCACCCATGGTTCTGCTGCTGGGCCAGCTGGAGGGGACCACATCCATGCCATGTTGCCCATAGGGGCATGGGGAGTCCCCACTAGTCCCCCCCTGCATCCTCTCCACTCTCCATCACGCCACAGTGCTTGCTGATGGGATTTTTAATGGAGAGGGGTGTGAGTGATGCAAAGTGCTTTTAATTATAGCATGCACCATTAGCCATTAATAGCCTGGCAGTTGGAGGAAATCCTGAGCAACAAGCTGCCCCCACCCCACAAGCCGTGTTCCCCTGGTGCCTGACGGCTGCTACTTCCCAGGGCCTTGATCAAAGCAGGCTGTAGAAATGTTTAGCTGGATCTAAAGCATGGCTCTGCCATGGATAATTGCAGGATATTAATGAACAGGGCCCTGGAGCTGGCCGTCTTTGATGGCTCTGATTGAAAAGACTCAGCAAAAAGGGGAGATGGAGCTGCCCAGGGAGCTTTGCACCCAGGGATGGGGCTGCACCTCGGGGACAAGGGTGGCCTAGGGAGGAGGGATGGGGTGGCCTGTTTTGTTGGGACTCTCCATTTCCACGCTCTCCTCAGCAGAACTGCCTCCGTCTGGGTGTCTGTGCTCCAGGGTGGCATTTTGCCATCTAAAAGTGTTCTGAAAGGAGTTTGGGTCCCTCTTTTCCCTTGGGGCACTCTCATGCCACCTCGGTGGTCTCCAACACCCCATCAGCTCACACTTGCTTGAGCCAGATCACAGTCTTCCGGGGCACCAGTGTGGCAGTGCTGGTCCTCAGCATCAGTGACTCCAAAAGCCACTGGAGGTGGGCACAAAGCAGGATGAGACCCCAGGAGCTCAATGCCCAGAAGGTGATGGCACATCCTTTTTGAGGGGTCCAGGGGTGGGAGGTGCTGCCCCAACGCTGAGCATCTCCTCTTCCTTGGGCAGAGCCTTCTCTGATCCACTCCTGGCGGGACGGGCACAAGTGTCCCTTGGGGCAGTTTCCCTGTGGCAACCTCTCCATCTGCCTGCCCCAGGCCCTGCACTGCAACGGGGAGGATGACTGCGGCAATGGAGCTGATGAAGACAACTGTGGTAAGCAGCAAGCGGGATGCCCTCAGAGTGAGTAACCCCTGGACCTGGGAATGCCAAGATCCAGGACCATGAGTGCAGTTGAGCAGAGCTTGCTCTTCCCCTGGGAAGCCTGAGGATCCAGGACCATGAGTGCAGTTGAGCAGAGCTTGCTCTTCTCCTGGGAAGCCTGAGGATCCAGGACCACAAGTGTAGTAGAGCAGAGCCTGCTCTTCCCTTGGGAAGCCGGAGGAATCCTGCATCTGCTCTGTTCTCCAACCACTTCCCTGGCTCTTGCATTTCTACACCATCCTGGCACAGTGGCCAGGAGCTCGTCCATCAGGGATTCTCCCAGCCTGGGGTGCAGAAAACCCTTGTTGCTACAAGGCTGGGATGCAGGGAGCCCAGCCCAGGAGGAACCATCCCCATCAAGGGCATGGATGCAGAACTGGCAGGGTAGGGAGCACTGCACAAGTTTGCAGCATTTTCTCTTATTCATAAATGATCCAAAAAATGTCCTGCTGCTGGGGTCAGGCGGTAAAGATGCCTGAATTTCCTTCTTGTCCTTGAACCAGATGACATCTGTTCATCAGGGATGCTGAAATCACTGTGCCTCTTGTTGTGAGTGCTGCACCACGCCGGCCACACAGGCTTTGGCCAGAGAACTGCAGAGAGGATTTAATCAGGACTGACACGCAGGCTTCCAGCATCCTTCCTGCCCGCAGACATCATCCTCGTCCGATTGATCCTTCATGTCTCACCAGCACTGCCCCATTTCTGCAGATTTTTTTGGTCCCTCTGAAGTCACTTCTGCAGAAGGGCTGTTGGTACTGAGGGTCCATCTCTGTCTCCTCTGAAGATGGGAGCTGAGCCTCTGCCTGGATGGTGAGACTTTGGTGGGAGAGGGAGGGAGGGAGGGAGGGAGATGCTGGGCAGCACCAGGCACTACACCCACAAACCAGGGATGTTACAAAGGCTGCTCTGAATTTGGTTCTGAAGATTCAGAGCTTTGCTTGGAACCACCTGTGGTTGGGGCACAACACCGGTGGTGGCTCCGGTGTGCTCAGGTTTGGATGGGAGGGCACCTGCCTGCTCCTTCAGCTGGAGAGTGAGGATGGGCAGATGGGTGGGAAGAGGCTGCTGACTTAGGGAAAGACAGATCAGCTCCACATCTGCCGCCTCTGCCTCAGCCCTGTCCTCCGGAGGCAGTTTCTCCAGCTGATGAGCATATTTCTGTATTCTAGCACTGAACCACGGCTGTTCTGCTGAGCTCAGCATCCTGCTTCCCAGGATGGGAGGGAGGGAGAGAAGCAGGAGGCTGTGGCTGTTGTTAGATGGATGAACGAACCCAGCCGTGGCCCCAAGACTAAGGATTTCACCCGAGCAATGGAGCCAGGGCGACTGTCGTGACAAAGGCAGAGCAGATGGCGTGGGGCATTGCTCACACCAGCCCACCCAGCACCCACGGGAGAGCGGAGCTGGTCCACGATGTGCAGCTCCATGGTCTCAGACGTAGTCAGAGACCCACCTCAAATGGATGGTGGTGGTGGGGGAGGGAGGGAGGAAAAAAAAGCACCAAAGAAGCCAGACCTGAGTGAGAACCGAGGGATTTGGCATGAGGAATTGTCCCAGTGGAAAACAGAGTAAAAGGGGAAAAAAGACTGGCTTAATTTGCTCTGAAGTAACATTATCCAGGAAGACAGCGAGGACAGCTCTGGCGGGGCAGGCGCTATGCTGGAGTGGAGGCTGCCCGGCAGATGACTGCGAAGAGGTTAGACTTTTGAAATCCTGGGGTATAAATCTCTGCCACGCAATTGCACAAGTCCTCTCCGTGTCCCTCAGGGGCTCTGTATCCTAATGTATTGCTGGGCTTCACAGCCCAGAGATTTAACGCCTGTGGGGAGGCGTCCAACGCCCATACGTCATCTGGGGGCTTGGTGGGAGGCGCGTCCCCACGAGCTGGACGGAGGTTGCTGCCAAAAGGGTGGAAATTTTTTGGCCCATTAACAAAGCTCACGTTAAGAAATGCAAACTTGGTGTAAAGATGCTGACAGCCTGCGGGAGCATGGGGGAAGGAAGCTGAAAAGGCTCCGTGAGCACAGAAGGTTGGTCAAGGGCCAAAGCAAAGAACAGGCCATGGAGATACCCCAGAGAGGTGCAAGAACAGCAAGTTGGATGAAGAGCAATGAAATGTGGGGTGTATATAAGAGAAGATGGATGCCCCTTGGCTCTTGCTGGAATTCCTGAGGGGAGGAGGCTCTACTGTTGGGTTGGAAGCAGTACAAGATGCAAAGTGGGATGTCTTTCTGCACCAGCTAGAACCCCACAAGGCTCTTCATCGCTCCTGTTCCTGATGGATCATCTCCAGCCAAGTCCAGCCTCAGAGCAATTTTGCTACCCACCTCTCCCCATTTTGCCTAGAAGCCGCCCAAAATCCCAGCCCACACCCCTGTGCCACGAGGAGACTCCTGAAGGCAGGTTCCTCGGCTCAGGCCCATCATTTGCTGCTGGGGGTTAAAATTTCTGAATCTGTGGTGAACTACAGCTTCACACAGGGACCTGAGGTGGGGCTCCTGAAAAGTCTGCAGAAGAAATGTGGTCAGTCCCTGAAACACACTTTAGTTTTAGAGCTTTGATTTAAGTATTATTTTCTTTTCCTGGCTGCAGTGTCGAAGGCTTTGCAATCCCTGTCATCTGGCACCTTGGCATCCAGCAGCAAATGCCCGTGCTTGAAAGTTAGGGCTGAAAAGTACATTTATCTCCTGACACCGAGCCCCCATCCAGCCCTTGAGACCAAAGAGAGGGCTTTAAACTGCAGCAGCAGATTCTCAAAGCCTCTGCAGAGTGTCTGAGATTTGTATACACGCAACTTTTTTCCAACAGCTTCTTTCCTTCTCTGAAAAAATGAAATATTTTGCCTCTCTTCCAGCTCCTCTTCCCCCACCAGCATCACCCTATCTGGCGTTTAGCTTCAAAGTGCCCTTAGATCTTAAATTAATTTGATTTAGGGCCACAAATACTTTATGTCATGTTCTTTTGGAAGCTGTTCCCTGCTTCCTCGTGCTGTGGCCACGCAGGGCCAGCTCACAGCTGGAGGGAGGCGGTGGTGGGAGGGAAGGCTGCTTTTCTGGGACCCCATTTCCTTCAACGCGGAGGAAAGGGGCATCAGTACCAATGACAGCCAGGAATAGGGATAGAAAAGTTGTTGGGCTGTTTTAGAAGCATCAACGAGAATTTTGATAAGTTTATTGATCAGCTTTAAATGTTTTAGTAGGAATGTGCGGATAAAATTGGGAATGTGTATGTCATTTAATCCCACACAGGTCGAGGAGAGGTGGGACAGTTAAGTCCTGTGACCTGAGTAAAGATTTGCTTTCCAGCAGCAAGGGAAGGGTTAATTTCTTGCAGATTTTTCTGGACCAGCAACAAGCCTTTGGAAATGCTGGGGAAAGGCGACTCCGAGGAGACCCATACTGGCTGTGCAGATGGGCTGGGAGCCGAGCGTGGACAGCAGAGCTTCAGAAGGGGTTTGCTCTCTGACTGGGACCACCTCTCCTCCTTCCCTCCCCCTCCCCAGCTGTGAAACACTGATTCCCCTCCCTCTTCCAACAGGCTTGGGTGAATTTGAGCCTGAGGAACAGTTTCATCCATGGGACTCCCCCCCCTTCCATGCTTCCCACCATCCGTGGGGTTTCCATGCAGCACGAGGAGGTTATGCCCACTGATGGCACGGCCAGGCTGCCTGGGGACAGTCCCCACAGCAGGAGGACCCGTGCCCAGGGTGGGCTGCACAGCACCCCTCATCCTCCTCTCTGCTGGTGGGACAGGGTGTGCAGAATGGGGTCTGGGAGGGGTGGGTGAAGCAAAGGGACAGGGTCCCAGAAAGGATGGGGATGGGGGGACCACAGCATCAGTGGGGAGAGCGGGAGGACCCTGCCCCTACCTGCAGCCCACCTGGACCCCAGCCCACCAAGCCTGAGCAGCCTAAAGTGTGCTCAGATGAGAGCTCAGGGGTGGTGTCTGCCTTGCTGGGACTGCACTGGGATGGCTGAGTGGGGCACGCAGCACAGGAATGGGGCAGACATCTCTGCTGGGTCATGTCCATCAGGCCACCGGACACGGGTGGGTGCAGGTAAGGAGGGCAAATCCAGCAGAGGGCCCTCTTGGGGAGGAAGCAGCCCTTCTCCTCCCCTTCTTTTCCTCCTCCTTCTCCTCCTCCTCTTCCTCCTCCTTCTCCTCCCCAGGCTGGCCCTGGGCTCCCTTGGGCCGTGCACCCCAGGGTCCCGGCTGGGCAGGTGGGACAGCACAGCCCCACTCTGCCCCCAGGGTGGGGAGTACAGGCGAAGGACTGGATTCATTTCCTCCTCTTCTCCCTTCCTTGCTACCCACATTGCTGGGTTTTACGTGCCGCACAGGCTGTGGGGAGCTGCAGATGTGCCCCAAGGCTGCTCCATCAGCATCTTCCCCAGGATGGGGATGGCCACGCAGCACCCAGCTTCCCGGGGACCGGTGACAACCTGTGGCATCGCTGGCGTGTTCACACCCTGGAGACATCAGCGTGTTCGTGTACGTTAGCAAGAGAGGACCCGTGGCATCTCCACCTTCCCTTTCCCTCCTCCTTCTGCCACCCAGGAGGTCTCCAAGCCTTTCGGGGCTGGGGGGTGCTGACATGAGGCTGCTCCTGATCATTCTGCCATCGCTTTTCTACGCTGCTACAAGTAAGTGGCCGTCTTTGCGGGTCATGCCACCTCAAGTGGGGAGGAAACTGGCCTATTTGATCGGTATTGGGTGTGCGTGTAAAGAATTTTATAGTGGGATTTCCATATAGATCATGGCACAGGGATCCTGCTGCCTGAAAACATCCATGAGTGCTGCCCGGTGAGGAGAGCTGGTGTGCCTGGTAATGCTGCTCTCTGCGCTGCTCACTGGTCGCTTTTCTGGGCATCCACGTTACCTGTAAACACAGAGGGAGCTGCAAGTTGTGATTTTGCCTTTTATTGAAGAGAAGAGAGAGCGAGGAGGGGAGTGGAGGGGCAGCAGAGGCAGCCGCCGCGCTGATGTTACGGTCTGCAAGGGGAGGGAGCCGTGGACAAAAAACAGATTGAAAAGCAACACTTTTTGCTGGAAGTTAGGAAGGGGGGTGTGTGGAAAGGCAAGAGCTCTGCACTATTTCCATTGTAGTCAGATTTGTTGTGGTTTATTCTTGTGGATGGCAGTGCAAACTCTTCCCTCCCCTGTGGGAGAGATGGGGAGGGTTAAACCTTTCTCTCCGATCAAACAGTTAATTGCTTGTGTCTCCTTTAGGGTGGTTTGTTTTAGGTGCAGCTCAGTCCATTTTGGTATGGGAAATGTCAAGGGGAATTTTGTGCAGTGTGTCATGAAAAGGGGGTTGCAATCCCGGGTCGGGGGTGATGGGGATGCCCCATGGTGTGGAGAACTTGGGTGCTAGAGACGAATGGGACAGGCCACGTGTCACCCCAGCCGCGTCCTGCGGCTCCAGGACTTTGCTGGCAGAATTTACATGGTTTTTTTTGCAGAGAGAGGCAAGGTAGACCAAAGGCATGTTTCGTTCAGCCTGTTAGTATCCAGAGAATTTGGTCACGGCTGTTTTCTGGGTGATGCGTGGGCTTCGTTTACAATCCTGGGTGGCCCTCGTAAAAAGTCGAGGCAGATGCTGAGGTTAATCCTGGCTACGTTTGGCTGCTGCCTCTGGCTGTCCTTTCTTCTGTAGCCCTGCAGAGCTGGGACAGGAGGGTCCCCATGGGCCCAGTGCCCATGGCCAACCCCATCCCACCTCTGCCAGGGAAGGTCAGTTCATTGAATAGGCTGCATCATCCCAAAATCACCTGTTTTCTCTATGTTTTACCTTCCCTCAAACACACTTTTCCTCTGGTTTGTTTTTTTTTGTTTTGTTTGTTTGTTTTTTTTTAATTTTATTTTTTATTTCACCTTCTCCTCTTCTGTCCTAAGTTGTATCTCTGATTTCTGTCCTGCACAGTCCCTGGTTTTTCTCACCCTGAGGGGAGTTAATACAGAACAAGGTACTGTGGGGGTGGCTGGAGAGCATTAGTTTGGCTGGAAATCTGGGGCTTGAGCACCATTCCTGAAAAAAAAAAAATAAAATAGAAGCTATCTGTGTTTATGTGTTTAAATAGATAAATAGATACACATATATAAACTCCACTCTCTTAGTATTTACATAGCTCCATATGTGGATATGCTCCCTGCAAGAGGGACCTGGAGGCCCTGGAAAGGTTCCTGTTGCTTTCCGTAGGTCCTACATAAATTCAGGCTAAGAAAACAGCCAAAAACTAGCATGACATGACAGTATGCAACAGAAAGCTTCACTGGATAACTAGAAATGGAACTGAGACAGGAAAAAAGTCTCTCTGGAGGGACTGGAGCTCAGGTCTCAGGGCTGGGGTCAGATCTGGTTCCATTCACAGGACTTGGAGAGGGTAAAGGACATGCTTCCCTCTGTGGGGCTGCAAGAGGGCAAGAGCCAGGGGTCTTGTAATATGCCCATCTCCCCTGGTTTGTGTTTTCTTACTCTTTTATCACTCGAAACATTGTACTAAGGAGGCATGTTTTCTTACAAGCCCAGCCCCTCGCCAGCCTTCGCCTTTGCTGCCTGTAAGAGCAGGACCCCATGGCACCTCCAAAATCTCACTTCTGGCCACTGCTCTGGCCTCTTTTAAGAGGTTTCCCTTAATCTTTGCCCAGCTTTTAAGTCACTGGCTAGGTGTTTATCTCGCAGGGATCTCACAGAGCTGTGCCAAAGCCTGCCAGCCTGAGCAGGGACAGGACAGCTGAGGTAATATTTTACACGAGGGATGCTGTGGGGGAGTCATTTCATTTAGTTTTTCACACGTGCTTTTATTATTGGGTGTGATCTTGCCAGCACGAGGTATTTTTAGTAAACATGATAAAACTCTTTTTATTGAAGCATTAACACTCAACAGCTCTATTAGAAATAAACTTAAACTTGGCTGAATTTTTTATTGTATTTGCTGCCTCAGAGAAACAGGTGGTTAGGAAAATCCAAAGGAGCAGTCACACGTGCTGAGTTTGGTTTTGTCCGTCTTGCAACATGTTAATTTTTTAGAGAATTTGCTTGTGCGTGCCCCCTATGAGATATCAATGTATCAGAGCTTTCCACTGGTTTTGATTCCCTCTTTGGATGGGGGTCCTTGCTCAGCTGCTGATTCACACCTCCCAAGCCTCTGGTGACCAGTCTTGACCTGCTAGCAGAGAGCAACTCCACGGGCACCAGCTCTGCTCCTTATAAAGTGGGGTTTTTTGCTGGTTTTAGTGTATAAAACAGAATGTTGTAAAATCAATTCCCCTCCCAGCTCAGTTATAACTAACAGGTAGAAGTAAAAAGATGGATTTTCCCTTTTCCCCATCCCTCTCCAGTTGTCAGCAGCATCCCAGCCCCCTTCAGTCTGACTGGCTGGGAAGAGCTGACACAAGTCACACCATTGCTGGTAGAGATGCTTCCAAGCGAGGTGTTATTCCAGGCACCAGCTTCATTCTGGGTGAATCATTTAATGCTCATGGTGACGTTTCTGCTGCTTCCCAGCAGGATGGAGGTTGACACCTAGAAAGTCCTACTCATTTTGGAGCAATGCAAGCAGGGGAAGGCCACGCACAGGGTCATGCATAGGCTGGTAGAGGCTGACACCACACATCTGTAGGAGCTTCATGCCAGGGTCCATCCCTCTTGAGCTTTGGGCGGACCAAAATTTGCTCTTTACAAGTAAGACGATGCGGTGCTAAGCAACAGGCCCATCATCATGCAGGAGATCTCTGTCTGTGTCTATCTTCTTGGACAGGTTTAGCTTCATAAAGCAGAATCACGCCCAGAAGTATTTAAAGTCACTGAGGCTCTGCATTAAGGAGAGGTCTAGGATAAGGCTGTCTGGTAAGGACAGCCTCCTGAGCAGATTCCCTGGGAAATGCCACTGGAGCAGGAGCTGCCTGTGCTGCTCCCCGGAGAGAAACGGCCACATGCTGGCTCATGTCTTCATTCTTTTCCATAGATGAGACATTGTCGTGGCATTTGGAGGCTGGGAAGGGAAGACCTCCAGCTCCAGCACACCCAGCAGCCCTCACCCACATCCCCGGTGACTTGTCTGTCACAGCCTCGACTCGTGCCTGTTGTGCTATCAGAAGAAAATAGATGTTCTTGCTCCCAGCTAAAGGAACAAAAGATCACGCGTAAATGAATTTTCAGTGACAAATTTTTACAACGTTTAACAGCAGATATGCTTTTTAATGTCCCAGGCAGACAGTAATTCGTTTGACAGTTGTTAGGCGTTCCGGTGTTCTGCAGTAACATGTGTGATACCCCCGTGGGTTTAGACACCTCTAATACAGAAGTACAGCCACAAGCATTTATAAAAAGCTAAAATTACCTCCTGCTTTGCAAAAAGACCAGCCAAAGACAGGCACTTCCAAAACAGAGGTTTCTGAAAGCCCAATACTGGCTGTACCAAGGATACAACCTAGATTTTTTTACTTTGGGGTAAAGGGGACATGGCCCTTTCTGACAGTGTGGAGACCATGGCATGGGAGCTCCCTGCAGGGTCAGGTCAGCCCAAGGGGTCCCCAGCTGGGCAGGGAAAGCTGCCCCCCACCAGCTCCCACAGCAGCATCGCCTGCTCCAAGACAAGGAGATGGCTCAGCCTTCACAACCTTGTAGAAATGGGGGTTCCCTTCATGTCCCAGGTTGCCCAGTGGGGTCCCGGCTGGTTCAAGATGCTAGACAAAGAGGAACAGTGACGTAAGTCTGTTAAAAATGTCACTTGGACCCGCTTTATGGTTTCAAGTTGATGGAGATCCCTTCCAAAGGTCCTTGGGATGGCTCCAGATTTCAGGAAAGATTTATGGGGCCACAATAGACCCTGCTCCAAATCTCAAAACACTTTGAATCATGTTGATTGAATCCATCGGTTTTTTGCATAGATTTGGAGTCCTTATTTCCCCCTGAACAAACAGCCAGATGTGTCAGTAAATCCCAGGAAGGGCTTGCAGGACCCTTGGCCGGTCAGAGAAGTCCAGGGCAGGGATTCAGGCAGTGCAGGCTGTTTACATCTAGCTCAGCCAGCTATTGCAGAAAATGGGGATATTTTTAGTCTAATGGAAAACATCCCCAGATCCAGCCACAACCTGTCTGCGGGAAAACTTCCCTGGGGTGGACAAGGCACCCATGGTTCTGCTGCTGGGCCAGCTGGAGGGGACCACATCCATGCCATGTTGCCCATAGGGGCATGGGGAGTCCCCACTAGTCCCCCCCTGCATCCTCTCCACTCTCCATCACGCCACAGTGCTTGCTGATGGGATTTTTAATGGAGAGGGGTGTGAGTGTGAGTGATGCAAAGTGCTTTTAATTATAGCATGCACCATTAGCCATTAATAGCCTGGCAGTTGGAGGAAATCCTGAGCAACAAGCTGCCCCCACCCCACAAGCCGTGTTCCCCTGGTGCCTGACGGCTGCTACTTCCCAGGGCCTTGATCAAAGCAGGCTGTAGAAATGTTTAGCTGGATCTAAAGCATGGCTCTGCCATGGATAATTGCAGGATATTAACGAACAGGGCCCTGGAGCTGGCCGTCTTTGATGGCTCTGATTGAAAAGACTCAGCAAAAAGGGGAGATGGAGCTGCCCAGGGAGCTTTGCACCCAGGGATGGGGCTGCACCTCGGGGACAAGGGTGGCCTAGGGAGGAGGGATGGGGTGGCCTGTTTTGTTGGGACTCTCCATTTCCACGCTCTCCTCAGCAGAACTGCCTCCGTCTGGGTGTCTGTGCTCCAGGGTGGCATTTTGCTATCTAAAAGTGTTCTGAAAGGAGTTTGGGTCCTTCTTTTCCCTTGGTGGTCTCCAACACCCCATCAGCTCACACTCTCTTTTCCCTTGGGGCACTCTCATGCCACCTCGGTGGTCTCCAACACCCCATCAGCTCACACTTGCTTGAGCCAGATCACAGTCTTCCGGGGCACCAGTGTGGCAGTGCTGGTCCTCAGCATCAGTGACTCCAAAAGCCACTGGAGGTGGGCACAAAGCAGGATGAGACCCCAGGAGCTCAATGCCCAGAAGGTGATGGCACATCCTTTGTGAGGGGTCCAGGGGTGGAAGGTGCTGCCCCAGCACTGAGCATCTTCTCTTCCTTGGGCAGAACCTCCTCTGATCCACTCCTGGCGGGACGGGCACGAGTGTCCCTTGGGGCAGTTTCCCTGTGGCAAACCCCAGGAGCTCAATGCCCAGAAGGTGATGGCACATCCTTTTTGAGGGGTCCAGGGGTGGGAGGTGCTGCCCCAACGCTGAGCATCTCCTCTTCCTTGGGCAGAGCCTTCTCTGATCCACTCCTGGCGGGACGGGCACAAGTGTCCCTTGGGGCAGTTTCCCTGTGGCAACCTCTCCATCTGCCTGCCCCAGGCCCTGCACTGCAACGGGGAGGATGACTGCGGCAATGGAGCTGATGAAGACAACTGTGGTAAGCAGCAAGCGGGATGCCCTCAGAGTGAGTAACCCCTGGACCTGGGAATGCCAAGATCCAGGACCATGAGTGCAGTTGAGCAGAGCTTGCTCTTCCCCTGGGAAGCCTGAGGATCCAGGACCATGAGTGCAGTTGAGCAGAGCTTGCTCTTCTCCTGGGAAGCCTGAGGATCCAGGACCACAAGTGTAGTAGAGCAGAGCCTGCTCTTCCCTTGGGAAGCCGGAGGAATCCTGCATCTGCTCTGTTCTCCAACCACTTCCCTGGCTCTTGTATTTCTACACCATCCTGGCACAGTGGCCAGGAGCTCGTCCATCAGGGATTCTCCCAGCCTGGGGTGCAGAAAACCCTTGTTGCTACAAGGCTGTTGTGGTTATTTCTGGGCAGTGTTGGACCAGCAGAGGAGCAGAGGGGCTCAGAGCTACCAGTCAGGACACGCGAGTTCAGCAGATTTAAAGACACAAAATCAGTTCCTTTTTTTTGCACAACACCCAGTGAAAAAGTGTGCTCAGGGATGCTGAGTCTAGGAGTGGAAATGAGTTAGAGACTGGACAAATTCATACCCTCTGGGAGCTGGTTAACTGAGTGGTTTGGATGCAGCCTCAGGGCTTGGGATGTCCTTAAAGTGGGTTCGATGGGGTGATAGAAATAGAGAAAAGAAAATTTTATCATGGCTATGCTTGGAGACACACCGCGGGGCTGGATGAGTCCCTGTTCTGCCTCGGTGCAGCCATGGAGGGCTGGAGCCAGATCTCAGGCTTGGTGGGAAGCAGCACCCTCTCCCAAACTGCCAAGGGTTTTGCTGGTGTCTGTGTCCCTCTAACAGTGGTCCCCTCTCTCCTGCAGTGGATGACAGCGGCTGGCTGCAGATCTTGGGTGACATGCTGGCCGCAAGGAGCGGCAGGATGGCTGTGGAAGACGAGGGTGATGCCTGCTGTAAGCTGTCCTCCCCAGGGCCGGGCATCCTTCCCCACCCCACGGGTGTCCCCTGCCCAGCACGAGTCCCCTCCCATCAACATGTCCCCTCTGCTTGCCCACAGGGCTGGAGATCTTCCCAGCACGGTGCCGGTGCCGGGGAAGAGCTGTAGACTGCACCGAGCAGGACCTCACCACTGTCCCCTGGGTCTCCTCCAACGTGACCAAGATGTGAGTAGCAGTGGGTGCAGGCACCCCTCTCCCTCGGGAGAGGCACAAGGTGGACACACACTGCCACCCGGCAGGAAAACAAGCTTAGAGGGAAGGAAATACAACCCCTGGCTTTTACTTATTGTCCATGGGTCCAAAGAAGCAAAGAGCCCTTTCCCCACCAACAGACCACTCTCTGCTGAGCCTCAGCTGCTCGCTGCAACCCTCCCACAAGAGCATGGAGCCAGGAGAAGGGAAAAGCCAGATCCTGGCCGGGGTGAGGACTAGGGGGCCTGTCTTTGCTGCTAAGCCTCCCATCGAGATGCACAGGGTGGGAAACTTTGGGCGAGGTCCCAGCCTGGGGTACCTTCGCACACACAAAGGGAGGAGAGTGTGGGAAAAACTCATCTGCAGCAAATAATGCCTGCAGATTGGGAGGGCAATTAGCAATGTAGCATTAATGAACAGCAGCTGCCTCGCATTTTGTTTGTATTGCACAAGAAGAAGAGGTCTAGCCTTCACTGTTCTCCTTTCATAGAGGACTCCTCTGTCCTAGTCTGCTGGCCCTGGGTTTGATTTTTTTTTCTTTCTGTTTTCTTGCTAGGGACCTGAAGAAAAATAAAATCCGTTCTCTGCTGGACAATCAGTTTTCCAGGTACAGGAGTCTGAACAAGCTGTGAGTATCTTCTTTATCCTGCTCTCTGGCTCGTTTGTGATAAAAAGGGAGAGCAGTAGATGCAGGGGTCAGCAGCAGCAGGGCCACGTGTGGAGGGACAAATGTGTGAGGCAGCTGAGAGCAGCTGCTTGTGACCATTGGGCATCTGTACTTTCAGCTTCCTTCCCTTTGCATGGAATAAACGAGGCAGAGGTGAAATCAGCCTCTCCAGGGCTGCCTGAGCAGAGGCTGCAGCCTGGACCTCCATCCCTGAGCCTTATGAGCCGTGTGTCTGGTGTCCTGTCTTCCCTGGGGACCACGGACCCTGAGAATCCCTTAGTAAAAGCTACTTCTTCTTTAGCCTCTTTTCTGTTCTCTTCATTTTTTTTCTTTTTTTTTTAATAGTTTTTTGCAAAGAAACAAGATCCGGTTGATCTCACCCAGAGCCTTCACTGGACTTTCTCAGCTTAAAATGTTGTGAGTAAAGGTGTCTGCGTTATGGGGCCCTGGGGAGGGGAGCCCTGGGATGGACATAGTCCTCGGCTCCTCCTGGCATGAAGCAGAGCTGGCTTGAGGACAGGTCCTGAGCCTTTTTTCTTGCTGCTGCAGGAGTCTGTTTCAAGCATGCTTTAAGCTGGATTTGTACATATTGTGGGTGCATGTGGAGCAGAGCAGAGGTGTTTCCCCTCCTTACAAACACACCTGTTCCCATCCAGCCTAAGCTGAGATCCTGTGTTTGAGCTGCTGAGGGAGATGGTGCCACGGGCACCCAAAGCCAGGGACCATGGGCAGCTCGGGAAGAACAGCTTTAGCAGAAGTGGGTTTAATGGGCAGCGGTGTCTGAGGATCACTCTCCTCCTCTCCACTGGTTCCAGGTTCCTCAGCCACAACAGGATCACGCAGCTGAAGCCCAGGATTTTTGAAGACCTGCGTCGCCTCGAGTGGCTGTGAGTTCCTTTGCTGGTCCCAACAGCATCAGATGTGACTGATCCCAGCTCCTCCTTGCATTTACCATCATTTCATTTCCTTGGGAAGCGGCGGGGGGAAGTGGGTATGATGCTTTCAGGGTGTCTGTGGTCACATGCCCATATTGGGGGCTGTGGAGGAGATAGGTATGATGCCCAGCTGGGTCTCCAGCTCTCCAGCAGCCCTGGAGAACAGGGCACACTTGGCCTCTGCTGTGACTCTTTTATGAAACTCCTATTTGGGTTTCCTTCCCCTTTTAATGGGGTCAGGTTTAGCATGGACTGAACATGGTCTTGTCTGAAATCTTGTTATGGCCAGCTGGTCCCCATGGATTCTCACCGTGCCACATTCCCCTTGCTGGTCTGCAGCCACAGAGCATGATGATGGGCTTCATTCAGAGCCAGCCTCAGCTCCCAGGCTGGAGGTTTGTGTATAAAAGGCTTTAAGTGAGCTGTTAAACACAGAGATTTGCAGCTCCATCACCTTGAAAAATATACACCTAGATTGAAAATACAGCTAATATCCTTCCCCTCTGTTTATTCTCAAAGGCTCTTTGATCTGGGCCCGTGTGGTGTGTGGTTTTACACAGGGAGCTTATAAAGATCTCACTACGTAAAGGCCACTTTACAAGACAGTTCATTCCTGGTCTGTGTTTGCAGGAGCAGCTCGGACAAGTCTGCCACCCCCCCAGGCTCCCCTCCTCTTACTTACCATGGGACCAGCTCAGTTATTCCTTAAATCAAAGAGGGACAACAGAAGGATGCGCAGCTCATGGAGGGTGGTCTCTGGTGCACACAAGCCAGAGGACTTTCAAGAAGCCCAGTAACGGCCCCGAATTCCCCGAGTGGTTTCTAATTTATCTTTATTTCACAGCAGAAGAGAGGAAAAATCCAACAGAGCCTGACTGTGAAGGAATCCAGACTCTGCAGCTGGATCTAACGCTTCAAACAGGGCTGCCTGGGCAGGATTCAAGGGGGGTTGAAGGGGCTTCAGAGGGGGGACAAGCCCCCACCCGGGGATGGGTGTCCATGGAGGATAGTAAGGGAGAAGGGACAGAGCCCCCTCCTGCTGGGACAACACGAGTGCTAAATGTGGGGACTTCCCACTGCCTCCTTGTCCTTTCTGGGTCCCCTCTTCTCACTTCTCCACTTCTTCTTCCAGGATGCTGGACAACAACAGGATTGCCACAATTGTCCCCGCAACGTTTTCAGGGCTGAAGTCTCTGTATTTCCTGTAAGTAGAGGCAGAGGGAGCCTTCTGAGGGATCTGGGGGGTCCTCGCTCTGTGGGCGTCTGCGTGGTACCTCCTGCACCCCTTTTCCAGGGCAATTCAAGGGTGCTGTGGCTTCCTCCCCTTCCCCCAGGGTTTGAGGGGTGATGGTACAAGGTGCCTCCAGTTTAGGTTGTCGACTTCTTTCCTTGAGTCAGTGACTGCAAACAAGATCTGATGCTTTCCCAAATTACTGTCTTTCTGACCTGTTTTCACATCAGGTCATCTCAAGCCAAGGGGTCTTTAAGGCCCATTAAGCCATTTCCAAGATGGAGGTACAGAATAACAAATTTGCTTTAACCACCATACAATCAATTTTGCAATGGCTATAAGGTGGCTTTAACACCTTTTGCATAGGTCAGAATGCGGATTGGAAACCTTGGCAGCAGCCTGGAGCGAGTGTTAGGGGAGAAGTTTTGGCTGTTATGGTGGAAAAAACACGTGTGTGAGTGCACAGACACACACATATATATATATTCACATACAGCTTAAAAAGTGGTCAGATGTATTCCCTGGGTGGACACCTGCAAGCAGAGAGTGCTTCAGCCGTGGCTGCTGGCCCAGGCTTGCATGAGCTCTGCTGGAGATGTGACTGCTGGAGTTGGCTGTAAGAGCCTGAAATTTAGGTTTGGGGATGTGCAGGACTCAGTAAAGGCTGTGCCTGGAGATGGGGGAACCAGGCACAGGGGGGACACAGCACAGCCAGGGCTGGCAGTGGACTTGGGGAAGAAGGGCTGTGACCCTGGGACTTCACTCCTCTATAAAACTTGGTGTCCAGAGACCTGTCCCCAGAGGAGGAGCCGTGTGGGCTGTGGGGGACAGCCCTGGGGGGACAGAGCTCCCCTCGGCCACACGTTCCCACGTTGCAGGCAGCAGCTCTGCTGGGTGACGTACTCTGTTTATCCTTCTGCATTTTTGTTCTCAAATCAAATAAACTAAACCGGCGGTCACAGAACGTGCAGCGAGGGACGCCGTGCAAAGCAGGCATGTGCAAAAGTGCTGGGAAAAGCACCAGCGGGAGCCCAGGCTATAAATTTGCCTTTACTGGCTGTCACTCCAGGGTCACTTGCTGCTGCTTTCATGCACGGCTCTCCCAGTGACGTGCCCGTCACAGCTCACTGGAGAGCATCTCCCACATTAAATGTGCCTTGTACTCTTACTCTTACATCTCTCCCAAAGAAGGTGGATGGAGCTTGGTACTGCTGTTAACAGCCACGTGGGCCAGACCTTTGCCTGGGGTGGGGGCAGCTGAAGTCACTCTGTGGTTGTGCGTGACCATGGCTTCTCTGTCAGGGTGCCCACCAACCCTGAGATGTCCCCCTACCCCTGGTCACAGTGAGTCTGTTGACCAGCAGAAAGCCCTTGTGAAACCCTGCGTGGTCCAGGAGCAGCAGCAGGACCCCATCCATGCACAGGGTTGTGTCCTGGGCTGACATATGGTGCCGTAACCCCATTTTTCCTTATTTCCTCCCGACCAGGTACCTGCTGAACAACTCTTTGACTCAAATACCCAACGCCCCCCTCTGCGCAGAGATGCCAAAGCTGAGCTGGCTGTGAGTACCCAAAGCTGAGATGGCAGTGACATCAGGCTGCCTGTGGGGAAGGCAGGGGCTGCTTCCACTCCCCAGCCAGGCTCCCAGAGCGGAGATGGGGAGAATGGGGCTGGAAGCATCCCACAGGGAATGGGGACAGAGCTGGGGCAGGGGCAAGCAAGAGGTGAGGGATCACACTCGAAGTCCCCAAGGATGGTGGGGATGGAGGTGGCAGCTGTGTTGTCTTTCTGCAGGGAGCTGGAAGGGAACAGGATCCGGGCGATGCGCAGGGCTGTCTTCCAGGAGTGCCACGACTTCACGGTGCTGTGAGTACCTCGGGGCTCTGGCCATGGCCCCTGTTTGCTGGTGCAGACCCTGTCCCATTGCAGACACACGGAGGGAGGAGGGGGAATAGCCAGCACTCAGCTGGGACCCCCCTTTCCCACTTCTCTGGGCTAGATAAGGGTCTACTGTCTCACGTTTAGTGGTTTCTGCCCACACGGTATCAACAGTGCAATCAGCCTCATTAACTTTGTAGGGACTCGGGGTCCCAGAACCTTTTTCCAGGGTCTCTGTGCTGGAGGACGGCCAACCCTGGGTTGGGAGCTGGTGGGCTCATCCCAGAGCCCTGTCACCAGCCCATTGGGGCTGCCCAAATCAAATGGGAACCGTCTTCAGGTGGGAGATAGGAAGCTTTTTCCATGCTGTGTCCTGCCGCTATGGTGTGTGAATATCAGAGCTCACAGCCAGCCCAGACTCTTCCGCTGGCATCCAAATCCCCTAAAAATATCCCTAAGGAAGGCCATAAAGCTTGTGAGCTGGCTCTCCACATGTCAAACAGTGTCTGGCTCTATTTCCTCTCCTCCTGCCCCATTCTTTCTTGGCCCCAGGGCTGAGCTCTTGCCCAATTGCCCTCCTGGAGCCAAAAACAGGGGAGGATTTACATCAAGGATGCACAGACCTCTCCCAGGGTCCAGTTTTCCTGCACAGGATGGTGATATAGCTCCCAAAGGGATATATACAGCCTCTGGAGCCTCAGGGAATTAAGAACAGGCAAGCTGTGCATCATGCAGATGTTATCCACGAGCAGAAGGCTACCAGTGGCCACAGGGTGGTGGCAGGAGAGCAGAAGCGGGATGAGGACCTAAGCCTTCCTCCCAGGGAATCTGCAATTACCTGGAGCACTGGGAATGCATTGCTGGGATGCATCCCTTAATTAGAAAGCTCTGCTCCATATTTCCAGCTGAAGATTGCTGCACAAAGATCCCGTTCCTCTCTCTGCCTTTCTTGGAGAAGCCCCAAAAGACATTTAATCCCCAAAATATGCACTCCTACAGTTTGGGTTTTTTTTCTTTCCTCCATGAGAGCTGCCCACAGCCCCCAGTGCTGGGTGGGTGAGCTGCTGCCCTGCCATCCATCCTTCCTCCCGCCGCCGAGCCGGTTGGCTTTGATCAGCGGCGTGTTTCCCGGGGCTGTTATGGCAGTGCCATGGAAACGTCCTCACAGGCAAGACAGACGGCGTAAACACACCCTGATGGTGACACTGACAGAGGAGAGAGCCTCACGAGCAGAGGCAGCAGATGAGACAGGGGCTCCTGTTCAGGCTCTGTGGGATGAGCCACCCTGGCAGGACTCACCCCACGTTCCCCCATCCTGCCCAGCCGCACCATGGACCACTTTAGAGAGGGGTGTCCTGGTTGGTGTCTGAGCTCAGTGGAGCCCAGCTGCTCACTGTGAGCCTCCACCAAGGAGCACCATCCATGGGTCATGGAGTCTCCCAGCACCTTCAAGCATGTTCCATCCCACAGGGTTCCTGCTGCTCTGAAACCGCTTGTGTTTCTCGGTGCACCCTGCTGGGATCTCATGGTGCATCATGCTCCCACCTCTGAGAGCTTGAACCAGCTCTGCTCATCTTCCACACTTCTGATGGGTTCTTCTCTGAGCTGTGGCCTTGTGTGAGATGGAGCTTTGCACCTGAGAGCTGGGCTCTGGCTTAGACCTTCCCCACAACGGTGGAGCGTTTTGCTGCTGGAGGTGATGGTTGTGCTCAGTGAATTCAGGAAGGACACAGCAGGTCTGGGTGCACCCTGCTGGTGAGCCCAATGTAGAGTGGGCACTTCTGGCTGCTCATGGCCAGTCCAAAGCTCTGACGATGCTCCCAAAGGGCGTGTGGGGCTGTGGTCATCCCCACATACTCTCTCCCCTTCCTTCTCTTCCAGGATCCTGCGCAGAAACAAGCTCAGGTGGATCCAGGACGGGACGTTTTCCAGGCTGAACAGGCTGGTGGAGCTGTAAGTTTCCAACCGTTGCCTGCCCCAACACCCCAACTCCAACAGACAGAGGTGTGGGTCTTGCTGGGGACCCTGCTCTGCCGCCTACCCAGGGTACCTCACTGCTCAGCACCCTTGGGTGCAAGAGCTGGTGTCCTCACCCACTTCTCAGACACAGCTCTCCTCCACACAGCGACCTGTCGTCCAACAGACTACATCATCTCCCCTCCTCTCTATTTAATGGCCTGGTGGAACTCCAGCAGCTGTGAGTACTGGGGCTGAATTGGCCCAGGGGGTGTTCTTGCCCACTTGCAAGTGATGGAGTGCCCTGCAGAACCCCTGCACCTCCAAATCATGCTGGGTACATCTCCTCATTGCATGGTCTGTTCACTCATGGGGATAGGATGGGCTCTATCCTGGTAGGTCTGCCTGCAGCATGATGCCATTGCAGACCCTCTGCTTTGGGGCTGCAGAACCATCCTGGGGAAATGGGCAGTGCTGGGAAAAGCCATAGAAAGCCCCCCATTTGCCCTCTCTTCCAACTACTCTCATAGCTTCCCAGTGGGGAAAAGAATCCCGAAGATTTGTCTCTTTTTCAGGAATATTTCCTACAACCCCTTGAGAGAGATCTTCCCTGACCAGTTTGAGAGACTTCCCCAGCTACGGTCCCTGTGAGTCCCACCACATCCCCAATCCTACAGTGCCGCCTCCACCTGTGGCAGCCCTAAACCCAACCTGGGGCCACTCACAGCATCCCCTGTGCTGGTTTCCTTCTGCAGGAGCTTGGAAGGGCTGGAGATCCCCAACATCCACAACCTGACCTTCCAGAAGCTGACCAACCTCTCCCATATGTGAGTGGGGGGGAGCATGTGGCTGCTGCTGCCCTGGCACCCATGCTGGGGGGATGCTGGGTGTGGGGAGGGAGAACAGTTCACTCCTTACACATGTGAGTGTGTTATTTCAGCCCCCTGCAAGCCCCCAAGCATGATGATACTGCTTAAACCCCCCAGGGCAAGAGGGTGTCTCCTAGTTGGGGCTTACTTAGAGCAAGGGGAGCATTTTGCCCATGGGAAGGGAGGATTTTGCAGAGCCACAGGTTCCCCATTGGGCTTCACATGTGACACAGAGAGTGATCTGCATTTCTGAAGGTACACGTGTCATAGGTGATGGGGACAAGGGAGGCTCAGTCAACCAAGGCTTGTACTGGTAGTAAACTGGGTGCCAAAAGCTGTGGTTAAGTAATCCCATTAGAGGTCCTTTGGCTTGGGTCTGGGATAACAACCCAAGAACCCCAGAGACGTGCAGATAGACAGGCTGGACAGGCATGGCACGCAGGGTGGAAACAGGACTGTGCAGCCAGCTGTGAGTGCTTGGGTTTCTCTTTGGAAGGGGAAAAAAAAAAAAAAATCATTAATTTTCTCCAGATGCACATTTTAAAGTACCTGTAATGAAAGACAACTACATCTTCCTTTCTGTAATTGGTCTGTTTGCACTATAAATATGGTACATTTTCTACCTGACTTGCTAATAAGCAATCATTTTCTCTCCTTTTATCTATAATTAAGCAGAAATGAGCCTTGCATTTCAGTTTTGTAGTCATTTTCTAATGTAGAGTTTTGCTAAGCTTACATGGGTTGGCTTTTATAAGGCTTGAAAAGATTAATCTGAAATAACACACAGGGGAAAAAATGTGAATCCCTCTTAATGGAACTCAAAGGTTTTGAATAAGGGATTGATTTTTAAATGTTAGTTTGTGACAATCACGGGTTGGAGGAAAACACTCCAGTGCTTACCAGTTGCCAGTGCTGAATAGTGGCAGATTTAAGAGCGTGGCTGGGTACCTGATCCAAAAAGCACTGGGGTGCCTCCAGCCGGCTTCACAAAGGCTTTGGGGTGTTGTTGATTTAGTTTTCAAGACCAGTTGCAGTTCTTGTGCAAATGGAGATCCTTTCTCTCAGCTCCATCGTGGTCCGTGTCCCCTGCAGATCCCTGCCCCAGCTGCTCTCACAGGGAGGGCTGTGTGCTGGGCATCACCCTGGCCCTACTCCCACTGTGTTGCTGCTGCCTCCATCCTCCCCATCTATTCCCCTGCTCTCTATAAGCCCCCAGGATCTTGGCAAGTGGAAGGTGGGGGGGCTCTTCTCCACCCAGACAGGGAAAAACGTGGCTGAGGGGGTGGAGGTGCGAGCAGGCAGGGTGCAGGGTGTGGGGCAAAGGGGCTGTACACGCTGGACCATCCCAGTCACAGCCACTAAACCTTCCCCACCACTCCGACAGCTACTTCAAGAAGTTCCAGTACTGCAGCTACGCCCCCCACGTGCGCAGCTGCAAGCCCAACACCGACGGCATCTCCTCCTTCGAGAACCTCCTGGCCAACATCATCCTGCGCGTCTTCGTCTGGGTCGTCGCCTGCCTCACCTGCTTCGGCAACCTCTTCGTCATCTGCATGCGGTCCTTCATCGTCACGGAGAACAGCCAGCACACCATGGCCATCAAGTCCCTGTGCTGTGAGCTTTGGGGCGGAGGGGCAGGGTCAAGCGGGGGGAGTAAAGAAGGAACTGAGCTTTGCCTTCTCTTCTAACTACTCTCATAGCTTCCAGGTGGGGAAAAAAATGCTGAAGATTTGTCTCTTTTTCAGGAATATTTCCTACAACCCCTTGAGAGAGATCTTCCCTGACCAGTTTGAGAGACTTCCCCAGCTACGGTCCCTGTGAGTCCCACCACATCCCCAATCCTACAGCACTGCCTCCACCTGTGGCAGCCCTAAACCCAACCTGGGGCCACTCACAGCATCCCCTGTGCTGGTTTCCTTCTGCAGGAGCCTGGAAGGGCTGGAGATCCCCAACATCCACAACCTGACCTTCCAGAAGCTGACCAACCTCTCCCATATGTGAGTGGGGGGGAGCATGTGGCTGCTGCTGCCCTGGCACCCATGCTGGGGGGATGCTGGGTGTGGGGAGGGAGAACAGTTCACTCCTTACACATGTGAGTGTGTTATTTCAGCCCCCTGCAAGCCCCCAAGCATGATGATACTGCTTAAACCCCCCAGGGCAAGAGGGTGTCTCCTAGTTGGGGCTTACTTAGAGCAAGGGGAGCATTTTGCCCATGGGAAGGGAGGATTTTGCAGAGCCACAGGTTCCCCATTGGGCTTCACATGTGACACAGAGAGTGATCTGCATTTCTGAAGGTACACGTGTCATAGGTGATGGGGACAAGGGAGGCTCAGTCAACCAAGGCCATCCTTCCTCCCGCCGCCGAGCCGGTTGGCTTTGATCAGCGGCGTGTTTCCCGGGGCTGTTATGGCAGTGCCATGGAAACGTCCTCACAGGCAAGACAGACGGCGTAAACACACCCTGATGGTGACACTGACAGAGGAGAGAGCCTCACGAGCAGAGGCAGCAGATGAGACAGGGGCTCCTGTTCAGGCTCTGTGGGATGAGCCACCCTGGCAGGACTCACCCCACGTTCCCCCATCCTGCCCAGCCGCACCATGGACCACTTTAGAGAGGGGTGTCCTGGTTGGTGTCTGAGCTCAGTGGAGCCCAGCTGCTCACTGTGAGCCTCCACCAAGGAGCACCATCCATGGGTCATGGAGTCTCCCAGCACCTTCAAGCATGTTCCATCCCACAGGGTTCCTGCTGCTCTGAAACCGCTTGTGTTTCTCGGTGCACCCTGCTGGGATCTCATGGTGCATCATGCTCCCACCTCTGAGAGCTTGAACCAGCTCTGCTCATCTTCCACACTTCTGATGGGTTCTTCTCTGAGCTGTGGCCTTGTGTGAGATGGAGCCTTGCACCTGAGAGCTGGGCTCTGGCTTAGACCTTCCCCACAACGGTGGAGCATTTTGCTGCTGGAGGTGATGGTTGTGGCTCAGTGAATTCAGGAAGGACACAGCAGGTCTGGGTGCACCCGGCTGGTGAGCCTGACGTAGAGTGGGCACTTCTGGCTGCTCATGGCCAGTCCAAAGCTCTGACGATGCTCCCAAAGGGCGTGAGGGGCTGTGGTCATCCCCACATACTCTCTCCCCTTCCTTCTCTTCCAGGATCCTGCGCAGAAACAAGCTCAGGTGGATCCAGGACGGGACGTTTTCCAGGCTGAACAGGCTGGTGGAGCTGTAAGTTTCCAACCGTTGCCTGCCCCAACACCCCAACTCCAACAGACAGAGGTGTGGGTCTTGCTGGGGACCCTGCTCTGCCGCCTACCCAGGGTACCTCACTGCTCAGCACCCTTGGGTGCAAGAGCTGGTGTCCTCACCCACTTCTCAGACACAGCTCTCCTCCACACAGCGACCTGTCGTCCAACAGACTACATCATCTCCCCTCCTCTCTATTTAATGGCCTGGTGGAACTCCAGCAACTGTGAGTACCGGGGCTGAATTGCCCCAGGGGGTGTCCCTGCTCCCCTGCAAGTGATGGGGTGCCCTGCAGAACCCCTGCACCTCCAAATCATGCTGGGTACATCTCCTCACTGCATGGTCTGTTCACTCAGCAGAGCCATGGTGACAGGATGGGCTCCATCCTGGTAGGTCTGCCTGCAGCATGATGCCATTGCAGACCCTCTGCTTTGGGGCTGCAGAACCATCCTGGGGAAATGGACAGTGCTGGGAAAAGCCATAGAAAGACACCCCTTTGCCTTCTCTTCTAACTACTCTCATAGCTTCCAGGTGGGGAAAAAAATGCTGAAGATTTGTCTCTTTTTCAGGAATATTTCCTACAACCCCTTGAGAGAGATCTTCCCTGACCAGTTTGAGAGACTTCCCCAGCTACGGTCCCTGTGAGTCCCACCACATCCCCAATCCTACAGCACTGCCTCCACCTGTGGCAGCCCTAAACCCAACCTGGGGCCACTCACAGCATCCCCTGTGCTGGTTTCCTTCTGCAGGAGCTTGGAAGGGCTGGAGATCCCCAACATCCACAACCTGACCTTCCAGAAGCTGACCAACCTCTCCCATATGTGAGTGGGGGGGAGCATGTGGCTGCTGCTGCCCTGGCACCCATGCTGGGGGGATGCTGGGTGTGGGGAGGGAGAAC
Organism: Calidris pugnax; assembly: GCF_001431845.1. Lineage (NCBI taxonomy): Eukaryota > Metazoa > Chordata > Aves > Charadriiformes > Scolopacidae > Calidris > Calidris pugnax. The sequence continues at coordinate 2,780,437 of NW_015090995.1, forward strand.
AGTTCACTCCTTACACATGTGAGTGCTTTATTTGACCCCTGCAAGCCCCCAAGCATGACGATACTGCTTAAACCCCCCAGGGCAAGAGGGTGTCTCCTAGTTGGGGCTTACTTAGAGCAAGGGGAGCATTTTGCCCATGGGAAGGGAGGATTTTGCAGAGCCACAGGTTCCCCATTGGGCTTCACATGTGACACAGAGAGTGATCTGCATTTCTGAAGGTACACGTGTCATAGGTGATGGGGACAAGGGAGGCTCAGTCAACCAAGGCTTGTACTGGTAGTAAACTGGGTGCCAAAAGCTGTGGTTAAGTAATCCCATTAGAGGTCCTTTGGCTTGGGTCTGGGATAACAACCCAAGAACCCCAGAGACGTGCAGATAGACAGGCTGGACAGGCATGGCACGCAGGGTGGAAACAGGACTGTGCAGCCAGCTGTGAGTGCTTGGGTTTCTCTTTGGAAGGGGAAAAAAAAAAAAAAATCATTAATTTTCTCCAGATGCACATTTTAAAGTACCTGTAATGAAAGACAACTACATCTTCCTTTCTGTAATTGGTCTGTTTGCACTATAAATATGGTACATTTTCTACCTGACTTGCTAATAAGCAATCATTTTCTCTCCTTTTATCTATAATTAAGCAGAAATGAGCCTTGCATTTCAGTTTTGTAGTCATTTTCTAATGTAGAGTTTTGCTAAGCTTACATGGGTTGGCTTTTATAAGGCTTGAAAAGATTAATCTGAAATAACACACGGGAAAAAATGTGAATCCCTCTTAATGGAACTCAAAGGTTTTGAATAAGGGATTGATTTTTAAATGTTAGTTTGTGACAATCACGGGTTGGAGGAAAACACTCCAGTGCTTACCAGTTGCCAGTGCTGAATAGTGGCAGATTTAAGAGCGTGGCTGGGTACCTGATCCAAAAAGCACTGGGGTGCCTCCAGCCGGCTTCACAAAGGCTTTGGGGTGTTGTTGATTTAGTTTTCAAGACCAGTTGCAGTTCTTGTGCAAATGGAGATCCTTTCTCTCAGCTCCATCGTGGTCCGTGTCCCCTGCAGATCCCTGCCCCAGCTGCTCTCACAGGGAGGGCTGTGTGCTGGGCATCACCCTGGCCCTACTCCCACTGTGTTGCTGCTGCCTCCATCCTCCCCATCTCCATTTCCCTGCTCTCTATAAGCCCCCAGGGTCTTGGCCAGTGGAAGGTGGGGGGCTCTTCACCCTGATAGGGAAAAACGTGGCTGAGGGGCTGGAGGTGCGAGCAGGCAGGGTGCAGGGTGTGGGGCAAAGGGTCTGTGCACGCTGGACCATCCCAGTCACAGCCAGGAAACCTTCCCCACCACCCCGACAGCTACTTCAAGAAGTTCCAGTACTGCAGCTACGCCCCCCACGTGCGCAGCTGCAAGCCCAACACCGACGGCATCTCCTCCTTCGAGAACCTCCTGGCCAACATCATCCTGCGCGTCTTCGTCTGGGTCGTCGCCTGCCTCACCTGCTTCGGCAACCTCTTCGTCATCTGCATGAGGTCCTTCATCGTCACGGAGAACAGCCAGCACACCATGGCCATCAAGTCCCTGTGCTGTGAGCTTTGGGGCGGAGGGGCAGGGTCAAGCCGGGGGAGTAAAGAAGGAACTGAGTGTGGATGAGTTGTCCACCAGCATCTCCCCGAGGAGGACCTGTGTGGCTGATGCCAGCCCTCCCCAGCACAGCCAGGGCCTGCTTGCTGCTACCTTTCCCTTTGAGCTGATGGGTTTCTGGGCATCCCTCTGTGCCTGGGGCATCTCAGCCCTTGCCCTCAGGTCTTTGCTCACTGGCACCAGCAGAGTAGCTCTTGTATCCACACACACACACATATATATATGCAGATACATAAAGCCAAAGACTGCCCAGTTCTATAATGGGTTTATGGCCACAGCATTAATGCAAAGTGCTACATTTGCCCACAAATGCATTTTTCTCAGAGTACTTTGTTTCCCCCCTCCCCTCCCTCAGGTGCAGATGGCCTGATGGGCATCTACCTCTTCGTCATCGGAGCCTTTGACCTCAAGTACTCGGGCGAATACAACAAGCACGCCCAGGGCTGGATGGGCAGCCTCCAGTGCCAGCTGGTGGGCAGCCTGGCCATGCTCTCCTCCGAGGTGTCAGTCCTGCTGCTGACCTACATGACCCTGGAGAAATATTTCTCTATTGTTTTCCCGTTCAGCCACCACCGAGCTGGCAAGAAGCAGACCATCTCGGTGCTAGCGGCCATCTGGCTTCTGGGCTTCTCCCTCAGCATCGTCCCCCTGTGGTGTAAAGAGACTTTTGGGAACTACTACGGGAGGAACGGGGTGTGCTTCCCACTGCAGCCTGACCTGGATGAACGGCCCAGTGCTCGGGGATACTCTGCCACCATCTACCTGGGTAAGGCACCTTGGGACTTGGTGATGGGGATGATGGGAAGAGGAGGCTGAGGGGAGACCTCATCACCCTCTACAACTACTTGAAAGGACACTGTAGAGAGGTTGGGGCTGGTCTCTTCTCACAGGTAATTAACAATAGAACGAGAGGGAATGGCTTCAAGCTCCAACAGGGTAGGTTTAGATTGAACATTAGGAAGGAATTTTTCACTGAAAGAGTGGTCGGGCATTGGAACAGGCTGCCCAGGGAGGGGGTTGAGTCACCATCCCTGGATGTGTTTAAGGGACGTTTAGATGCAGTGCTGAGGGATATGGTGTAGGGGAGGACTTTGTAGAGTAGGGTAGATGGTTGGACTCGATGATCCCAAGGGTCTCTTCCAACCTCAATGATTCTATGATTCTATGTGGGGCAGGACAGGCTTCCCCTCCAGGGTGCCATGAGAGCCTGCACTTCCTCTGTTAGTGGGATGTCTGACTTCACAGGGTGCTGCCATCCCACCGGGACCATGTAAAACAAGTGTGCCAGCTCTGCCCTCTGTTCTGGACTGGGGAGGGTCCCTGCTCCAGCCTGATGCTGTCCCCAGCCTCACTCCAGAGCTGGGCATCGCTGGGCTAAGGCTGGATTCACAACTAGCCGGAGCTGCTGAGATGTCTCTGCCCCCTCTAGTGATAAAAGCAGGAGTAGTCCTGCTGCTGCCGCCGATCCCAGCTCACGAGGGTTGCACTTTGGCTACGCTCAGAGTGAGATTTCTTTCTCTCCAGGTTTGAATCTCGCAGCCTTCATCACCATCGTCTTCGCCTACTCTGGCATGTTCTACTCCATCCACATCACTGCGTCCAAAACAGTGGAGAGAGGTGTCTGCTCCCGGGAAGTCACCATTGCAAAGCGGTTCTTCTTTATTGTCTTCACCGATGCTCTCTGCTGGATACCCATCTTCCTCCTCAGGCTTCTGTCCTTGCTGCAGGTGGAAATACCAGGTGAACCCCCGTTCTCCACAAGGCCCCGAAGAAAAGCCCACCACTGGCTGCTGCCTGCCATGATTCCCTGGGTCAGGGATCCCTTGGTGTGGGCACTGCTTAGATTGGAGATCTCTTCACCCACCTGTGGGCTGCAAGGGGAGATGGACAGCATTACTGGTTTCCTTGGGCCTCTCCCCAGGGAGCAGCAGTCATGACCTCCCTACTTTGAGGGGCTATTCTTCCTGCTAAGAGCCCACGGATGTCATAGCCCCCCTTTGCTGCATGGGCTGGAGCTGGGTGGGTTACCCTGGGTAGGGGGAAGCCCCCCTTCAGCTGTCTAATGTCATGTCTTTGTTGGCACAGGCACCATCACCTCTTGGGTGGTCATCTTCATCCTGCCCATCAACAGCGCCCTGAATCCCATCCTCTACACCATCACCACCCCCTCCTTCCAGGAGAAGGTGAAGGGCTGTTTGCAGACCAAGCACGACTCCCGTAAGAGCTTTACCCTGGCAACGCTTCAGGCCAGCAGCACTTGACCATCCCTGGTGGCACAAGGATGCCCACGGCTCCCCAGCCTGCCAGGTACCACCTTTCAGCTCCACAGCCCCACAAGAAAAAGCACGCTCAGCACTGGGATCCTCCTGTGCTGGAGAACTGCTAAGCATGAAGGTTTCCTCATCAGCCAGCAGATAGCGTTAGTACTTTATTAATTACACAGATGGGAAGAGCAGTCCCCATCCAAGTCAAACAATCTGTTGCTGTTGCATATGATACAAAACAAAAAAGTCCTTTAAATACAAAATACACGTCTTTTAAGTGAGCATCACCTGGCACAGAGCTCTACTGCCAGAGTTATATATTAATATTCCAAATGTACAAGTATTTATAGATAGAAAAAAAAATATTAAAAAAATATTAGGAGAAAAATCACTCCCCCAAATGTTAGTTATATTTTTATATATATATAAAATATATATATATATATAAAAACACAGAATACAGGCTGAGCTGCTTTTTTTTTTCCTTTTTTTTTTTTTTACAAAACTGACACTGGGAATGGCTCCCCCGCGTGGGTCATATTGCCTTCCAGTTGGAACGATGTCTGGTAACTTGGGTCCCTGCCTGAAGGGAGAAACCAGGTCGAGTCCCGGGTGCTGTTAGCTACGGCAGAGGGTTTCTCTGCAGGGGAAAAGGAGGGATGGGAAGGGGAAGGGACAATCTCTGCAGGGAGTAGCGTCAGGGAGGCAGCTCTGCATCCAGGAGGGACACGGGCTCCACCACCAGTGAGGGGCAAATCCAGGACAACTCCACCTCCCCACCTTACTGCAGAGGCCAGGATGGGACTGAGGTTGGTCTTGGCTTGGGCTACCATGTTTTCCTTGCTGGTGAGCTGGGTTGTGCACAACCCTGCCTTGGCCAAAGCTGCCATGGTATTGACAAGGCTGCTCTGCCCTCCTCCCCTCTCTGGGGCAGTGCAACAGGGATCCCAACAGCAGCAAGGAATTAGAAAGCTGCTGTGATGGCTGTGTCCCTCCCTCCATCCCTCAGTTCCTCCTCATAACTAGCCCAGTGGGGCATTGCCCCTTCCCAGACTGTAGCCAACTACCAGGACAGCTGCTCTGGGGCTCTGGACGTGTCCTTCCCCCTCCAAACCATGGGTAGACTGGTTTCATGGGGCTGGGTTAGCTTGGAATATCATCCATCCAGCCCCCACTGAAACTGAATGCACAAGAGAGGGGGAAAAAGCAGAGTAAGAGCAAGGTCCAGGACTGGAGGGCTTTTTCTCCTCCTATGAAATTAAGCACCAAAGATAACAGCAATAGGTTCCTTCTGCCACTCCACCAGGGCTCAGTATCCAGATGCAGCCCCCCTGTTCCCCAGAACAGCATCCTCTTCCACCACCAAACAGGTTCTCGCAGCGACTCCCTGGCTGTCCCTGCCAGGTGACACTGCACAATCCACCCCTCGCTGCCCACCCTTCACTTCCCGACAGTGCTGTGACCTACAGACGTGGCACTGTCCTTCCCCCTCACTTCTCCCACACTTCCACACCCTGCCGCTCCACTCCATGCACCTTCAACCCCACGGATGCTCCCAGCTCACACGGCGAGGGGGGACCCAGCTCAACCAGGGCCAGCTGCTTTCCCAGCCCTGCCCACAGGATGCCTTCCAGGGGAGGGGGTCACCCCCACAGCTCCCCTCTTTTTCCTGCTGTTCCCCAATTCCTCCTGCAGGGACCACGGGCTGCAGGGCTTCACCTCCATGGACAACCTGCTGCACGGCACGCTTGAGCAAGGGGTGGCTGAAGCAGCAGCAGGATGGTGGGATGGGGAATGCCCAGCCCAGGGTAAAAGGATGCTTATAAATATGTGCCTGCGAGCGTGCCAGCCTCTGCCTCCCCCTCCATCGCCAGCTGCCTGCATGGCACTCCCCTCCAAGAGCCCCAGCCCGGATCCACCGGCAAGTCCATGTTAGACAGGACAGAGCATCTTCTCTGGAGCCTCAGATCTTCGTCTCGGGGCCATTGGGACTCAGGGCTGGGAAAGAGTCTCGGATCCTCGCCAGCTCCATGGCGCAGAGGTGGCCAAAGACCTTGTTGTACCACTCAGGAGACCGGCCCCTGGAGAAGGGAACAGGCAGGAGAAGGATGAGTGGGACAGAAGAGACCAGGCAGGCACCAAGGAGCAGAACGTCGCTTTTTGCTCCAGGACAGGGACTCAGCTCCAGCTGCGATGGACCATGAGATGCTGAACGAGTACTACAGGTCCCCACCACAGACAACAGGCAAAATTAGGGAATATCTGTGACCCATCCAGGCTTGTGCCAGTCCAGAATGGCAACCAGACTGCTCCTTGCATCTGCCCATCCTTACACCACTACACCCCAGCACAGCTCGCCACAGAGAGTGTAAATGCTGTGCTTCAGACCCACAGGGAACCCCCTGTCTTCTGCAGCAGCTTTAAGGGACTTGCTGCCACAACTCAGAGCCACCAGAGGAACTGCCAGCACTGCAAGACCAAGCTGGTAGCTCCTTTCCCAGTAACCATCTAAAAACCTGGCCCCAGGCCGGCACCCCCTTCCTTCTGGGCAGGTAGGCACCACACTTTGTGAGCTGCAACTCACCAGGCCAGGCAACCAGAGGGACAAGTAGCTCCTGCCACTACCTGCTGCTCCACCAACCTCCCCAGAAGCTGATGGGGTGGCACCAAAGGTTCCCCCTTACCTGAGGTCAGCTCTGCAGATGTGGGTCACTTTGGAGCGTCCCATGGCGCTGGGCTCGATGAGGTACTGGGAGGTCAGCACGATGGCTTTGACACCTCCTTCCACCGGCAGCTTGTCGTGCTCCACCGAGATGGAGATGAGCAGGCAGGCTCCCCGTGGCAGGTCCGTGTGCCAGCGCCTGTGGGACAGAGCGGTCCCGCTCAGCTCCTGTCCCTGTGTCCTCACCCACGGGCAGCCCAGCCCATGGGGTCTGCATGGGGAGCAGGGAGTTTGGGGGTACAGCCCAGGGAGGAGCAGCCAGGGCTGGGACTGGATGAGATCCACCAAACCAACACCAAACCCTCCAACTTGGGTCCCCCCCTGCCCTTACCGGAGCACCACGCAGTCCCTGCGTGGGTGGGGCGCCATGCTGTCCGTGACGTAGTGGTAGACCTCCATGTTCTTGTCCAGAGCCTCTACCACTTTGCTCTGCAGCAGGTCCTCATCCCAGAGATGACGTTCCCGAAGCACCCGGTGCAGCACCGTGGCAGGAGGGGCCTCGACGTCCGTGGAGACCTTCCACAAGCGCAGAGGGTGCCCATCCCCAACCTGATGGGCCAAGAGAAAGGTCAGGCAGGCTGTCCCATGGGACCCCCATAGTGCTAACCCCCCTGAGCAGCTTTACTGATGGCTCTCACTGCCACAGAGCAGCACCATCTACTTACTAATGATGGGATGGGATAGGATGGGATGGGATGGGATTTGACTTGACTGCTGGAGAGAGGCTGGATGTGGGCAACCAGCTCCTCTGCTAACACCACTATGAGGTCTCTGCTAGGAGTCCTGGGCACAAAGCATTCTCCATCCCAGAGCTTTCCACCTCTCAGCCCCTCCTCTGGCCATAGAAGGGGTTGCTGATCTCTCCTCACCAAAGGGAACAAACGCCAAGGGGTTGTGAGCCTCTTGGCAGGTGTCTGCAGGACCCATGACACCCCATGGTCACCCATTTCCCCACGTGACCCCAAGCCCTCCTCCACACGCTGGCATTTACCTTTTTGCAGGACAGCTCTGTGTTCAGGGGCCCTGGGGTGCTCAGCCAGCCCTTGAATTTCTCCGATGACTCTTTGAGCAGGTTCTGGACACTCTGCTCAAAGTAGGAGTGTAAATCCTTGGTTTCCCCCTGACACACGAAGTCAGCCAGGGGATGGGGGTAAGCATCTGCTGCCATATACGAGCTGCTCAGCTGGAGCAAGATGTCATGGGACACCTGCAAACCAAGAGCATAGAGATGTTCAGAAAGCCAGAAGGATCCTATATGGACTTTGTAAGTGGTCCTGGGCAGCCAGAAAACCGCAACTCCTCATCCCACCAAGGAGGGAGGAAAGATGGACACAGCCTCCCTGGACATACATGCTGCAGCTTGTGACCTGCACCACAAGAAGATGCAGCTGGGCTTCGCTCACAGTACTGACCAACCAGCAGCAGCTGCCCCACTGAAGGATGGGTGCCCTTATCTTGCCCCACACCAATTCCACAGGACCAGAACCCCACCAGCAAGCTCACATCTCCCACTGGCAGCACCCAGGGAAGGCAATGCCAGGCTGGACCACTCCACAGTCACCCACCTGGAAGAGCTTCTTGCAGTCGGTGATCATGTGGGAGAGCCCCTGCGTTGCAGCCATGTTCTCGTTGAGGTCCTTCTGGTCAGGCTTCCCCATGGTGCCCCTCTTATGTATCACCCTGTGGGGGGAGCAGGCATTGTAGGGACCGGTTGGGCATCCTGCCCACCTCTAGCCCCACATTGCTCTTATTTGCATTGCAGAATGGGGGACCTCCATACTGCAAAGCAGAGCAGAGCGATGGGGGGCTGTGTGAGAGGACACACATTCCCACCATGTCTTGCCCGGGTTGAGTGGCTTCCTCACAGGAGGGACAGAGAAGGGGTGATGGGGAGACAGGAGCTGCAGGAAGGTTGAGGAGGACAGAGCTAGTCCAACCCTTACCTCGGTGAGGTGCTTTCCTTCTTGGACACGTTGAGGTGGAAGATGGAGGGGGCCAGGCACACAGCCAGGTTCCCGGCGGTCATCTGGTTCTCCTCCGCTGAGGCGATGTCGCTCAGGAAGTAGAGCAGGGTCTGCAGCACCTCCCGGTTCTCATCCGGCATGAGGATAACGGCCGCCTGCACCGCCTGGAGCCGCTGCTCCTTTGACACAACTGTGGAAAACCTAATGGTCAGCAGGTCTATCCCCGCGGGCCACCACCTGCCTCCACCGCCTCTGTCCAAACGAACAGGGAGATGCCTCCTCCCTTGGAGACCCCGACTTTTCATCCCCAGCCCAGGGGTGACCGGTCCCAGCCCAGCACTTACACTGGTATATCTGCAGGAAGGTGTCCGTCAGCTTGCTGGTGAAGATGGGCTCCGGCAGGTCACGGAAATACTGCTTCAGCAGGTCAGCCACGTCGTACGCCGACTGCCCGTCGTAGTTGACGTTGTCGGGGCTGGTTTCATTCATGTGCCGGAGCACCTGGATCCGGGACTTCACCCCTGACTTTCGGAAAATGCCAACCTGCCAGGAAAGAGGGGGTTGGTGCTCAAGTGGGCACCCACCCAGAAAGTGCCTGGGTGGACTTCCATGGGATTGGCAAGGAAGCCTCGTCCCCAAAGACCTCACTCCCTTGCAACCTCGAGGAGAACCCTGGTGAGGCCACACCTCGAGTATTGTGTCCAGTTTTGGGCACCTCAATACAAGAGAGATATCGAGGTGCTGGAGCGAGCGCAGAGGAGCCCCATGGGATTGGTGAGGAAGCCCCGTCCCCAAAGACCTCATTCCCCTGCAACCCAGAGGAGAACCCCGGGTGATGGATGTCTGTGGGAACTCCCACCCTTGGCCAATCTCGCCCTCCCGCTTCACCACAGCCAAGCGCTGCAAGAGGGGAACAAAAAGCACCCCAGCAAGCTGGTTTTCATTTTTTCCCCCAAAATCACAGCACTGCTGCTCAGCAGCAAGTTGAAAGCCACCCCACAGCCACGGCCAATGGTCGCAGCATCACCTGGTCCAGGCACTGGCTGCGGATGTAGCGCATCGCCTGCTGGATGCTCTGGGGCAGGGGCTGCCCCGTCCGTTGCACGTTGATGATGGGTGGCACCCCGAAGACCACCTTGTCCCTGTAGTCGGGGACTTTACTCCGCTTCATGAACTTGGGCACGGTCCTGCGGGGTGGGACAGAGAGATGTCAGCACAAAGAACCTCAGCACCACCTTGCAGAGGAGAGCGGGACCTGGGTAACACACACATACACGTGCTTCTGCCGTGTTTTGAATATAAGCAAGGCAGCTTTCGAGCAGGAACCACAGCACCTTTTATGAGGCCAAAATGCTTCAATACTTGGCTACAGAAAGGAACCACACCCTCCCGCTTCACCATAGCCAAGCGCTGCAAGAGGTGAACAAAAAGCACCCTGGCAAGCTGGTTTTCATTTTTTCCCCCCAAATCACAGCGCTGCTGCTCATCAGCAAGTTGAAAGCCACCCCACAGCCACGGCCAATGGTCGCAGCATCACCTGGTCCAGGCACTGGCTGCGGATGTAGCGCATCGCCTGCTGGATGCTCTGGGGCAGGGGCTGCCCCGTCCGTTGCACGTTGATGATGGGTGGCACCCCGAAGACCACCTTGTCCCTGTAGTCGGGGACTTTACTCCGCTTCATGAACTTGGGCACGGTCCTGCGGGGTGGGACAGAGAGATGTCAGCACAAAGAACCTCAGCACCACCTTGCAGAGGGGAGTGGGACCCGGGTAACACACACGTACACCTGCTTCTGCCATGTTTTGAATATAAGCAAGGCAGCTTTCGAGCAGGAACCACAGCACCTTTTATGAGGCCAAAATGCTTCAATACTTGGCTACAGAAAGGAACCACTGGCCTGCTCTCTGATGTTGCTGCAGCATTTTTTAACGCCCCACAAATGCCTGCAGGTCTCCAGGATGCAATGATGCTGGGAGCCCAGGTGTCAGCCCCCACCTCGTGCTTGCAAGGACGCCCACCACCACGCAGAACAAAGCCAGCTTTTGTTTCTACTTTTCCCCATCCCTCTCCACCACCTTCATGCACCAAAGCTGCCCCAGGCTGCAGGTCCTGGGCTGGGAGGCAGCGCCAGGCATAGCACATATTCACCACGAGAGCACCGTCCCAATCCCTCTCCCCACCAGCTCACCACGTCCAGGCTTGCTTGTGGGGCACGGAGTACTTCTCCATGATGGCCGTGAGACGGAGCAGGGAGCACTTCTGGAGCAGGTTGAGCTGGGCAGAGGACTGGCGGTTGATCTCCAGGGAGGCAGAGTTCAGGCTGGGCCGGTGGGAGTTCTGGAAACTGTGCCAGCGCAGCTTTCTGTGGGGAAAAGGACAGTCATGGTGGAGCTGGAGACACTGGGGAAGGACCTTTCCCTCCCCACGGCACCCACTGCTCTGGGGGAAGGTGTGGGCACAGCAGCAGCCGGGCTGAGCCCAGGGATACCAACACCAGCCCCAGTGCCATGAGCGCTGCTCACAAACCCAGTGTGAGGGGGTGTGAGGAAGAGCATGAGAGATGTTGTCCCTTGCAGTCCCTCAAAGGACTGCTCCCTCCCCGACAGTCCCCTCAAACAACCAGCATCCTCTCACTTGCACCCCTCACAGAGCCATGGGGCCACCCCAACACTCAAGGACCATGGTGGGCTACAGCTCTGCCAGGAGACCTGGAGAGAGCTCAGATGCTCAGGGTGACACACCCCTGAGGGACCACCATGAGGAGCATCACCATGGCAAAGGGGATGTCTCCAACACTTGCTTTCTCAAGAAGAAAAGACACCCCAACAAGGTCATGCTCTCTCAGGAGACTGCTAAAACCCTTCCCAAGTCCATGCTGCTCTGGGAAGTCTCCTGCTTAGCTGGTCCAGTGCATCCCCAAGCCCAGAAGGAACATTCCCATCTAACAAAAACCCTAGTCCTCTTTATCCCTCCGTGCCTGCCTGTAGGCATGTCACCCTCCAGCGCCAGCCCAGCAGGGGCTAGAAAAGGTCACAGAATTCAGAGTTTTCTTAGGGAAAGCCCAAGAGCACACTGCAAGCAAGCACCTCCTTCATTTTTTAGACCTGCTCTTAGTAAATGAAAAACCATTTAATTACAGGTCTGTGCAGGCAGAGGTCGCAGCCTGTGCACCACAGCAGCAGCAGCAGGGCTGGCAGTGGTGGCTTGCAGCCACCAGAGCGCATCAGTGCCCTGTGCTACGCTCCCCCTGCCCACACCCCAGGGCCACCAGCATCTCCCCTCTCCTGCCCGCTTCTGCCACCAGGAAAAGGGCGATTGCCAAGCCAGGGCTTGCAGGGCACCGGTCAGCATCCTCCCAGCAAGGGCTCCAGTGCTGCTCCCGGAGCCAATGGGCCGTGCATCCCTGCTGCAGAAGCAAGTGTGGGATGGGAGATGGGCTTGCGGTGGTCCCCTGAAGGGCAACACACTGGCAGCTCCAGGACAAAGTTCTTCCTAGGAATCATAGAATGGTTGGGGTTGGAAGAGACCTTAAAGATCATCCAGTTCCAACCCCCCTGCCCTGGGCAGGGACACCTCCCACCAGACCAGGTTGTTCAAAGCCCCATCCAACCTGGCCTTGAACCCCTCCAGGGATGGGGCAGTCACAGCTTCTCTGGGCAACCTGGGCCAGCGTCTCACCACCTTCATAGTGAAAATTTTTTTCCTTATACCTAATCTAATTCTCCCCTCTTCCAATTTGAAGCCATTACCCCCTGTCCTATCATTACATGCCCTTGTAAAAAGGCTCTCTCCAGCTTTCCTGTAGGCCCCCTTCAGATACTGGAAAGCTGCTCTAAGGTCTCCCTAGAGCCTTCTCTTCTCCATGCTGAGCAACCTCTCAGCCTGTCCTTGTAGCAGAGGTGCTCCAGCCCTCTGAGCATCTTTGTGGCTGCCCTGTGAGCATTTTTGTGACCACCCTCTGGACCTGTTCCAACAGGTCCATGTCCTTCTTACCGTTGGGAGCTCCAGAGCTGGATGCACTACTCCAGCTGGGATCTAAGAATGGTGGAGGAGAGGAGGACACAACCCGAGCCCCAACCCACGCTTACCTGCAGGGCCTGGTGAGCGATGCTCCCACCCCCGAGTCCCGGCGCTCCCGCATCTCAGTCTCCTCGGCCTCATTGAGGGAGTTGCCCGTGCTGTCAAAGTCACTGGCAGAAGTCCCAACGTCCGACATGGATTGCTCTTCGAAGTGCAGGTTGGAAGGTTCCCCTCCCGAGTCCGATTCCTCCTCCTCATCCTCCTCCTCCTCCTCTTCCTCCTCACCCCCCTCCTCCCCAGCCAGGTCAGGGGAGATGGCTTTATACCAGAGGTCCAACTTCTGCTGCAGCCCCCACATGTGCTGCAGTATGTCGTCGAGGTTCTCGTAGGTCACCTCCCCGTCGTCCTTGCAGAAGTCCTCGCTGCTGCCAAACTCGGGCACGTTGTCGTACACGCTGACCCGGCTGCCCAAGGAGCTGCAGGAGCCCCGTCGCCGCCGGCAGCCGAAACCCCGCGGGGAGGACGAGCCCTCCACGCTGCTGCTGCTGCCACCCCCACCGCCTCCCACCAGCCCCACGGGCACGTTCCCCGATTTCCAGTGGCTCAGGGAGCTGCCGCCCAAGGGACACAAGCTCTCGATGGAGAGGGATTTGGGGAAGGTGCCCGGTTTGTGGTCCCGGGGGATGTAGACCAAGCAGTCCCCGCTGTGTGCCGGCCGGTGCTGGCAGTCTCCAGCAGCCCAGTCGCCGCTGGCCGTCGCGTCGGTTTTGTAGTCCTCCAGGTAGACCCCGCTGCGTTTCGAGGAGGCAGAGCTCACCTTGCTCCTGCCTGAGCCTAGCAAGCGGTTAGTCCTGTACGATACCGAGAAGAAGTGTTTTTTGCCATGGAAAGAGCCAGATGTCCCTCTTTTAGGGGAGGTGGCCTTGGTGGCTGCAAGGTCCCCATTAGTCTTCAGGGAGCCCCATCCTGCTGTGGCTGTGAGGTTGCCGTGTGTGGCCACCTTCTCGTCCGGGTCAGTTTTCTCTTTGTCCTTCCTTCGGAGGGACTCGATCCTCTTCAGGAAGCTGCGAGACCGTCGCTTCTTTGGCTTCTCCTTGGAGCCTTCATCCCGGCTGGAGGGCTCCTCCGGCAAGGAGCGCTCACTCAAGCTGCGGCTGGAGGCGGCGGTGGCAGCGTGGATGGGGGACGGGGGGCCAGGTGGCACGGTCCCGATGCCCAACCTGCCACCTGTGCTGCCCGTGCTGCCGCTGCTGTGCAGGGACACGGCCTCCGGGTTGGTGCTGAGGTCCGTCAGGACGCTCTCGCGGCTGGACGCCAGCCGCATGGTGGAGCTCAGGACCTCGGAGCCCTGGGAGAGGACATCGACTGACCCCACCCGTGACCACCTCTTGCTGTCCCTCTGAAAAGCCCACCGGTCGCTGATGGCACACAGGTCTTCCTCCTCGGAGTCTTCATTCTGCAGGGGGGTGACAAGAGGGGACAATCAGTCAGAGTCACACAAGGTCGGTGTGTCCTCCTGCCCTGCTCTTCTGGGACAAGCACCCCAGCAAAGGGCAGAGTCCACAACACGGCCCTTTAAACCCACTCCTTTATCAACAGAGGGCTCCAGGAGCCACCAGGCATCACTTTGCCTATGTCCAAGGGCCATACTGCACCAAGGAGGGGAAGGTGCTGCTTCCAGGCTACCTCTGGATATCTCACAGGCAGTTGGGACATCCCTGTGGAGCCTCCCAGCAAACCTATGGCCACACACAGCAGTACAGTGAGGGATGCAGGTCAGCATCCCTTCCCAACCCAAAATAAGGGCAGTCGGAATAAGCAGGAAAACACCCACATAACGATTTCCATATGCTAAACACCAAGCTGGTGTGCTGTTTCAATGTATTATTCATTAAGAGAAATAGAAAAGGTTGTGTTATTAATATGCCAATATTAATTGGTGGTGTGAGAGAGGGGCTGGTTTCACCCATCCCTTCAGGGTCAGGATGTTGCCATGGGGGGCGGCTCAGCAGAGACCCCCAGTGTGATGCTGCAGGTTGAGGCACAGAGCCCTGCACAGACCCCCACGGCTGTCCCAGTCCGGGTCTAACAGCTCCTGGGGTTCAGCTGCCACCACCAGAGCCTCGGAGAGGTGGGTGGGAAACACGGGCACCTGCCAATCCAGCCAAACCCTTCTGGGGCCGTGTTTATCCTGGGAAACAGTGAAAAAATACACCCAGCAGCACCGGGTGCTGGTCCGAGCTCGGGGCCAGTCCCAGAACACCCCAGTGTTATTACTGTACGCAGGTTTGTTGTGCCACCAGTGCACACACGTTCCCTCGTGCCCCTCCGCTCCTCCCCTGCCCTTGAACGCCCAGGACGTACCTGTTTACGCTGAAAGTGGACTTCCAGCTTCATGGAGGCACATGTGTTCAGGGTCATCAGCCTCCTGCAAGAAACCAAGAGAGGCTTTACCTCGATCCCAACCCTTGCCGGGGTCACAGTGCTTGCTTTTTCTTTTCCTTTTTCTTTCTCTTTTCCTTTTTCTTTCTTTCTTTCTGTTTCTGTCTTAGAGCCCTTGTTGTTCACTGTCACCTGTCACCCAGCAGCTGCTGCTCCAGGAATCAGAGGGACACTCTGAGGAGCCCGGCACAGCTCCAAGCCTGCTCCCTGGGGAGCGTGGTGCCCCACACTGCCCCCCAAGCTCTGCCAGCACCCCGTGCCCCCACCACCTGCTCAGGCACCTGGTCACACGCCAAGGGGCAAAACCACTCGAGCGCACGAGTGGCACAAGCCTGTGGTCACGTACCAGCCAGTGGACCACTTGTTGGCCAGTATTATGCCAGTAGCCATCAGAGTCACACTCCCCTCCCACGTGCCTAAAGCCCTGCAGCCACCCCAGCACCCGGCGTTTGCTCTCCCACAACCAAAGGACCTCAAAGGACACCCACCTCCCACCACTCATGGCACTACTGGGCTGCCAGGACCACATTGGGTGCGAGCCACCTCTCAGGTGGCATTTGCCAGGAGTAGCCTGGCCCTGAAGACTACCAGGGACATTTCTGCTATTTCTGAGGGCAAACTCCCTGACAGCTTGGGGAGACCTGTTCACTCAAACTCAGCTGCCAGACACCCCCCTGGGGCAGGAATGACCCCCAGGTGGGCCCTTCAACCTTCTCCAGCTACAGCTTCAAGCCCTGGCTTTCTTCTTTACACAAGTGAATGAATGAACGATGGGTAGACAAGGTCCTCAGGAATATGGTTTAGTAATTTTAATTTCCTATTTCTTATTTATTTTTTTTGTCAGAATTAGGTTGATGGTTGGGCTAGATGATCTTTAAGGTCCCTTCCAACCTAGACAATTCTATGAATCTCCAGTTAATTCACTTTAATTAGCACCTTCACGAACTCTACGACAAGCACTTTTTGTTCCAGCGTGCAAGTTCCATGTCTGCTCAGCTAAAAAACAAACCTCAGGGGCATATTACCAAAAAACTTGACTAATGCCCCTCTTGCAATCCCACTGAAACCCCCCAACCAAGAGCACGGTCCTGCAGTGCATCCTGCCGCAGGACTCAATGCATGGTCTGGCACAGGGAGCAAGATGGGAGCACGTGTGCCAGGGGGGAAGAGAACATGTCCAGAGGGTTCATTTTCTTGGAGGAGCTGCCTTTTCCAGTGTCCTTTTAGACCTTTTTGCTAGACAAACACAGGGACACCGCTGTCCTGCCTGGCTCACCCAGCTGTGCCAGTCCTGCGAGTGGGCAGGGATGACCTGCTCCAGGTTATTAGAACAAAACAATCTCAGAAGCTTCTGTGTCCAGCCAGGTGACCACAAAAGAACCTGAAAGCTCAGGCAGGGAGAGATGGTCAGAGACCTCTCTCTATCTCCCACCCTGATGGGACCAATGGGAGGAAAAACCAGGAGCTCAGCAGGCACCCGGGAAGCAGCGCAGGGGATCCCCTCTGCCCAGCACAGAAACCTCTCTGTTTGGAAAGCAAATAAGTAACGGACCATTTTCCCACCCCGTGTCCTCTCCGTTGGGCAGCGGGGGGTGTGTGGGAGGGACAGAGGGAGGCAATGGTCGTGTCTCAGCGAGGAGTCAGCGCGGGGGCACGGCCACGATGATGTGGCTCGAAAACCAAAGCAGCTCTGAGTCACTCTTGGCCAGTGTGACACACAGCCCGTCCGGACAGACAGATGCTGGGACAGAGTTGGGGAGGGTGGGGGTGAGGAGGTGAAGAGGGGGTGTCCCTCCTTTTGGGTGTTTGCTCTTGCTTACTCTGGCAGTACTGGGAGAGTTTTCCCCCTAAACACCCGCTGCCTCCCTGCAGCAATGCACCCCCAGGAGCTATTTTCAGCCCCGCTGCTGCCAGGAGTATCGTGCCCTGGTGGAAAATGTTCAGCGGGGTGGCGTTGCCAGGCACCGGGATGACTAACGTCACACGAAGCCACAGGAGCCAGCAGAAACCCTCGGGCAGAGCAGCGGTCGTTCCAGGAAAGAGGAGGGACCCACCAGCACAAGCTTCACCTGGGCAAAGCAAATCACAGCTCCCCAACCGCCGCCGTGAGCACCCGCAGCTCCTAATGACCCGCACGAAGCGCTAATTAGCAGCGTGTGACTTCCCACACAGCACCTCACACTACAGCAAATCCCTCGCTGTGTGTTTTCTCTCCTTCCCAGGCAGCACACACCTGATGACCAAGTGAAACTCCGTCTGTGGACACCATTTCACCCACAGGCACTTTGATCTGAATCTGCCTTACGCCACCAGCCAAGCCAGACCCCTTCACTATGATGTGGAGACGTGGTTTCCGAGCTCTATTTTGTTCTCAGAGACGTTACGAAGCAAGCTTGCAAAATAAAGCAATATAAAATGCACCCTGGGCAGACACGGCTCCCTGCCCTGGGGACCACAGCCAGCAAGATGCCACCCACGGGCAGCAGGGACAGCAGAAATGGGTCTCTCTCTTTGCCCCTCTGCTCCATTTGAGAGTTCAAACCATTTCTAATCCAGCTCTACAGGCCGGAGTTACCCAAGCTTGAAATTGAAACGCAGCCCGAAAGCCACACAAAGAGAAGAATTATTCCTGGGAAACGCTTCCGTTCTCCAGGAGCTCTGCGAGTCCAAAATAAAAAACGCTGCCGTTTCCCTGGCACCACCCAACAGCCAGCAACGCCGCCTGATGAGAAAGACTAAAGCATCCAAATTCCTCCTCGCAGAGGGAGTGAGAATCACAGAATCACAGAATCTTCTAGGTTGGAAGGGACCTTAAAGATCATCTTGTCCAACCGTCAACCTAACTGACAAAGATAGACACCCGCACAACAAACAAGGAGCATCATCACTAAACCATACCTCCCAGCACTACATCAACCTGTCTTTTGAACACCTCCAGGGATGGTGAATGCTCGAGCAGGGTCCAAACCCCAGCCAGGGTGCAAGGCAGGGACCCCATAGCCCCCATGGCTGAGCCCACCCGTGGGCAGCCACCCTGAGCCCTTGCCTGGGGCACATCCTTGCCCCGGCTCCGCTGCCTGTAGCCATGAAGGGGTGCGAGGAAGACTTACCTGCACAGGGATTTGAGGGAATCCTGGTCCAGGAAGCTGTGGTCCTTCTTCACAGCGCCGATGTCGAGAGGGAACAATGAGTCTGGGGAGGAAAGCGAGAGGAAAAATCAGTGGTCATTTCTGAGCCAGCTGCAAGGGATGGCGGTGATCGTGGGAGGAGAGAGATGCTGTGAGGAGCAAGAAGAGGAGAGATGCCAAGGCTGGAGAGCTGGGGAAGCAGGAGAGCGGTGGAAAAGAAAGGCGTGAGAGGCTCCTGCACCATGAGTATGAGTCAGAAGAAGCCGGGAAGGCCGGAGCATCGCATTGCCACCAGGAGCTGCCACCTGTGACAGACATGGATGAAGGAGAGGAACTTACAGAGAGGGATGGTCTCACTGAACCGGCCGGGACACAGCTCTCCACAGGGAGTGTTTCTTCCTGAGGGATCACTTTTTGCCCACAGCTCCAGGAGGCAGCCAGCAAAGAACAAGAGCAAGACAGAGGGGGCTGGGGATGTCCTGGTGGTGAGCACAAGCCAAGTGCAGAGGTGGGAAGGATAGACCAGGCAGAGGAGAGGGGTGGAAACAAGTCCCACCAGGCCAGGAGAAGAAGGGCTTGTGGCAGCCCAGATGCTGGGAGGGGATCAGTGTCATGCAGCAGATGATACCCTTCACATCACCTCCTCCTCAGACTGCAGGACAAACAACCCCGTCACTGCGCCGGGGACCTTGGCCTGCCTGGGACAATTAAAACCCACAGAAAAGGCTCCTGTTGGGATGCGGTGCTGGGATAGCTGTAGCACTTGGAGAGATGAGCTGGTTCAGAAATAAACACCAGCCCTTCACAGCCCTTTCGCACACCCACACAGGTACCACTGCACAGCTCTCCTGCCAGCTGAGCACATCTGGAGTGTTGACTTCTCCTCATTGGGGGTGCAGGCTGCACGCACCGCAGGGGGATAGGGAACCCCTGGGCTTCTCATGGTGGTTTTTGGAGAGTGGCCACCTCCTCAACACTGCCCAAGAGACATCTGGGTGTCCCATAAGGCAATACATCACATGCCTTGATCGCTCATCAATGATTCCCTTCTCCAACTGATCCCACAGGGTCAAGAAAACTTCTCAGCTCCCTAGGGAGAACTCAGAGCTACTAAGAGGTGCCCCAGGAGCACAAAAGCCATACTGGTGTAGTGGTACAGCAGATCTAGCATCTCATTCAATGCCCCCCACACACTTCAAAGACCATGGATCAGGTCTCCACAGGCAGATAAGCTTGCAGGGCAGCAGCTGGAGGACCACCCAGAGGTGGTACATGCCCAGGGTCTTCAGGCAGTGCTCTTTCCAGGTAAGTTAGGTGAGGGCGGCGAGGTGCCCAAGGGTCTCCATCCCATTCCCTGCTCATTTCTGTACACTCGGAGACAGCTCTGCTGGGATTAGCTATGTAGGACCTGGACCATTAACCACAAGCATCTAAGCCCAGCTGTTAATGAAGCTATCGAGTGCAATTACCAAGGGGACGCTGAGCCCTGCCAGCTGGGGAGAAAAACAGAATGAAACACTCAGAGGATGTGGGAAGTTTTGCTCAGAGAGGCTGAAAAAAGGGTCAGTTTATTCATAGACTCCAGCACCCACCACCCGCTCCTCGCCGCCCTGGGCTATAAGCGCTATTGGGGTCCGACACCTGGGGCTGGGTCTTCCCTGTTGGAAAAAATAGAAACCCTCCCCCTGAAATAGAAATCAGAGGCAAAACAGGCAGCCTGTAAAGCCATCACCTGAGGGGCAAGAGCGTGGCTCCCGCACACGTGTTGCGGGGGGCGGTGGAAATGCCCGGCCGAACAATAGCCATGGCTGCAGCCCGCCGGAGACCCGGCTTCCCGCTATTGTCCCGGCCAGCCGGGGCTGGCTGAAGCCACCAACCCCCCCAGCAGGGACCAGAGGTCCCACCATGGGTTTGACGTAAACACAGCTGAGCTGGAGACCAGACCGACCAGACCCACCACCAAAGTCACCCTACAACCTGCCGGGGGTGCACGGCCAAGGAGATGGGAATGGGTCCATCACGGTGGATCTGCTGCACCTTGGGAGCTGTGCGGTGTTGGGAACCCAGTCTGCCCCGGGCATGGCTTGCTGTGTACTCAGAAAACCCAGACTTTGCTGCCAAATAGCATTTTGGGGCAGGGCAGGAGCCTGCAGGACGTGTGAGCGGGGAGGGAAGGAGGGAAGGAACGCTCACTGGCCACGTTACCTCCACTGGCTGCCTCGGGGCTCCCACCCACCGCAAACACTCACTGAGCTACTCGGAGCCCGTGTAGTTCATTGGGCTGCCCTTGGCCTGAGCAGCCGCCCCGGGGACTCCTCGCAGCCCTGCCTGAAGGCAAAAAGTTCAGGAATGCAGAAAAGTTAACAGCATGGCTGGCTCCCCGGGTCACGGCCAAGTCCAAAGGCTTAAAGTTTTAATACATAATCGTATAATTAGTAAACAATCCTCTCCGTCCTCTCCTCTCCCCAGAGGTCAGTGAGCTCTCCCTGCAGCCACCCTTGGTATTCGATTGAGGTACAGGAGAGACCACCAGGGAGAGGGCAGGGAGTGGGAGCAGCAGGAGGAGGCAAGCTCTCACCTTCGTAAAGCTGGGCATACTGGGGGAATCCCGCCGCTCGCAGCCAGTCGCAGGCTTTCTTGGCTTCGAGTTCTGAAAGAAAGCAAAGGACCAGCCTGAGCATCCCACCAGGCAGCAGCGACGCTCCCCATGATGGGCAGCCCGTTTCTCCCCAGGTCCCACAGCCCCCAAGCCCGTGTTTCACGTGCACAAAGCAGAAGAAACAACCAGCTGCAGAAATGGGAGAGCTCAGGGGTGCACTGGTGGGCACCGATGCCCATGTGTGGAGGGGGGGTGTCTCTGCCCAAGGGAGCAGAAACCACTCAGCTTTATCCTCTCCGCTAGAAGAAGGCAAAGAGGAGGAGGTAACACAGGAGCAATAGGGCCACCAGACACCAGTTTAACCTCCCGATGAAACATTTCATTTCTGAACCCAACCAAACCAAAATACAATACTCTGCCAGGCAAGAGAGGAAGGCCTTTGTTTTTAATAATTAGTTCAGAGCTCATCAAAGCTTAGGGCTGGTCGCTTTTGCAAACATCCTCCAGAGAAGTCTGCCAAAGAAACCTCTCCTTCTCCTTCCTCCTTCCCACCACCCCGGACCACCCCACCTCTTCTTTCAAGCTGATGTTCCTCCTGGCAGGCACCAAAACCCTGATGGTTTTCTACAGCCCCCCCTGCCTGGCTGGTTCCCATCCCTCACACATGGTTCAGCGATCTCCTGGATGAACCCACCCAACAGCCAGCGCTATTTTCTGGGAAATTTCTCAAATTTACAGAACTTGAGGGAAAACAGCCCAAAACTCCCGCAGCCAAAGCAAGCTGCTGCCTAGTGTCAGCGGTCCGTCGGTCTGCTGAGATTTATACTTCTGAGGGTGACAAACATTTGACCTCAAGTGTAGAAAATGAGACAGCAGTCGCAGGGTCTCGCCCGTCCCTCTCGGAGGCACCACCCAGCACAGTCTGGAGTGAGGCCAGACCCACCCAGAGCAGATCACAGTGAAACACCCCAATTTCATCACCATTCGTCAACAGTCTCAGTCGAGAGCATTTCCAATTACAAAGTTACAGCAGAGATTTTAAAAAAAAAAAAAAAAAAAAAAAAAAAACCCACGGGGCTTCCCATCGATGCCAATGGTTGAAATCACAGACCCCGGAGTCGGCGTTTCTCGGAGACTTTTTGTTTCGTTTCGTTTTAACGATGGTTACTTCTACATGATGAAAAGGTTTAAAAAAAAAAAAAAAAAAAAAAAAAAAGCCCCAAACAAGCAGTTCAGTCAAGGACAGGATCAAGCCAAAACCCTGGACCCAAATACTTCGGAAGTTTTGGGAAGAAGGTTTGGAATAAGCATCTGCATCTGGGTCCAAACTGTGCAGCCGCCCTTAACCGTGGAGTGAACCCAGCTAAAATCCATGGCTGACCCCTCCTGCCCTCAACAGGGCTCAAAACCAGTAACACCAGTGGAGACCTCTACCCTGGAGCCTGAGTGGGTCAGCCCGATCCCCAAGGAGCACCACATCCATCCCGTATATCCCAGAACCTCCAAAGGAGAAGGCACGTTGTGGCTGCAACTGTGTAGCCGGGAGGGCACCAAGACTCGTGGTCCACATCTTTGGTCACGACAGCTCCAAAGAGCAGATCCCTCCTGCCTCCACAGGGTGGGTAGGGCCCAAGGATGGGCATTTTCCACAGCCCCCCAACCAACAGACCTGCCAGACCCCCCCTCCTGCTCCTTCTCTGCTCCTCCTTGCTCACAAGGGACCATGGGGCCATCACAACCAGAGGCTGCCGCTCAGGTGCCCCCAACCAAGAGAAGAAACACCAACCTCCCAACCCCCGTGATGTCCTGACCCCCCCTCCCCACTGCCCGCTGCCCCCAGGGAGGGATGGGGGGCTAGAAAGGATAGCAGAAGGAAGGGCAGCCAGAAGGAGAGTCTTACCCCTGGCAGCGGAGGGGCTGAACTGGTAGAAGAGCATGGCCGGGGTACCAAGTGGCACCTCTGTGCCGTCCGGGGGACCTTCAGGAGGTGTGTGACACCCAGCGTGGCCACGGCCACCCCACCGTGGGGAGCAGCCGGGCTGCAGCAGCAGGATGCTCCGGCGCAGGACTGGGCTGGGTGGAAATGAGGAGTCAGAGCACGACATTTCCTTCCCCTCCGCCGCTGCCTCCTCCCCACGCCGGGGGATGCTGGGGAGGGGGGGCCAGGGTGAGCGCACCAGTTCTTACCCTGGTTTGGAGCCAGGTCCCAGGCTTTCCCCTCTGCAGCAAGTCCTGCATCATGTCCCCCCCACTCCACAGAGCCCCATGTAGCAGCAAATCCCCTAAGAGCAGGGGCAGGGGGGGGCAGCAGCCCTCCCCACGTCGAATTGCTGGCACAGAAAAGGTTTCCAAGTGTCCCTGTCCCGGACGGAGCCGGCGGCCAGTTTCCTCCCCACGGCCACCCTTCCCACAGACGTGATTTCCCAGGGAAGCACAGGAAAGGATGGGCAGGAGGGTGGTGAACTGCCCGGGGTGGGGACACAGCAGGTCACCCATCGCAAGCCATGTCCCCAGCCCTCCCCACCACCTCCCCGTGAGCTTCACTGCCCGGGCAAGACGATGGAGGACCCAAACCCCACACTTGATGGCATCTGTCTGCAGCCCCCGCTGGAATTCCAGCCTGATATCCCAGGGGATGCTGCCTGGAGACCCTCTGCTGCCTCAAGCTGGGCAGAGAAACCACGAGCAGCAGCGATGGAGACGGGTTTCCAACAAGACCACATCTCCAGACAGGAGGATTCTCTGATGTCTAATAAAGGCTCATCACACACCACACCCACCCCTCAGCAAGGCTGAGAAGAGGGTCTGGTTGCCTCCTCTGGCCAGGGAATGATTTTCATGAGCTTGTAGCAACTCAATATCTTTGAGATCTGTGGTTTGAAGGCGGCGGAAATGATCCCATTCGAATTGTATTGCAGGAGGAGCAGGCACGCAGACAGGCACATGACCCCACGTCGAATTGCTGGCACAGAAAAGGTTTCCAAGTGTCCCTGTCCCGGACGGAGCCGGCGGCCAGTTTCCTCCCCACGGCCACCCTTCCCACAGACGTGATTTCCCAGGGAAGCACAGGAAAGGATGGGCAGGAGGGTGGTGAACTGCCCAGGGTGGGGACACAGCAGGTCACCTATCGCAAGCCATGTCCCCAGCCCTCCCCACCACCTCCCCGTGAGCTTCACTGCCCGGGCAAGACGATGGAGGACCCAAACCCCACACTTGATGGCATCTGTCTGCAGCCCCCGCTGGAATTCCAGCCTGATATCCCAGGGGATGCTGCCTGGAGACCCTCTGCTGCCTCAAGCTGGGCAGAGAAACCACGAGCAGCAGCGATGGAGACGGGTTTCCAACAAGACCACATCTCCAGACAGGAGGATTCTCTGATGTCTAATAAAGGCTCATCACACACCACACCCACCCCTCAGCAAGGCTGAGAAGAGGGTCTGGTTGCCTCCTCTGGCCAGGGAATGATTTTCATGAGCTTGTAGCAACTCAATATCTTTGAGATCTGTGGTTTGAAGGCGGCGGAAATGATCCCATTCGAATTGTATTGCAGGAGGAGCAGGCACGCAGACAGGCACATGAGCACGCACACAGTCCACGCTTCCCTAAGGAAAAAAGAGGATAAATCCCACAAAAAAACACCTTCCCACCATACACTGAGCCCCACCTTGCCCCATGCATGGGTACCCGCTGCCGCAAAGCCGGTTGGAAATGACAGAATCATGTGCCAGCCACTTTTGCAGGTCCTAAGCGAGGACCGAGGAGCAGATGAAGACACAAAAAGATGGCAGTGCTTCCACCCGAGAGGTCTGTGGCAGGGGAAGAGGGGTTGGCAGGTTCCTGGTATTTTCAGCTGGGTTTTCTAAGAAGACTTGCGCAAGCCTTCTCTGTCTGCGTGTCTGCCTTACCCTCGCTGCCAGTGCCACCACCAACCTGCCAGCCACCCTCACCCACATCCGACAGAGCCGTGCAGACACACACACACAAAGCTGATAACCAGCTTCGTCGAAGCAGCCACACAGGTAGGTGAGAGGCCCTCTTAGAGCTCCCACTTCAGAAGAAGCTCTCCATGCGAGATGAGCCCTTGGTAAACGCCTGGACTTCCCCATGATGGGGGAAACCAGCACCAACACTCACTGGAAAAAGCTCCTGATGGTGCACAGCCCTTTACGAGCCACTAGAGAATCCCCTTCAGGCAAAGCCTCTGCCCTTCTCCGGCAGCTCCTGAGGCTGGATGGTGTCTCCCAAGGAAAAGGCAACCACAGCTGCTCTCCCCATCTCTTAAACCCAACAAGAAGCACACGCGGTGGCCCAAGTGCCACCGTGGTCCATCAGACATGCCCTGAGTGGGTCTGGCAGGGGCAGCTCCACCAGCTTGGCCCCTGCAAAGCGACCTGGGGACGGAGGAGAACCTGGACCCACCAGCACCTTCCAGCATGCCAGGGCGAGGGGTAGAAAGCAAAAATGGAGGAAGAGAAGAGTCTCTTATTTTGCTAGTGAAAGTGGAAGAAAAGGATGAAAATCAACATGAAAGTGGAAAAAACAAAAGGACAAATCCGCCCCCAACATCTTCCTGCACAGTCACCACTCCATGGACGTGACGCTGGTGGGGGAGCACCGAGACCCACGCCAGGTCCACAGTGGCTCTGACGGGAACCACTCCTGGCCGTGGGATGTCTGGAGCCCGACATCTCTCCCTCAAGTGCTTTTGGGGCTACAGCTTCCCCAGCCCTGACCCTGCGCAGGCGTGGATGGGGAAAAGCCTGGGAGATACAATAAAAGCTCTAAGAGGAGTGAGCTGGAATACCGGAGGCCAATGTCATTACAGGCAGGAAAGCCACTTCCCAGAACCCCGGCTCTGCACTTTCGCTTTAAAAATCAAAAATAAAAATAAAATTAAACAAAAAAACCCCAAAAAACAAAAACCAAAAGAAAAACCAACCACCAAAAACCGAGAAGTCACACCCCAGGATCCCAGCTTCTCACAACAAGTTTCCAAATTCCCCATAAAAAGTCCCACACAGCCAATTAGTGTGTGAAAAGCAAATCACATCATAAAATTGCCCATACGTTACCTAATGGAAAGCCATGGAACCAGCTGCCCGGCAGATGCGGGCGGGAGCCCTGAGCCTCCGGCTGTCACGCTCCAGCGCTAGCAAAGGGAATGCTCTTTTGGTTTTTTTTTTTTCCCTTCCCTTTTCTTTTTGGTGTGTTTTCTTTCCATCCCGCCTTAAAATAAACTGTTACCTACAACAGTGACTATGCAGAAGCGGAGCTCGGCTTCCCTTCCCAGTCTGTAAACAGAAGTACTTGCCTACTTTCCACAGAAATGACACAAAAGTCCTGACACATCTACCAAACCAGGGGGTTGTGCCTTCGCTGCTTGAAAATTGAGGAGCTGAAACAACAGTTTTCCATGGGAAATGCGTATCCTGCTGCTGCTGAAGGTAGAAGGGCTGGGGCATTGGCAGTGAAAGGGGAATTAACTCTGCCTGCAGCACCCAGCGCTGCGCTCACAGAAATCAGTGCCACCTCTCTGAATGGGGCATCACTCAAACGCACCCGAGGGTCAAATCCAGAGCCCTCCGTGCCAGCTGAAGGCATGTCTCCCCTTCCAGTGTGCTTAGGAGAAGTGCCCAAAGGAAGCCCCAATGCTGACGCCCATGTTCTACTGGGGCTGTGCCCGTGGCACCGGACTCACAGCCAGGCTCTCTGCCCACGTCGACCTGGGTTTTGGGAGCAGGAGAGACACGCCGAGTTCTACACAGCCACGGGCATCCCCCATCCACGCACGGTTTGGCACTCAGCACCCATAAATACCAGTTACCTGCTTCCAACCCGGCCAGCTCCCAGCGAAGCGCAGAGATTTCAAAGCCACCAGCGTGGACGGGGCGCGCAGATAGGAATGAGAAAGGCACTTGGACGCTCTCCCAGATGCAGCGGGTTTCCATAATTAACCTTCACGCAGTAAATAGGTCTCACAAGTTTTGGGAACTGCTGGTTGCTACGTCGCCAACGAGGAATTGTTCAAATGCCTCCACCACCTCCGGCCCCGAAATGCCCTGTCTGCTCCCAAGGGCATCGCTCCCCTGGGGATGGCAGCAGGCAGCAGGGGGATGGCACTGTGGGGACACGGCCAGCCCCAGCGGGTACCAGAGCCCACTGCCACCCTGCTCTTGTCCCAGACAGCTGCTGCGTGGTACGAAACAAACATGGGGGAAATCTGGGGGGAAAAAACGCTCCTAGAGGCAAGGCAGAAATTGCTGCCCAGTGTTTGCATGGGTGTTGGTACCCAAGCACTGGTACAGCTTGGGGCAAGAAGCCCTCTGGCCACCCATGGGGTTTCTAGATCAGCTCATGCACCACCCTCAAAGGTCACCCCAAGCTTCTCCACACCCTGCTGCCCTCCAACCACCCCCTGGGTGCCCTCCCTTCCTTCTCCATGACCCCCAGGCAGTACCTTCAGCAGATGCTCACAGCCATCCTGCCCAGTGCTCTGTGCCCTGGGGAGGGGGGCAGCAAGACTGGAAACCCCAGCTGGGCAGCAACTCCTTGGGTAGGAGAGCGGAGAGGAAGGAAGGGCCTTGGGACACCGGACAAACTGCTGCTCTATTGTCAAAGCACATTTTCCAGGTAAAAAAAAAAAAAGAAGAGGCTCCCCTCTGCAGGTCCCCCCCCAGCCCAGACAGCTCCATGTGGGGTGTGCATGGAGTGCCCCCCCCCAGACAGCACCACAGCAGCCCCCCCGGCTATGGGGAGTGCTCCCCTCACCTTATCTCTGCCCCACTCGCATCTGGGCTCAGCTCCAGGGCTGCACGTAGCCAGGGTTATCAACTGGATGCGACAGCTTTGGTTTCCTCTCCTGCACACCAGCCTAACAGTTGGTCTCGCAGCCGTTATATTCTGTTCAAAACATGGGCCCTCAGCACCCAGAGTGAGTTATAACCTCGTTCTCTGCAGTGTGGAAACGTGTCTGCGAGCCCCATGGCCACGAGGAAGCCCAGGACAACACCAGAACTTGGGTCCACACTGTGCCCAGCCAAAAAAGCAGCTTCTCTCCTCACAGGCTGGCACCAACACCACCATGTCCACAAACATCACCCTGAGCAATTTAAATTCAGGCTTGCAGCCTTTGCTGTCTTTAATAAAGATTGCAAGGTAGCACTGAAGCAGCCACAGTAGCCCCAAAGGAGGTTCCGTCATACCTTTGCAAAATGCAAACCCGTTTGTCTCCTTCTTTACTTTAAAAAAGGGGAGAAAACTTCTCCTCTCCTTTGAATATTCACTCCTCGAGAAGCCAACGTTCATCTTCCACAGCAGCAGAGGGGCTCTTCCTCTCCCAGGGTGTTATTTTAGAGGCAATGGTTGAACAACCGATATCCCATGCTCAAGAGGCATGAGGTGCACCAGCTGCTGGAGGGAAGAAACCAGTTGGGCTGATGGACACACCATGTGGCTGGGGTGGCAGAGATGGACCAAGACAGAGTCCCCTTGGCACTGCTGTGACAACTTTCCTCGGCAAGGCTCCAGCCCCTCGCTAAGCAAACCAGAGGAAGGAGGACACGGACAGTCCCCTGGAGCTGGTGGCTGCTCACCTCCATGGTTTTAGGTCACAGGCAGCACAGACACTTGGACAAAGCAGATCTGGTGTAAGCCAGGTGAGGCATTCCCTACCAGGGTGTCCCATGGGACATGAGAGATGCCTTCTCCCCACAGGCATCTCTGCTCCTCAGAGATCTTGTAGCACCTTTGGCCACCTCAGGCCACCTCCTCCTGGCCCTTGGCTACAGAGTGCTACAGAGCATGAAGCGCTGTGGTAGCTCAGGGGTTAAACATGCTGTGTTTGAGCACTGCAGCTGCAGAGCAGATGTCTGGTGGGAAGAAGGGGATGGAAAGGGCACCAATAGGAAGAGAAACAAAGGGCCAGGAAGGTGAAGACCCTGATCCATCCTCCTTGCCTCCCCCACCTGCATTTTTGCAGCTGCTCTGACCCCAGAGGAACAACAGAGAGGGCAGGAATCCACCCCCTCCTGTACCCGGGGGACGCAGCAGCGGGAAGAGGGAACCCAGCAGGAACCTCAGTTTCCATGTCTGAAGAAGGCAAAGGTAACGCAAGCTCAGGGGAGACAGAGCTCAAGGACTCCAGGTCCAAACCCCCACCATGCACCACCCAGAGAAGGTCCATCAGCGCCAACAGCTCACCTCTGCCTGGATAGAGACTTGGGGTGAAGTTTCTTCTCTTTGGCACCAGTTATACCCTTCCTGGGTTTCAGGCTGGTATTTACTCTGCTGAGCTGCCTGTATCTCTATAAATGCACGTCTGCGTAGAGATACAGTTGCCTGTATCTCTATAAATGCACGTCTGCGTGGGACAGGGAGAAGCTCCCCAGTGAAAATAAGAGTTAAAAAGAAGGTGCCCCATCCCTGGAGGGGTTCAAGGTCAGGTTGGATGGGGCTTTGAGCAACCTGGTCTAGTGGGAGGTGTCCCTGCCCATGGCAAGTGGATAGGAAGTCAATGATCTTTAAGGTTCCTTCCAACCCAAACTATTCTATGATTTTAAGGTGCTTGTGTGGCTGAAGCACCCAGCAGGAAGAAATGATGCTGGAAAGAGTGACCGCCCTGCAGCAGCAGGTCACTGCCTTTTACCAAGTGAAGAGCACCAAGATGCTCTGGTACAGCTCCAAACAGATGAAAGGAAAAGATGTGGAACGAAAAGGCAGAGCTTTGCAGGTCCACCTGCATTCCCCTGGCCACACGGTCGTGCTCCAACAGCCCCACATCTGCAACCACTCGCAGGGAGAAGGGCAGCCTGCCCCATTCAAAGGCAATTACTGTGTTCACAAAGAGCCTGGCACAGCTTGCACCGCCTTCCCAAAGACTGAAGGGTGTATCAGACCTTCTCAAAAGGTACAAGAACATAACCATTTGCTGCAGCAGCCTGTGCACTATGCCAAGAAGAGAGCAGAGCTGTGCCTTCTCCTATTTGAGGTTCCCAATAATCCAGCCATTAGTTTATTGAATATATGCTGTCATACATAAGTGCATTTCTACTGTTCAGCTGACTGGGTGCTCTCATTTCTGGAAACCCAGAAGAGAAGCAAGATCAAAACAGCTAGGAAATTAATCTGTCTTGCCCATCTTGTATCCCACCCTTTCTAAAATTGCACTCTTGTTTTCCTGTTGATCATCCCCCAGGGTCTCACACGCACTTTGTTTGGACTAACAGACGCCATCCCTCTGAGGGCAGCCAGCGGTGCCGGAGGTCCCCACCTGAGAGCTTTGGTAGCACTGGGCATGGCATCCATCAGCCACTGCAGGTACTGGCCAAGACCACACCTCTCCAACGAGGAGGGATCACATCACACATTTCTTTACATGGATAACAACAAGAGCCCATTTTTCTACCACTTGGAAGAGCACTGGACCCACCACCAACCCAACGATGCACCCGTAGCCCACTCCCACCTCCCGCAGGCTCAAGTCCAGAGACCTGCATCCCACTGCTGCTTTCTCCACAGCACTTACACCACATGCAGTGTGAGACCCATCACAAGCCATCACCGAAGGCCAAGGCAAGTCAAGGCAAAGGGAAACAACAATGTTTTTGCTACAAAGCCAGAATCAGCACCAGCTCTCACCCTTGCAGAGACCTCTCAGCTCCATAATGCAGCATCCACAGCTGATATATGTTTGCATCTCCGGTCAATGCAACCTGCTGCAGTTCCTCTCCTTCACTGCATGCTTAGGACCTATCCTCAGCCCCTGCCTTTTAAATCCAGGCATTAAAAAAACAATAACTTGCTAAATACATGAGGGACTTTCCCCCTACTTGTATGCATTTATTTAGAATAAATACCAGTGTGCGTTACCAGAGGAACCCCGCGGAGCAGCACTCCCTCGTGGTCTTCCTGCAGCGTTTTCCATGTTGTACAGAATGATAAACCCATCCAGTTCCCAGCTGAGGAATGCACAGCCTCCTGCGGCCTTCAGTGGGGGTCCTGTGAGCCCCTGGGGATGGTGAGCCCAGAGCCAGAGCTGTCAGAGCTGCTCCAGTGGCTGCCCGAGCCGATGGCCAGGCACTGCTACAGCCCCAGCCCAGAAAAACATCTTCACGGGAAGAAAACGGGCACTAAATTCTCTGCAGAGGCACAAAGGGTTGGTTTAGGGCTCTTTTCTTCCCCTTTTAAAGGCTGCAATACAAAACTAAGCCAGAAGCGAGTATTTCTGCAGCTCTGTGCAATAATCCGCCTCCTTTTTCTGCCTCACCAATCTCCTATTGCAGACTCCGAAGCGTGACTCCGAAGCCACCTCCTCTCCCTCCTGCCTGTCGCTCCACCAGTAGCCCACTGGCGTTTGCTGTGGCCAGGCTCCATCCATCAACTGGTCCCTGCATCTTCAGCCGGTCCACGGGGAGCCGTGGGAGCAAAGATGCTCAGCACTTTCTGCACCGACGCTGGCACTCGCTAAACTTGTGACAAAACTCCACCCCACGGCAGAGAGAGCTCTGCAAAACTCAGGTCTCTGCACACCACAAAGTCCTGGGTGTGCAGATGACCACAATGCCAGCCCTCAGCCTGCAAACAGCACGCTTGAGGTTCATGGACAGACACTGCAGTCGTGTGTGTGTGTGTTTCCCCCCAACCCCAACAGGGACCTCTCTCTGCAGTCCTTCCGGAGAAAAACTACTAACCAAGGTGTAAAACCCCCCAAAACCAAACCCCTAAGTTTCAAAAAGCAGCCAAGTAACACTTCTCACATCAACGCAGGGCTGGGACAGGACTTTCACCCTTGCCCATGGGATCTCTCCCATCTGGAGCGTTATGGGCTCCCTCCATAAGAAGCCACAGTCCCAGTGCCCACCAGCATTGCCCACAACACGGCTGCCAGCGGTTCCTGGGAGGGGGGCACATCCTTCCCCACCCCGCAGCTCCCCCTTTGCAGCCCCCAAAGCCCTCTCCATCCCACCCACCCCCTTCCTGCTCTCCTTTTCTCTCACTCCACACTGCTTTTTTAAGTAAATCGGCGCTGGCAGGCGATGCCCCGTCCCTCGGCACGGGCGGGAGGTGGGGGTCAGGCTCACGGAAAGGCATTTTTGGCTGGGGCTCAGGAAACAACCAAAGGTTTCTGGAGGAGCTGGCATGGCCACCGCGCTTTCCCCAGCTTGGCTGACCCTGTGAGAAAGAAGCCCAAATATAAAAAAAAAAAAAAAAAAAAAAATAACCAGCTCCTACTTTGTCACATCCATTTCCCCTCGCCTTCCTATCACCCACGGCAGCACCCCCAGCACCCAGCACCGGTGCCTTATTTCAGCCGGGGTTCAGGGCTCTCAACGCACCGAACCGCAGCCCCCTCCCCGAGCAGACATGCTCCCATCAGGGAAGAAGCTACAGGCTATTTCAAGGAAAAAAAAAAAAATTAAAAAAAAAATAAAGGAAAATTTGGTCTGTTTTTCAAGAAAAGGAAAAAAAATAATAATAAAAAAAAAGCTTAACAACAAAACAAATTGCACCTTCTAACCCTTCTCTCACCCTGCAAGCATAAAAGCCAAAGCAAACTGACCCGCTGGAGAGGAAACCCTGTTTGCAAGCAATCTCTGACAAGGAAAAAGGTCATTTTACAGGCTTTCCCATCTCCCCCACCCCCCCGGCACCGCCGAAAGCGTGTTTGCTGGCTGAAACCTTCTACAGGATGAGAACACAAAGCTGGGACACGAGCAGACTCACCATGGCAGAAGCTGTTAATCCTGGCTTTGTTCATTGGAAACCGTGGATTTAAGGCAGGAAAAAATATCAGCATGACCACTGGCCTCCTTGCTCCCCCACCTCAACCACCCCAGCACCATCCACCGGAGGCGAGAGCGCTCCCGGCCGAAGACCTTCCCCCGGGCAGTCGGCTGGAGAGCTCCGATTTTTCCATGCAAGGCCGACTGTACCGAGCTAATAAAGATCTGCCCTCATTGACCCAGCCATCTAATTTCTCGTTAGCAGCAAACAGGACGTCCCTGGCCGTGCAGAGGGCTGAGCTGCTCATAGAGGGGGGGTGGGAGCCAGCGGGGAGCGCGCGAGGAAGCCGGAGCCAGAGCGCAGATGCTCACCAGGATGCTGCTGAACGTCTCCCAGCCCTGCCCGAGAGGTGGGATGAGCTCACGACCCCCAAAACAAGCCCATCCCGTGGCCAGGAGCATCATCGTCCCTCGCAGCAAGCGGGCACAGAGCCAAAGAATGACATGAGGTTGGAAGGAACCTCTAGAGATCATCTCGTCCAACCCCCCCGCCAAAGCAGGTCCAACCAGAGCGGGGAGCGCGCGAGGAAGTCGGAGCCGGAGTGCAGATGCTCATCAGGATGCTGCCAAACGGCTCCCAGACCTGCCCAAGAGGTGGGATGGGCTCACGACCCCCAAAACAAGCCCATCCCACGGCCAGGAGCATCATCGTCCCCCGCAGCGAGCCAGCACAGAGCCAAAGAATGACATGAGGTTGGAAGGGAACCTCTGGAGATCATCTCGTCCAACCCCCCTGCCAAAGCAGGTCCAACCAGCGTGGCCAGGAGCATCATCGTCCCTCGCAGCAAGCGGGCACAGAGCCAAAGAATGACATGAGGTTGGAAGGGAACCTCTGGAGATCATCTCGTCCAACCCCCCCGCCAAAGCAGGTCCAACCAGAGCAGGTTGCACAGAAACATATCCAGGTGGGTTTTGAATGTCTCCAGAGATGGAGACTCTACCACCTCTCTGGGCAGCCTCTTCCAGGGCTCTGCCACCCTTAAAGTAAAGAAGTTCCTCCTCGTGTTTAGGTGAAACTTCTTATATTCAAGTTTGTGCTCATTACCTCTTGTCCACGAGGCGCCCCAGAGCAAGGATGCCCCTTCCAGCCAGGTGGGTTGCAGCTTTTAATTGCAACCAGAAAAATGAGGTGGTTTCGGTCACATTGAGATGCTCAAGTGTGAAACTCCCCACAGGGTTGCATTTTGCTGGCCCCAGGCTCTGGAAGCAGGACTGAGCAGGAGTGCGCAGCACTGCCCTGCAGTAAGCTGGGATGGAGGAGGGTGATGGACACTACCAAGATGCCCTTTCTCTTCCCAACAGACATTGGCTGGTCAAACGACTCACCATAAACCTCAACCAAGGGCTTCTCTTGGTGGGCTGTTTGAAAATGGTAGGAGCTGCCAGCCCCTCACAGCTTTTCCCATGTGCAGGAGATGGCAGGGCCAGGAAAACTGAAAGCAAAGACTTATCCATCATAAATTTCCCAGTCCTTCGAGATACCAAAACTTTAGGAAAAGATGGTTCAGGGCCAAGAGCAGGAGCACCTGCTCCCCAAGATATGTTGACTTAATTGCCTAATTTTCTAGAAATTCATAGTCTGTGCTCAACCCATCGGTGCTTCCCCTCGCCCTGGGTGTGCTCCTTCCCTCCAGGAATGCAGGACTCTCCTAACCTTTTGAGGAAGACCGAAGCTGAGGGAAACAGCACGGTCCAAGTGAGAAGTTCTGGTTGACATGGGATTAGTCTCCGTGATGAAAAGCACATTCTCTGCAACTGCACTTCCCCTGAGCCGGTCCTTTTTGGCATCAACAGTTTGCAGAATGAGCTGTGAGATCCCCTCGGCTGAGCAGGACTTGGCAGGGGAGATCCTGGGTCCAAAGTGCAGAAGGGGACACTTGAGAGGGAGCGGGCTGGTAAAGACATCTGCGAGCAAAACTTGGAGAGGAGCGGGGTGAAAACACACACACCACACACACACACACAACACGTGACAGCAACAGCAACCTCCTCGCAGATGGGGAGGCGTCTCCGTGGCCATCCAAGTTACCGGCGACCATGTGTAAAGTTTCCACCAACGCGGGAGGAGTCAAAAGTTGCTTCCAAATGTGATCTCACATCCCAGCCATGCAGGGAAGTACCGGGCCTCCGAGACAGCCGTGCTGCTGCCCTTCAGCGTGCTTCAACGGAGGGTGCCCTGGGCTGCTGCCCGGGTCCAGCTCATGACACACACTCCACTAAAGCCGCTGGGGCATACTGCAAAGTTATTTTGAGGGAGCAGGTTAATGAAATCCCTGAACCCAGAGGTCTTGATCCTCACGGGACTGAAAGCAAGCACTCCCCTTGCAAAGAGAGTATTGCTAAAAACAAGCCAGCGATGGACTTAGCCAACAGATGGCAAATAATAAGCATATTTTAGGATGAAAAAGGCCTTTCTGTGCACACACGACAGCAAAGATGCCAAAACCAGACGAGTGCTGGAGGTGTGGGATGGTGGCAATCAAGGTTGGCTCTCTGCAGGGACACATGCCACCCACACTCAGACCAGCACTGGGACCAGTGCTCAGCTGGGGCAAGGTGTGTGGGGAGGTACAGACGGATGCCACACTTAACGTCCTGCCTGCTATAATGCCCTTCTGCCTCGACAAGGGGATTTTGGTCCAGTTCTTCTCAGGAAAAGCCTCTTCCACCGCTACCCCCGGCAGGACCTTCCTGTCATTAACGCTCAGTGCTCAGCTGGGGCAAGGTGTGTGGGGAGGGACAGACGGATGCCACACTTCATGTCCTGCCTGCTATAATGCCCTCCTGCCTCGACAAGGGGATTTTGGTCCAGTTCTTCTCAG
The DNA here is from genome assembly GCF_001431845.1 of Calidris pugnax. Classification (NCBI taxonomy): domain Eukaryota; kingdom Metazoa; phylum Chordata; class Aves; order Charadriiformes; family Scolopacidae; genus Calidris; species Calidris pugnax. The sequence goes on from NW_015090995.1 coordinate 2,815,807, forward strand.
GAAAAGCCTCTTCCACCGCTACCCCCGGCAGGACCTTCCTGTCATTAACGCTGCCGTGGCGCCACAGAAGGAAACCAGACCGTAATTTCCAGCTGCAGCAAAAGAACAGCAGCTGCCTCCCGGGTCTGCCGTCAGCCAACATCTGTAGGTGGGAGAGAAGGGAGGAGAAAGACTCTGCTGGCTCCAAAGAGATGGGAGAGGCAGCCAGGCGTCCCCTCGTCTGGAGCAAACTGAAATACTGCCCAGGAGAGGGGGCTGAGAGGGTCCCTGAACCTACAGCTCCTTCTGGGGCACGGAGAAGGTCCCAGTGCCATTGTCCTCTTCACCCATGGGAGAAAGGGAGAGCTGACAAAGCCCATCCAAGGGGGTCCCTGCGTGTCCTGGGGAGCTGCTGTCCGGAGAAGCAAGAGAAGGGGACCCCGGCACCAGAAGAATACCTGCCACGTGGACCTGTGGGTTGGCTTGTTAGCTCATGCTTCTCCTCCTTCATTTGGTCTTCTCCCAGTCTCTCTGAAGTCTGGCTATAGGGTGACCAAAGGAGGGCCAACATGCTTACCAAACACATCCTGATGCAGCTGGAAACAAGCTGCAGTGATTCAAGTCAAACTCTCCACTAGGTCACACCATGGGTTTCAACAGCAGGTTATTCCTTTTCCACCTTGTTTCTGACTCCCGGTGGGAAACGCAATAGATGTCTCATCCCCAAGGGATACAGCACTGCAAAACACCTCACCTACCCCTCATCCTCCTCCCTTACACCCTGCCAGGTAAAACAGAAGAGGCCAGCACCAGAGGCAGGACACCAACCCATGGACTACTACGGTGGATTCTGCCTTCTCCAAAGTTCTCCTCCAAACCCAGGACCCTTCAGACCGAGCTGCAGCGGCGATGAAAGCCCAGATAAAGAGCCCATAAACATCACAAAAATGTGGAGGTCGGAGTGAAACCTTAAGACAAGGGTGGAACCACAAAACATGGACCTGAGGTTTAGGGAGGTCACCTGAGCCAAAGAGGAGTGCACGACCCTTCCTCTCTCTTTTTCCCTTCTCCATCCCCGCTGAAAGGAGACGGTGCTGGGGCTGGAGTTCAAGCTCAAGGCTGCCTTTTCTTTATGAAGCTAACAGGAGCTGCTGGAGAGAGCAGACCAGTGGGCTTTTTGAGCAGTTTTAAAGGATGTCACAGTTTTGCAAAGAGACAAAGGAACATTTTAACAAAAAAATACAGAAGTCTCCTTGCCAGGAATGTGGGGAATGTCAGGGAATATAACAAAACAGGATGCAAAAACTGGCCTCAAGCAATGTTGAAGACTCATATGCTGGCCTGACAGTCAAGATGCTGAGTCCCAACGGAAGATGAACCATAGGAATGGCAGACTCAGCTTACCTGGCTTGGTCCCATCTGTCCATCTCCCACCAGAGACGCTGGTCAGCCCTGCGCCCCTTTCCACTGACATGCCTACCCACAACCCAGACACAGTTTAAAACATGGCTCTTTATGTATAATACAGCATTTTCTGAGGAGCTGAAGCAACCAAAGCCTCGTGGGAGACATGACCAAGGAGCCTGATCACGTTATGGCAGAGGAAGGATCTGAGCACACACGGAGGGACCTGGACCAGTCTGTAGCCGAAGGATAGTCCTGTATCTCAGAACTTTGCTGTAAGCAATAGGAGACGTTTCTCAGAGAGGGTTAAAATGACTCTCTTCTTCAGTTTTATTAATTAACCAAGCACTTCCCGGCCTCCCAAGGGATTTACAGGCCCATGAGCTCACACACCTTTGCACAGCTATTCCGGCCCGAGGGAAGTTATGACGCCGAACGCATCGGAGTCGGTGCTGTGGCTGCAGACAACAAGGTCAGAAGCAGAGGAAGACCTCCCCAGGGTCAGGCCAAGGAGAAGCCCATGGGTTAGAAGGCAGCAGGAAGCCCTAATTCAACACCCCAACCGTTTGCAGTAGCAGCATTAGAAAACAGAGGCCAGTTACTGGCAAAGCAGCGCCTTTTGGCAGGAACGGGCATGTTTTTTCCAGCTTCCCTTCCATGTGAAAGCCACTGTGTAAGTAAAAGAAGATTTGTCACAGCAAGACCTACTTGGGGTTTTCTTGCCCCACCAGCACAATGGTCTCCCTTGTGCTCGCAGCCGGACAGAGAGAGGGGGAGTCTGCAGATAATGGGAGACAAATTCCCCTCCTGATGATGGGCTTATGCACGGGGCTGATGAAGGCTTCATTCCACATCCGATGCTTTCTAGGGGTTCTACCAGGAAAACTTTGCCCTAAGGACAGTCACACTGGAATATCCACCTGCGATCACACACGGAGGAAACTCTACAACAAAATCTCTGCCACAGTGGCCATGCACCAGGGGGAAGCCCCACTCTCCCCATTGTTTAGGGGTTGCCCACCCCCAGAGACCCCCAGGGCCACCTCAGTCCTGCTCAGAGGTGCTTTGCACGGCAGTATGTCACATGTGTAAACATCCCCATCTGCATGTCTTTCAGCACACCACTTTAAAATGTCCACATCTTCTCAAGAAAGCGTTACTTTTCAGTCTCACAAGCAATTCTCCTGTTGACGTTTCTAAGGAAACCTTTGCCTCAGAAAACTTCTACCGTAGACCTGCAGGCGAACGTCATTTGTGGTAAATCAATCAGCTCACATCCTACTAAAACTCATCTGTGTCTATTTTTATGAGTCGCTAATTTTTGACTCACGCGCGCATGTTTTCTGAAGGGACTCAAAGCCCTTAATTAACACTCGGCTTTCATGAGTGGTTAGAAAAACCAAGCGTTGAGCTGCTTTGAAATAGGAGGCTGTAAAAACCTCTGTTCCCATCCTTTTGCAAAAGTCTGGCCTGGCAGTGGTCCTCTAGTCAACCTTGGCATCTTCAGGGGACAAGCAGTGCTGGCCACCGTGGCCACTCTCTATCTGGCCCCATCCGAGACAGCCTCTATCTTGCTTTTCTCCAAAAAAAATATATGCAAGTTGCTGTTTCATGGATGCACGGCTGCTCCCTGATGCTCGGCTGAGCGAGCCGCAGCCGCCTGCACGAGGACGGGCACGCTCCAACAACCTGCCCGGCGCACAGGCTTGCACGGGGCTCGCACGGGCTGACGCACACGTGCACGTGGAGACACCGACCCGTGACCGCTGCAGCCCAGGACTCGCTGCTCTTGCCTGCAGGCTGCTCACCGAGCGTTTCGTTCCTACCTGCCCAACGGCAGAGGGTCACGAGGTGCCTCCTGGCTAAGATCACCAAGCTGGTGCTGGAGGAGCTGATCTGGCATCTCCTCCCACTTCCACTGCAAAACACCCCTGTGCCCATCCCCACACCGGGACCTGCGGGCTGGCACTGGAGAGGGATGCGTGGAACCACTCGTGCAGGGGTGGACCAGGCTTCTTCTCCAGTCCCCACCTGCACTCCTGGAAGCAGCACATGCCATTCCTCCTCCCTGTGCCTGCTGAGGAGGAGGGGGCTGGAGCTCAGCAGAACCCCCTTCTGACCTTTCATTTTCCTCCACACAGCTCAGAACTTTTCCCCTCTCACTTTTTTTCTTTTTTTCCCCCAAGGAAGGTCTAACTCCTACCAAATACTGCTTCAGGCTGTCCATCAAAACAGCCCTGCTGAAAGGTGGGGTTGCTCCAGGTCTCAACGCAGCCACCAGCCCATCCTGCCAGAGGATGTCATCCCAAACCAAGAGGGTAGGACCACCGCATGGTCTCCTGCCCTCTGACCCAACCTTGGCCGTTGATGTACTCCACCAGCACCATCAGACAGGTCGAGCTGAAATTACCTGTGCTCATTTTCCCTTATTTGCCCTCCTTCTTTCCAAGCCCTATTGTCTTCTCCTCTGGGCAAGGAGCCGTTAATGGATAAATTACATGTGCCCACTGGGCCAGAGAGATAACAAGGCAGTAACCACAGCAGGCAGCGCATCCCCCACCAGTTCCCAGCAGCTCTGCACCATGACGGGTCCATGACACCAACCCACCATCTCGGCCACTGGTAGACCAAGGTTCCTCCTGCTCATGGCCAGCAAAGCCCTGCCCACCACCAGCCCCAAGCAACGCTGGAGATGGGCAAAGGGGAGCAGCTCAGGTTAGAAAATGGGGAAAGCACCATCAAAGCCACGAGCGCATCATGGCTTAGGAACTGGGCCAAGAAAGAAGAGTGCCTCAATAATCTGCAAAACACAGCCTTACGCAACATCAAGTTATATTTATCCGTGCTATCTCCATGCTGCCAGGAGCCTTTGACAAGCACAGCTCCTGTTCCAGGAGCAGCACGTACCAGCAGACAGCAGGTAGCTTTCCCAAGGTGATGCAGTTGGGCAGGACGCCGGCTCTGCCAGCCCAGCCAGAGAGAAGCCACCTGAGATCTCTGTGTTGGTTTGCAATAAGGAGATCGGGATCACAGAGGCTTCAGGTCCCCATCCTGACCCAGAGCTGGGCACTCGAGGAAGGCTGCCCCTGCCAAGACAGATGCTCTTAATTCGCCGTGTTTTCCTCCCCTCTGCATCACTTGATACCCCCATGGGCTTAGGAACCGGGCCAAGAAAGAAGAGTGCCTCAATAATCCAAAGGGGAGCAGCTCAGGTTAGAAAATGGGGAAAGCACCATCAAAGCCACGAGCGCATCATGGCTTAGGAACTGGGCCAAGAAAGAAGAGTGCCTCAATAATCTGCAAAACACAGCCTTACGCAACATCAAGTTATATTTATCCGTGCTATCTCCATGCTGCCAGGAGCCTTTGACAAGCACAGCTCCTGTTCCAGGAGCAGCACGTACCAGCAGACAGCAGGTAGCTTTCCCAAGGTGATGCAGTTGGGCAGGACGCCGGCTCTGCCAGCCCAGCCAGAGAGAAGCCACCTGAGATCTCTGTGTTGGTTTGCAATAAGGAGATCGGGATCACAGAGGCTTCAGGTCCCCATCCTGACCCAGAGCTGGGCACTCGAGGAAGGCTGCCCCTGCCAAGACAGATGCTCTTAATTCGCCGTGTTTTCCTCCCCTCTATGGCACAAAAAGGGTCCAGAGGAGGGCCACAAGGATGATCAGGGGGATGGAGCACCTCTGCTACAAGGACAGGCTGAAGGAGCTGGGGTTGTTCAGCCTGGAGAAGAGGAGGCTCCGGGGAGACCTCATAGCAGCCTTCCAGTACCTGAAGGGAGCCTACAGGAAGGCTGGGGAGAGCCTGTTTAGAAAGGCCTGCAGTGACAGGACGAGGGGCAATGGCTTCAAGCTGGAGGGGAACAGATTTAGATTGGAGATTAGAAGGGGGTTCTTTACTGTGAGGGTGGTGGAGCACTGGAACAGGTTGCCCAGGGAGGTGGTTGAGGACTCTTAATTCGCTGTTTTCCTCCCCTCTATGGCACAAAAAGATAAAATGTCAGTGAACCTTATCAAATATTAATCACTGAGGCTTCTGACCTCATTATTCTCCACTTTCTCCAAGGGCTGTAAAAGATAAAATGTCCGTGAACCTTATCAAATATTAATCACTGAGACTTCTGACCTCATTATTCTCCACTTTCTCCGAGGGCTGTGGCCAAAAATAGATGTGAGACGTGGGCTCCTTTCACAGGACCCTGCCTGGGGGACCTCAGCCCACCACCCCAAAACGAGAGGTGCCAGCCCAAAGCGCAGGTCTGAGGGAGGAGGGGAGAAGGGGCAGAGGCAGGGGCTGCCCCCCCCCCCAAGGGCTCGCTCAGGGTTTTGCATGGCTGAGGAGGAGGCAGGAAGGAAAAACGTCAAACCACAGAGCTCTGCCAAGTGCTTGGCGCTGCTTCCGGCAGCAGTTCTGCAGAACGTAATTAATGAGAAAACATCTGCGGCTTCACATCCCGTAAAGAACATTCACAAAAAGCCACGCTCCATTCATGCAAAAAAAAAAAAAAATTAATTAAAAAAACCAAAAATCACTGCTTCTCAAGCAGGTGGGAAAGCCGTGGAGAACAAGAGCAGGAGAGGCAGGCACGGGCAGCAGGGGTGGCAGTGGCAGCAGGATGGCTGTGCCCGAGCCCTGGGGACAGCGTGACCCCCTCCACGGCTTCCTGCGCTGGAGGAAGAGGCCTGGGGCACACCCAGCTCCTCTCAGAACAGGCTCTACCGACACAGAAAGGCAATCCACCAAAAATTCGCCTTCAGCCAAGTCCCAGCCTGCCTCCACCTCCCTGCTGCACAGAATCCTTCAGAAGCTCACACTTGGAGGCTACATCCCGCTTTCTTGCAAGTCCAAGGTCAAGGCCAACAGCAGCCATGTGCCATGGGAATGGAGCGTGGGGCACAAAAGCTTCAGCTTATCAGCAAGCTCTTACTTTCCTCTTTCTTGACCACTTCTTCAATCCCATGCTACATGTCCTGCCACCACCACAGGGATGTCTCCCCCAGAGTCTGGGGACCGATCAGGGAGGACAGGATGGGGAATGACGTGGGGCACCTCACCCATCTCTTTGAACCTGCAAATCAGAGCAGGACCGTGGTTTCCACCGGACACGAACACATCCTCACCCAAGCCCTTCAGCTGCAAGAGGATGCCCAGTAACTACCAAGCTTCATCTCAGTGCCACTCATGGTGGTGAGGGCACCCAGAGGAGAGTGGAAGAGCAGAGGACCATGCTGACCAGGATTTACTCCCACCTGTGGCCCAGAGGAGACAGCCAGGGGGGAACACCAGATCAGGACAGCCAGGGAGGAACACCAGACCAGGACCTGCAGCTCTTCCTCCCCAAAAGCTCTTCCAGGTCTCTGTAGAGTTGTCTGGGGAGACACCGCAGCCACCCTGCAGGGACACCACCGTGCCACCCCACAACCAGGGAGTCTAAAGCAGGAAGGATGAAAAGGCACGCACCTCTCCTGGCAGGTGTCCTCGCTCTGGGGACCACATCTCACATCTGCTCTGAAAAGCAGAACTAAAAGCCCACTTTAGAGAATTTATAAACCCAACAGCGCAGGTCTGTTTTCCACGATAAGGGTCTTGGAAGCCAGCAAACGTTAACATCGCAGCCATACCAGCCACAGGAGACACAGCTGCCACGTGGCCCCAGCACCCCCAACTGTGCTGCAAAGTGGAATTTCCAGCTTTTCACCATCAAAACACAGATTCCACCCACCACCCGTCTTCGCAGGCGGTAATGAGACGTTAAGACCAGCCTGCTGTTTCGCCAGTAAACACATCTGACTCATTTGTAGCAGCTAGTCACGGAGCAGATCACTATTTTCTTCAGCCACGTGTCCTGTTCAGCCATCCCATGAGAAAATTCATTCATACTTTCTTGCTCTCTAGAACAAACGCTTAAAATCAGCACTAAGAATCAGGTGGCATTTGGTGCAAGTGCTTTCACGGCTACAAAACTGACTGGGAACTGCCGGCCGGGTATTTAGCCAGGTGTGTTCCAGCAGAAGTGGCAGCAACTGGGCTCTCCAGAGTCTTGTTGGAGATGTCCTAGAAAATCTGAGCATCCCTTGCTGGAGCAGTGGCCAAACCTTGCAAAGAGGCAGCTTCCAGTGAGCCTCCCAAATGCTTTTGGAGGATTTCAACAGGTTGAATCACAGAATGATATGGGGTTGGAAGGACCCTCTGGAGACCATCTCGTCCAAGCCCCCTGCCAGAGCAGGTCCACCCAGAGCAGGTTGAACGGAATACCAGTGTTCCCAGTTCAACCTTTCCACCTCATCTCATGGCCAGCAGCAGTTTGTGGCTGGGACCGCTGTTCCTCAGGTTACAGAATCATGGAATATTCATAGTTGGAAGGGACCTTTGAGATCATTGAGTCCCACCACAAGTTGCCAGAGCTGAGCGATGCTACCAGTGGCCCCAGCAGAGATGGGGCCAGGAGCCAAGGCGAAACAATGAAAACCATTTACAGAGCAGGAAGCTGCATCTGCTGGATGAAACGCTATCTTCAAACAAGACGTGTTTGGATAACTCCAGTTTCATAACTCGCCTCTTCCGATGTTAGGAAATCACAGTAATAAAAAGAAAACAAAATGGGGGAGCAGAATCTTGGCATGGGGAACAATGGGAGGATTGCTTGAACCTCGGCGCTGCCTGCGAGGTGAGCCCAACCTGCTGGGTCTCCCCCCGGGGGGCAGCGGGGCTCCGGCTGCAGGCTCCCAGGACCTCGCACAAGAATAAAGGGCTGATCAAATATCAGTGGGAAAAAGAGTTACCTCTGCATCACAGACATCAAGAGCGCAGTAAATTTTGATGATCTAATGCATTACTGGGCTTGATTTTTTTTTTTTTTTGGTGTTTTGAACAGAAATCAAAGCCATCTCGGGGAAGGGAATAGAATCAGATAGAGGCGGTTCTATCTAATTTGGGGTCCAGCAGGGTTTAGATTCATCTCAGAGGCAACGGAAGGGTGCAGTGGGTTGGCAGGTCAACTTTTCTTGGCATTGACCACTTCTTGGGCAAAGACAGGCAGCTATTATCTGGTGTTAGCAACGCTGAATTATGGTGAAGATCCAACTGCCTGCTCCTTAAATTCCTAATGCAAACCTGAAAACAGACATTTGGAAGGACGTAGCGGTGCCTTAGCAGGTCACTACTTAGCAGGGAGAGGAAACAAAAGGGAAGATGAGCACAACAGCTCGAATCCTTAACCCAAATTGTGCTGCCCAGCTACGGGCAGCTTCCTTCTCCAGAGCACACAGTTCCTCTCTGATGGTTTTTGCAGATGAAGGAATAAAGAGCCCTCCCTCTCTATCACCTGGCGAGCAGAGGGGAGCAGCCAGTCCGTGCTGGGTGCATCGCCCTGTGGTTCAGCCACACCACAGTGGCCAGGGTGGCACGGCATGGCATGGCATGGCATGGCACAGCACCCATCAGGACAGCCCACAGCAGATAATCTCCCCTGCATGGAAAACTCCATTTTGCAGAGGAACACGGTGCACCCACACTGGCCACCGGCCCACGGCTCCGAAATGCCCCAAGGGGGCAACCCAGCCACAGGAACAAGGCAGGGGGATTGCAAAGGCAGGGCTTGGAAATGGGATTTTGCTCCTGTTTTTAAACACTGAGTCTTTATTGTAAATCAGAGCTATTGGCAGCTTCACACCCTCCTGTTTGCTCGGACCCATCTGTGCAAAGGGGTGTTTTGGGTCCCCGACGCCCCGAGATCCCCGTCCCCGCTCCGACAGCCGCCGGTCCCCCGTGGCCACGGCTCCTGCAGCTGCCACCTCGAACAATTTAGGACAAGGAGCCAAAAGCTGAGGTCATCCTCAGCTCGGGCTGCAGGACCCCTCCCCAGCACCCACCTCCTCTCCCCACCCTCCCCAGTCCAAATATAAACTTGCTTACAGGAAATGCCTTAAAGAAAAGGCACCTCCCTGAGTCCCGAAGAATAACCAGAAAATAAACTGTCTCTGGACATGAAGGAAATGGCTTTTTTTTTAAAAAAAATCACACTGCAAAGCAGCTTTAACCCTTTCAGTCCCTGCTGCAAACTCAGCCACCCACATGCCTCAGACCCTAAGGGAGTTTCGAGGTGTCTCTGCTCCTTATTGGAGATGTGAGAGGAGCCTCCTGCCAGAGGTCCCGTTGTCCTTGCACCATCACCAGATGGTCCAAAATCCATAATCCAAATGCAAACTCTCTTCCTGGTAAAACCCCTGAACCCTCAAAACAGGCTTACAGCCTGGGACCCACTCTTGATTTTGGCTAAATGGCTCCATCCCCAAAGCTGCTGGGCAGAGGAGGAACTCGCACAGTTGTTCACATTACTGGAGGTCCTGCATCACCCCAATGCAGCTGGGGAGGATGGGGATGGGGGCTGCACCCATGTGTGCCCCTCCTCACCCTGACCACTTCCCCAGGAGCCCTCCAGCAGGCTGCATTAGTCCCACCTCATCCCACCTACGATGCTTCCTAAGGAGATGTGCTGTGCCATTCCACAGCTAGAAATGTGGTTCCCGGGCTCCCACAGAGGGCAGGAAAGGGTTTCCCACGTGGAAACAAACTGAAAGGAACAATGACAAAGGCAAAGTGATGTGTCCTGGGCCAGACTGTAAACCCCCCTTGATGCCAGCCCCCAAACCCGGCAGCCAGGCTGGGAGCAAAGTGACACGTGGAGGCTTAAGAAGGACAAACGCTGGTTTTGTACCACCATCCCTACACCAAACACAAGGGAGAAAAGTGAGAAGAAATCCAAGACACAGAGAGGCAGCTGTCTCCAAACAGTCCATCGAGGAGGCTCTGAAGTCAGCAGCAGAGCATGGGGAGGGAAGAGCTCACCCTCCCCAATCCCTCCTGGGGACCCGAGGCAGCGCCACAGCTGATGGAGCATCTGGCATCCCGGGAATCCCAGGAGAACCCTCCGACCAGCACGCTGGCGTGGTGGCACGGGCACTGCCATGGGCACAGGCACTGCCAGGGCTGCTGGAGAGGAACAGTAATGGGGCAGGACCAATAAATAAAACTTGGTGGCAGGATTCGGTAGTGTCCCCCTGCCTTCAGAGATCACAAAGGGTCTAGAGAGAAGGCAATCCTGTTGTCTCTTCTACGGAGAAGAAAGATGTAGCAAAGACTCTTCCGAAGCCATCAGGAGCAAAACCAAGAGCACAGCTCAGCTCCCTGCAGTCACAAAAATCACTTCCCTTGTCACTGGACCGCAACGCCTCCCTAAACGTGCCCCTTAAAAAATGTATACTCAGGGCTTTAGGTCTCGGATGCACAAAGTAGTTTGATACAATTCAGCTGCTGCTGCAAAATGCCTAAAATACTTGTTGCCTGTTTTTTTTTTTTTTTTCCCTTTTTTTTTTTTTCCTTTTGGAACAGCAGCAGCACTGGAAAAGTCGTGCTGCAGAGGTGTGTGCAGGCCCTGGGCGTGGGAAAGGAAAGCAGCGGGGTCAACCTCCCACTTGGCTGGAAAGCAAGTGCCCGTCCGGAGCACGAGTCAAGGGTTCAGCGGGAGATCACGCCTGCCTCCCGAGAAGAGAGATGATTTCTGCTCAGTCCGTGATTTTTTTGCCCCATGTACCGAGGCATCCAGCCAGAACAGCCCTGATTCCCAGAGGAGGAGAACCTGCATGAGCTGGTGGTTGCCCTGGAGAGCAATAACAAGTGCTTTGGAGAGCTCTGCTGGCAAAGGATACTTCTGCAAAGGGCCAAACAAGGTCCAAGAGAGCAGTCTAGTTCCTCTGTCTCTGCTGAGACAAACTGTGCAAGGAAAACCAGTGATCAAGTAAGAATTTTGGTATCTAGAGCCTCTGGAGATGCCCACATGGAAGGTGTTAAGAAAGAGCAAATCATGCAGCAGACCCAGCAGATGTCCCCTCCGGCTGGCGTTGGCAGTTTTGAGGGTGGACATCCCCAGCAGCTGAAGTCCACAGCAATGAGAAGAGGACACCAACAGGCATTCTCCCACCTTGGACTGGAACTCCTTGGTTTGTTTATCCTCTAGAAACGACACGAGACTCATCTCATGTCATGAGGGTTTCATCTCCCTCGGCCTTCAGGGACGGGCAGCAGCAGTGTTGGCCAACAGCCCCGACTGCTGCCCGAAGGGATTCGGGATGCTGGCACCAGGATTTGGGATGCTCCATCCCTACCCTCTCGGCCCCATATCCTCAGCATCCCAGCACCCGCACTGGCAGAGCACCAAGAGCACAGCAGCACTTGTAAATCATTTATTTAGACTTCAGCTTAATTTCTGCAGCCCTCTTGTCACAGTACCGGTCCGGTCACAGGATGGGGACCACTCATCCGTTCTCCTGACAGGATGAGACCCTGGGAGGACAAACAGCAGACACACAGGTACCTTCCCCTGTGATTCCCACACAGCTGCTGCTGAGCTGGCCCGTAGGCAGAGAAGATTTATGCACCACAGAAAATAACGAGGCCGTATAACTGTCTGGCAATAAATGCTTCCTGCTCCAAATTAGCAACAAAAGATTAGGATCAGAAGATAAATGTGATCGAAGAGAAAAAGATCTGGAGATGGGCACAAGGATGCTGAATGAAATAAGGAGGAGGAGATAAACCCCTGCTAAGGACCCACTGGGTTTGCCATGGCCCATCAAGCCAACACTTGGTCTCCTGGGGCAGAGGAAGGCTTCCTGGACTGGAGGGGAATGGGAAGGGGCCAAGGGGACCTGGGCAGGGCAATGTGACACCCCGGCACAAAGCAGGTACTGACAAACTATCTTCTCATATACACAATCTCAGGCATGCTTAGGTCCTTCAAACTTTTTTTTTAAATTATTATTATTTTACTAAAGCAGCCCATTATTTTTAACTGGGGGAGAACTACTGCTTCCTACTGCTTCATACTCCTGCAACACCACCATAGCTCCAGGACAAGAGGGAACAGGCACGAACTTGAACATACTCCTGCAACACCATAGCTCCAGGACAAGAGGGAACGGGCACAAACTTGAACATAAGAAGTTCCATCTAAACATGAGGAAGAACTTCTTTACTTTGAAGGTGGCAGAGCCCTGGAACAGGCTGCCCAGGGAGGTGGTGGAGTCTCCATCTCTGGAGACATTCCAACCCACCTGGACGCGTTCCTGTGCAACCTGCTCTGGGTGGACCTGCTTTGGCAGGGGGTTGGACTAGATGATCTCCAGAGGTCCCTTCCAACCCCATAGCATTCTGTGATTCTGTGACTTGACCCAGGAGAAAACACATAGACAAAATCCATGTCCACCCCATCCATTAAGGCCAGTGCCTGCCCATGCCTGGGATGCTCACACCGATGGGCTTGACCCCAGCAGAAATCCCACAGACAAAATCCATGTCTACCCCATCCATTAAGGTGGGTGCATGCCCATGCCTGGGATGCTCACACCGATGGGTCACACCAGGGACAGCCTCCCCGGGAGGTTTGCTCAGGAAGGTGAACAGTAGCCATGGGGAAATTCTCTGCCTGGAGAAATGAAGCCGAAATGCTGACCCTGACTGCCCAGATGTCCTGCTCTTGCCCAACAACACTGACAAAACTAAGTCAACTGCGTTCTGAGTCACTGCTGAGCATCACTGTCCCACAGCCTCGTGACACCTCTGCCTCCCACAGCCCCTGGCTATTTCCAGTTTCGCTGGGCATAGTGGAGCAAATGGACCCCCAGCTGCCCTTTACCAGCCCCCCAACTGAGCAAACCTCCACCTGCAGCCCCAGGAACCATTTGAGTCCAGGTTCCTTGTTGGGTGGCAAGGGGATGGAAGTGTCCCTCTGCTTCACCCCTGCCCAGCTCACAGTCTCACGGGAGGTTTGCAGCTTGGGGATGGATCCCTCCACTGCCCTGGCTCCACAAATGCCTGGTTTCCAGCTGGCAGCCTGCCCTGGGGATGCCAGTTTGACCTCATCCCCCCCAAAAACAGGCAGCAGCAGCACCCAGCGAGCGGAAGCCGGCGGGGGGGGGGGGGGGGGGGGGGGGGTGGCTGGGGGTTAGGAGCATGGCTGGGACCGGGGGATGCGGGGGACTGGCACAGAAGCATCCAGGCCCCTCTCTGTGTCCACAACCTCGTGGTTCATTGCACCCGTCCCCCCCCCAGATGATGCTTTGGGGCTTTTCAGCACTTTCCTGGCAAACGCAGCCCTTCTGTGGCCGAGCGACCCCGGCTCCGCACCGGAGCTGCTCTGATGCATCTTGACATCCTTCAAGGTGAATCATCCTCCCGGGTGGCCCCCCCCGTG
>NW_015090995.1:2830512-2835937 GCF_001431845.1 Calidris pugnax
GACCCGAGGGGGCGAGGCGAGGGGGGGGGCGGGGGGGGGGGGGGGGGGGGGGGGGGGGGGGGGGTGGTTTGCCATTCCTAGAAGGAACGGGGAGAGAGCGTGACTCCTCTGTGCCGCACCAGACAAAAGGGCATTCAGAAACCAAACTTGTGCCCTTGGCAGCAGTGAAAATATTCTTGTAAAATTCATGGGCGAGAGGGGAGGGGGGGGGGAAAGGCGTGGTGGAAAAGAGAGGCAGAATAAAAACCCCATCGTGTGTCTTCCCAAAGGTCAGCAGCTCCCTGTCCCGCTGCCACCCACACCCCCCGGGGCACATGCTCCCGCCAGCGCAGCCACTTGCCTTAAATAGTGGCATTAATCACTTGTGCCCCAGCGAGCTTTGAAGGCGGGCATCAAAGCCTGCTCCCACAGGGAGCCCGTGGCCGGGCCGGGAGGCGCAGGCTCCCTGCAGCCCCCGCTGCCTGCACATGTTGCAGTCAGATGCTTTTCGCTCCCGGATGAAGGGCAGGAAATCCCCCGGCACACCCTTGGGCCCCTTGGGTTCAGCAGCGTGCCATCCCGACGAGTTCCTGCTTCCAATTAAGCAACGAGCTTGGCTGCAGGGTCCATGGAAATCCAGATGTTGACCCCGGGACCGCGCTGCCCTCCTAAGAGTTATTCCTGACCACCCCATCAGCCTGGGCATTCCTGTCACATTGGATAGATGGCGGGGGCAAAGAAATGGCAGAGTACAAGCACACCCCACTGAAGACTTGTCCCCTCCTGAAGCACCTCAGGCTGTGACACCGGGAACCTCCACCCAGGTCCCCCCAAGGCAGGGGCAGAGCCAGCATGGGATGAGGCTGAGCAGGTCCCCTCGCTGCTGTGGGGCTCAGCCTCCGGCTGCCACCCCCCCCCATCCTGCTCTCGACCCACACAGAGGTCAGCAGACCTGAGGTTGACATTACATCCAACCCCAAGGTTGACATTACATCCAGCCCTGTGACTGCCCCCAGCTTCCACTCCCTTCCCTGCACCGAGCACGGCCGTGGCAGTGGTGGCAACAAGCGTTTTCCTGCTGGCTTAGCTCCCAAATCCTGCTCGACTGCCAGACCCAGCCCAAAAAGGCTCTGCTGGGGACCAGCCTGTATCTGACCTCCACGAGAGGTGACACCAAACCGCAGCCAGCAGATTTCGGTGGCCCAGAGCTCCCCCTGACCAGTGGCAGCAATCCATGCCACAGGATGTCCCACTGGGACCTGAGAGATGGACAGTGGGAAGCCACAGAAGGGGATGGCTGAGCTTGGCCATGGGACAGCACAAGGAACTCAAGTTCATAGAATCACAGAATGGTTGGAATTGGAAGGGACCTTAGAGATCATCGAGTTCCAACCCCCTGCCCTGGGCAGGGACACCTCCCACCAGACCAGGTTGCTCAAAGCCCCATCCAGCCTGGCCTTGAACCCCTCCAGGGATGGGGCAGCCCCAGCTTCTCTGGGCAACCTGTTCCAGTGTCTCACCACCCTCACAGCAAAGAACTTCTTCCTAATATCTAACCTAAATCTCCCCTCCTCCAACTTAAAACCATCACCCCTTGTCCTGTCACTGCACTTCCTGACAAAGAGTCCCTCTCATGTCCCCATGCAGTGGGATACATGGGTGAGCCCCCCTGGAGAAGGTCCCCCAAGCTGCTGAGCTTCTGAATGCCTGCTCCCAGCACCAACCATTAACGTTTTATTCTGCCTGTAACTGGGTGACGAGTGCCCTTTTTCTGATAAGACATCCTTCCACCGGCTGGACAAACAGCTCTGCTGCCGGGCGAACGTGCCCACGTGGCACAGGGGCCCTGTTGATTATTAACCGAGTGGCAGAGGGAAGAGCAATGGGCTGGCAAGACACCCACCCAAGGGCGTCACAGCCGAGGGACCCGGGGGGCTGGACACCCCAGGACCCCACAGAACCCGCATCCCACAGGCTCAGGGTTGGCATCCAGGGTCGCCCCCGGGGGAGGACCGGGCAGAGGAGGGGGGATGATGGAGCAGGGCAGCATGAAACCGGCACCGGGCTGCACCTCCGATGGTCCCCAGCACAGAACCAAGCAAATAAACTGCCAAATTAATCAGAGAGCAAACTGAGACAACGAAAAACCTCAAGCCATAGCTTCCTGCACCTAAAAACTATGTAGGAATGGTTTGGGAATGTAGGAAAAGATCCTGTCTCTTTAAGTTTCCATGCCCAGCCCCGGCAGCCTGGAAAAGTTAATATAATTATCCGGAGGTGACTTTCAGAAAGGCTCGCACAAGACGGGTTATTGTGGCTCAATCATTAACCGGGTGGGAGACCCCCGGCCTCGCTGGAATGTGGCCGCACGCTGCCGCTGCCGGTCCCCTCCGGAGCGAAGGGTAACCCATGGCTCCTCCACACCAGCACCGGCCACCGGCCCCGGGGAAAGGCTTCAGATGCTTTCCAGCACAGCCTTGCTTCCAGCACAGCCTTTCTTCCAACTCTAAATCCAACCGAACACCTCCCTCGAGCTTCCCGGCGGGGCTGGAAGAGCGTGCGGATGAAGGGAAGTTGAGAAGCAAGAAGATCTGAATTCCATGCAGATGTCCCCGCTGCCACACGTGCCTCAGCTCCCACCTCAGCTCACCCCAGGTTTGGGTGTTGATATTCCTGGTGGCTTCGCTTGCTTCCACCGGACCGGCATGGGACGGGAGGCCTGGCAAGAGCAAGAGCATCCCAACCTTTGCAGCCCTCATGCTGCCCCTCAAAGCCTCTCACATCCACAAACCCAGCTCCTCTTTCAGCCCTGGGCTCTGGCAACACGTTTCGCCAAATCCAGTGGGCAGAGGGATGGAGCCACGTCTCCGTTATCAGGCTGGCAGAGATGGAAGAAGGTACCCGTGTTACGTGATGCACTGCTGGGCTTTGGGGACGTGTCCTGGAGCAGGACTAAGGTCCTGGAGTCCACCAGGATCCTCCCCAGCTCTCCACCCTGCCAGAAGGCATCCCCTGCCTCCGCAGCCAATATTTGGAGGATTAAACTCCCACATACATCCAAACACCAGAGCTCTTCTAAACGTGGAAATTCAAGTCTGCAAACCCCTGTCTGGGGATCCTTAAAAGAACGAGCAGTGTAAGGAAGGAGACTCGGTTAGTTCTCCTCTCTCCTGGGGGATAATTTACCCTGTTCCCCGGGAGAGCAGAGGGGACGGGGAGCTTGCCCTCAGCAGCACTCGCAGTGCCTGCAGGGCTCGGTGCTGGTCGACTTGTTCCTTGGCTGCAAAGTCACACAGAGGCAACCTCTGCCACCCCCTCAGGGAAAGGGCAACATTTCCTTCCCCGCCTCAGCTTCAATCGACTTTGAGAACCCTCAAATCTTTTTGAAATTAGTACAAAAACCAAGGGGAAGTACTGAAGTGCCCTTAGGCAGAACCACAGCTTGTTCTCTTACAAAACTAAATGGCTGGCAGCCTGTCCCACGTATAGGCTCAGGCTTGGACATTTGAGGCAACACAGACGAGGAATGCTTAACAGAAGCACGATTGGATTTATTGAGTCGGTCTTTTATTAGAAAAGTATTTCTCGGAGGAAGGGCAAGTACACGAAGTGAATGTGAGCACCTCCTCAGAAGCCTGGTTTGATACCTGCTCTGTGCTGGGATTTCATGTTTCGTCACACAGGGAAATTACTGACGAGCTTTTGGCGTGAGGGTGGGAGCTGATTATTTTTTATTATTTTTTTTTTCCCTACAAGAATAGAGAGAAGCTGAGGGGGTTTGAGCTGAGCCATGCTCCCTGTGAGGAGCAGAACTCCCTGGCATGGGCAAGCAGGCTACCTCTCTTAACTGCCTTTCAGTTAAAATGTAAACAGAAAGAAAAAAAAGAAAAAAAAGCACATTCATTGATAAGAATTCAAATATGCACGTGGAAAAGAATGCAGATTTCTGCCAATAACATCACGATATGTGCCCTGACACCCTGGGACTTCACCGGGGTCTTTAAAAGAGGCAGCTCCTCTGCCCTCCCCACCGAGGAGCCCTTCCAAAGGCAAACCACAAAACCAAACACACAAAGAGCTGGTGTTTAAGTTCGCCACGATCAAACAGCCCCTGAAGAAAGCAGCCTCTCACCTTGGCAGCGCGCTCCGAGGGATTAGGGTTAGTTCACAACGTGACAAACCACGCAGGCACCACAAACCCATCTGTTTCTACCAAAGACAAAGGTCTCCACAGGAGACGATGGACTGGAACCATATGCCCGCAGTGCCAAAAGGCAGAACTCCGAGTCCAGCCTTCCCCCCTCCCTATAACACAAGGGCCTGATCCGAAGCCTCGTGACGTCAACGCAGTTTTTCCATGAACTCCCTGAATCAGGTGGCAAATCCCTGCACTGATTTAATTGCCAGCAATCCCAGCTAGAGGAGGGGTGAAGAGGAGCCCTGAGAAAACCTTGGCTGCTCCAAAACCCGCAGCCAGCCCATTGGCACCCCTCTGGGGGTTCAGTGATGGCTCTCACTGGCAGGGAAGGGGTGGGAGGCAGAAGGTGCCAGCCAACCTCACCCACCCAACCTGGCAACTCCAGTGGAAGGAGCCCGTGGCCTCTCGCCCCACACAACGCTGTGACTCAGCCCCGGGAATGACTGGGATTCAGGAACAGCTCGAGTATGGCAGGAAACGTGTACCGGCTAGGAGCTTCTCCTCCTCCTCCTCCTCCTCCTCAGCTACCACCTCGTACCGGCAGCGTGCCTATCTGCACACCCAGATAACCGCTGCCGACCCGCAGATAACCCACCCCACAGCATTTTCCTGCCGCTTGGAAGCGGCTCCATCCGGCAGCGGGCAGGGACAAGCCAAACGGCGGAGCCACCAGGGAAAAGGGGATGTCACCGCAGTCTGTGCAACCCAAAACCCATCACTGTCCCCTCCTTCCCGCTGCCCCCTGTCCTCCCTCTGTCCGTCCCATCCATCTATCTCCACCCCCCCCTTCCACTTCCAGACCGGCAGCAGCAACTGTCCTGGCCCCAGCTCCGCTGTGAACGCACCAGACCATGGGCTTGGGGGCTCCAGGACAGGGACACCAAACAGCTGCAGCCTCCCCCGCTGGGCTCAGCACACATGAGGGTCTCTCGGGCTGATCTTCCCCCCCACACACCCAAAGAGGAGCTCCAGGACAGTTTTTGGACAGATGACTGGCTGTCCCTACAATTTCTTGCCCATCAAACCAAGCAGGAGGCCCACCTCGTACCGGCAGCGTGCCTATCTGCACACCCAGATAACCGCTGCCGACCCGCAGATAACCCACCCCACAGCATTTTCCTGCCGCTTGGAAGCGGCTCCATCCGGCAGCGTGGCCCGAGCAGCATCCTCCGGAGCCGCAGGTAATGCTGTCTCCCAAAATCCGCCATCCTCCCCCTCTTCCCCCCCTCTCCTCCCCCCCCAAACACA
>NW_015090995.1:2836105-2840754 GCF_001431845.1 Calidris pugnax
GGCCGAGATGGAAGCGGGGAGCCCCGGTGGTCCCCCAGCTCCCCGTGCACCGGGCAGGGACAAGCCAAACGGCGGAGCCACCAGGGAAAAGGGGATGTCACCGCAGTCTGTGCAACCCAAAACCCATCACTGTCCCCTCCTTCCCGCTGCCCCCTGTCCTCCCTCTGTCCGTCCCATCCATCTATCTCCACCCCCCCCTTCCACTTCCAGACCGGCAGCAGCAACTGTCCTGGCCCCAGCTCCGCTGTGAACGCACCAGACCATGGGCTTGGGGGCTCCAGGACAGGGACACCAAACAGCTGCAGCCTCCCCCGCTGGGCTCAGCACACATGAGGGTCTCTCGGGCTGATCTTCCCCCCCACACACCCAAAGAGGAGCTCCAGGACAGTTTTTGGACAGATGACTGGCTGTCCCTACAATTCCTTGCCCATCAAACCAAGCAGGAGGCAAAAGCAGGGGTGCAAGCCACTGCTGCTCCTGCAGGACTTGTTTCCCAAAAAGACTCAAATGGGCACAAACTTGAGTATAAGAAGTTCCACCCAAACGTGGGGAGGAACTTTACTGTGAGAGTGGTAGAGCCCTGGAAGAGGCTGCCCAGAGAGGTGGTGGAGTCTCCGTCTTTGGAGACATTCAAACCCCACCTGGACACGTTCCTATGCAACCTGCTCTGGGTGGACCTGCTTTGGCAGGGGGTTGGACTAGATGATCTCCAGAGGTTCCTTCCAACCCCATGTGATTCTGTGATTCTAAAAATCCCCTTCACCTTGCAGGGGTTTTTCTTGTTTGGTAGTTACTCCTCTGACAGCACAGGGTGAGGAAGAGCCTCTCCATGAGGTCTCATGTGTCTCACAGCCTGGATCCCAGGCCCCCGTCATGTCAGATAGAAGCAGCTACAGATTATTTACAAGAGGAATAAGAAGAAAGTGTATGTGGAATAGAGGGGGTAAAAGGAAAAAAAAAGAACAGTGTTTAACTCGAAGGAAGAATTTTTTGGTGAGACAAGGGAGGCAAAAGGGCTGGAGGCCAGGAAGCATCAGCCTGAGTGTGGAAGAAGCAAAGAGGAGGCAGAGTGTGTGACAGAGACGATGGGGCACTGGGCAAAAGGCTTGATGGCAAACACACAGCGCACAGACGCAACGCAAGGAGAGACAGGCAACAGTTTGGATGTTTTGGATGGCCAGAAAAGCAGGAGAGATACTAGGGATGCCAAAAACCCAGCTTTTCTCTTGAAATTACTGGTCAGATGGTTGCCCAAGTGACCTGTGAGGATGGAGGGGAAAAAAACAGAGGTTTTTCCCATTGTTCTCATAGTCTGAGAGGCTTTTGATGCACATCCCCTTCCTTCCTTCCCCAGCCCCAAGCTCCTGACCCTCCTCCCACCAACCTCCCGACTGCCTCTGCCTCTGCCCCCCCCCTGCTGCAGCCCCTCAACCGGCTGCCTCTACCCCACAGCCCTGGCCTCTGGAGGAAGGGGCTCTCAATGAGGCCCTTGTTGACTTGAAAGTCTTCATAGAGCTTTGTGCCAGGGAGCCTCAGACCAGCCAGGGACTGGGGAGGAGGGGGTGGTGGGCAGGGGGGTTGGGGAACAAGGGCTTGCTGGAGAGCAAGCAGCCGGTGCCACCCCCGTGGTCAGCCATGGTGAAGGGAGCAGCTGTTGGTCTGCTGGTGGAGATCAGTGGAAGGGCAGGCCAACAAAGGGGTGAGGGAGGCTGCGAGCACCCCGCTGCAGAGCTACAGGGGTCAGAAAGGAGATGGGGGGGTATCAGGAGCCCAGCTGAGCCTTGACCCCCCCCAGAATCACAGAATCACGGAATATTCATGGTTGGAAGGGAGCTATGAGATCATCCAGTCCAACCACAAAAAAACCCAAACAAACAAAAAAGCCACAACACAAACAAAACACCACACCCACCCACAGACAGGCACAAACCAACAAACTTGGGCATTTCTTGGGCATTAGAGCATGCCCTGGAGTGCCATGTCTGCACGTTTCTTAAATATCTCCAGGGATGGGGACTCCATCACCTCCCTGGGCAGGCTGTTCCAGGGCCTGACCACCCTCTCAGGAAAGGAATTCTTCCCAATATCGAATCTAATCCTCCCCTGCCACAACTTCAGACCATTTCCTCTGCTCCTCTCATTATTCCCTTGGGAGAAGAGGCCAACCCCCACCTCTCTACACCCTCCTTTCAGGGAGTTGCAGAAGGCAATGAGGTCCCCCCTCAGCCTCCTCTTCTCCAAACTAAACATGCCCAGTTCCCTCAGCCTCTCCTCGTATGACTTGTTCTCTAGAAGTACCAACATCCACAAAGCAGAGGAAGGTGACAGAAAGGGATGGTGGAGGGGGAGCAACACCTCTGAAAACAGATGATGGGTGCAAAGCCTTGGGGTACTGCCCACCAAGCCAGCACCCCAGGGGGACAGCTGGGATGGATGTTTCACTCTGGCCACATAAATGGGAAAGGGACAGAGGCAGAAGGACACGGCACCCTTCCCAGAGTGGGGAGTACAGCCAGGTGAGGGCAGAAATCACCGGGCTTGGTGTGATTTATGCTGCCATGAGGGCCACCTGGGGCTGGGCTTCCACATGTCACCGTGGTGGGACAGAGCCAGGCACCAGTGCCCGGGTGGCCCCAGCGGCAGGGTGAGAGCCAGTGGAAAAAACGCTGGGCTCAGAAGAGGATTTCAAGCTTTTTCCACTCATTTCCTCACGCGAAAGCGGGAACGGGGAGGGTGTGGGGGGGGCAGAGAGGCAGGAAATCTCCCGGAGGCTGGGCTGGGCTATAAACAGGCAGCAAAGAGGGCAAGGACCCAAGTGGCTGGTCCCACGTGGACCCCGCTCACACCAGGAAAAGCCGAGGGTGGATGCTGGGAGGAGCAGGGATGGAGCACACCGCATCCTCCCCCCGCCGCGCCGCCCCATGAATGGGCCGCATTCACACCCGGGGATATTAATAGTCACCAGCCTATTGCTGAGGAATGCCTTCGGGTCCCCCCCCCTTCACCCCCGCCGCCTGCACAAGGCACCCAGTGTACCCCTTGCTCACTCGGGGCACCCAGCATAAAGGGTTAAAGCTGAGGGATGAAGGATGAACAGCCTGGACCACGCCGCGCACCCAAGCAAGGAGGAATTGGGGGCTACCGGTCACAGCACACCCTGGGGGGCTGGGGGTGTCCTGCCCAGCCCCCCAATAACCACCACCAGCAAGAAGGGCTCATTAGGGTGGCCCAAAGGGCATCGTGGAGAAGGAATAGGAAAAAAATCCAACCAAGGCCCTTTTGGGTTGGCTGAAGACTAGGAAAAAAAACATCAGGAAGGGTGAAAAGGCTGTGGAGCTGCCTCCTCCTCCTCCTCCTCCCAGCAGGGAGGGTGGGGGCCACCCGGCTGCTTGGGACACCCAGAGCTAAGCCCAGGAAAGCTCCAGGAATGGGCTCAAAGGGATAACCTTGGCCAGGTCCTTAGAGAGGACCATAAATGGGACCTCAGAAGAGCAGTGCTTACCCCCACATACCCCAACAGGGCTGAGGGAGCGGAGCCACCTCATCGGCACTCCCCCAGGGACAGCGGGGTTGAATCCTGACCCTACCTGTAAAGGACACCGTGGAGATACAGCCCGGCCCGAGCCGTGGAACTGAGGTCAAGGCATTTTCAGGTAATCCATTTGTGCTGCCCGCTCTGCTTCTGCCTCCCCTGCTGCCTCCTCCTCCTCTGCCAGCGCTCAAAACCCTTCCCTCCCTGCCCTGGAGGAGAGCCAGCGGGAATATTGGCCGGGACACACGGCAGCTCCGGACGAAGGCTCTTTTTGAGGGACAGATAACACTGAGAGACATATTTCTGCTGGGGTCAGGAAACTCAGACACTCCCGATGCTACAAAAGACCGATATTTGGGCTGGAACCACAGTTCCCCAGATCAAACACTCCCCAGCACCCCAGGATAGAGCACCGCCAGATGTGAAGGGCACACAGCCCTTCACCAGCCTGGGTGGGGGGGGACACACGAGGGGGTGCTTCCACCCTCGGGGGGGCTTCCTCCAGGCTCCAGCAGGAACTCCAGGCTCAGCTGATGGGGCTTGCTAAGGCAAAGCCATCTTCAGAGCCCCTCTTCTTCTCTGCTACAGCATCTCATGGGGTCACATCAGACCTGCAACCCCCCCGAGGGATTAGCCCTGGGGTGGGGAGAAAGGGGGGGACATGGAAAGAAGGACCACGAACAAGAGGGTCCATCACTGGTAATTTTTGTAATTTTTGTAATTTTCTATAAAATTCACCAGCAATTTGCCATAAGGCATCCAAAGCCTGCTCAGCGCCCCCCGCATCCCCCACGCGTGACCCCCCCCCCCCACCTTCCTACGGCAAAGGCTCAGGAAAGGTCGCCCTCTGCTGGCCACGGCACGCAACACCCCACGGCAACCGAAAACACCCTGGAAACGTCAAAATAGGCAAAGGACTTAAAAGGAGGGACATAATAATAATAATAACAATAATAATAATAATAATAATCTGAACCTATGGGAAAAGCATCTTTGCTCCAGTTGACCACCCACCGTGCAGGGAAAACCCACGCACCCCCAGTGAACACATCCTGAAGCAGCCCCGAGATGGTCATTATCTGCTTCTTCTTTTTCCACCAACCAAAATAAACAGGGG
>NW_015090995.1:2841102-2853962 GCF_001431845.1 Calidris pugnax
GGGAGAAGAAAAAAATTAACTTTTCTTTCAGGTGTATAAATAAAAACCAACCACAGCAACGAACGAACGCGGAGTGGGTGTCCTGGG
Source organism: Calidris pugnax (assembly GCF_001431845.1). Classification (NCBI taxonomy): domain Eukaryota; kingdom Metazoa; phylum Chordata; class Aves; order Charadriiformes; family Scolopacidae; genus Calidris; species Calidris pugnax. The sequence continues at coordinate 2,841,190 of NW_015090995.1, forward strand.
GTAAGTTTATTCCCAAGCAGGTGCTCGGGGGACTCTTGCTCTGCCAATGCAAGTGTTATCCCTGTTTCCTATTTTTCCACTGCTGCAGATGGAGAGCAGGAGAAGCCCGAGACATTTTCATGCTTCCTCTGGGTCTAACCCCCTGTCAGACCTGGGTCCAGCCTGCACTTGCTGCCCTCTCCCCCCTTGGGGTGCCCGATTTATTTCTCTTATTTCACCCAAATGCCTGTTGGCTTTTCTCAGTCCCCAGCTTTAAAAGCAGCCACCCACACTGCCGCCACTCCAGTACCTCTGCGTCCCCAGTAAAACCCCCCCAAGGAGCCCCAGGCCCAGGAGAGCATCCCTCACACACCTGCAAGCAGCCAACCCACCCGTGGGTCCTGCTGGGGGTCTTGTTGTGGCAGCGCAGGTGGGTTTGTGCCCTTGCAGGGATCTGTGCAGGGTACCACGGCGTTATTCGTAAAGAAGGGTGGCCAAAAACCTGATGTGGCACCAAGCATCCTGCTCAAGACCCTTATAACGACACGTGGGAGAGGAGCTGCCCACTCCTCCTCTCCTGCCCACCTCAGGACAGCTCCACAGCACAAATAAACCAGAAACCACCTTCACCCCATCCACCTTCACCCCAGCTCACCCCAGCTGCATCCCCTCCTGCGAGGAGGTCAGGCTCAACCACAGGAGGCTGAGGAGGAGGAAGGGGCCAAAAGCCAGCCCTGGCCTCTCCCAGGACAGCTTCTGGGACCACAGGGATGCTCCAGTGTGGTTCTATGCACCGGGTCAGCACCGGAGAGAAATGAGCAAGCTGGCTCCAGCCAAGAGGAGGAGGAGGAGGATGACTTCAATATCCTTGTTTACGAGAGGAAAATCAGAGGAAAGAAGCTAACTGGCACACATGAAATGGCAGATGGAGCCGGTGCCGGCAGCTGCACGAGTCCAGCAGGCAGGATTTCGCCAATACTGAATTCCCCAGCTTCCAAGGGAGGAGGGCAAGAGGGAGGAAAAGAGCAACTCAGAGACATACGCACAACAGCATCATTCATGGGAGCTGATTTCGTGCAACAAGGGTCCTGTGTCTGGCCCAGAGCTCTAGGCAATTAAAACAGCAGCCACAGATCTCAAAGAAACAGCAGGAATTTAGCTGAGGAATCCGGATTATGTGGCCACTGCTGAACCAGAGCAAAAAGCCTCCAGCTCCTGGAAGGTAAACACGTTGGCGCGCAATGAGAAGCAGCCACCAGCTCAATTACCCCGATTGTTTCTGCTTCACCCACCCACGCCGGAGCCTCCTTGCTTTACATGGAGGGGGAATTACTGCTGCTGGTCCTCCCTCCCTCCCTTCACCATCCCCTCCACCAAGGGGATGGTGAAGAACCAGGTTCCCCGATCCACACATGGACTTAGCCAAAGTAGACAGATAGAAGAGCAGCCTGGCAGAGGAGGTGGCATCATGTTTGGGGGTCACAAGCGATGCTAACTACTGCCAGTCTGCTACAGGGGGATGGAAAAACCACAAAGGTTTGTTGTTCCAGAGATAACAGTGGTGGTTTGCAAGTCTAAGCCTCAGGAAGCAAGGACAGGGTTTATCAAGACAAGTGAAAAAAGACAAGATGCCAATTAATCTCTTGGAAGTCTTACTGGCTCAGCTGGCTTCTGGGAGCAACTACGGGCCTTCTGAGATGACCTTCTAAGCCTCCCCATCTCTGGGGAATGTCCTCCCCATCCCCGAGGAATAACCTGTGTCCACTCACTACATTTTGGTCTACTCTCAAAGGGATTTGTTAAACAGCAGGAGGAACCAATCTTTGGGCAGGTACAAGATGTAATTCTTCACTCAGCATCACAGCTCACTGGAAAGCCAAGCCACAGTGGTTCCTTTTTCACACAACCCAAAATAAATCATTTTCAAGACTGTTATCCACACACCGTTACCACAGCCACCTCTAAAGGACACATCAAACCAGTTTTAGGACTGGAGTTCCAAACAAAGAAAAATTCCTCAAGCATTTTAACAGTTTTAATAGAAAGACTGATACAAGCATCATTAAGACACTATCAAATGCAAAATAATGCCTTTTTTTTGTTTTTTTTTGATGAAAAGTATGGGGTTCTTTTCTCCTGATAGCCCCTTGGGTGATTTGCTTTACTAGTTGGTTCAGGACAGACACTACTTGATTTTGGGACTCCCAGCTCCTCACCCATCCAGAGATGGGCTCAGAGTGAAGGTCCCTGCCCTCCATCACTCCCAGCATCTTCATTTCCCCCCCAGGTGTTTTCAGGAGCAAGGGGAGAGCCCAAGGGCTGCAGTAACATGGAGCCATCCCTGCTCTGTCACACCCTGAACACACAGAAATACAGTCCCTCGTACGGAGCTGGCAAACAGAGCAGGGTTAGTACCTGCAATATTAAAGCGACAAGGGTGAAGGCTCTACCTTAGACAAACATCCTTCCGAGCCATTATAAACACATTAAAACCTCACCAGCACTGCTGTTTTCCTCAGGGACACGAGCAGACGTGACCTGTCCCTCCTGCAGTACCAGGAACACCCTTATCAGCCTGTTCAGACCCAGCAGGTAGCAGAGACACCGGGCCAGAACATCACCAAATCCACATTATTTTAGATCAAAAGAAAAGCAAAACCCCAAGGCCTCTCTCTACCCATTTTTTCAGGCCTCGCTCTGACTTTTGCATCCTGCCTGCGCTGACTCTCATGATGACCACCTTCCACCAGCAGCCCCATCCCAGTCCTTCCCATCACTATCTGCAGCAAACTCTATTTCCTCAGGCCCCCCCATAGCTGTCCCCCATCAAACAGCAAGGCTGGTCCCCCCAACCCCATCCCAAAGCAACGAGGAAGGGGAGGAAGAGGAGTTGGGAGGGCTGCGGAGGCGCTGGGGCTGTTTTCTCCAATGCCAGGTGTCAAGGTCAATGCCATGATGATTTGTACATCCCACATTTCATCTGCATCCACCTAAAATTGAGTCATCAGCCGTCTGGTCCCACACAGCATCGGTGTACCTGGGAAGGCTCTCACTCCCTGCCTCTGCTCCTGAGGATTCAGGACATTGCAGGCAGGATTCAGAGCCTCTTCATTAAGAAAAGAAAAAATTAACATGATCCGACTGGCCTGCAAACACCTCACACCTTTTTTTTTTTTTCCCCATCCTCTCATGCTTCGAAAAGAAAACCACAAAAGCACCCACAAAGGCCATCTTTGCTTGCACAGCCCCGAGCCTCCTCCATCTACAGCAAAGTTCTCTCCAGAAGTACAGAGGGGTTATTTCAGACACAGGAAACACTACTTTTCTTTGCATCTTCAATGCAGCTCACACGTCGAAGCTCTTACCAAAGAAAAACCAGCGTATAGACAAACCTCTCTGTCGATTTTCAATCTGTTTTCTCATTGTAACTTCAGGGAAGCAACCACACTCAAAACTTCCCTCTTCATCCATTTGGCCTCACGCAAACTACCCAGAGGCTGCAGATAGAAATGTGCTTTCTCGCCTGCTGTTTCTTTCTGGTCTGTCTCCATCACTTCTTGCTGCCATGGCTAAAACTTGGTGACATATCGGGCACAAAGTGGCCAAAGGGGCCTTTTCCCAACTCATTTTCTGCACCTCCCAAGCACCCCGCAGCCCTGCCGGCACGAGGAAAAACCCTCTCCCCAACCAAGGCTCTTCCCTCTGGCCTTCAAAGCAAATCACCCAATTGGTGATAGGATCCTGCTGTTACGAGGGGGAAATCTGCATTTTGTTAGCTACAGGAAACAGAAAAACTTCCAGACCCTGAAATTAAAGCCCCAGAAGGACAGAGGAGATGAGCTGGGGGATGGGGATCAGCTACCGCAGCCGTCACTGCGTTTCAGAGTTAATACAGAAATTTTTATAGGCAGAAGGGGAACAAAGACAAGAAATGGCTTCATTTCGGGGGCTGGAGGGGCCTCATGCCTCTGACAAATAGTTTCCCCACAATCACGTATTGGAAAAACGGAAGTGTGGCCAAGTTAGTTTTGATTTTCTTTTGAAGTATTTCTTCTTATTTCACGTTTTCAGCTTGTTTCTCAGGAGCCAGTCACGGCGGCAGGAGCACTCCACAGTCTGTCTGTCCCTCGGGGGGGAAAGGGGGTGAGAAAGGGTGGGGGCTGATCCTCCAGCCTTCGGGTTTTTGCCAAAAAAGAGGTGACACGAGAACAAACCAAAAGTGTTTTAAAATTTCTGTAGGTCAAGCCATTAGCAGGAGTTCTTTGCATGCCCATATCGCTGCCGCGGAGGTTCCTGTTAATTAACCAAGGATGTAATTATATGCGATGCCTCCATGGATTTATATGGGAGCTGCCTTCCATGCAAGCAATTTTCCAAGGGGCTGCAGGGAAGAATTGGCTCTTGGAAAGCAGTTGGGTGTTACAGAGGCACCAATGGGACTGGACAATGCTCAGCACAGCTCCAAGACGTGTGTTTTATTGAAACTCTGCAGAAGCCACCTCCCCCTAAATATCCCCAGGCACCTACCCCTAAATTGTCCATGGGGGACAGGCAGGGAACATCAGAGCTTGCAACCTTGGCTCTGCCCAGAGGCTTTAGCCCCAGCCTACCTCCTGGGGGAAATTAAACCAATATGGATAAATACGTATCAAAGAGCTCAGCGGTTCAAAAATAACCCCGAGGGTTCAAGGAGGAGGCTGAAAAGGAAACGCTGGGGATTGTGTCTCAAGCCTGAGGAGATGTTGTCCCCCTCTCCTGAGAAAACATCTGACGGGAAGAAGCATAAACTGTTTGTTTGCTGTCAAGCTGCCCTGGCAGAGTGAGTTTTAGTGTGGAAATTCTCGTTTAGAAAGTAATCTTTTACTTTTACTTTTTATAAGAAAGGTTTTAGCACTGAGAACTCATCAGAAAACGTTTTACGCTACCCAGGGGATCGATTCCCAGTGGTAGGAGAGTGCCCAGAGTAAGGCCACAGAGGCTGCAACAGAAGGAAAATGAGAATATTTGAGAAAAGGCTCTCTTCTATCATGGAAAATAACCAAAAGAGTGGCAGAGCCCGTCCGAGCTCAGGTTGGGTGCTGCTGCTCCCAGGCCAGCACCCACAGGGTCTCTGGGTTGGGGGCTGCTGCCCACCCGGGGGCTTCCCATCTCCCAGGGGACCTGAAGTCACTTTGGGATGGAGGTCAACGTTTCAGCGTGACCCACCAGCTGAGCCTGAGTCTGACCCCGTGGGTGGGCAGGGAAGAGGAAGGAGCAACGGAGAATCCCTTTCGTCACATGTCACACCAAAAACCGCTAATAATCACATTCACTTCAGCTTTTCTACTTCCTACATCTTCCACTGCCACCCAGACCCGTGACCACATTTTCCACCACGTTATCAGGCAGCAATTTCTCAGGGACTTTCAGAAGTCCCCGGAAACGGGTCCCCACAGACACATCCAGCATCCCACCCCGTGTCTTCGAGCCATCGGTCTCCTCCCTTGTGGGGATGCTGCAGCCAGAGCTTGGCTCCGATGCTGAGGGCAACGGTGCTGGTCCCTGCACCCTCGCAGCATCCACCCTGCCAGCTCCCCCCCCTCACCATCCCAAGAAGTGCCTTTTCAAGAAGTGGCAGAAAACCAGATCCCAATCCCCACCTACTTCCCCGAAAAACAGGGCACCAAACGTGCAGGCACACGCCAGGCCAGGCACGAAGGGCTCGTGCTCGGGCTGTAAACCAACAAAACCAGCACAGGAGATTTTTCATGTACAGAGGGGAGAAGAATAACTCAGCTGTGACAACATATCAACAACAGCTAAATTTAGCGGGTTATTTTCAGAGATCCAGATGCTGGGTAAATACAACCTTATTATTTCACGCAAGGGCAAAAGTTCAGCAGAGTCCCTTGTGCTGCTTCTCTCTATTATTTCACCACATCCAGCCGCAGAAGCCCACTTTTGAAATACTGTAACATCATCGTTGCCTGGCTGCACTGAAGGAAGCCCTCAGCTCGGTCCCTGTCCCTCAGCAGTTAGAGGAGGCCACTGCTTAATGACATTTGCAGAACAGTCTCCTGATCCTACTTTTGGAGAGGCCTGATGCTGCTCTCGGCAGGGATTTATTCGGAGGATGCAGTTTTCGTGTGCACGGCTGGTGTGCGAGCCTTTCCTTTCTGCTTTGTCCAGAACAATACATGGGAAGCGAACGTCAGAGAGGAAGCCGAGGGTTAGGAAATCCATGGAAACCCAGCCCCGGCTGGGACTGCTCCAGCGGGACAGTTTGGTGTGGCACTGTGTCCACACAGCCTGGGGTTGCCGCAGGAGGGGGGACACTGCCGGGAGGAAAGCGAGTCCCTCTGTGCTCCTGCTGAGATGTTACCTCCAAGATTAAAATCACAGAATGGTTTGGGTTGGAAGGAACTTGAAAGATCATCCCATTCCAACCCTCACCTCCCACCAGACCAGGTTGCTCCAAGCCCCATCCAGCCTGGCCTTGAACCCCTCCAGGGATGGGGCAGCCACAGCTTCTCTGGGCAACCTGTTCCAGTGTCTCACCACCCTCACAGGAAAGAATTTCTTCCTAATATCTAATTTGATTTTCCCCTTTTTCAGTTTAAAATCCAAGTTGTCTCCCACTGTTACTGCTGAGGGAGCTGAGCAAAGCAGACCCAGCTATTTTAACAGCAGTGGGGAGCAGCAGTGATTCTGTACAGCTGGTGCTCAGGGAAGGGGCTGTGCTGCCCCAGCTCCCTGCTGCTCACAGCCTGGGATGGGACCTGGGTGGTGGCCAAGCATCCCTCCAGCAGCGTGGAGATCATCAGGCTGGGACATGGACATGTGGCCAAGAAGACACAGGTGGGAATTGCTGTGAATGGGAGTTGGACTAGATGATCTCTATGGTCCCTTCCAACTCTAAAAAATTCAGTGAATGCAGCTGAGCCTTTACCAACAGAGACTTGGATTTCACATGCAGTTTTAACCAAGGGGAAAAAAGTCCTATAAACATAATTCCCCCCAAAATCCAGCCACGGATGTGATCTGAAGGAGTCTTCCCTGCCCCTTCCCTTGCACAGAGCTCTCTACCCCTTTTTAACAAGCTCTTAATACTGATGTTGTTAATCTCTCCTGTGAAAGGGTAAGAGAGACCACCCAGGATTACCCCTGGAGCTCCCTTCACACAGCACCTTTTGTTGCCCAGAGCTTTCCTGTGCTGGCCAGGCTCAGAGCTCACCTAACCCTTACATGGATGAAAAGCAAGAGGCCAGGGTCACTGCCCTCCAGTTACAGGGGAACTGCTTAGAGACCCCATGGCACATCCCATGGGCTTTCTGCAAGGCAGCATTTCCCTTTCCATAGCACCAGAGGCTCCAGCCAGCAGCACCGCTCCTCCCCACCTTCACTGCCACCATCTGCAGGACCAGTTTTGAGCTCTGTGCCAAAAACCAGAGGGAATGACACAGGGAAGATGTCCCTCAGCTTCCAGAGCTCCTCAGAGCTAGTGACCACAAGGTGACCAGTTTACTGCTGGAGGTGTCACCGAGCAAAGAGCCACCAACCAGTGAAATTAAAAAAATGCAGGACTTCTACCCATCTTGTCCACCAGCGGGGCCACACGGGGCTGTTTCTGTGGGGTTGAATATGAGGACAAAGTGAGACCCGGAGCATTTCTCCACCACTGGGACCAGCAATACCATTTCAGACAAGTTTGGCAGCAGGGCCCTGCAGCGTTCTTAAAAGGGACAGCTGGCTGTGCCCCATCCATCAGCCCACAAGCCCTGTCCCCATCCCTGATCCAGCCCCATAGGAGCACACCTCCTCCTCCTCTTCCTGCAGATCCCCACCAGCCTCCAGCCCCCCCCAGAACCCATGAGCCTCCCACAGAAGGGTGGCCCCAACCCCCAACTTCTTCCTCTGCCTTTGCAGAGGGATGGTTAGGCAAGGAGCAGCCCGTGAACACGTGGACAACAACCATGGATCCAGCTGGGAGGTACACGGCGATTCCCTCCTGCCCAGCTGTCACTGGTGAGACATCTCAATCATACAACACTGAGGGGGCTCCGTGCCAGGGGAGACCTTCTTTCCTACAGCACGGTGGTGGTCTCAATGCCTTGGAGCTCCTAATGAGCTTATCCACGGAGCACAAAGATGAAGCATGAAGAGAGGAATTGAAAAGGAACCAGAAAGGAGCCGAGCTGCTGCCGGGCTGGGCTGCCCTGGTTGGATAGCTGATGGTGTAGGCACAGCAAACACACAAGCTGGTGAGGGGACCTGCTCCTCTCTGCTGGGCTCCTCCACACACACAGCAGCCAGGATTTCACGCCACTAATTGGTGATTAGCGCAACGCACAGCCAAACCACATTTGCTGCCATGGAGGGGAAAGGATAGAGTGAAGAAGGGGATGGACATGTCTTGGGGGGGTCCCTCCTGCACTGCTGGGGTTTGGTGGGTGCCCTGGCTGGCACTGCATCACGTCAGCTGCCTTTGCCACCCCTTTGAAAAATAACAGTTTGGGGGAAAACTCATACTGTCGACAGAAGAAACCAGAAGCTCAGCAAAGGGATGGTCCTCCTCATCTCATAACCCCTGCCCACCCCACAGCCAAGAGCATTCCTGCCCCAGAAAACATTGTCACAGCTTACCTGCATCTTTTTTATCTTCTAGCAATGTGAAACACTGTGAAAAGAAAGAAAAAAAAAAAGAGAACAGAAATCATTTTGTTGTCTTTTCGATTTGCACATTCATGGTCCCCCACCACTCGCGTTTGGGCTCGGTCCCCACCCCAGTCTCCTCTCTCCTGGAAAGGGGCTGGGACCAGCAGTGCCTGCGCTGGCTCTGAGGACAAGAAGGGCCCTAGCAAAGGTTTGTCCCGTGGGCATCAGCCCCACTAGCTTTAAAACATCGATGCCAAACATGGCCCAGAGCACTGGGCAACCATGGTGAGACCAGCACATGCCCACCACCGTGGCTCCCTGCCTGCTGGAAGTGATCAGAGGAACATCAGCCGGGACCAGGGGCTCTGCATCCCTGGGGAGAGAGGGAGGGCTGGACAGATGGACCTTTCTGCCTGACAGCTTGAGAAGGACGCTGCAAAGTTGCCCAAGAGCGATTAGGTTGGCAGGCAAGGGCTGTCAGATCCACGGCAAGGGGTCAATACAGAGTTTAGGAGGACATGGTCTGTTCCTCCACGAGTGCAGACCACGGTGCTCAGCTCATGGTGACACCCATGAGCCACCCGCACACCCGTGCATCACACCCGGGTCGCCCCCCACGCTGGAGCTGGGTCTGGACGGCACTGGGGAAGCCTTGGTGGGGCAGAGTCTCGCTCTGGTGGAGGAATCACCGGGCTGGGGTGTCCTCAGACACATCCCTCGGTACCCGTGCAGCTCCACAGATGGCAGTGGAGATGTCCATGTTTTAATCGCATTAGCAGGTCTGGGAGCAGAGCGCACAATGGTGTCTGCAGGCACGGAAAGCCAACAATAAAGAAAGGAATAAACAAAAAAAAAGCGAGAAGCTGAAAGCAGGCTGGGCTCTCGCTCCCTAAACCTCTCCACGGGCACAGCACCTGGGGTGGGAAAGGGACCACCAGCACCCCTCGCCTGGGTCTGGAATTCTGAGGACAAAGCCAAGGGACGTGGGATTTAAAGACGGCAGAGCCTTGCCAGGAAAAGATTGATGGTTGGACTAGATGATCTTTAAGGTCCCTTCCAGACTATGATTCTATGATTCTAAAGGGAGATGATGGAGATTTGCAGGGAGGTGGGGGAGCGATTTGCACGGAGGTGGAGGACCAGGAGGTGGAGAACCTTGGCACTGCCCGGGTCTGGAGGCAGAGCCCAGGACTATCCCCAAGCCCTTCTCCAGGCTCAGATGAGCCCCCTCCATCGCAGCCTCAGCCTCCCCCAGAGCAGGGCCAGAGGTGCTGGCGGGGCAGCAGGGATCGCTGGAGGAATGCAGTGTGCTGCTGAGCCGGCCTTTCCCACGGGCCACCCGGGACCCCTTCTTCCTGCCGGGACAGCAGGGTTGGGGATGACCATCTCTTAACCATCTCTTAACCATCTCCCCGCTGCCGGGCTTCTCACAGCAGCTCCTGCCTGAGAGCTGCCTGCTCGGCTTCGTGCTCCCCCAGGAACAGCGTGTGGGCAACTGGAGAGCATCAGAGCCGAAAATGTTTGGACAGGGAGAGGATCACCCTATCACGTCTGTTATCACAAGCTCTGCAAACACCAGCCGTGCAGCCAGCACACGAGGTTGATACCCACGGAGTGGGGCAAGGTCTGGGGGGTGATGAGCAAGGGCAGGAAAAGCCAGTCCTTGTGCTAAGGCAGCTTTGGGGACCTTCCTCTCCCCCGCCATCGTGTCTTGGCCCTCACACCTCCTTTTTCCCATGAAATCTTCCACCAACCACAGCTCCACTTCATTTAACCTGGAAAGCTTTAATCCCAGGGACAGAGCCCTGCACGTTTCTCCCTTTTCAAGAAATCCCTCTGCTGTCCAGAGCAAGTATCTGAGCAACACCAGCACGGGGAGGAAAACAAGAAACCAGGCTGAAGCTGACACCACGTACGAGGCCATCGGTGCTCACCGAGGGTGGTGTCCTCCATCCCTTTGGCTTCCCCCAAAGCCCACCCAGCCACCCAACGCTGGGAGAAGCTCTCTGCTCTCTGCAGAGCTGCCCCTCTCCCAAAGCCTCATGCTCCATGGAGACTTGTCCACCACTTGTGGGACCCAGGCAGGGATCAGCTAGGTTTCGTTTGCTGGTGGGGGGTGGCTGCTGTGGAATTTAAGTGGAAATATGGGAACAGCAGTATGTCCACGGAAGAAGAAGAGAGAAACAGTGTCCACCAGAATACCCCGTGTTACTGCAAACAGAGCGATAGGAAGCTTCTTTTTCCCCATGGCAGGTAGCTGGAGGTGGTGAGCCCAGAGACCCTCACCCTTTTCTCCTGGAGTAGATCCCATCCCTTCTGAGTATAAAGGCCACCTGACTCATGGCAAACAGTCAAATATCTTCTGGAACCTCCGATTGCCTGGAGTTTTCCTTATCACAGGCCCCTGCACAGGGCCACCTCAGTGCCTGGGGGTGATGGTGGGGAGGAAGAACCCCAGAACCAAAGGACAAATTTACTGCCAGACCCAAGAACAACTTTTGGCCACGCTCAGTCCCCACGGCACTGCAGGCACCCTGCAAAAGCATTTTCTGAGCAAGAAGAAGATAGAAATATCAGCTTAATTAGTAGAACCAGAGGGTTCAGATGGGGAAGTATCCTGAGACAGGGAGGGAGGGTCGGGAATGTGTTGGGGTGAGGAGAAGCCCAACACATGGTGGCTCTGCCCGGGGCCACAGCCAGAGGAACAGCTGCAGCTGGTGGGGGGACTGGGGACAGCGATGGCAGGAGCCATCCGACGTCTCCTCCAAACCACCCATGCCAGCGGGGCCACCAGACCCTTGTAGGGCTCAAGGTGATGGGCTGAAGCCAGCGGGCTGCTGGTTGCTTTCCACTTCACTGAAGTGGGTGGGCAGCTGGGAGCTGGAGCCCTTTGGGAGCTGTAGCTCTGCAAGGGGTGGGGGGGGGACAGAGGACCCTGTCTCCCCGTCACCACGAGCACGATGGCAATGACAACACGCAGCTGACAGGGACGAGGAGGGTTAACAAGGACATGCTAAGCTCTCTGGAGACAGCAGGGACAAGACAGCTACTAATATTATTAATGAATTTCACAAATGTCATTTTTAGACTCAACTATTTTAAGCTTTGCATGGAAACCCCGGGGGGACGGGCGTGCATTCCACAGTCACTTCACCACGGCAGGCCCGCTCCCTGGACACAGCCCGGTGTGCAGACCTGCTTTGGAAAGGGATTTTACTGCTTTTTCCAATCTGAAGCCCCTGAAATCCATATTAACGACACCCCCCAAAAACCCACCCCAGCACACCTACCGCTGCACTGCACGGACTGTGGCACAATAAATCCAACACAACAGAAAGGGGCAGGCAGAGAGAGAGAGTCGCACGTTATTAAGGCGACAGATGAGGAATTAAACCCAAATGAAAAATACCAGATGCCATGAGAACCACTGCTGCAGGAAATTAAAAACTCCGGGCCTCCGGTCTCGCTGTTCCTTTGTCATCCTGCTCGCAGTCCCTCCGGGTCAGCAAAGCCAGCCATGGTCCTCCTGCCTCCCTGGGAGCCCTGAGCCTCCAGGTGATCCCCCCCAAATCTATAGGGGTGTCCCCCAGCCCAGCCGTGTACGTAAAACATATCTGGGGGCTGGCAGCGTGCGTGGAGATACACAGAGCCCACCACTGACCGTGTGATAACCACTGGTGCTGCATCCATACACACACACACACACACAGAGCATCAGCTCCAGGACGCGGGTACCATCCCTGATGGGGAGCACGGGGTGCACTGAGCAACACATCCGCATGTGGCCCATCCAAAATTAAGCTTTATCCCTCCAGATGCACCCTGTGCAACCCCCATCCCCTCTAGAGACGTCTCCACACCCCCCTTCCCCCCGCCATCCCTTCCAGCAGCTTCTCCCCGAAATTAGGAGGAGGGTGTCGAAAGACAGACACCATTTAAATAGATGGCTCCTTACCTTGGCTCTTTTGAAGCAAGCCCAGAAAAAATCCAGCAATGGCATGATGATGGGGGGGTGGGGGAGGGAGTCTAAGGGGGCAGGCACAGAGCCCCCCTAGACCACGGGGCTGGGGGCAGCCCACCCCGGCACCCCCATGGCTGCTGCCCGCGGCACAGGGAGCCGGGCAGAGCAGGCAGGAGCTGGGCGCAGGCAGGGGGGGAGG
>NW_015090995.1:2857074-2890696 GCF_001431845.1 Calidris pugnax
GAGGGCAACGGTGCTGGTCCCTGCACCCTCGCAGCATCCACCCTGCCAGCTCCCCCCCCTCACCATCCCAAGAAGTGCCTTTTCAAGAAGTGGCAGAAAACCAGATCCCAATCCCCACCTACTTCCCCGAAAAACAGGGCACCAAACGTGCAGGCACACGCCAGGCCAGGCACGAAGGGCTCGTGCTCGGGCTGTAAACCAACAAAACCAGCACAGGAGATTTTTCATGTACAGAGGGGAGAAGAATAACTCAGCTGTGACAACATATCAACAACAGCTAAATTTAGCGGGTTATTTTCAGAGATCCAGATGCTGGGTAAATACAACCTTATTATTTCACGCAAGGGCAAAAGTTCAGCAGAGTCCCTTGTGCTGCTTCTCTCTATTATTTCACCACATCCAGCCGCAGAAGCCCACTTTTGAAATACTGTAACATCATCGTTGCCTGGCTGCACTGAAGGAAGCCCTCAGCTCGGTCCCTGTCCCTCAGCAGTTAGAGGAGGCCACTGCTTAATGACATTTGCAGAACAGTCTCCTGATCCTACTTTTGGAGAGGCCTGATGCTGCTCTCGGCAGGGATTTATTCGGAGGGTGCAGTTTTCGTGTGCACGGCTGGTGTGCGAGCCTTTCCTTTCTGCTTTGTCCAGAACAATACATGGGAAGCGAACGTCAGAGAGGAAGCCGAGGGTTAGGAAATCCATGGAAACCCAGCCCCGGCTGGGACTGCTCCAGCGGGACAGTTTGGTGTGGCACTGTGTCCACACAGCCTGGGGTTGCCGCAGGAGGGGGGACACTGCCGGGAGGACAGCGAGTCCCTGTGTGCTCCTGCTGAGATGTTACCTCCAAGATTAAAATCACAGAATGGTTTGGGTTGGAAGGAACTTGAAAGATCATCCCATTCCAACCCTCACCTCCCACCAGACCAGGTTGCTCCAAGCCCCATCCAGCCTGGCCTTGAACCCCTCCAGGGATGGGGCAGCCACAGCTTCTCTGGGCAACCTGTTCCAGTGTCTCACCACCCTCACAGGAAAGAATTTCTTCCTAATATCTAATTTGATTTTCCCCTTTTTCAGTTTAAAATCCAAGTTGTCTCCCACTGTTACTGCTGAGGGAGCTGAGCAAAGCAGACCCAGCTATTTTAACAGCAGTGGGGAGCAGCAGTGATTCTGTACAGCTGGTGCTCAGGGAAGGGGCTGTGCTGCCCCAGCTCCCTGCTGCTCACAGCCTGGGATGGGACCTGGGTGGTGGCCAAGCATCCCTCCAGCAGCGTGGAGATCATCAGGCTGGGACATGGACATGTGGCCAAGAAGACACAGGTGGGAATTGCTGTGAATGGGAGTTGGACTAGATGATCTCTATGGTCCCTTCCAACTCTAAAAAATTCAGTGAATGCAGCTGAGCCTTTACCAACAGAGACTTGGATTTCACATGCAGTTTTAACCAAGGGGAAAAAAGTCCTATAAACATAATTCCCCCCAAAATCCAGCCACGGATGTGATCTGAAGGAGTCTTCCCTGCCCCTTCCCTTGCACAGAGCTCTCTACCCCTTTTTAACAAGCTCTTAATACTGATGTTGTTAATCTCTCCTGTGAAAGGGTAAGAGAGACCACCCAGGATTACCCCTGGAGCTCCCTTCACACAGCACCTTTTGTTGCCCAGAGCTTTCCTGTGCTGGCCAGGCTCAGAGCTCACCTAACCCTTACATGGATGAAAAGCAAGAGGCCAGGGTCACTGCCCTCCAGTTATAGGGGAACTGCTTAGAGACCCCATGGCACATCCCATGGGCTTTCTGCAAGGCAGCATTTCCCTTTCCATAGCACCAGAGGCTCCAGCCAGCAGCACCGCTCCTCCCCACCTTCACTGCCACCATCTGCAGGACCAGTTTTGAGCTCTGTGCCAAAAACCAGAGGGAATGACACAGGGAAGATGTCCCTCAGCTTCCAGAGCTCCTCAGAGCTAGTGACCACAAGGTGACCAGTTTACTGCTGGAGGTGTCACCGAGCAAAGAGCCACCAACCAGTGAAATTAAAAAAATGCAGGACTTCTACCCATCTTGTCCACCAGCGGGGCCACACGGGGCTGTTTCTGTGGGGTTGAATATGAGGACAAAGTGAGACCCGGAGCATTTCTCCACCACTGGGACCAGCAATACCATTTCAGACAAGTTTGGCAGCAGGGCCCTGCAGCGTTCTTAAAAGGGACAGCTGGCTGTGCCCCATCCATCAGCCCACAAGCCCTGTCCCCATCCCTGATCCAGCCCCATAGGAGCACACCTCCTCCTCCTCTTCCTGCAGATCCCCACCAGCCTCCAGCCCCCCCCAGAACCCATGAGCCTCCCACAGAAGGGTGGCCCCAACCCCCAACTTCTTCCTCTGCCTTTGCAGAGGGATGGTTAGGCAAGGAGCAGCCCGTGAACACGTGGACAACAACCATGGATCCAGCTGGGAGGTACACGGCGATTCCCTCCTGCCCAGCTGTCACTGGTGAGACATCTCAATCATACAACACTGAGGGGGCTCCGTGCCAGGGGAGACCTTCTTTCCTACAGCACGGTGGTGGTCTCAATGCCTTGGAGCTCCTAATGAGCTTATCCACGGAGCACAAAGATGAAGCATGAAGAGAGGAATTGAAAAGGAACCAGAAAGGAGCCGAGCTGCTGCCGGGCTGGGCTGCCCTGGTTGGATAGCTGATGGTGTAGGCACAGCAAACACACAAGCTGGTGAGGGGACCTGCTCCTCTCTGCTGGGCTCCTCCACACACACAGCAGCCAGGATTTCACGCCACTAATTGGTGATTAGCGCAACGCACAGCCAAACCACATTTGCTGCCATGGAGGGGAAAGGATAGAGTGAAGAAGGGGATGGACATGTCTTGGGGGGGTCCCTCCTGCACTGCTGGGGTTTGGTGGGTGCCCTGGCTGGCACTGCATCACGTCAGCTGCCTTTGCCACCCCTTTGAAAAATAACAGTTTGGGGGAAAACTCATACTGTCGACAGAAGAAACCAGAAGCTCAGCAAAGGGATGGTCCTCCTCATCTCATAACCCCTGCCCACCCCACAGCCAAGAGCATTCCTGCCCCAGAAAACATTGTCACAGCTTACCTGCATCTTTTTTATCTTCTAGCAATGTGAAACACTGTGAAAAGAAAGAAAAAAAAAAAGAGAACAGAAATCATTTTGTTGTCTTTTCGATTTGCACATTCATGGTCCCCCACCACTCGCGTTTGGGCTCGGTCCCCACCCCAGTCTCCTCTCTCCTGGAAAGGGGCTGGGACCAGCAGTGCCTGCGCTGGCTCTGAGGACAAGAAGGGCCCTAGCAAAGGTTTGTCCCGTGGGCATCAGCCCCACTAGCTTTAAAACATCGATGCCAAACATGGCCCAGAGCACTGGGCAACCATGGTGAGACCAGCACATGCCCACCACCGTGGCTCCCTGCCTGCTGGAAGTGATCAGAGGAACATCAGCCGGGACCAGGGGCTCTGCATCCCTGGGGAGAGAGGGAGGGCTGGACAGATGGACCTTTCTGCCTGACAGCTTGAGAAGGACGCTGCAAAGTTGCCCAAGAGCGATTAGGTTGGCAGGCAAGGGCTGTCAGATCCACGGCAAGGGGTCAATACAGAGTTTAGGAGGACATGGTCTGTTCCTCCACGAGTGCAGACCACGGTGCTCAGCTCATGGTGACACCCATGAGCCACCCGCACACCCGTGCATCACACCCGGGTCGCCCCCCACGCTGGAGCTGGGTCTGGACGGCACTGGGGAAGCCTTGGTGGGGCAGAGTCTCGCTCTGGTGGAGGAATCACCGGGCTGGGGTGTCCTCAGACACATCCCTCGGTACCCGTGCAGCTCCACAGATGGCAGTGGAGATGTCCATGTTTTAATCGCATTAGCAGGTCTGGGAGCAGAGCGCACAATGGTGTCTGCAGGCACGGAAAGCCAACAATAAAGAAAGGAATAAACAAAAAAAAAGCGAGAAGCTGAAAGCAGGCTGGGCTCTCGCTCCCTAAACCTCTCCACGGGCACAGCACCTGGGGTGGGAAAGGGACCACCAGCACCCCTCGCCTGGGTCTGGAATTCTGAGGACAAAGCCAAGGGACGTGGGATTTAAAGACGGCAGAGCCTTGCCAGGAAAAGATTGATGGTTGGACTAGATGATCTTTAAGGTCCCTTCCAGACTATGATTCTATGATTCTAAAGGGAGATGATGGAGATTTGCAGGGAGGTGGGGGAGCGATTTGCACGGAGGTGGAGGACCAGGAGGTGGAGAACCTTGGCACTGCCCGGGTCTGGAGGCAGAGCCCAGGACTATCCCCAAGCCCTTCTCCAGGCTCAGATGAGCCCCCTCCATCGCAGCCTCAGCCTCCCCCAGAGCAGGGCCAGAGGTGCTGGCGGGGCAGCAGGGATCGCTGGAGGAATGCAGTGTGCTGCTGAGCCGGCCTTTCCCACGGGCCACCCGGGACCCCTTCTTCCTGCCGGGACAGCAGGGTTGGGGATGACCATCTCTTAACCATCTCTTAACCATCTCCCCGCTGCCGGGCTTCTCACAGCAGCTCCTGCCTGAGAGCTGCCTGCTCGGCTCCGTGCTCCTCCAGGAACAGCGTGTGGGCAACTGGAGAGCATCAGAGCCGAAAATGTTTGGACAGGGAGAGGATCACCCTATCACGTCTGTTATCACAAGCTCTGCAAACACCAGCCGTGCAGCCAACACACGAGGTTGATACCCACGGAGTGGGGCAAGGTCTGGGGGGTGATGAGCAAGGGCAGGAAAAGCCAGTCCTTGTGCTAAGGCAGCTTTGGGGACCTTCCTCTCCCCCGCCATCGTGTCTTGGCCCTCACACCTCCTTTTTCCCATGAAATCTTCCACCAACCACAGCTCCACTTCATTTAACCTGGAAAGCTTTAATCCCAGGGACAGAGCCCTGCACGTTTCTCCCTTTTCAAGAAATCCCTCTGCTGTCCAGAGCAAGTATCTGAGCAACACCAGCACGGGGAGGAAAACAAGAAACCAGGCTGAAGCTGACACCACGTACGAGGCCATCGGTGCTCACCGAGGGTGGTGTCCTCCATCCCTTTGGCTTCCCCCAAAGCCCACCCAGCCACCCAACGCTGGGAGAAGCTCTCTGCTCTCTGCAGAGCTGCCCCTCTCCCAAAGCCTCACGCTCCATGGAGACTTGTCCACCACTTGTGGGACCCAGGCAGGGATCAGCTAGGTTTCGTTTGCTGGTGGGGGGTGGCTGCTGTGGAATTTAAGTGGAAATATGGGAACAGCAGTATGTCCACGGAAGAAGAAGAGAGAAACAGTGTCCACCAGAATACCCCGTGTTACTGCAAACAGAGCGATAGGAAGCTTCTTTTTCCCCATGGCAGGTAGCTGGAGGTGGTGAGCCCAGAGACCCTCACCCTTTTCTCCTGGAGTAGATCCCATCCCTTCTGAGTATAAAGGCCACCTGACTCATGGCAAACAGTCAAATATCTTCTGGAACCTCCAATTGCCTAGAACTTTCCTTATCACAGGCTCCTGCACAGGGCCACCTCAGTGCCTGGGGGTGATGGTGGGGAGGAAGAACCCCAGAACCAAAGGACAAATTTACTCCCAGACCCAAGAACAACTTTTGGCCACGCTCAGTCCCCATGGTGCTGCTGGCACCCTGCAAAAGCGTTTTCTGAGCAAGAAGAAGATAGAAATATCAGCTTAATTAGTAGAACCGGAGGGTTCAGACGAGGAAGTATCCTGAGACAGGGAGAGGGGGGTCGGGAATGTGTTGGGGTGAGGAGAAGCAGAGGGTTCAGATGGGGAAGTATCCTGAGACAGGGAGGGAGGGTCGGGAATGTGTTGGGGTGAGGAGAAGCCCAACACATGGTGGCTCTGCCCGGGGCCACAGCCAGAGGAACAGCTGCAGCTGGTGGGGGGACTGGGGACAGCGATGGCAGGAGCCATCCGACGTCTCCTCCAAACCACCCATGCCAGCGGGGCCACCAGACCCTTGTAGGGCTCAAGGTGATGGGCTGAAGCCAGCGGGCTGCTGGTTGCTTTCCACTTCACTGAAGTGGGTGGGCAGCTGGGAGCTGGAGCCCTTTGGGAGCTGTAGCTCTGCAAGGGGTGGTGGGGGGACAGAGGACCCTGTCTCCCCGTCACCACGAGCACGATGGCAATGACAACACGCAGCTGACAGGGACGAGGAGGGTTAACAAGGACATGCTAAGCTCTCTGGAGACAGCAGGGACAAGACAGCTACTAATATTATTAATGAATTTCACAAATGTCATTTTTAGACTCAACTATTTTAAGCTTTGCATGGAAACCCCGGGGGGACGGGCGTGCATTCCACAGTCACTTCACCACGGCAGGCCCGCTCCCTGGACACAGCCCGGTGTGCAGACCTGCTTTGGAAAGGGATTTTACTGCTTTTTCCAATCTGAAGCCCCTGAAATCCATATTAACGACACCCCCCAAAAACCCACCCCAGCACACCTACCGCTGCACTGCACGGACTGTGGCACAATAAATCCAACACAACAGAAAGGGGCAGGCAGAGAGAGAGAGTCGCACGTTATTAAGGCGACAGATGAGGAATTAAACCCAAATGAAAAATACCAGATGCCATGAGAACCACTGCTGCAGGAAATTAAAAACTCCGGGCCTCCGGTCTCGCTGTTCCTTTGTCATCCTGCTCGCAGTCCCTCCGGGTCAGCAAAGCCAGCCATGGTCCTCCTGCCTCCCTGGGAGCCCTGAGCCTCCAGGTGATCCCCCCCAAATCTATAGGGGTGTCCCCCAGCCCAGCCGTGTACGTAAAACATATCTGGGGGCTGGCAGCGTGCGTGGAGATACACAGAGCCCACCACTGACCGTGTGATAACCACTGGTGCTGCATCCATACACACACACACACACACAGAGCATCAGCTCCAGGACGCGGGTACCATCCCTGATGGGGAGCACGGGGTGCACTGAGCAACACATCCGCATGTGGCCCATCCAAAATTAAGCTTAACCCACCCCAGCACACCTACCACCGCACTGCACGGGGCTGTGGCACAATAAATCCAACACAACAGAAAGGGGCAGGCAGAGAGAGAGAGTCGCACGTTATTAAGGCGACAGATGAGGAATTAAACCCAAATGAAAAATACCAGATGCCATGAGAACCACTGCTGCAGGAAATTAAAAACTCCGGGCCTCCGGTCTCGCTGTTCCTTTGTCATCCTGCTCGCAGTCCCTCCGGGTCAGCAAAGCCAGCCATGGTCCTCCTGCCTCCCTGGGAGCCCTGAGCCTCCAGGTGATCCCCCCCAAATCTATAGGGGTGTCCCCCAGCCCAGCCGTGTACGTAAAACATATCTGGGGGCTGGCAGCGTGCGTGGAGATACACAGAGCCCACCACTGACCGTGTGATAACCACTGGTGCTGCATCCATACACACACACACACACAGAGCATCAGCTCCAGGACGCGGGTACCATCCCTGATGGGGAGCACGGGGTGCACTGAGCAACACATCCGCATGTGGCCCATCCAAAATTAAGCTTTATCCCTCCAGATGCACCCTGTGCAACCCCCATCCCCTCTAGAGACGTCTCCACACCCCCCTTCCCCCCGCCATCCCTTCCAGCAGCTTCTCCCCGAAATTAGGAGGAGGGTGTCGAAAGACAGACACCATTTAAATAGATGGCTCCTTACCTTGGCTCTTTTGAAGCAAGCCCAGAAAAAATCCAGCAATGGCATGATGATGGGGGGGTGGGGGAGGGAGTCTAAGGGGGCAGGCACAGAGCCCCCCTAGACCACGGGGCTGGGGGCAGCCCACCCCGGCACCCCCATGGCTGCTGCCCGCGGCACAGGGAGCCGGGCAGAGCAGGCAGGAGCTGGGCGCAGGCAGGGAGGGAGGGAGGGAAGGAGGAGGCAGCGCTGCCTGCGGAGGCGGGCCAGCGATTCAAACCCTGCACCGTTATTCAGTTGGTCGCCGGAGCGAAATTCCCTGAAGATTGCGAGTTTTTAAACGGCTCCAGGCTTTTCCTTCCTGCCTCGAACGCACCCGGCAGCGCTCCCCTTCCCAGGCAGAGGGGAAGGAGTGAGGGGAAAAAGAAACACCCCCCCACCGGGAGCAGAAGAAATGGGAGTTTTCGCTGTCAAAGGCACATGTAGGACGTTGGAAACCCAAACCCCAGATGGTTTAGGTTTTCACTCCGGCCCCTGCTCCAGCTCACTGTCAGCAGTCACAGATGCACTCCCAGTGTTGTCCCCTCTGAGGGACAAGCCGTACCCGTGCCGTCGTCCCCGGGGCCCCTGCCACACCACCGGCACGGCCACGTTCACAGCAGGCAGGGAGAGCAGCCAGCCCCACCATGGGGCAGTGGGAATCACAGCCTGGCAGATTATTTCAGACTAAGCAACAGCAAGTTGAGCTGCAGTGACCCCCGGGCTGAGCCACGCTCCCACGGGACACTTGGGGGATGCCCATTGAGCCAGTGGCACCACTCCTGCCCATCACCCATCCCAGGGCACTGGTGGCAGGGGGTAGCACGTGTTGGTGGCTTTCCCACAGGACAAGGTGCCATTGGAAGGATGATGGCCCAGCAGTTGGTGCACAGCAGCTCAGTCCTCTGCCAAATGTCAGCAAGAATGGATCAGGACAGGGCACTGGGACCCCCCCCAAGCAGGACCAGTGCCTCAGCAGATGTCTCCTGCCTGTCCTAGGGCCACCTGTGCCACTTTTCCCTTCCTGTCACCAGTGTCCTTCAGACTGCCTGGTTTTGTGCACGGGAGGGATGCTGAGACAGCCTCAAGATGCCAACAGAGGGGAAGACCATCAGGAAGAGGAAGAGAGGAGAAAGCAAAGCACCAGCAAGCCATGGTTGGCAGAACCTGAGTTGGTGGCAGTGCGACCACAGGACACCCCATGGTGTGTGGCAGCTCCTCCTGGTCACGGCCACCACCACTGAGCTGAAATGCCCTGCTTAGATCCAAAGTCTCCCAAATCTCACTTCTATGGTGAAGCAGAGACAGCGGTCACAGCTCCTGGGGAGCAGGAGAAGGGGGCTAACGTAAGGTGAGGAACATGGAAGACCATGATGCAGCAGAGCTGGAGAAGCTGCACCTGCCTGGAGAAGATGACATCGGGCACCAGCACCCCCGCAGACCTGACCCACAGCCTGGCCCCCCCGGATCCACAGCTCTGCCCCGGTGGCACCAGCACGGCCCTGGTGGCAGCACACAGGCGGCATGAGCCCCGGCGCCGGCTCCAGCTGCCTCCTTCCATCTCCCCCTCCTTCATTCCTCAGCAGCATTTTGGCACCTCTCCCGGGCTTGGCACAGGCTGCGGCTCCTCTGCTGTGTCCCCTGCGTTCCTGGGACAGCACAGCAGGGCTGGGGACACCGTGGCACAGGGTAAGCTTTGTGTGTCAGCCTCTTTTCTCCTCCTTTAAACACCCAGGGCTGGAAAGACAGTCTCACTTCTATGGGACACTTACCCGGGGTCACCTTTCCTAGCGAGCATCTTACCCTTAGGAGGGTACGCATAGGAGTTACAGCCAGATGCTGCTGCCTGAGAGTCAGCCACCCTCCGTAACTCACTCACCGCTGCCTCAAGAGCCACTGGTTTTATTCTGAGGATTTGCAAATACTTCCCTGTGGCAGACAAAGGCAGCTGGGACCTTAAAGATCACCAAGTTCCAGCCCCCCTGCCCTGGGCAGGGACACCTCCCACCAGACCAGGTTGCTCAAAGCCCCATCCAGCCTGGCCTTGAACCCCTCCAGGGATGGGGCAGCCACAGCTTCTCTGGGCAGCCTGTTCCAGTGTCTCACCAACCTCACAGGAAAGAATTTCTTCCTAATATCTAATCTAAATCTCCCCTCTTCCAATTTAAAACCATTACCCTTTGTCCTGTCACTGCACTTCCTGACAAAGAGCCCCTCTCCAGCTCTCCTGTAGGCTACCTTCAGGAGAAAGACTGCTATGATGTCTCCCCAGAGCCTTCTCTTCTCCAGGCTGAACAACCCCAGCTCTCTCAGCCTGTCCTCATAGCATAGGTGCTCCATCCCTCTGATCATCTTCGTGGCCCTCCTCTGGACCCGTTCCAACAGGTCCATGTCCTTCCTGTGTTGAGGACTCCAAAGCTGGACACAGTGCTCCAGGTGGAGTCTCATGAGCACAGAGTAGAGAGAGAGAATCACATCCGCCAGGTAATCATGACACACGGATCGAGATGGCTCTGTCCTGCCAAAACCAGGAAAGTCCTTGCAGAAAGGTGGGCAGCCCAGCCACCCACCCACCCTGGGCTTTAACCACACCAGCCCACCAGAAAGGTGCTGCCAGAGAAATGACCCTGCCAGCACCTCACTTCACCACTTGCTCTGGCTGAGTTAAGCCCTTTTCCCACTTCCTCCAGAAGCAAAAAAAAAAAAAAATTAAGTTAGTGCAAACAGAAGAAAGCTGTCTCCTTCCCAGGGCCTGAGAGACAAACCACAGAGGCTTCTGCATACTTGTGTAGCTTCTTCCTTCCTATCCAGTCATCCCAAAAGCATTCAAGTAATTTTAAATCTAGGAACTTTCTTCAGCGTACCAGGATACCACCCTCAGTAAGAATAGATCTCGGGGATTGGATGCCCTGAAGCCTGTACACACCAAAATGGGCATTTCTGCCAAGTGGTGCCAGGACACAGGCTCCACTCCTGCATTTGTCTCTTCACACCGTTTCTAATGGACCTGCTGCACAGACATCTACAGGAAAAATAAAAGCAATTTCTGTTAATTCTCTCTCTATATGTAACACTATCACCTTCAGACTTAGGCGAGAGCCCATTTTAAACTCGCTTTGATTTTAGAAAGCTGTTTCTAAGGAAAACTCCCCACGGTACAGGTTTGCTAAGAGTTTTCCACATGGTGAATCCCAGCCCTGCCCCGTCTGCTGCCCACACCACCCACACCTGGGATGGACACCGGGATGCTCCCCAACCGGACCCAGCACTGCCACAAACATCTCGCTTTCTCCCTAAATCATGGGACGGGGCTGGTATTTTGGAGGACAGGTAGAGCCTCTCTTCACAAGGGATCATCACCCAGAGGATCCCATGTCGCCTCCAAACAGGCCTGTGGCCAGGAGCTATTCCTGTCCCATTGATGAGCTATTGCTGTCACGGCTGTTGCTCAACAGCACCCAGGGACAGCATTAATAACAGCTAAAGGCTGGCAGCCAGCCTGGCAACCTCCTCACGGGCAAGAGGAGCCACCATCGCTGCTGGTACCGCTCCTGAGGGCTGGCCCCAAGTCTGCAGGAAAACGTGGGGCATCCAAGGAGGTGTGGGCAGGGGGATGAGCTGCCCCTTGCCAGCCAGCAGCCCCAGCCAGCCGTCAGCACGCAGTGATTTTCCACTTGCTGCCGTGCTCAGGCATTTCCCCGAGGTCAGGAAGGGAGCAGCTCCTCCAAGAGCAGGCGTTTGCCCTATTAGCATAGCGGGAACAGTAACCCTTTTCTTTTAATAAGGCTGGATGGCTGGGCGGGTGCTGACGGGGCAGGGCTGGCAGGGGCTGCGACACGGCCTGGGTGGTGAGAGAAGAAGGGCTGGAGGAGGCATAAAAACTGCTGCCCGTGGGAAGTGTCACCCAGGAGGCTGCAGAGACCTTTCCAGTGACAGGGATGGACCAGCCCTCCCGGATGAGGGGCCTCAGGGGAAGGTCCAGCACATGGCACCCCACCCCCAGCACAGACCTCAGCACTGGGTTTGGTGCCCTGCTATTGAAGAGGCACCGGGCACCACAGTGGCTGGACCACAAAAAGCCTACTGAGATACGTGAACATCGAAGAGCAGCAGAAGACACACCCCAGCTTCCCGGTGCCCCATGGCCAGCCCATGCTGCCAGGGTGGCAGCGAGCTCCCTGCCCACCTGCCACCACTGCTTTTCCCTTAAAAAGTTTCTCATTAAAAATAATTGCAAGGCACATGCTCCAGTCTCCAATGGTGCATCCAGGAACATGAGAAAGATGTTACAATCCAGATATTTTTTTTAACAGATAAGAGTCTAAACTCTTCGGTTTTCATTCTGAAAACAAACTATTCCAACAGAAGTCTCTTGGACCAGGTACCTAATTTTGTCACTCATAACGGGGCTCCTGGCCATTGCTGCTCAACCAGACATTGCCAAGTGTCCTGCTGGTGGTATCCCCAGCCCGGTGGGGAACCATGGCTCTGCCACCCATCCACCCTGGAGATCAGGTCAGTGCCACTCACCAGAGAGCAGGAGCCTGGAAGAGGGCACACAGCACGAGGAGGGATGCCATGGGGTGGCGATCAGTAAGGGAACAGTTTTGGCCGGTGCAGGCTCAATTACTAAAGATCACCATCCAACATGATCAGCCTTGACACATGCACACACGCAAACAAAGAGCCTATTTAATGATACAGGAGAGTTATTTCCAGCAGGGCAGTTGCTGCTTCTACTTTGAGGAGCAACAGACAAGCTATGAATATACCGGCTGGGCTGGTGCTATGGCCGGGACGAGGGGAAGTGTCCCAGCCTTTGTCTGTTGGGCACGTGCTACTCAGCTGGCAAACGAGCCCATTCCTTGGGCTGCAGCTACTGTGCACACTGGGTGGCCTGTGCAAGGGCTGGAGGGACACACGTCAGGGTCTGCTCTCACCCAAGTGTGCTACGATGGTGCTTTTGGGGAGGTTTTCCTCTCAAACGTCTTGGGGATGGGCACTGTGGTTGAGGGAGGATGCTCAGCTGCTGGGATGGCACAGGCTGCACTGGGGACCCAGCACCACAGAACAGCATCCCTCTCTGATGCACAATTAAGGAATTACTTAATCCCCACGTGCCAACTCCTGCTGCAAAAGGAAAGAGTCTGGTGAGCAGGGCAGCACCCCTGTAACCCGTCTAGGGTTGCAGGTGTAAATCCCCCCATCTCACAGCAATAAAGCAGCCAGCCAGTCCCAGGGACATCCCCTTGGCCAGTCCCTTCTGGAGGCTGAGCCAGAAGGGCAGGGTGTCACCCTCTCCCAGAAACTGTGCTACTCCTGTCCTGCTGATGCTTCACCCTCCAAGCCCAGGGACATGTTCCTAGCCCAGACACATCCTGAACTCCCTCGGGCAACTCGAGTGAGCAAAAGGCCCCCTGCCTTATCCACAGCTGCAAGAAGCCCTCCACCTTCCCAAAGATCCTGGCAAATGCTGAATCTGTGCATTTCACTGCAAAGGACGGTCTGGTTTGTAAATATCAGCGAACGTATTTACAAATAGTGATGTATTTAGTATACACTTAGAAGCCAAATAAAACTTTTCAGATGACTAGTCCTCCCAGACTCACAAAACTCCCCAATTTCACTGAAGGAGAGATGACATCACTGAAATACGTAGTCAATGATGTTTTTGTGGAATTTCTGATGCACAAGCTGGGGAATGCTCCTGCCCCGATTCCCTGGGACTTCTGTGGATCTACAAGCCCCCAGCTGTCAGCCAGAAACCTCGAAGAATTCAACAACAGGAGGTTTGCACCAGTAAATTCCATTAACATAAAATGTTAGCCTTGTTAACAAGTATCCTGGTTCTCCCCAGAAGTGGGGTACCCTCCCTCCCCGAGGGGAGCTGCTGCACATCTGGGGCTTGCCAGGACACCCACCTCCACCCCCTTGGGGCTGCAGGTGAGGATGGTGACAGCACCAGGGAAAAATAACCTCCCTGGCCTCAGCGGGTGAAGCAGAAATAACCTGCAGACAGCACAGGCGTTTGGCAGGGGGACAGGGCTCTTCTGGGGAAAGCAGCCGTGGTGGGCAACCCCTGGGAAGACATTGAGTGGGGGCATCGTGGAGGATCAAGGGTGCCTGGTACCATCCCTCCTCACGCTCCTCCTCCTTCACCCTCCTCCAGTGGCTACTATCAGGTCATTCCTCACCACATACCCTTCTCTCTGTCTGCATTTGAGGCCGAATGGTTCAAATTTGTGGTCCTGCAGCACCCCAGGGCTTTTTTATCAGGGTGGAGAAGGCCACTATATAAATGCATTTGAAAGACCATAACTGGTATGGTAAGGTGTTTGAGATACTATATACAAGCTACACAAATTACACATGCTGCAAACAGACCCAAGCAATACAAAAGGAAAATGGATTTTTTTGAGACCTGTATACCTAACCAATTTTAATTCTATTTAAATTCAAGCACCTAAGAGCGTGTTTCAAGTGGGAAGAGCCTACAAAGATACCCATGCAAGGCAGAACTCCAGCAGAAACCCACTGCTGGGCCACAGTTTCCCGGAGATAAAAAGAACTATAGTACAGGCTGCATTTTTACATATAAAAGAGTGGCAGGAATGCTCACAAGGCAGCTTTCCCTTCCCCATGGGAATATCACTAAACTGCTAGAGCCTGGCTGGGCCATTAATCCTCTGCCCCCAAAAGCAGGCGCCAGACCAGCGCAAGGAATTGCGAGCATCTCTTATTATTAGCACAAGCAGGGAGGCTGCTATGGCAAATGTATAGGAAAAGCAAAGGGCTGTGCTATTAACAGGCAGAGGACAGCCCGGGGCACGGCCTGACTCTGTCCTGGGGGTGGGATGGGGAGTGACAGTCCCCAGGCTCAGATTTAGCAGGGGGCTGCCTGGGAGCCCTTCCCCGCCAGCCTTCTCCTGCCCACATCGGAGCAGCAGCCACAGAAAAAGCAGATTAATCACCTTTCTGCAAAAGCCCTGTGGCAGGGCTGCCTGAAAGCAGCACGGGGAGGGCTGGCATCACGTGAGGGGACACCAGTATGTACATACATACATATATACATGCACACATGGAGCCACCAGCTGGCTGGCTGCAACCTGGCTACCTGCCTCAACGGCCAGCACGCTCAGCAGATAGGAAAAATAATCACAAGGCAACGGGGGCACATCTGTCTTTCAGGCTTGCACAATTAAATGCCAGTTAATAAACTAAATTTGACCTACTGGTATATTTTCACACATAGTTCTAGCAACAGCTGTTGTCTGGGGAAGATCCCAGCCCTAATTCTGGCCGAGGTTTGGGATTAATTAAGGAGACAGAGGAATCTCTGTCAGGTGCAGGGCTCTGCTCTCTGCGAGCCAACCTAGGTCTTTGTAAGTTTAACCCTGCGTGATGAATTCGCCCGCAGCCTCCTCTCCCTTGCTCGGGGTTGGACCTTCCCTGTACCATTTTTTTCAACATCCCGAATTCAAAAGGGAATGCTTAGGCAGAGCACGGTGCCAGGGATATATCTTTGCTTCCCCCCAGTGCAGAGCCAGCAGTGAAATTCCTTGACGGATCCAAGCATCACTGTGTGCATCCCCGGAGCACAAAGAGGGCAGGATCCAAGAGTTTCTTCAAGCCAGCCTGCGTCCAGTTTGGCTTCCTGGGCCCTGCCATCACATCCCAGCACTCTGGGCTCTCTGGAGGATTGCCACCACGAGAAAAGGACTGCCTGGACAAGCAACTATCCTCACCAAAGCACCAAGGACCATAGCACAGGAGCCCAGAGGCTGTGAACGTTCCTGGGTCATCCCCAAAAGCCCAGGTTTGTTGTGGCTTTTCCCATTCAGACACCACAGAAGACATTTAAATCAAACCAGCGCGAGCCACAGCTTCTCTTGGCACCCTTTCAGTCAATATTGCTGCCACAAAGATGCCCTTTCTTTAGGCCATTGGCTGCACGAATAAGGAGAGACGCTTGGGGACAGCAAGTGCCCGTCCTGTCCCCATGGGCACTGCAGCCCCCAGGGGTATTTCCAGGGCTGGACAGGAGCCACACACACTGCTGCTGGCCTTCTTTGGGGATGCCAGGAAAGAGGCAGCTTCAGAAAACACTTTATGCAAACCCTTTATGCACACAAAAGCATTATTATTGAGCAGCAAATTCTTTTCTTCTCCTGGCCCCCCACAGCCCTGGGGTCTGCCAGGTTCATCCCAGTGAGAGCATCCTGCCCTCGGCTCCGTGCCCAAGGGCTGAGTTGGAGCCCTGTGCTCCGGTTCCCTGCTCCAAAGTCAATCGAGAGCTGGGAGAGGAAAAGAAAAGGAAGTGCAGATTAAACGAGGGGGATCTCTGCCCTGAGTGCTCAGAGACTCTGCTGCTCGGGGTGGAAGGAGCCGAGCCCCACAGCCTGCTCGGCCGCCCACCCCTTCTGCCAGGGAGGGAGAAGGTCCAGGGGCCACGGCAACACAGGCTTGTTTCTTGGGTTCAAACCCACCAGTTTGGAAATGGCCAAGCCCAAACTTTCACAGTCAGGTTTCAAGTCACTTAACAAAGCATGGCATCAGAACGAGAGCACCTTTCCTTCCCAAATTGCAAAGAGGCCTTGAGGCTGTTGAGCGTGACCCACCTCCTAGAAGGCAGTAGCCTCTGCACTTGCCCCAGTCCCCATCTCAGTGCCCGTTTCCCCAGGACACATCCTGGCCACGGGGCTGGGTGCCAGACCAGGCTGTCCCCACGCCAAGTGCAGGGCTGCACCATTTCAGGATTCTGTCACCACTGCTGTGAAGAATTCAGAAGCCCTGAGAAAGAAAGAGCCAGCAACCCCCTCCCAGCTCTCCGCTGCGTTTGTTTTACTGAAGAACAACTGAATTATGGGGAGAGGCAGGTTTTAAATAAGTGCACGGTATAAATAATTGCACCATCTGTTTATGAACCCGAGACAGAAATATAAAACGCCAGAATAAGACTTGAAAAGAACCAGAAAACAATTCAAGTGAAATACAGCAGTTCTTGCCGAGCTCTGAAATTTACCCTCTGCTTTTTTTTTCTTGTAGAAACCGAGGAGCTCACCACGGATTCCTGCCTTGCACTGGGCAGCATTGGCAACGGCGCGAGGAGCACAGAGGAGCCCAGCAGGAGCTTCTCTCCTTCCTTTACATGAAGCAAGGTGCTCCCAGGAAGGAGCAGCACCTGCCAGAAAGTCAATACAGGGCATGGCCCAAGGGAGGGATTTCCCATCACTTGGGTTGATTGGGGGAAAAAAAGAAAAAAAAAAAATAAATAAAACAACAAGGAAGCATCCCTGTTCTATCAGGGAGGAAGTATGGACCGCTCCTCCAGACAGACTTCGTCAGGAGTCTGTCTGGCTCCTGTCCCACGGGTTATGCTGGTGTAAGCCCTTGCTCACAGAGTCCTCTAAGCCCTGCTGGCTCCTATCAGCAAGGCAGCTCAAGATCATTCCCCTGTACATTTTCCTTTGCGGGACCTGTCTTGATTAATCAAAGAACGAAGCAGGGCATATATCATAGAATGATTTGGGTTGGAAGGGACCTTAAAGATCATCCAGTTCCCACCCCCTGCCCTGGGCAGGGACACCTCCCACCAGACCAGGTTGCTCAAAGCCCCATCCAGCCTGGTCTTGAACCCCTCCAGGGATGGGGCATCCACAGCTTCTCTGGGCAACCTGTTCCAGGGTCTCACCACCCTCACAGACAAGAATTTCTTTCTAGTATCTAAATCTCCCCTCTTTCGGTTTAAAACTCGTCCTATCACTCCATGATCAAGAGTCCCTCCCCACCACTCCTGAAGCCCCTTTAGGGACTGGAAGGGGCTCTCAGGTCTCCCTGGAACCTTCTCTTCTCCAGGCTGAGCAACCCCAACTCTCTCAGCCTGTCTCCATATATATATATGTATATATATGTATGCATACACAAACATACATATTTTAATGGCAAGAAAAAGTGCCAGATGCTAGAGAGGCTCAGGTTATTTTTGGAAATTACTTTTCCAGAGATAGTTTAGTCAGTCCAAGGGTGGCTCATACAAAGGCCACCATATCTGTGCAGAGAAAACAATCAAGTGCCATGGTGATCCCGGCGCCTGGTACAGCAGACCCAGCATGGGTGGAGCAGCAGACACACAGTCTCCTTTGGAAAACCCGAGAAAATTAACTGCAGGCCATACGCAAGGGAGGAGCCAGGCAGGACACGCAGCAGCAGCTACAGCCCCTGCCCTGACTGCCTGGCCATGGCTACAACTGCTTGACTTAGTGCAGGAGCAGACACCTCTTCCCAGAAGCACATCAGAAGAAGACATGCTCTTTCCTGACAACAAACTTGCCCAGGAGCAAAGGTGAAACGGGGCTGAGGCTGGGCAGGAAAAGAGCACAG
Organism: Calidris pugnax; assembly: GCF_001431845.1. Classification (NCBI taxonomy): domain Eukaryota; kingdom Metazoa; phylum Chordata; class Aves; order Charadriiformes; family Scolopacidae; genus Calidris; species Calidris pugnax. The sequence goes on from NW_015090995.1 coordinate 2,875,144, forward strand.
CACTCCAGCAGCCACCTCAGCAATGGCAGAGAAGTCCTACCATCAGCACCCATGGAGAAGCCTCCTGGCCCACAGGAGAAGCCTTGAGAAAAGCCCACAATTGACCAGACCCAAATGTGGAGGAAACCATCTGATTCCCCAGGCCAGAGCTGCTTGTCCCAACAGCCTTTTCTGCAAGCCCTTGGGGGACACATTCTGCCCCAAGTCCCCTGATGCTCTCCCTGCTCCCCTTGAGCACCCCCCCAGGGTGAGCAGGCATTTGGTTCCTATTTGGGTAGAAACACTATAGGGCATAAGAATGATGGTAAAAGGGTACAAAGTCAGCTTCGTGCACTGGATTTGAACTGCACTTCACCAGCCTGAAGCAGGGATTAAGGGTACAGAGAAGGTAAAGACACTCAACATCTGCCAGAGCATCCCAACCTCAGGATGGATGGGGTGCCTCAAGGGTGCAGGTGACAGGCACCCCCAGTCACTGCTCGATTAAGGGTATAGAGAAGGTAAAGACACAAAACATCTGCCAGAACATCCCAACCTCAGGACAGACTGGGTGCCTCAAGGGTGCAGGTAACAGTGTGCAGGTGACAGGCACCCCCAGTCACTGCTAAAGTGCCTCGATTCCGGTTGTGAATACACCTGGAAGGCAGATACACTTACCTGCTGGCCAGACCATGTCTTCATTTCCCCCGGAGAAAGAGAGAAGGAATTAATTTCATCTTCCTCCCAGTCTGGGATGTCATGGTCTCCCCCCAGTTCCACCCTGAGCCGCTCAAGCGGCCGCACTGGATCCATTTCACCATTCTCAAGCACATGCCCGTGCTTTGTCTGAGAAAGTTCATTGAAGGCCAACACTTCATCACTGCCAAAAAATTTACTCTTGCCTGTAGCATCCCCTCTGGGCCCTGCACGATCCTCCGTGAGGCTGATAAATCTTGGACGGTGCTCCCAGGTTCTCCTGGGGAAAGATCCACCCAGGGATGGTGAGGAGTCATCATCTATGAACGTACAGTCAGGCTCATCCTCAGCACTGCGCTCGCTGCTCCTCCGACAGAAGGAGCCACAGACACTTTCCTCATCTTCCTCATCAACTGAGCAGTGCATGGTCAGAAGCTCATCCCGCTGGCCTGGAGATGCAGGTGGCTTTGCTCGGTGATCAGCGTTCCTCACCTCCGTTGTCCATGGGGAGAAACCACCACCTGGCAAAGGGAAAACTGGCAATCAAAAAACATAATTTGTTATCAAAAACCACCCAGAAGAGGACTTGTATTTTGCTTTTCCTCATTTTACTCTCCATCCCGTTTCACTAGAAAAGGATGTAATGGTCCTTACTCCAGGTATGTCCATACTTTACTCACTGGAGCATCCAGCCCCTGCACCCCTTGTTTCTGAGGCTGCAGCACGCTGCACAGCTTGGCTAGGCTAACTGCCAGTCAGGTCAACAGGTGCTTTAAAACACCTTGTGCACATTGGAACAACAGTAATTAGCAATAGCTGTCCATTCTGGAGCAGTTCCCTGTATGTTGTCCACTAACACACCTTCTGCAGAAGATGCTATCTCTGCCATCGCGCTGGGACTGCTGCTCAGCCTTTCCCCACCTTTGCTTTGTGTTCTCCATTTCTCTCTTAAAATAGAGAACTCCTTTTTCCCTTTCAGAGGGAGCTTGTGTTTTCGTGTTATGCTCTTCCCACTGCCAGCAACGCAGCACTGGGGGAAGAGATGGGGTCTGCAGGGGTCTCGGTGAGACCTCTTTCACCTAGGAGCTGTCTGAAGGTCTGTTTCAAGCCAGTACAGAGCAGGAGATGCTGCCTCAGGCCTCCCGGGAGGAGCTGGGGCCATGCCTTCTGCATGTGTAGGAGGAGAAACAGATGGTGATGGCTCCATCTCCTCCTGGGCACAGCAACAGCACTGGGAGAGCTCGTCCCCCGCTGCTGCCAATGCTGGGGTGAGAACGGAGCATCAGGGCGGCAGGATTCTGCCCGCCTGCATCTGCCTTGCTGTCCCCGAGGCTCCTATTGACATTCAGCTCCCTCCCTTCGGTCTACAGCACAAACAGCAGCTTCTCAGACACAGAAGGCTCAGAGAGCCAGATGTGCCGAGGTGCCAGGCACAGGGAGGCTGTGACACGCTGAACAAAACCCTCCCTGTTGGCTTCCCTGCGCCAGCGAACGGCTTCGAACTCCGAATCGCAGGCAGAGGGTGACAAGGTTCAAGGAAAACTACCAGGGTGGAAATAACCAAGCTATCCTTCCCACATGGATAAGTGCATTTTTTGGTAGCTTTTTATTCTCACTAGGATCGAGAGCAAACCCTGGAAACAAGGGTTTCCTTCCTCCTGTCTCTCAGGGATGTGTCCCCTGCCGCACACACGCCGAGCCTCCCACGCAGAACAGCCATTGACCCCTGGACGAGGTGACAGCAAAGCAACTCAGGGACCCATACATCTCCCAAAACCAGCAGTCCCACGTGCAGGAGCTCCCCACCACACCCTTCCCATCAGCAATATTATCCTCCAGTGTCTCCACTGAGATACCTGCTCGGCTCGGCGCAGCGTGGCCCGTCCAGCTCCCCTCGGTGCCTTCAGGAAGGCTCATCCCTTCACACTGAGGACCCCAAAGAGCAAACCCTTTGCCCCCACGCTCCCAGCACACGGCTTCACCTCTGGGCAGAGTGAAAGATCACGGGAAGATGTAGCAGCCTCTGGTTTGACTTCCAGCCTCTGCAGTCATTGCATCCATCTCCCATCCGGAAAGGCAAAGGTCAGGAATCATGGGTTGGTTCACTGTGCCAGCAGCCAACAGGTTCACAGGAGGAGCTGCTCCCTGTTTTTACTTGGAAAGTCGTTCCTTCCCCTGTTACCTTCACCGTCCATTTGCCATAACACACAATCCAGCACACAGAATATTAGCTTTAAAAGATTAGCCTTTGGAAAAAAAAATATATCATCAAACTGGTAGGAGGGGGATGGATTGAGGTTCCCCTCCACTGGCAACTTTAGCTTAAAGCCCTCTTCATGAGCTTGGCAAGCCTTAGACCAAAGATGCTCTTCCCCTACTCTGACAGATGGACCCCATAAGCCCCCAGTAGACCTGATTTCTTAAAGCAAGTCCCATGGTCTAAGTAGCCAAGCCCCTGGCTGTGCCACCAGTCCTGTAACCATTTGTTGACTCACCAGATTCAACTGGGAATCAGCTATCTAACTGCTCCTCAGCCACGCAGCCTCCTCACCACCTCCTGCAGCTCAGCAGGAGGTTCCTCCACCCGGAGAACACCGTTTGTACACAGTTGTGCGGCCTATCCCTGCCCCAGGAGAAAGGTCGAGGCAGTTGGTGCAATCTGAAGTCTGCTCTGCAGCCTCTCCCTTCAACGGCGCCGTCTTGACAGAGGCATCAGCCACCGCTGGGGTAGATGGTGCAGATCCTCCAGTTGGAGCTGCAGCCTTTGCTCTCCGACGAGTGCCCACCATTCTGCCTGCAGGGTCAGGTGGGATGAGTCCCTTTGACCTGTGCAGATGGTCATGGAATGGTGCCTGGTTGATGAGTTACGTGTCCTTCAAGTCTCCCACTCGGCTGGTGGAATGCCCCTCCTTTGAAGAGGCGCCCTTCCTGCACGCCCTTCCGTGCAATCTGGAAATTCGAGCTTTATCCAAATAAAGTGTAATTACCAACTGCTGACTTGCATCCAAGAACACCTCCTTTTGAGCAGCGGAGCTGCATTTTGAGTGCTGGTTCCTCCACAGCGTGTGGGAGGACCAGAGGCCAGACCCAGTCACCTGGAGAGCATCTTCACCAAGGCTCAGAGGTGTCCACTCTAAAATACCCTTCACTGCTGCCAACCACCTGGGAAGCATGGACCCCCCCAGCACCAGCCACTGCCTCCCCAAGACAGAATTTCGGGCCGTGCCCACTCCCACCAGCCCCAGGTTGTGAGCTGGCTCTGTCTGAGAGCACGGGCTTGTCTCTGGGGGGTGGAAAACAAAACCAACCCCACCACCCTTCATGAATGTGCCTTTCAGAACATTTGGACACATTAGTTGGAGGTGGGGGCGGGAGGGAAACCACAACAAAACAAATCAATAAAATCCCTGCAGGTGGGCTCACCCTTTCCTGGCCAAACAGAATGGTCCAGGGGCGAGGGGCTTGGGCTGCCTCAGTTTCCCCCTCTGCTGCAGTTTGTATGAGGAAGAAGGTTCAGAGCACACCTGTGTCCCCACAGCACGGGAGGGAAAGTCCCTCTTACGCCAGGACCTTTGGGTGTGAGAAAGGGAAGGTGGGGCCCTCCCAGCTCTTCCAGGTGCAATAAAGAGCAAGAGCAAAGCTAAATAGATTGTAAAAAGATCAAGTTTTTTGGCACTTTTGATACCCTTGCTAATATCTCTTTTATTCATACACAAGGCAAGCTACTTGGATGGCTCCAGAAGCAAGACTATCTTAAAATCTGTTATGCATTTATACAGGACCAATTTTAAAGTGTTAAGTATCTAATAATAAGCCCCGACTCTGACTGTACAAAACTAATCTTGAAATTTGCTCAATTTTCCACCCACCGACGACTTGGGCAAGGGCAAAACTAATTGCATTGAGCAATTGCTCTGTGATACGCAGACGCGTAGGAGCGTTTCAGAGCGTCAACGCATTAATTGACTAATAGATGGAAACGATCCAGAAGGTCTTAATGATTTCCTATTTGTAATTCTAAGTGAAGTTACTTTAATGCACATCTTGTTATCTCGGGAGTAAAAAAAAAAAGACATTCTTAATCATTTCCCCACTGCCACAGTAAATAGGCTTTTAAAAAAAAAGTCCTTTGTTGGATGAAAATAATCTTCTTGCTCAAAATTGCATAAATATTCCAGAAAAGGCAGACTGAGTAGAGACCCTGTAACATGAACAGGTTGGGCACAATAGAACGAGTCTCTCCTCATGTCTGTGATGGTTGAGGTTGGAAGCTCAGAACTCACCTCCCCGAGGCTCCTCGGGAGCAGTTGTCCATGCTGAACAGAGGACACAAAGAACAGACTGCAGCATCCTAAATCTCCTCCGATGGAGCAGGAAAAGCCAAGGGGAGAAAAAAAAAACAACTACAAAATCAAGAGAGAAAAAGCCAAGCTCTAAGGGAGTGCAAGGTCGTGCCGCCCTCTTGTGACCAGCAGGATGTTTTGACCTTCCTCAGCCCAACCATGGAGAGCCCTGGAGCACGGTAAGACATGTCCTTGCTGCCATCACCCCCAAGCCAAGGCTCCTCAGCCAAGGTGCCAGGCTGCTGCAGGAGCGTTGTCACAGTGCAGTTTAAGAGCAGGAACATACTCGAGGTGATTGCCTCAAACTCCAGTACCGATCAGGATGGGTTTTAATTGCCATTCATTTACTGGGCAACCTTCTGATGAAGTTTTTGGTCTCTTTACCCAGGCCTTACGTTGTCCCCTCCTATTTTCATCAGGGTACACTGAGTCAGAGAGCAGCTCTGAGAAAAAAGACCTGGGAGTCCTGGTGGACAACAGGATGACCAGGAGCAATGTGCCCTTGTGGCCAAGGCAGCAAACGGCATCACACAAAGAGCACAGCCAGCAGGTTGAGAGAGGTCATTCTCCCCCTCTACTCTGCCCTGGTGAGGCCCCATCTGGAGCACTGGGTCCAGTTCTGGGCTCCCCAGTTCAAGAAGGACAGGGTTCTGCTGGAGAGAGTACAGCAAAGGGCTACAAAGATGATTAGGGGCTAGAACATCTCTCTTGTGAGAAAAGGCTGAGGGACTTGGGTCTTTTTAGTCTGGAGAAGATTGAGGGGGGATCTGATCAACAGATATAAATACTTAAAGGGAGGGTGGCAAGAAGATGGGGCCAGTCTTTTTTTCAGTGGTGCCCAGGGACAGGACAAGAGGTAATGGGCACAAACTTGAACACAAGAAGCTTAATTTATACACAAGGAGGAACTTCTTTGAGGGTGGCAGAGCCCTGGGAGAGGCTGCCCAGAGAGGTGGTGGAGTCTCGGTCCCTGGAAACATTCAAAACCCATTTGGGGACATTCCTGTGCAACCTACTCTGGGTGGACCTGCTCTGGCAGGGGGTTGGACTAGATGATCTCCAGAGGTACCTTCCAACCCCATAGCATTCTGTGATTCTCCAAGCCCTGGTAATGACCCCTTGGGCAGACACCTCCATTAACGGGTTATCCCCTGAAGCTACAGGTAAGGAACGAGGGGTTGCCTGCACAGATACTGATTTCCAGGTAAAGCAGCACAGATGGTCATTGCCTTTAGTAGAATCTGGGACCCGACGGGAGCACGGGCAAGATTTAAGCAGGAGCAAACTGATGTCAGGGCTTGGCTTCGATGGGTTCTGATGTGTCCTGCTCAGTCTCAGGGCAGGGAGAAGTGCTGGAGAGGGATTTGAGGAGGTTTTCCTGCTTTTGTCCTGCTGCTGTTATTAATACACAGCTCCCCTTCAGTGTCTCATCTCTGCAGAACCTGAGGGTTACTGGCACTTGGGCATCTCTCTCATGGACCTGTAACATGAACTTGAGGGTTTTTTTTTTCCCTCTGCAGGATGCAGAAGCCCTGATCCCCTGCCCGGAGTGGGACAACGGCCCAGCGTACACAGATCAGAGCTTGCTCTGGTCCTCACCCCATGAAAACATTAGCACGACTGGCTAGAATGTAAGAACATCAAATATTTACACACATCTGTCACAGGAGCAAGTCTTCTAGCAGAGAGAAAAAGGATTTACACCTCACCCCGGTGCTTCTACCAACATCTATTAACTCACTGATGCACAGACACACAAATCAAATGCTTAAAAGCATTCCATGGGCACAGCAGTAGAGAATCCAGCTATTTTTCTGCCCCACCTTCTTTTAATTCACTTTGAACGCCCAGGCTGTATAAAAATGATGCCTTTCTTTGTCCAAATATTGGCAGGATCCCTTTGGAGTGTCTTCTGGCTCTAGGACAGGCTCTGTCAGCCCAAGGTGCTGCCTCCCACCCACATCCCCATTCCTTACCACTAACCAGAGGTACCGCCTGCTCCGTGCTTTTAATCCACACATACCACTGCCCACATGCCTTTCAGTGTGTTTTAATTTATAAATTTTGAAGTTAAAACAAATAAATTCTTTTTCACTGGTATTAAATAGATCAAAATTAAATTCGAACACATACAACAACTTCAGTTGACAAACAATATGAACAAAAAAAAGTCTTAGTAGGAAAGAAAGTCTGGTTTATGCATCAGAAAATCATCCACTTTCTCTACAGAAAAGTTAAAACACTTCATTAAAGGTAAGACATCTGCTTTTCTCCTTGCTACCCTTCCCTCAGCCGGCTTTAAACAAGAAGGAAGATACTTTTTTCCCCCTTGGAAAACATTGACAATTGAGTTATCACATACATTTTCATAACAAATTAAAAATCTGTGTTGTGATTATAAGGATCCCTTATCCGCACGTGTTTTTGGAGGAGTGGGGTCTGAACACAATGAAGTACCATTCAATGAACAGGGACTCTCAGCACTCTCAAGTAATACTGTAATTTCAAAGGAATATCATCAACACAAATTCTAGGCAGTCTGTGAATATCAAATAAACTTGATTCTATTTCACTTGCCTAAACCTGAAATTTCTCAGCCGTGCTTTAACGTGCCCACATCTAGCTCACTTTGGGAACTACCTGTTTGCCCAGGGACAAGCCAATTCAATAAAAGTGGTGGCTCTACAGAACATCTGAGTTTGGATGAGGAAGAAATTAAATTGGCTTCTTAATTTTAAGTCACATAAGACGGTTAACCTTCAATCAATCAATCAGACACTCATTTCCACTGGTGCTCAGCACTTGCTCTCCCTGTCTTTTTAACCAATTATATTCTACAGAACCGACTGTCACACTGTGGTGGGGAAATTGTTTCTGACAAGTTGTACTTCGTGCTTTTAAGCAAACTGGCACCAGGCACACCTCACAGGATGGAAAGCTGAGAGAAGCAAAGTGCATCAGGCAACGAGCTACTGCAACTGGCCAAGGACATTCATGTCCTCAACTCTCTGCTACAGGAAACAACGATTAAAAAACCCACCGCACAGGAGACACGCAACTTTATTCAACTAGAGGCAAGAAAACTCAGAAAATCCAATTTCCTACCTGCATCCTGCCAGCTAAAACCTTGGAGCAGGTTACAACTTTAGTGATATAAATCCATTTTTTTTACAGTTTTAGATGATGATGGCTTCCATACTAAAAAAGGATCATCATGAGCCAAAAACCAACCACACCTTCACCATATAACCAGTAGATTTCTGCCTGCTCTTCCAGATTAAAAACACCTCTTAGGTGTTTTTGGTCACTTAGGTGACCAACTGAAAAGTAAATCTAGTTAATATAAAAATAATTTTCTTCTCTCTTGTATAAGCCAAGAGCAACGTGACAGAACAAACCAGGATGACACTATCTAAATCAAAAAGCAATGAAAAAGCCAGGATTTTAAGTCCTCTTAAAAATAATTTTCCTTCATTTCAAAAAGATACAGGATCAATTAATGTTACTCTGATTATCTTTCAAATATAATACCAGCTTAAGTCACAAGACACTACAGAGATAGAATTCCAAGGATTTCCCTAAAAGTATGGTTAAATTCTTGTGCTGCAGCAGGAAAGAAAGATTTGCTTCAAAGAACTCCTTGTAGCCATCAACAGCTTTACTATCTACTTCCCTTGAATATTTCTTTTCAGCTTCATAAAGCTAAACTAATGTTTAAATACATGGAAAACTGTGCACTTAAAAAAAATAATATCACTTTTCATACCGGTAATAATTTAATGGAAGTTTAAAAATTCCCTATTTCCATTTTATACCCACATATATGAAACACTCCAGGTCCTCTCACAGCACCTGAGAACGGCCACAGCCCACGGTGGTAAGGAAGGAGCAGGGAAAAGCCATCACCTTCACACATACTCGCTGGTAACAACCATTCCACAGCAAAGCTGGGGCCCTGCAGGGACAAACTGATTCTTCCTTCCCTCTTCTCCACTCCCAGAAATGCAAAAATGTACCTTTAAGCTGCACATTTAGAAATTTCCATCCCGACTATTCAAATATTTATAGCGCTTACAGCAGAAACTGTACTTTTATACATAAATATAAATTAGGCATATTTGCACATCAGCAGGATCCACGGACGTCAATTTCTGGTCTATCTGCATTACTACAGGAAAAAAAAAATAATTCTCCTTTTCAGGAAAAAAAAAAGTGACATTTTAACAGCAGGCTTTTCACCCTCAGATGTTTCAAAGCTCTCCCCTTGGATTGCTTACTGGAAATAACAGACAAGATAAATAACTTCTGCACAGTCTCCAAAAACCAATTCTCCAGGTCTCAATAGCTATGTCAAAATTCAAATGGCACACTTGTACACCTGTGGATGGCTCTCCAGGAAAGGTACATAAGTGCACCTACAGGGAATTGGAGAAGAAAAACTCCTGCCCTTTTATAAAAAGTATTAAGGACAAAAAAACACAAAAAACCAACCAAAAAAAAAACTTCTAGAAAAAAATTTCTCACATCCAAATACAAAGAAACAATATGCAAAATCATAATCATTTATGCCGAAATGCTGTCCATGTAAACAACCACATGAAAAGTTACATACAAACAGTTAAGATTGGAATTCATATCCTACTTCATAGCAGCCACCACCACCATCATCATTTAGTTTACTTCCTCCAACCTATTTTAAAACTTTGGGGCATAACTCCTGGTGTGGTACGTTAGCACCCAAAGACCATGGTATCAAAACCTCAACGTATTTCACACAATCTTTTTTTAAAAAATATATGTATATTTCAGTTGGTACTCTCCAGAGAAATTTCCATTCTCATTCACTTGGTACTCTCCAGAGAAATTTCCATTCTCAATATACAGAGTGACAGCTGAGTCCCTGTTGCAAACCAGTCTTAACTATTTCTCCAAGACTTTCAACTCTCTAATCTCTGATCACATGAAAAGATTTGTAACTATCCAGTGTAAACACGCTCCCTCTCCCACAACACATGGATTAGTCAGTGTTACTATGGTGTTGAAGGCATTTGGCTGAAATGCTCTTTCCTGACATATGAAAGGATGAAAGGTAAATACACAACACACGAATATGAGCAAAGGCAGTTCCTTTCCACCCAGCTCCAGTTAATTGCAAAATGGACCCAACTTTTTTTGCTGAAATCTGATTTCAAAATGAAAGCTCACAGTCCTACGATGCACTTTATATACATTTCACCATCCCGTAAGTGAATGAAAAAAAAAAGTCAAACACATTTCTTCCCTACTCAACGCATAACAGCAATGAAGTTCTATTATTTCATAAGGCATATTCATCTTCAGTGAGAATCCAAGCATAGGCAAGAATTCTGCCAAGTCGTGCGATCCTATAAGTTCATCTTCATCTACCCAACGTCTGGAAATTCCAGTATCTCCCACTCTGTTCCTCAGCCAGAATAATCCCTGTCACAGCGGGCATTTTTTATTTAACACAACAAAAGAGCAGGGCTAAATAAAAAACCCCTCAGCAGCTGGACCTCTGAATCTTTCAAAAAGAGGGACACACAAACGACCAATTTTTGCAGTTCTCTGGCTTTATCCCATAACCTGCCTTTTTTACAATATCTCTATATATATAAATTAGAAGGAGATAAAGCCAACGATTAACTGCAGCAGCGTTCATGAAAAAACTTCAGTCCGTATTACACAGTCTCTTCTGAGCAGAGATCACTGAGGTGTAAAGGTGAGAATCATCCAGCTGATAACAAAGTAGAAGAGGAAGATGGGGTACACAACAAGAGCTTTGCGGTTCGGAGGCTGACTGTCTGCCAGGAAAGCTGTAGATGCTGGTGAAAAAGAAAAATACTTGGAAGTGTGAGCAGCATAAAACTAGAAGTCTAAGATCCACTGCAGATATTAATTAATTTGAATTAGGATCTGCATTACAATTATGTTGAAAGAGAAAACAGAGTAATCTGTTGCTCAACACCAATGGTCTATAATCGCCAATTAAAACCAATTTAGCAAATAGAAAGATAAATGCTGATTACTGTTCTGTAACGAGTTATGCTTACAGACTAAAGACAGGAGAAATAATGCAAATGCATCTGTATGAAACTGACATTTTCTAATAGCATTTGTAACACAGATCACGGAATAAAATACCCAGTAGTCTCACATGGAGTTTAATATTAAATTATCATCCTGCATATACATATGACCATAAAAATCAAGAGGAGCATAGACAGAGTCTGAATCTCTCCCAACAAAGGATGGGAAGAGCCATTTCTACAATAATTCAGCAGCCTAGGAAAGATCTTAAACTAAAATACCCACTGGCTTTACCCAATGGAATGCTTGCAGATCTACCTCCCTAAACAGCATGCAAAATTAATATAACATATAATGCAAAAAGGTACTTACCTAACGTTGACCAACCAAACATTGCTACAACTACAATAAGCCGTATAATGAAGCTGACAGTCCCAGACCCTGCCAGCAGAACCAGCCTGCAGACCAGCATCGCCACTGTCAGGGGGAGGACACAGTAACCCAGAACACACAGGCTCTGAAAAAAAGATCTGGAATGGAGAGAGAGAAATAGGGAAAAAAGTAGTCAAACCAAAGGACTGCAGAAACTCCAAGCACTGAGAGCATTTTAACCGCTACTAAATAACCCAGCACTCACATAGTTCCTCCGAGAAGCTTTGAGTTTAGTGTGATGACAACTGCACCAAACCAGATGATGACAAAGACCTCAGCAAACTGGGGGCCTCCGTCGTCTTTACTGTCTGCTGATCCACCCTGAAGCATCCTGTTGTAGGTAACAGAGAAAAAGAATCATTTGCAATCAATGACTTGAGTTTTCACAGACTTGGAGTAGATAGCAGAACAGGAGCCCAAAACACTGATCTCCAGTTAAGCTTTAGACTGATCATTTTTCATCTGTAATTTTGAGTAGTATCCTCAATTTTGTATAGAAGAGGAAAATGACTGTGGCTCAACTGAGGACATTTCAGTCCATTTGTTTACTTGTTTTGCAGACTGTGTAAGCATGTAGAAGAGAATGAAACCATAGATAACAGGCTAAAAGATAAAAATTAAAGTACTAAAACTTTGGTAAAGTCTCAAAGCTGGCAGTGTAGTGCACGATAAAACACAAAAGCCTTAAGGAAAGCTCATAATAACTACAGGACACAAGCAATATAACGCCTGGGAAAGCGAGCATGCCTTGATTTCAAGATTTAAATCACACCTCGTACTTATGCTAAAGCTTTAGCAAGATTTTACTGGACGGTTTCTGTATATTGAGTATACAAGTGCACCTCAATTTGTTGATATCACTAACACTTCCACCCTACCACAGGCAGATCTGTGCACACACGCCCCAGTGGAGCATGAGAAACTCCTGGGAACCACCATCATCTCCCATCTGTGAACTCCCACAACAGCCTCTCTTTTTCCATCACTTCTGCAGGATATGTAGCACGTAATACTGCAGCTCTCAGACAAAGGTTTTAGGGTCAAAGTCAGCCAAACGCATCAGAATCAAGGACAACATGAATCAGGATAAAATAAATGACTTTCAATAAAATCATTCTTAAGAGAGAGGACTAGGAAGAGTTCAGCTTTAAATCCTAAATTTAAAGAAGGGAGGTCCTACTGGGCTTGAAGTGTCACAAACACATTTTATAAGAAAATATAAACAGGCAGTGTTTGCGAAAGACCAGAGGTCTTGATCTCAACATATGTAATCAGAAAGCTTTAATTTCTCATTTTTCCAAAGTAAACGACTATAAAAAACCCAAGTCCACCCACCCACTATTGGTACTTACAGCGCAAGTGAGACACAAAGCACCAAAGGGCCCCAAAGATCCCCTGTAGGTAAAGGAAAAACTAAAATCATAAATGTCATTTAGGTGCCAGATAGAATGATGCTGTTTCATTTTATTGGGAGCAATAAAGCTCCTTTTCCAACTCCCAATGTATCACTTTCCATATTACACTTACTGATAATTTTCTTATTTAGCATCTTACTCCACATTCTGTAACACAATTTATTCAAAGCCTGCCTACTGTTACAGCTACTGCTTCTACATACTCTAGCACACGTTCCCCCTTTAAAGAGCTTTGGTAACACTCTGGTTTTTCATGTTTGCTATTCATAGTTCTACAACAGCAGAAAGAACATGGAACAGACACTTCTGAATCCCTTTTCCCATTAACTCTCCCTTCTCCAACATAGACAAAGTGTTGGCAAAACACCCTTTCAACATTTTGAAATTCTTCTTATACGTACAGTCTCTGAGGAGGGCACTACTCTTCTTTGGATACATGACATGGACAAATTTCTTCCCAACGGCCTTCAGATCTCTCATCTGAAATAAAGAAGTAACACTTTAATTTGTCCCTTCATAAAAGTTACAGTTCACAACAAAAAGCTGAAAGATAAAAGTAAAGCAATATCAATGGCAAATCAAGGCGGGATCCAACATGAAGATATCTGCAGCATCCTCTGCAACAAACAATGCCCACTTTTTCTAAACTCCTTAACGACCACCATATTATATCTTTTAATAACACCCAATTGAGACCAATAATTTGTTTGCTCCTCTACGAAAAGAAAATTAATGATAAATCCTATTAGTCGTGGCAGTTTTCTTCCAAGCTCTGAGGTCTTTACCCTTGCAAAGATTTTAAAATGACAGAGAAACTTTGGGACTGTTATTCAGATGGTTTGACTCACAATAGTTCATTTTACAGGGCTAGTACTAAAAAAAAAAAATCCCCAAACTCACAGTGAAGTCAAGCCAAGTAGACTTATGCAAAAATACAGGTTTTGTATAACAGTTGGCCAAAGACATTCAGCAAAACACTGTTTTATTACAAATAGAGGCACAGACTCACAATAGTATCCCTAACAGGCTCATCCAGTGTGGAGTAGTCATCATCAGGAGAGTGGGATCCCACGGGAACAGTAATCTCCCCTTCCACTGGAATGTCTTCAGATATTGACACATCTGCGAGACCTGGAAACTAAATGTTTTTTAAAACCTTTAGAAAGGAAGGAATACAAACCAGCTCATACTCACTTCAGCTGTTTCTGAGCTGGGATTAGGATGAAAATAACTACTCAGAATTCAAATACACAACACTTAATAACACAGTCAACAACAGGGCCCAGCCATTGTCTGCTCAGTTTGAACAGCTCACGGCCTAAAGAGGTGAGTAGATATGTATAAGCAAAGCATTTCTGTTTCCTTCAGTAACTCCCAGTAACATGCTTTGTGTCCTTTGTTTAGACAGCAATAGCTGATGGATTATCAGGGGGTTGGAGCACCTCTGCTATGAGGAAAGGCTGAGGGAGCTGGGGTTGTTCAGCCTGGAGAAGAGGAGGCTCCAGGGAGACCTAATAGCAGCCTTCCAGTACCTGAGGGGGCTACAGGAAGGCTGGGGGGAGCCTGTTTACAAAGGCCTGTATGATAGGACGAGGGGCAATGGCTTCAAGCTGGAGGGGAGCAGATTTAGACTGGAGTTTAGGAGAAAGTTCTTCACTGTGAGGGTGGTGGAGCACTGGAACAGGTTGCCCAGGGAGGTGGTTGAGGCCCCATCCCTGGAGATATTCAAGGTGAGACTCAATGATGGCCTGGGCAACCTGGTCTAGTTGGGGGTGTCCCTGCTGACTGCGAGGGAGTTGGACTGGATGACCTTTGGAGGTCCCTTCCGGCCTGGACGATTCTATGATTCCAGGAAATAAAAAGCCTCTTTGTGTTTTTTAAGTAATGTAATGCCTGCCAGATGTACAGCCACACCAATGCACAGGAGTACGCTGTCTTTTATGGGCTCCATGGGGAAACAACTCACGAGAATCTGTATAGACATCTACAGCCTGAGCACAAAGTCAGGGCTGTTAAGCACTGAATGCTAACACCAATTATTTCCGCCACCCAAGCAGCAGGTTAAAGCACTCGACTTCCCAGCGGTGTAAGCAAACAGAGAACAGCCCGACCGGTTCCACAGCGAACTCTGGGGCACACGGGGCAGGGGACAAGCCGCAGGGAGGGAGCTGCCAGAGACCGACAGCTCCTTGTCCCTACCCTCCTTCCTTCCTTCCCTCCCTCCCCATCTCCCTCCCTCCTTCCCTCCCTGCCAGCCGGCGGCCACCGAGGCCTCCCAGCGCCCCGCTCCCCCCACAGCCTGCCCCTGTCCCTGCTCGCCCGGCCCCCCGAGACCAGAGCGCCCGGAGCTCCAGGGGGCACCGCCAGCCCGCAGCCCCAACCCCACAGAACGAGCCCCGCCGTGCCTCCCAGAGGGACTAGGGTGACCACCCCACTCACCAACGGCCCGCCAACACCGCCGCTCCCCTCCGCCGCCGCCATCTTGACTTGCCCAGGCGACGTGGAGGCCGCCTTACGTCATCACCGTGCGCCGCCACCGCCGCCGCGTCACGCACCGCCCGGGGGCGTCCATGGCAACGGGGGGCGGGGGAACCCACCCGTTCCGCCCCGCTCCGCCGCGCCCCGCCGGCAGAGGGCGCC
>NW_015090995.1:2890733-2954678 GCF_001431845.1 Calidris pugnax
GGGCCGGGGCGGGGCCGGGGCGGCGGCATGGCCGCCCGGGGCGGAGGGAGGGGGCCGTAGCCGCGCCCGCATCGCGGCGGTGGCGGTGGCGGTGGAGGCGGAGGAGCCATGGGGCACCCGCCGCTGGAGTTCAGCGACTGCTACCTGGACAGCCCCGACTTCCGAGAGCGGCTCAAGTGCTACGAGCAGGAGCTGGAACGGACCAACAAGTTCATTAAGGAGGTCATTAAGGACGGCAACGCGCTCATCGCCGCCATACGGGGTGAGCCAGGCGGCGGCGGCGGCAACAACGGGGCCGGGAATGGGGATGGAGGTGGGGGGGTGTTGGGGGGACGCTCGGTGGTCTTCAAGCTGAAGGGGAGCGGGAGGGGCCCCGGGGGGCCGCGTTCTGGCCGGCCCCACTGGGGATGTGCCGTTGGGTACCGGGGATGTGCCGTTGGGTACCGGCGCTGCTCCGGGGGATGGGGCCTCTCCGCCCCCCGGCTGAACGGGCTTTCTCCTTCTTGAACGTCAACCCCTCAGACGTGTTTCTGGAAGCCCACCTTCGGCTTGGTGGTCCCCGAGCCTCATATCCCCCTCCCCGCGACGCCTGGCAGCTGCCTTCATTGCCTCCTGTCCCCCAAACCCGGTCCTTGGCAGCTGCCTTCATCACCAGCATCGCATGGGGGTGGGCTGGCAAGGCCATGGGGGGCAAATTCTGGCCCCCGTCACGCCTGGGTGTCCATCTGGAGGTGGCCCTGCATGGGGACAGGTCGGACCCCATCGGGGTGACACCGCCGGTGTCGCAGGGCACCGGCCACCGAGCCCGTTGAGCTCTTCCTGGCACCGCCTTCGTTTAAGGAGAATAATGTCGTGTTTGGGAAAGGCGCTGGATTATTTTGCTTTGGCACAGAATGGGTGGAGCGTGGCCAGGGCAGGACATGTCACCTCGTCACCCAGCCCTGCTTCCCTGGGGTGGCCCCACTGCAAGGACGAGAGGGCTCCATCCAGAGATACTCCTTAGTCCTTCTGTTGTTATGGGTGAATTATTCTTTTATTTTAACAATGATGAGAATTTTTTACAATTAAATGTCGACTCCAGTGTTGACTTTAAGGGAGTCACTTGTTCAGAAGGACTCTGGGAGACCATCAGAGGTACCTGGGCCAGGTTGTGTCATCTGAAACTGCACAGTCCTGTGTGTTTGACGCTTTAATGACCTGTCCTTCTGCTTAGATTCCTCCTCCCCCCCCAAAAAAAACAACCCAAAAACCTATAGATATATTTTTCCTGTGTCATCTCTCACATCTAAGCTGCATAAAAATATGGCCAAAGGTGTACGGCAGAACAGCAGCTATGAACGCTGCCCTTGCATCAGCCCAAGTGAAGAAGAATGAAAAAAAATTAGCGGGGCAGCCTCTGATCATGCGCTGTTTTTCTTGCCAGCTGGTTGGTTTTTAGTTGGTATTAATAGGTTTAGCGGCTGCCCTTTTGTTAAGAATAATTCAGAGCTTCCTCGTTATCAAGGCCGTGGCTGGAATAGCCTGTGTTTGCCCATCTGGAAAACAGTGAGGACAAAAGCTGGTGTGACTGAGACAGCGGACGTCATAGGGCTGTAAGATGCTAAAATCTACTACAAAAAAACCCCAAACTGAACCCAAATCTCTGCTCAGTCCTGGGGAAAAAAAAAACAGAAACAAAAAAAACAAAGCGATTTCAACAAGCCTGCTTGTTAATGTAAATACTTCGCTTTTGCCTCATGGCTTTGGTCAAAACTGTTTCCCTTTTTAATGTTTGTAAACCCTGATGTTGCGCTTGGAGTAGGGATGTGAGAGGATTTTGCTGGGTCAGCAGACCCGTCCCAGTGAGGCTGAGCAAAGAGGAAGGGAAGAAGTAGAAGGAAACTGAGTCCACCCAGACAGCGCAGATAACCCCCCAGAACTGAGGAAAGCCCACATTTCTTGCCTGAAATGCTCAGGGGGGTGGTTTTGTGCTGTTTTGTGGGGTTTTTTTAAGAGCACAGGTGAACCAGCAGGCAGGGGGTGGTCTGGCAGAGCAGACTGCTGGGCACAGCACCCCTTCCCATCCAGTTAACTAAAAAAATATATATATATATTCTAGGATTTCCTGTCTGAACCCAGTCCATGTGGGAGTGTGGATGGGAATTTGGGGCTACTCACTGTCCGTTTTCTAAACACCTTGGGCTGATGATTCATTTCTGCTTCTTGGCAATGCTGTGGGATGGACCTGTCTCACAATAAATCGGAAGCAACGGTGATGATAGTCTTACCAGGAGAGAGAGGGAGATTTCTTCATCAAGGGTAAAGGGTTAATTAATGGTGATTGTTCCAATTGGAGTTAACCTGTCCAGAGGTCCCTTCCTCTGCCTTACCCTTTTGATGGGTGAGGCACCCTCTTGGTTAAACCTTTGGCCAAACTGTTCCAAGCTACTGACTCACTCCCCGAGTTCAGACCTCTGCTGACTTTACGGATGTATATATTGTCTGCTTTGTTTGCTGATTAACTAATGAATAAACTCCAGCGTAAGATTTAAAGCAAATCAAGTCCCCAGTTTTTTTGCTTGGGCTTGTAGGCATGTCAGACACCTGCTGTCTCCAGCTGGCCAGCCCTCCGGCCGGACGCCACGATGGGAAACTGCCGAACAAAAGGCTCGGGTGCAGCACGCTCTGGATACAAACACATGCACCCGCCTAAATTATGCAAACGCAGCAATGCTCGTGCAGGCTTCCAAGAAAAGAAATGCAGTTCCCCATTCCCCATCGTGGGGAAAATAGGCTCTTTAAATGGGCTTTACGTGATCTGCCATAAGCACGGCCCGCGCTTAGACTCAAAAACCAGCCCAAAGCTGTCTTTTATCTTCCGTTTGCCAAGTAATAGCGGGGGAAAAAGGTAGTTGTGACTTTATGTGGGGTTCTGCAGGACCATGTAGGGGAGAAAAAAGTGAGTGTGACTTTATGTGGGGTTCTGCAGGACCATCAGTTCATGTTGTGGGTGAAGCCTGGTGGTTTTGAGTCATCTGCGATACGTAGCACGTATGTTGTTCTTTTCTTGGTTGCCGGCAGTGTTCTTATAAAAACTGTCCAGCCAGTTAAAGTTGTTGGGTAGTGAAATATCAGGAGTGTTCCAGCAGAGTCTCTAGAAGGTAAAATTAAAAAACCCACTTGGTGTCATTTTATTATGTCAGCAGCACAAGCCAGGCATCCGACACCTAATGAGTGCTACTTCAATGACTTCTATTTGGAGGTTTTTGGATGTCTTTTGACTTTTTTGTAGCCCTTTTGCTGGTAGATTAATTCACCGTAATTGTATTTGTAGAAAATTAATACGTGAACGTGGGTGCAAATTTTTTAAACAAGTCATTCAAGTACCGTGGAATTGTAAATGCGTAATATTAAATGCTTCCAGTAGGATATGTCTAGCTGGTAGGCGCGCTGTTTTAATTAAATGGATTGCTTGTTTTACAAATGCACGTACTCCCTTCCATTTCCCAGTTTTAAGCCCGTTCACTCCATCCCACCCGTGGTCAGGGATGGTGAGTGGTGAATCACTGCGAGTGTGACCTGGCTGTGATGTGCTGTGGGCAGCAGTTTTAAGGCAGCCACATCTTTACTCCAGACTTGTTTACTGGTGTTTATACCCAGTGGTCTGGCGGCTCGCTGTGACCCGTGCCCTTCCTCAGAGGAGAATTCCTCTTGATCTGGATGAAGAGTCGTTTAATCCCTTTCCCTCGGTGATTCCCACGTGTGGCACGCACCAGTGGCTCAAGTGCCTGGCGCTTTCATAGAATCATAGAATCATTCAGGTTGGAAGAGACCCTTGGGATCATCAAGTCCAACCATCTACTCCACCCTACAAAGTTCTCCCCTACACCATATCCCCCAACACCACATCTAAACGTCCATTAAACCCATCCAGGGATGGTGATTCAACCACCTCCCTGGGCAGCCTATTCCAATGCCCGACCACTCTTTCTGTGAAAAATTCTTTCCTGATGTTCAGTCTAAACCTACCCTGTTGAGCTTTCTCAAGGAGTGAAAGCTCAGGGGAACCCTGCTCGTGGGTGTCCACCAGCTATCCTAGAGAAGAGGAGAGGCGAGTCGCCCTTTCCTGTAGGAGAAGGCATGGCATGGCTGTCTGCCAGGGAGTCCATCTGTCAGCACAGCTTGGGGGCATTGGTCCTGCTGGATGCAGAGCTGAAACTGCTGCTCCCGAGCTCCCAGCTGGGGAGACAAGGGCAGCAGGGACCCACAGCAGGGAGGACATGGGCCTCGATGAAGAAATTCATCCGCTTCTGAGCTGCCACTCCTCTTCAGAAATCTGTCGACTTCAGCTTCCCATCAAATTTCTAATGAAAAGCTGAACTTGCCTTCCCTTTCCCTTCCCTTCCCCGAGCTGGGGAGAGGCTGGAAGCGCAGCCAGGGCTGCGGGGTAAGTGCTTTCCCAGGCAGCAGGGCTTCCCCGCCTCTGGCTCCTCTGCGGGGAGAAGCAGGAGGGAGGACTCTGAGGAGGGAGGACTCTGCCCGCTGCGGTTGTGCAGGGGCCAGGGCTGGAAACCATCCCTGGAAAGCCCTTCCTCTGCTGGGTCTGCGGTGGGGCAGAGCCAGGAGCAGCTCCTGCCTGGGTTTGCTCGGATGGGGGAGCGAGCCGAAGGAGGGATTCCAGCAGCAGCCGTGGCTTGTGCTGCTCCAAAGCAGGAGGTTTGTCTGGGGGTTGCAGAAAGCCCCCCCTCAGCTGCCCCAGACCACAGAAATGGGAAGGTTTGTGCTTGTGGTTTCAGTCGTGCCATCCCGCTCCACGGAGGAGGGGAAAATTCAGCTCCCCATGGTCTGCTACGTGCCTCAGTTTCCCCTTTTGCAGAGCAGGTAGGGTTTTGTGTGAAGCAGGGGGGCTGTTACCCCAGTGAGGGGTGCACTTCGGTGCCTTAAACTCCTCTTGCCTTTCAAGGAATTAAGCGAAACTGGTTCCACCCCACCCACCCGACTGACATATTACCTGCTGATATAAATAAAATAAAATACCATGGGTGAAGCCCTCCCGAGTACCGTGCAGCTCCCCACGTTCTGGTGTAGCTCCTCCCAGTCACTGCTGCCTTTAAGTGTGTTTTTTTTTTTCTCTTGCTGACTGAGAAACCCCTGGCAATTGAC
This sequence comes from Calidris pugnax, assembly GCF_001431845.1. NCBI lineage: Eukaryota > Metazoa > Chordata > Aves > Charadriiformes > Scolopacidae > Calidris > Calidris pugnax. The sequence goes on from NW_015090995.1 coordinate 2,895,876, forward strand.
TATACCTGGGACACCATGAGGTGACTAAGTATAAGGTTGTGACAAATGAGAAATTAAACTGACTAAAGCAGAGAAAAATACTGTTCATTTGTAATAATGTTGGGCGTGAAAGTCAGTGATAGCAAATAAGTTACTTTGAAGCAAAAATGTGAGTTATTTTAGTTATAAAGTTGGCCGCGTCCCTTCTTTTTCGTGCCAGGAGTACGCAGAGTCGCTGGCAGTGCCAAATGATGGTGCTGGTCCCGTACGTTGCACTGGCCGGGGAGGAAGAGGAGCTGGGAGGTTAGCCTTCCTCCTCAGGGCTGATGTGGCCGGCCAGCATCTTCACCTGAGGCACAGTTCCTTGGCATTCCTTGGGCCAGCGCTCCTTTAGGGCTGCTTCGCTCGTCCCTGAAAGCAGGGCTTGGAAACATGCCTTGTTTAGAGCGTGGTGGGCTGGTGTCCATCCCCTTGGGCTGGTGTCCATCCCCTTGGGGTGGCCACCAAGGACCCGTCCCCAGCAGCAGCTGTGTCTTGGAGCTCACAGCCCCATGCCGTGGTGGCCAGCACTGGTGTCGCAGACAAAACTGGTGGTGGGTTCCATGCTTGAGGCCACAAACAAGGACATCAGGAGTGGGTGACTGTGTAGCATCATCGTTGTTGTAAGAATGGCTTCTTCACAGCATTTTCTGTCTGTGGCTCAATACTTGGGTCTTTTTGGAATCTCTCCTGCTCGCCCCACTCTGCTTTGTGTGTGGTAATGCAAAACCATCTATTTCCGCCTGGTCTTTGATCTTCTTTTGCAATTATATATCAAATGGAGTTTGAGAAATGTCAAGTTGAGCCTCTTTTTATTCATGTATAAGTGCTGCAATGGTGTAAACTGTCCTTTGAAGCTGGAAGAGCTTTGAGTTCTCATGCAAATGTTGCATACATGGTTTTGAACTTTATTTCTGCATTGCATAAAGCTTTGCAGATTGCTTCTGACTTTGCATGTTAATTAACCAGCCTCCCCAGGCAGTGCAAGTGTTTTATCCTGAAAGGCTAATGTTATAAAGGAACGGGTAGAGGCGTCTATGCCTGCGAAGGAAATGGTAGTCTGTAACAAAAGGGACTGGGTGGGCTTCTCCCCTAGAATTGGGGAGAATGGGGGACCCAGGGAAGGTCCCACCATCATCCTCTTCCCCAAAGGTCCATCACCGCGGTGCTGTGTGTGGGAATTCACTGGTTGGCTTGGGGGACTCTGTGGCCTCAACGTGGCAGACCTATTCTCGACAAGCTTCTGTGCTGTTGTTAGAGGTGGTGCTTGAGAGTTTAAAGCCTTGGAGTGTAGAAAGCAGAGTGTTGACACAATGTGGTATTTTAATGAGATTAAAGCAGCCTTCCAATGGTCCGTCTGCCCAGGTCCCGCAGAAAGCCCGTGTGCTGGTTCATGTAGAGTCTGTAGAGACAAAGGCTTGAATCTGTCACTATAGTGTGTCACAGCCAGATACTGGTTTTTGTCTATGTCCAAACAAACCTAAAGCTTCTCTGGAAAAGGAGGAAGAGGAATGAGTCTGTCCCACGCGTGCCCTTCTGCTGGCGCGAGAAAGGCTGCAGCTCTCCAGGCAAACATTAGCTCTGCACTCCAGGCAGAGCTTGGCATCGAGGAGCCTGCATTAAAAATATCCTGTCCCACAAAGACAGCTTAGTTGTGAGCCAGCATATGGCACACTAATGAAGATGTGCATAGAAATTGTCCGTGTGGATGCACAGAGAGGCCTTCTGTCTGGTGGAAAAGCACTCGTTAAACTGCCCAGTATAACCCGGGGAATCTGGAGTCCAAACAAGACTTGTATAAGCAGTTTCTCTGATGCCACTGACTAGGTGAGTGTGAAGGGGCTGGTCGTGTGCCCGGGTTGGTAATGCAGCTGCTGCTGAGCGGATCTGACTTCTTGAAGATGGATCTATCCTTTTCTTTCTCCTCCGGTTGTCTCCTGCAGTATCCTGCTGCTGCGCCCCGGCAGTAGTCAGTGCCTCTTCTCTCTAGTCACAGGCGACAGGACGAGAGGAAATGGCCTCAAGTTACGCCAGGGGAGGTTCAGGCTGGATATTAGGAAAAAATTTTTCACCGAAAGGGTTATCAGACATTGGAATGGGCTGCCCAGGGAGGTGGCTGTGGCACCATCCCTGGAGGTGTTCAAAAGACGGGTTGATGTAGTGCTGGGAAGTATGGTTTAGTGATGGTGTTACTTTTTGTGTGTTGTGCGGGTGTCTGTTTTTGTCAGTGAGGTTGACGGTTGGACAAGATGATCTTTAAGGTCCCTTCCAACCTAGAAGATTCTGTGATTCTGTGCCCAAGCCTTGACTTGAAAGGGTGCAGGATCCTGTCCTAGTAGGCACAGCTCTCCGAACAAATTTGCCCTGGTTGTGTATAATCAGCTGAATAAGATCTCCGTGGCCTCGTTAGCTTGGCTGGTCTGCTATCCTTGCGTTTGGAGATGGCAAATGATGAGCTTAGAGGGAACCTGAGCCTGGAGCTGCAGATGGAGCAAGGACTGAACACTCCTGCCCGGAGCGGGGCTGAGCTCAGCCAGGTATCAGCATCGCTGCCTTCAGTCACCTTCCAAATGAAGGATGTTGGGAGAAGCATTGCAGAGAAGAAACCCAGATGCAGGTCTGTTGCGTGTTCCCTCACGCTTTCCCACCAAAGCATCCCTAAAGTCTTTTGTTTCACTGTGGACCTGTTTTTCCACCCGTGCTGGTGGCCCTGGGAGGAGCCGCCTTGGGCTGACCGTCCAAAAGGGGATGGCTCGCTGCTGGAGGGACACCTTCCCCCTTGCTCCTGGAGCACATTACTCCATAGCAGCTGGTGTTAAGCTGTTTCTGGACTTTAGCAGGGGAAAAATGACTTGCTGGAAAATACATCACTCCACTCTAGCAATAATGTATTCTCCTTGTTCTTGTCCGCTCCTTGCTGGTCTTCTCCATTCTCACTGGGGATTTCATCCAGTAAGGGCTCCAGGTACTGCTGATAACTTTTAAAATTTTCTCCTAACTTCTCAGCTCTGAAGAGACATCAGACCTATATCCTGCTTAAAAACAATCAATTGCTTTAGGGTGATATTGTGCACACCTAGACATCTCCTAGACCGAAACCAAATACACCCAGTAAGTTAAAAGCATTGAAGACATTGAGGATCCTCTGCAAAAGAGATATACACGGAACAAAAATGTCTTTTTGAGGATCTGGAGACCAATGTGCTCCTTAGTATCACTGTGCTACAGTGCTGCAGGCTGTGGCTTGCACCATCTCATGGCAGTGGTGATAGCAGGAACACCTGGAAGCTGTTCACACAGAGACCTTGGGAGGCCTGGAGTAGATAAACTCCGTGTGTGTGTGTGTGTATGTGTATCTGTACGTGGGAGAGACCACAGCGTTCTGCAGTGCTGGTAACACACAATACCATTTGCAGAAGTGATACTGGAAGTACTCCAGCATCATTGGCCTAATAGGATGTGCATAACACTATCCACCAAATGCGATTCCTTCCACTGAAAAAAATCACATCACCTTTTTTTTTTTTTTTTTTTCCTCGATGGGAGTGTGTCTCTGCCTTTGAGTGGAGGGGAAATTCAAACTCCCCGTCCCCTGCAGCAGCTCAACTTGCAAAAAAAAAATTTCTGTGTCTGTATATCAACTCAGTGGACTTCAGCTCATGTTCTGCCGATGCCGTGCTCCCTGGCAAGCATCCATGCTCTGTGGGCATCCTCAGGACAGGTAGGAAAAGGGGATTCTCTTTGCAGCCAGCAGACGATGAAGCAGCTTGTTTTCCTGGGCTGTAGGGACTGTGCACACAATCTAGGGCCTCAAGTTGGTGCAAATCTAAACCAGACATGCTTTAACCAGAAACTAAAAACAATAGAAAAAAAAAAGAACAAACCCTTCCAAAAAGCCAACCCTCCCCCCAACTCTAAAGCCGTATCTTCGGATGCAGGCAGGAAAGTCGAGGAGCATGCACAGTATCTGCCTACACCAGTTGTGAGGCATATCTTACCCCTTGTTTTGGGGCTCGGTGATGTGTTTTTGTTAGATTTGGCAGCAGCACCACGCACCAGCCCTCTCCCTGCCAGCGCAGGGGTGGGTGATCCGGCTGGACCAGCCCTGCTCCAGCTTCAAACAAACCAATGCACAGTGTTTTGTGATGGCTTTTTCCAGCCTAATCAGTGCCCCCATGTCTTTCCTGAGAACTTTGGGGCCAGGGCAAGAGGTTAAGTCGTTTTCATGTGTTTAAGTATATTTTTCTTCTTCTTCTGCCACACATGAGACGTGCAGAGAGCTTTTCATCCATCCCCTGTTGCCTTTCCTGGCTCCTTCCCTGGGAGGATGTGGGTGTTATCCCTGATTTGTAATGTGTCTGACAGCCCACGGGCTCCCAGCAGTGCTGCTGCTGACCAAAGAGTTTCCTCTTGAGTCACTGTGTCAAGACTCAGCTTTTCTGGCTTTTGTCTTGAGACATTTTTGGAATATTTTATGAATTCTGTTGGTGGCACACTGGTAGCTACACATGTGGCGTCCCACGTTCGCCCACAAGATTTTCATGGGTGGCTTTTAGATACGGTACTTAGGGATATGGTGTAGGGGAGGACTTTGTAAAGTAGGGTAGATGGTTGGACTCGATGATCCCAAGGGTCTCTTCCAACCTGAATGATTCTATGATTCTGTCCCCCTGTGTCCCAGCCCAGCTTCGTGGAGCAGCAACAACAGCCCTGCTCGTGCCACATTGTACCTGCTTAGAAAACACGGCTCTGGCACCCATCTCTGGCTGCCCAGCTGTGGATCTGTTCTGTGAGGAGGAGCTGGAATGCCAAGGCGGCTCATTTCTCCAGCAGAAAAAGGGGCGAGAGCGTGCCATGGATGCTGGGCTGTGGTCCTGGGTGCTTCCAACGCGGTGCCTTCACTGCAGGGAACGCTGCCCTTCAGCACGGCCTTTGAGATGTACAAAGCTTCGACACAGTTTGGAGAATGGTGAGGTTTATAGGAAAAAAGGACAAACTTCTTTCCTGCAGACCAGCAGTGCTATTTTAGAGATGCTGAACACACCGAAGTGAGAGCTGCTTTGAAACTGCGAGTGACATTCAGCAGGCGGCAATTCTAAGCATTAAATCAATGCTGCAAAAGCATAAACCTATTTGAGTTTCTGACGCAAAGAAAAGCTTTTGGAAAATTCTCATTTTTGTTTTGGTGACGGTGGACTTTTCTGTGGTGGCTTTTGATGTGCTTTGCAGACTCCTCACCGCTGTGGGCTGAGCTCCCCCTCTGGGACCGGCGATCCCCAGGTCGTGCTGCCTTTTCCTTTCTGGGGCACGTTCGAAAACTGCCTTTGTGACCAGCATCTTTTTTTTGTCACCGAATTCTCCATGAAGGTGAACGTGCAGTCACGAGTTGTTCATATGGTGATAAGAGCAGCTGAATGGCCTGTGATAAAGTTTATAAAGATAAGTGAGCCCAGGTTGCTCTCTGTAGCATGTTCTCTCTCCTTTTTTTTTATCCCGTTCTTCCAGCCAAGACTGATTATGAAGTGGTGAGGCTGGATATTTTTAAAACAAGAGTAATTTTATTAATCTTACTAAGCCTTGTAGCTGGAGAACAGGGGACACGACCTGTTCCTGTGCCTTCAAGTGATGAACTGGGCACCTGCAGGGTGTCAGGGGACCCTCTGGGGTGGAGGCACACAGCCGGACCTCCGAGTCCTTGTGGGCTGTGGGGCTTGAGGAGGTGGGATAACTTTTGGTGAAGGACACCTAACGATGCCCTGCAGGGTGGGTGGCTTTAGGTGGGGTGAAGGTGCCCAGGGGGCTCCCAAGTGGTCCTGGCTGGCATGAGATGGGTCGTGTCCGCACTGGCAGCCCTGGAGCAGGAGGGATGCTCGTTCCTCCCTGCACTGAATGGCTTCGGATGGCTCTTAAGCGACTGGAGAGTCTTCCCCTTGTGCCGTGTGTGACTCATCTGGCCTCCTGCCTGGTCCTCTCTGCGCCCTTATCGAAGGAAACTCTGAAATCATCGCGTGCCGGGGGAGCGAGCTGCTGGCTCCTCTCACTCCCCGAAGCCGCCTGCGAAAGCGCTTGCTTTTAACTGGCCTTGCCCCTGCCTGGGAAGGGTGGCCGCTGGAAAGGCGAAACGAGATGCATCTGATGGCTCTGCAGATCATAAGATATCTCTGTGGGGATTGCTAATGCTCTGCCCCGGATAAGAGTTCTGTTGTTTTCATGTTTGTTTTCTCTGTGTTCGTACTGCTTGTCCAGCGGGGAGCCGCGGCTCTTGGAGCACACCCTCTCCCGCTGCTTACGCCAAAGCGGCCGTGCCAAAAGCTTGCTCGGATCCTCTCGGAGCCGGGGAGCTCCGGGCAGCCTGAAGCACCACAAGGATTCGTGCAGCTCTGCCCTGTCCTTACTGACCAGCTCACTTTGCAAGAGGTTCTCCTGGTGCCCCGGGGAGGTGAGCTGCTCAGCCTGAGAGGAGAAAAAAATCCATTTGTTTTCCATGGCTCGGCTTTTTTGGTTTCTTTTCAGTTTTCAGAGAGTCTGTCCTTTATTCAGCATCCCTAAACCTCGTCCCCAAGGGTTGGAGAAGGCTGTTAGGAACTGGCCCCCATGGGATGGTGAAATAAATAGGTATATAAATAGGTGCAGTGGGCAGAGCCACTTGTGAGCCTCACCCTGCTTCCATCTGGCCTCCTGCTTGAATTGCAGCCCCAAGATTGAATTGTGCCCACAGTGATGCCCAGCTGCCATGGCTCACCTAACACTGCCATCCCTTCATCTTGAGGCAGCCTGGGAGTGCTCCCCTGCAGGGGACAGGCCTCCAACAGCCTCTGTACTTAAGTTTGGAAGGAAAACATCCCCGTGATGCTGCCCTCAGAGTCCTCTGGTCACAAATTTGGGAGCTGCTGACTGCCCCAGCGCAGGAATGCCATCCTCTGCGGTGCTGGTACCCGCAGAGCCAGGTAGCTGGATAAGCATTCCCCTCGTGCTGTGGCTCTCAGCAGGTTCTTCTTCATTTGCTTGAGTTTACTACACTCCAGGATGGTGCTGAGCAGTTCACTGTTGTAGTGATGGTTGGATTTGGGCACTACGTGGTCTGAAATTGATGCAGGTGTAGCAGCAACCAGCCCCCGCGGTTGGGATTTGGTCCATGGTGGACCAAAGGGCTGCGGTGGCTTTTTCTCCTGGGTGAAGCTTCTCTGCATCTGCAACCTTTTGAGCATTTGCTCAAAAAATAGTTATTCCTGTTGGAGCTCAACTGAGTGATGAAAATGAGTTTTATAATGGAAATGTGCTGTGTGGGACTTGTTTGTATCAGTGAGGGGCAGAGCTTGACTGTGGGCTGTGTCACCCCTGTCCTGGAGCTGTGCTGAGCCTGCTGCCCACAGGCGTATCTTCCTGGCACCCTTGGGTGCTGGGTTCAGGTGGTTTTCATAGAATCATAGACTGGTTTGGGTTGGGAAGGACCTCAGAGATCATCCAGTTCCACCCCCCTGCCCTGGGCAGGGACACCTCCCACTAGACCAGGTTGCTCCAAGCCCCATCCAGCCTGGCCTTGAACCCCTCCAGGGATGGGGCAGCCACAGCTTCTCTGGGCAACCTGGGCCAGTGTCTCACCATGCTCAGAGTAAAGAATTTCTTCCTAATATCTAATCTAAATCTCCCTTCTTCTGCATCCCCTTAACTCGACTAACATACAAAAACCAAGTGATTTCCTAAATGGTCAGGCTTTGCTGGGAGCTGAATCATGAACGAAGGAATTCCTGTTGTGAGAGTTTGGGGTAAAATAACATGTGAGACGTGCTGGCTGCAGCCATTTGCTCCCAGCACCTTTGGTCTTCTGGGGTGGTGGGACCTCTTCTTAATGCGACTTATCTGTAAACCTGGGGGTTAATATTAGTGGAGAAAACTTGGTCGCTTCCCCTCTGACATACTGGGTAGATGTTGTGGCATATATATTTGGGACAAATAATAGTCGTAGTATTTCTTAATGCTCATTTCAACCTTTCTGCTGATTTCTAAGGCTGCTAATCTTTTTTTAACTTCGTTTCAGTTAGCCACGTGTTCTGGGCCGTCTGCCTTGTGTCTTTTTCCAGTTTCGCTGCAGGAACTCCTCCAGCTTTACAGGGCTGCGAGATCGCTAGGAAAGGCCAGAAAAACGCCAGAGGTGAAAAATTATCCTTTGAGGAGTTCAGGCATTCAAAGTGTAGTTTTACCTCTCGCTCATCGTGAGGAGCATTAAGGGAAGTGCTGGTGCCAGCACTTCGTCCTGCTGCTCTTTATGGGGAGAGCACGCAAGGATCTGTGCGCCTGCTGTCCCTGCCTGGCCAGGGAGGAGGGTGTGCTGAAGGTCCTGCACTTCGCAGGAATTTAAGATCATCACTGTCCTGGAAGCAAAAATTATAAAAAATAAATCTGTACACTGTCCTTTATAAAAACAATTAAAATACGGCTTAAGTGTCGTTCTCCAGGAAACCAGTACAGCACAGGAAGGACACAGACCAGTTGAATCGTGTCCAGAGGAGGCCACGAAGATGCTCAGAGGGCTGGAGCCCCTCTGCTGTGAGGTTGGGATTGTTCAGGCTGGAGAAGAGAAGGTTCTGGGGAGACCTTAGAGCAGCCTTTCTGTACCTAAAGGGGCTACAGGAGAGATGGGGAAGGACTCTTGATCAGGGAGTGTAGCAATAGGACAAGGGGTAACGGTTTTAAACTGAAAGAGGGGAGATTTAGATTAGATATTAGGAAGAAATTCTTTGCTGTGAGGGTGGTGAGGCACTGGAACAGGCTGCCCAGAGAAGTTGTGGATGCCCCATCCCTGGAGGGGTTCAAGGCCAGGTTGGATGGGGCTTTGAGCAACCTGGTCTGGTGGGAGGTGTCCCTGCCCAGGGCAGGGGGTGGGAACTGGATGATCTTTAAGGTCCCTTCCAACCCAAACCGTTCTATGATTCTACGATAACCCAATGGGTGTCACTGGGAGAATGGTCTGTTCTGTGTCTTTGCTTTAAAATGTGGCTTTGGTGTCTTCTCTTCCTGATCAACAGTATCTATCACTATGAAGGTCTAAGGAAGAAAAGTTATGCTAGATAATTAGCGTGCACTTAATCAGAGGTAGGAGAAGAATGCATCATTCTCCCCAGAAACTGTAACCTGAATACTCACTCCCAGTTTTCTCCAAAACAGACCAATATACCCCAAAACTGTGTTATCCTTCCAACCTTGCTTGTTTGCTTTTTGGTTTGTTTGGTTTTCTGAGCTGATATGTTGCCTGACTTCTGAGCTGTTGATGAGGAGACCAGAAAAGCCTCTCTGTGTGTTTAACTTCCTTGATCTTCGATCCAGCATAGTAAGATTTGCCAGCTTTTCTGAAGTGTGACAGGTAGGGTATTGCAGGTTTCCATCGGTCCATAAGGGAGATGAGACGAGCGTAAGGAATATATGATAAATTTAAAGAATTGCTGTGTTGGTCTTTTTTAATTAAAGAGTAAATAAAAAAATAAAATAAGCCTGTTGAGCAAGTTTGTGCGCTTACCACAAGGTTGCCTGGGCAAGGAGCAGAATTTAGGAGAATGGAAAATTAGGTTTAGGAGAGGATACAGAAATTGGGCAGGGGGAAAGTGGGAGGGTGATGTGTAAGTTTAGGTAATGGTACAAGGGGCAGATAAGCAGCTCGCCAAGCAAAAGGCCTCTAGGTTGGGAGAGTTACTGAAAAATGTATTTATACTTGAATCCCAGCCCTGCTCTTCTCCCTGGAGCCTGTGCTGGATCAACTGCAGAAGTGCTGTGGCAGTTTATAAAAGATTTTGTCAGTAAAGGGCTGATTAGAAAAGATAAATGTATAGCAGAAGTATTAGACATTCAGTAAATTCCTTTGCAAGAGATTTGTAAAGTCCAGCTAAATATAGCAAGTTATTTTTAGAAGTCGGTGCTGGCCATTTACTTCTGGCAAGTGGAAAACCCTTGTCAGTGTGTGAAAAATGGCCTTTGTAAAACGTGTCAGTATTTCTGAATCCCCACAGCATCCAGAAAGCCTTCAGGGGTGCTCGGAAACAACTCGCTGTGGGTTAATGCAGAGCACTGTCTACACTGTACTGGGCCGGTTTTTAATTACCTAATGATAAATATCTCTCGTTTATGGAGCAACAGGCCTGCTATTTTCCTTGCAAGATTTTTTTGCTATTTTATGCAGCAACAGGGCTGCTATTTTCCTTGCTTGTGTCAATTTGTGTAGCTTTGGGACTACCTAGAAGGCTGACCCGGAAGATTATTTTTTTTTATTATTCTTCTCATCTGAAAAAATCAACATGTTTTTGTGTTCAGGCAGCTGTAGAGTATTTAGGAGTGTTCTGTGAGTCAGGACTCATTACTCACGTTCCTAATGGCACATCTGGGCTCAGTCGGGGTAACTTCATTGATTCAGAGTTGAGGTATTTTGGTGGGACTTCATGCACACACTGAGTAAATACAAGGGATCGGAGCAGAATCCAGCCCCTGGGCCAAACACTTTGTGTGTTGGCTCATGAAGCTTTGCTGCAAGTACAGAGGAGGTGATGGGTCAGGTACCACGTCCAGAACCTCATCTCTGGGGTGGCAGCATGGATGAACTCCCATCTCCTTCATGATGCAACTCCCTGGGAAATTCTTCAGTGGGAGTCGGTAACAATGGGCACATTCTTTTCCCTTCAGGGATCACAGCCCTCTCATTTGCCTGCTGGAGGAAAAACTGGTATTTCTCATGTTCTGCATGTCCCGTTGCTCAGCTCTCCATGAGGAAGCAGAAAATGTTCCGTAGTCACCAAGCATTGAGAGGAAATGTAGGTGCATCATCAGCTGCTGTGCATCAGGGTCTTGCGACATTCCCTTGAAAAACTGGATTTCCAGAGCTCAGTTCCTAACCCTAAAAATTTGTTCTTGGCTTAAAATGTTCTTATTTAAGTACAGAATGAAGTTTTATTGTCTTCTCTTTGTTTGCTTATTTGAAAGAAAAAAAAAAATTGTGTGGCTGGTTTTGATATTTCTGTTTTCGAGTTGGAGAAGAGGAAAGCAAGCAAAATACAAAAATGGAGCTCCTCCTTATGTTTGCTCTGTTTATTTGCATTGCTGTAGCTCCAAATCCTTTGGGGTTTTTCCTTATTTTTCCAGCTTTGAAGGAAGATTTTGACGGTTACAAGTACAGGGATGGATGGTTGAAGCTGCTGGCGAGTTGCTCTGGGCAGGGCACCTCCACGCTGAGGTCTGGCAGAGACAGAAGCTTTGGAGCAGCTTGTTTCTGTGCCTCAGCCCAGGCGAGGAGACCAGTTAAAGTCCCTTCTCGCCTTCCAGTGTGGACAGGGGTGTCCCATCCCCTTCCCAGGGACAGGACAGGGACACTGCAGGCTGTCTTGGTTCAGCTATCCATGCTTTTGCCTCTTTGTGTGTAGCCTGGTTGGAGACAAGTGAAATTAAGCGCTTTGTTTCACTGACTGGTGATTGCTATGGTGACGGGGTGAGAGGTTTTGTCATTTTTATTTTGTTTTCTCCTTAATTTGCAGTGCCCTGTGCAGGGAGCAGCGTGTGACTGAGGTTTAGCCAAAGAGCTGCTGAACCCACTGCCCGTTTGGCCCCTGAGCTCCCGGAGGAGCAGTGATTTTTGCCTGGCTGTTCCCTAGGGAGGCGTAGAGATGGTGTTGGATTTACCAAGCACTGCACAGCTAATAAAATGTAAAATAATTGGGTTAGCCAGGGGATGTTTAGGTGTGAATAACCTCTGTGAGGGTAGGGGCGGGCTGGTCCTGGCAGATGTGGCGTGTGCGCTCTGTGACCAGTCTTCTACACAGTAGGAGCTTTATTGTTGGTTTGGTTTGGTTTTTTAAAGTGTTTATTTCTAAAAATCCTCCTGCTTTCTCTCTGTACCTCTGTGACATCCAACATCACCTTGTGTCCCTGTGGTATTAGAGGAGGTGGTCCAAGCATGTCGCTCCTTTTCTGCCGCGCAGAGATCCCAGTGGTCCCTGTAGCTCTCACCGGTGGGTTGTCACTGACACTTCTATTTCCATGTACTCAGGGATGTGTTTTCCTCTCTTGGCAACAGGGGACCATTGCAATCACACAGATAGAAAGTTAAATAAGTGTGACCCTCCTCTGAGGAGTGCAAAGCTAATTAAAGAAGTGCACCTGTGACATCTCGAGCATCACAGACCCTTGAGCAGCACCTCCGTGCCCATTCTCCAGCCACATCCTCTCGTCCCCGTGGCAGCATTAGGTGGTACAAAGGGCTGTGTCCCCCCCCACGGGGTCTGTCGTGTGGAGATGGTTTCCTATTTTCAATTATAACCACTGGGGGGAAAAAAGCAGCACCACAGCCCATTTTAGGGCTCCCAGATGTAATCTATGCTTTTGCAGAAGCCCGTGGGTTTTGTAAAAATAGCAAATTTCTTGTGTTTGCAGTCTTTGGTTGTCGATGGTTGCTGTGGAAGGTTGAAATGAGGATCCTCACTAGGTCTTTGCTGAGCTGGCTGTGGGGCACATCCCTCAATAGCTGCGGTCTCTGGAGGTGTGTTTTTACGTACATAAATACAACCAGAATGGTGTTGGTGTAGCTCTTAGGGCTGTAGCGCGGCTGTAGCTGGCACTGCTTCCCTCCCTCCTGCCGGGCACAGCTCAGCTGGGGTTATTCTCTGCAGAGAGATGGGACTTTATTTTTACTAGAAGAGTAAATTGTTGTGGCCGCAAATTGTGAAAGTTGGCATCGCTTCCTGAACGCCGTAAGGAAGGAGAATCCTAGAGGGTTCCTGATCGAATTAGTTTCGGTGTGTTTCCACAGAAATGGGCTGAGCTGTACAAGAGCAGGCAGGATCCTTTGGAGATGAGACTTTTCAGGCTGTTTGCAGGAATACCCCTGGCTTGGAAGCACAGTGTTATTCCTCCAGTGATGGTCCGGTTCTCCACACACCTTCCTGGTGCTGTGTGAGCAGGACAGACCCTGCAGCCACCTCTCTCCAGCCCTCACCCTCTCTCCCTGCTGCTGGGATTTGGGTGTTTGGCAGCCGTGTGTTTGTATCAGGGGGGAAAAAAACTTCCTTGTGTCTGTTAAAATGAGGGATAACATGGGCTTATCTCTCCCGGTGTGGAGATGTAGCCCAGTTTTTTCCACGTGGTTGATCTCTTCCTCCCCAACTCCAGCTGCTGGCCGCAGCGGCCCCTTCCTGCTGTCAAGCTGCTTTCCTGCAGCTCATCCCTCTCTCCCTGACCCCCCCCCCAGCCTTGTCCCCATCCTCTGGTGTCACCACGCCACCATTTGGGAGCCCCTGAGGGAGGGGGTGACTTCCCACAGTGCATGGTACCAGTGCTGGACCCCACAGGGACACAGCACCCCCAGGCATGAGCATCTTCTGTCCCCTCCGTGGCTGGTGCCAGCAGGCACTGCTGCAGCAGGGTCAACCACAGAGTCATCCCTATGTTAATTTCCCAATTAACACCCCATCGTCATTATAACCTACATAATACCACAGCAGTACCCTACGCTGTCTGTCCGGTGTGGATATATAGGATTTGTCAGAAGCCAGTGTTCAGCCAAGGCTCTGTACGTGTGAAGGACGAGTCACGTTGGTCTGGAGGAGTCTGGTTTCCATTAAACGCTCCTCAGGAGCCACGCCAGGCGTTTGCAGCACTGCCTCTCCCTCCAGCATGTCCTCTCCTCTCCTAACCCTACATCTTCCACACTTGTATTTCTATGGTGGGGTCTGCACATGGTGCTGGGCAACCGCCCCGGCCACCCCAGGGATGTCCTTGTTGGCTGTCACCTTGTCCTGGCCACCCCAGGGATGTCCCCGGTGGCTGTCCCCTCAGTGTGGGACAGCAGGGATGGCTGCCACCTTCAACAGCCATTAGCTCCAGGTGGCACGGTGGGGTGAAGGCACACAGTCACTGCTCGCAACCAGGGCTTCCTATACCTGACTTTGCTGAAGGTGAGGATGAGGATGGCTCCCCAAAATGAAAAAATTTCCTTGTGCCAACCAAAACCAAGCAGCGCTGGACTAATGAAGGGCCTCTCGTTGTTTTTTTCACTCTTAAGCTAATGTGAGATGTGGTTTCCAGCATGTCCACCTGAATTTCCTTCAGCTAGAAACTTGGAAAATAAGCTTTCAGGCAAGACAACATTGTGAAAGGAAAATGTAACTTTAGTCAGCTATACCGTTTCTTTTTTTCCTGGTTAAAATTTATTGTGTTTGGCTTTTCCAAACCCTCCTCTGCTCTTTCCCTACCCCCTGTTTCTATAAAACCCAAAAGGCAAGCAGCTCGCCAAGGACCGTTCCTCCGATGCTGGGACTAAACGCTGTGCTGACACATGCCATGGAAAACCAGTGTCTGCCAACCCTCTGTCCCCTACCATGGCATTTGTACCCACAGGGACACATGCCACCGGTGGAAGGGGACAGATGGACGCTAGAGAGAGGGACAGACACCAGCTGGGGCAGGCAACGGAGATGGATCCAGTGGAGGTTTGGGAGGGTGGGATGCAAGGAGCCTCCTCAGGTGCCACTGGCCTTCAGAGGGGCTGCTCAGGTGGCATTTAAAGGGGGTGATTGAAGTTCACCCACCAACAAACGCAGCTGAAGTGCAAGGAGAAGCTGGGCAAGGGCCACCAGCAGCATCCAGGGACGACGACGAGCGTTTGTGAGGGGACAAACAAAGATTCCCCTGAGCGACAACTCAATGAGAGCCTCCGGCCCTGGCCTGAAGCGAACGCTGCGGGGACTGAGAGTGAATTATTTGCTGAGGTTTTCCATCAAATCAATGACATCATTCTGTGCTGGAGTTCACCCATTTACGCGCTCTCATACCGCCCCCCCCCCTCCAGCAGCTGTGCTTAAATAGCCACATTCAGGCCTGAATCTGCCCATTCAGGAGCAAAGGTTTGACCCGTCGGAGGAAACTGCTGAACGAAGCTTTTGAGGGGAAAGCAGGGACTGTGTGCTCTTCGAAGCCATGCTCCTCCCCAGGATGGGGACCTGGCTGTCCCCACGTGCCACCATGGCTTGGGGAGGGCCAGGGGTCACTGGGATGCTCCTGACCTAGGGACAGGGGAAGAAGAGCAGCCTGGGGACCTGCTGGGATCCTACACAGGCCACTTGATTTCTTTTCCCAACATCCAATTCAGCGTTTTCTAATTTTTCTCTCCCCTTCACAGCAGTGTTTCGGAAAACCCCATGTTTGCCCCCGTGGTGATAAGTTCTTTTGTCACTGAGTCTGCAGTGGAAAAGAACAAAAAAAAATACACCCTGATCACAATTTTTCTTGGGCTAGAAATGCAGGGGGGTGCCTCCTCACTAATTCACACCTCATTTTTGGCTGTTAGCTCCCCCCAGCTGATGCCAGAAGTGATGGTTCTTGTCTTATTTTTTAAACAAATAGACAAATTAAAAAAAACCCAAGCAAACAAACTGTGTTACACAGAATTGTGCTGTTAGAGCAATCTTTCCCCTGGTTTGCCCAAGCTGGGGAGTGTGAGCTGGTTGCACGTTCACGCCTGTGCCCTCACGTCTTCCACACTCCCAGCTCCCTGAATTTCAGAAAGCGCCGCCGCTGTGCTGGAGTCCAAAATTAGAGAAAACAGCAACATAAATCAACGTATAACATTATTCCTTTGCTTTCGTTTTATTTTCCACATCCTAGTCCCTAAGGTCAGGCAAGTTGAGCCTCCTTCTGTTTGTATCTCGAGTATTTGCTGTTGGAGAGAGACTAACCCCCTCCAAAAAAAATGTATTTTAAGTTTGTGCAGGAAGATGTGGGAGAAGGACTGTTTTTTTCCTGGGGTAAAGTGTTACCTAGGGCTGTCACAGCTGTCACTAGGTGGGTGATTTTGGCTCTGGGGTCTGCTGCGTGGTCACTGCCCCGTCCCGGCCGCGGTTCCTCTGCCAGTCTCAGCAGCCGCCTGCACGACAACGGAGCCACTGACGAAGCTGTGAAGCAGTCACACCAGGATGCAGAGACACAAAGGATCCTTTTTGGCTAGAAACTTCTCTGGAAAGTCCAAAAATAATTTGGGCTGAGCTACCAGCCGCCATCAGGAAGCGCCTTTGCTTCGAGACTGAAGGTTTCTTCATCGACGGGCCAGGAGCAGGTCCCAGGGCCATCTGCAGCCACGCTGCCAGGCACAGCTTGGGCACCGTCAGGCTTCTCTGAGGGCCTCTTTGTGTCTCTGACCCCCTAAAGAGGGGCAGTTATTTTGGGTCCTGTCTTTCTGCCGTTTATTTTCTGACTCTACACATTTTTCTCCTGTCTAATGAATCACTATGAGCAGCGAGAAGCCCGTCTGATGGTCTCCCTGCTCCGAGGAGCTGTGCTGGTGCGTGTGTGGCACCGGGGACACCTACCTCTCTGAAAACATTCTAATGGTGGTGGTGAATGCTGTGTTTGAAGCTGCATCTTTTCCTGCAGGGGAAATGTCTCAGTGTCTCTTTCCCCCTACCATAAAAAAGACATCGAGGTGCTGGAGTGGGTCCAGAGAAGGGCAACAAAGATGGTGAGGGGTCTGGAGAACAAGTCTTGTGAGGAGAAGCTGAGGGAGCTGGGGTTATTCAGCCTGGAGAAGAGGAGGCTGAGGGGAGACTTTATTGCTCTCTCCAACTCCCTGAAAGGAGGGTGTAGAGAGATGGGGGTCGGTCTCTTCTCCCAAGTCACAGGCAACGGGATAAGAGGAAACGGCCTCAGGTTGCACCAGGGGAGGTTCAGGCTGGATATTAGGGTTATTAATCCTTGGAATGGGCTGCCCAGGGAAGGGGTTGAGGCACCATCCCTGGAGGTATTTAAAAGATGGGTTGACATAGTGCTTAGAGACATGGTTTAGTGATGGTTTTCTATCAGTTAAGTTGATGGTTGGACTAGATGATCTGAAAGGTCCCTTCCAACCTAGACAATTCTATGATTCTATGATTTTTCTAACCACCTCGCTATAGTTTTGTTCCATTCAGGCTAAATTTCTAAGGCTTTGCAAAACAATTGTGAAAATACACAACCTTATTGCTCTGTCCTTTTCCAGGTTACTCGTCGGCAGTACAGAAATTCTCCCAGACTTTGCAGTCCTTTCAGTTCGACTTCATTGGTGACACACTAACGGACGATGAGATCAATATTGGTAAGTTTTCTTCTTCTTGATGCAAACTTTCAGTAACTGAGACAGTCTCTCCTTTCGGAATTCGCCTGCCCTGATGGTTTTTAAACATCCTCAGGAGCTGGGTTCCTCGGATGCCAGTCAGCTGTTCCACCGCGTATTTTACAAAGTTGAACTTTCACGGGTAGAGTTTCACATTCCTAATTCAGCGGATAATTTGTGGAGGTTTTCCATGGCTCCAGCCCTGCTCTGTGCTGCCAGTTTCTGGGGACGATGGCGGTGCAGCAAGCCCCCTTTCCCAGTGCTGCAGGTGGAGAGGGAACACGTCTCCTGCTCCAGGCAAGTGCTGCTCCTAAAGTTGCCTTTGTTCTGCTGAAGATGCCTTTCAAAAACAAAGTGGCCCCTGCACTGCCTTCAAAAAGGGACCAGGCTGCAAACTGCCTGGAAAAATGAATTGCTGGATGTTTCATTGTATGGAAAATAATGGCCGGTCTCTGCCTTCGCAGCAGGGAAGCCTGTGGCACCAGTGTGGTTCTGCTCCCCGCACATCTGTTTGGGGATTAGCAGTCCTGAAGCCATTTTACGTCCCAGTGCAACAACTGTGCGGATTACACAGCTGCCAGCTGCACACTGGGAGCAAAACTGAATGGCCTAAATGCCTAAACCCGGTGCTTTTCAAATTAATCCCGCTCTTGGCTGAGCTAGAGTTGAATGGCTGGTGTGTGGGTGCTGCGGTGGTGGCCGCTGGCAGGAGGGACAGCAGAAAATCCTCTCAAAGGGTTGACATGTTGACAGTAAAGAAGAAATTCTTTCCTGTGAGGGTGGTGAGATGCTGGAACAGGTTGCCCAGAGAAGTTGTGGCTGCCCCATCCCTGGAGGGCTTCAAGGCCAGGTTGGATGGGGCTTGGAGCAACCTGCTTTAGTGGAGGTGTCCCTGCCCATGGCAAGGGGGTTGGAACTGGATGATCTTTAAGGTCCCTTCCAACTCTAACCATTCTATGATTCTGTGTCCCCATGGGACAAAACTCGGGGGGGTCCTGCCTGGACTGAGGGGATGGGGCTACTTGTGGTGGGGGGCACAGGGCATCAGCCAGGCTGCTCCTGGGGGCTGAACATAGTGGGGAAAAAAAAGAACAAAACCCAAAGCTTTTTTCAGGCTGTTGTTGAAGAGCGGCTGCAAGTGTACAAGTGTAACATTGCTGATGTCAGGTCTCTCGGCCATCACCGAAAGGGGAAGGAAGTAAAGCCTGTTCTTTGGGTTGTTTTATTTAAAGCAGTTTAAAGCAGATTGCAGCTTGCCCTTCAAAAAATCTGATTTCCTCTATGGAAAGTCTCTAGGTGAAACCCACTGGAAATGAGTCAGCGTCCGAGTCTAATGGCGATAGAGGTACTGCCTTTCTCTGATTTCCTCTATGGAAAGTCGCTGGGTGAAACCCCCTGGAAATGAGTCAGCGTCTGAGTCTAATGGCGATAGAGGTACTGCCTTTCCAAACTCATCTCAATAAAGGAGGGGAAATCGTTGCCTTATAAATGCCCCTCCTGGGAGCAGAGGGATCTGAAGCAAACAGCCGCCCAAGGAAAGGAGCGTCCCTCCTCTCGGCTGGAAGGGACAAAAGCTCCAATGTCCTACACCCTTGTGCTGATCGTGGGAGGGGAGCAGAGCCTGCCGGGGGTGAGCTGGGGCAATGAGCCGCTGCGGTGCGGCCACGGCACTCGGTGGGTGAGGAAGAACCTCTGCAAACAACTGAGGTTGAATGGGGGGATCGTGGGCAGAGGAGAGCAGGAAGAGATCCCAGCAAATGTAAAAACACTCCGTGGTGAGAGGAGCAAGCTTCCGTTTTTGTTGGGGATTATTTGCCTTGCTTTTTCAAGATGAGGTTCTTGGTGGGCTGAGTTCCTCCTCCTGCCCCAAACCCCGCAGCGCCTGCGTCCCCAAAACAGCGGCGGGGCGTTGACATCTCCCTAGCAGCTCCCATCTCCTGCAAGGGTGCCAGAGATCTGCGTGGGAGTGTAGGAGCTCATTTGATGTGCAGGATATGGCAATGAAGGAAAACATTCCCAAGAACTTCTTATTGTACTTCGGGGAACGTGTTTGATCTGTAAATATAACTAATGGCGCACTTCTGTTTTTTTTATGTAGGCAGAGAGCAGGCTGACACCCCTGCACGTCGGGTAGTGGCTTTGAACACTGCAAGTGGGAGTCAGGACACAGACACTGGGTTGATGTTGTCTGTCGAGAGCACTGCTTTGCCCCCGGGGTGTTAATTGTGACAGATGCACCCTAATTACACAGCGGCTGCAGTCCCTGTGCCGGTCACCCACGTGGGACTCAGCTCAGCAGCTCCTCCAGAGATGAACGGAGTAATTTAAGGGGAGATTTAAATTAGATATTAGGAAGAAATTCTTTCCTGTGAGGGTGGTGAGGCACTGGAATAGGTTGCCCAGAGAAGCTGTGGCTGCCCCATCCTTGGAGGGGTTCAAGGCCAGGTTGGAGAGGGCTTGGAGCAACCTGGTCTAGTGGGAGGTGTCCCTGCCCAGGGCAGGGGGTTGGAACTGGATGATCTTTAAGGTCCCTTCCAACCCAAACCGTTCTATGATTCTACGATAACCCAATGGGTGTCACTGGGAGAATGGTCTGTTCTGTGTCTTTGCTTTAAAATGTGGCTTTGGGGTCTTCTCTTCCTGATCAACGATATCTATCACTATGAAGGTCTAGGGAAGAAAAGTTATGCTAGATAATTAGAGTGCACTTAATCAGAGGTAGGAGAAGAATGCATCGTCTGGTGGGAGGTGTCCCTGCCCAGGGCAGGGGGTTGGAACTGGATGATTTTTAAGGTCCCTATCAACCTGAACCATTCTATGATTTTATGATAATGAAATCAGATGGAGTGTTTCTCCCTCCCAGGCACAGGAACATGAAATCCTGCTTTTAAAGAGCTGATGCTCCTGGCTCTGGCCAGCTGAGTGACTCCCAGGGGTGACAGGCAGTGGTGGCCACCCTGCTGCGCTCTGCAAGGGTTTCCAAGCACTGACCCAGGCCAGCAGCATGCGTCCACCCCGGTGCTCCTGGGCACCACTGGTTTGGCAGCGGGGTGTACCCTGAGCTATGTGTTTGTGGTGCAAGGACAAATTCAGTGGGTTGCACTGCAACTGCAGCCAGAAAATGTGTGCCTGGACACATTTTCTGAGCAAGGAAAAAAAAACCACAACAACATCTACTGAAAATTTTAGGCACTGATATTTTTCCTCTAAGTTCTGAGCTGGATTCTCTTTCTCCCTGTGATAATTCCTTTCCTGGCTCAGGCTCCCGGTGTCTGTGCTCACTTCAGGTTCAACACCGTCCTGAGTAACCACAGAGAAAGTCAGCGTGTCGGCCCTGCGGTCGAGCATAACAAACTATGAGGACATCGCATGTGCTGGGCTCTGAAGCCCTCGCTCTGAAAGAGAACTCAGAAGTTACTGACTCATCAAGAAGGTTACGTTTTGATGATGCCAGCCTGAGGGACTGTGTCACGAGGCTGTGGTTTTTCCCCTTTTGTGTCTGTCTCAGCAACTGCAGCGTGAATCCTCTAACACTGGAAGCTCCTACTCGCTGGCTGGGCAGCAGCATTTTGGCTGGTTTTTAGCAGAAGGACAGGTCCTTCTTCTAAGGTACCGCCTGTGGATGAGGGGAGAGGGCCCTCAGCTTGCAGGCAGGGCACAAATGCATCCTCTCCCTTTCTCTGTGGGATGAGCTATTGCTGTATGTGCCTCCCTATATGTCTAACTTGTTTCCTCGTGCATTACCCCTGCCGTGCCAGGAGCTCTGATGCCAGCCAGGTGCTCCTGAGGTTCTTTGGTTTATTTTCAGACGGTTTTTAAATGGCTCAGCAGTGGTCAAGTGCCTCCGCGTGCTTTGCAGGGAGTGCAGGGTCTGAACCACAAGCACAAGGAACTCCTCTAAATTTTATAAGTCAAGCCATTCTGTGTTTTCCACCTGGCAATGGAAGGGTGAGCATGGAGCATCTGGGACCTGTCCCCAGCGCTGCTCCGAGCAGGACCAGCTGAGAGCAGAGCAGGGTGCTGCTCCCACAGCTGGGAGTGCAGGAACCTCTCCCAGCTAATTCCCAGGTAGTTCCCAGGTACAGTGGAGCAAACAGATCATTCCCTGCAGGAATCTGCGTAGGCAGATGTTGGCCCAGCCTTGTCTTACAGCCTCCTGGAAAACTTAGACTTTTGCAGTGCTCCTCATTTCAGTGCTCTGAGGGCTTTTCTGCTGCGAGAGATTTTCTTCCCTGCTACAAATTCAGCCCCTTCCTGTGTGGTTCTTCGGTGGGCAGAGAGAAAGGCTGAATATTCCCTCTTGGTGGTAACCCTGTTGGTGTGGGGAGAGTCAACTACGCCTGCCTAGTCTCTTTTTGTTCCCCAGGCTAAATAAACCTGTTTCAGTTCGTTCAAGGAAAGGTTTCGTATTATTTTTGTCGTAGTTGGGCTCCCAGAAAAGTGCAGATCAATGAGATATTTCTGTTTTAATTTTTAACATTTTGGGTAGTGGTGTCAACCTCTGTGAACATTTCTACACCTGCTGCCTTTCCTTCCTAGGTACACGGACTTTGTGCTTCGTGTCGCTGAATGTAATCTTTATGATTCTGGGCTGGTTTCATTTCACAGGCATATCTTGGTCCTAGAAAGCACCTGCAGCTCTTCCCAGCTCAGGCAGAGGTACTTGGCCTGTTCTGGTGCTGTCAGCAATGGTCCAGGCAAGACAGAGCCCATCCTGCTGCCGTCCCTGGTACCAGCGGCTGCTCCTTGCCCTTGTTTGCCCTTTCCCTGCCACCTGCCTTACCTGCTTTGCAGTACAATTCCTAATGAGAGCTAATTAACATTTTTTTCCCTTCCCAGGGTGTTACCTCCTTCATTATTCCGGGCAGGAGGCCCCTTTCTGCCAAAAGGGACCACCTCTTCTCTACTTTCAGCAAGCCTTTAGACAGCCATGCTGGGGTTGATGCCAGATTCGGGTACCCCAATGTGTGTCCCATACCCCAGTGCCACATCCCAGTGCCACTGACCAGCCTCTTCTTTTCTTTACAGCCGAGTCCTTTAAGGAGTTTGCAGAGCTGCTCCACGAGGTAGAGCTGGAGAGGTCCATGATGGTAAGATGATCTGAACTGTTCTCTGGTAATCACTACCTCCTCGCAATGTTTAAATGCTAAATCATGGCCAAACGGCACCGTGTACCTTGGTGTGAAGCTTCCTATGGGAGGGAAGCTGGGAGCACCAGGATGTTACCCAGAAAAGTTGTGGATGCCTTACCCCTCAAGGTGTCCAAGGCCAGGTTGGATGGGTCTTTGAGCAACCTGGTCTAGTTGGAGGTGTCCCTGCCCATGGCAGGGGGGTTGGAACTCGATGATCCCTTCTAACCTGAACCGTTCTATGGTCGTGCTTTTTACCATGTCTGGTCCACGGTGCCATCACAGGGAGGGGGAGAAGTTGTCCTCACACAGTGTCCAACACCCCTCCTCATGCCAGGCAGTCATGGAGCCCCAGGACCCTGCCATCCCTGCCATCTGCAGCCAGTTTGCTCTGTAGAGCCAGGTGTGCCTGAGCTGGTAACAAGCTGGTTCTGTGGCCAAACGAAGCACTAAAAAATAAGAAGCAAAATGTATTTTTAGCTTCATTTTTGCCAGGTGCAAGCACACAGGTCCCCTGTTGTCCCTGTGTGTGTCCCCCCCAGGGCGATGCGCTGCCTTCCATCTCCCGCTGCGTTGTGCCCTCTGCCTCTCCAGAGCGAGCGCTGGCTTCCCGTTTCACTCCTAATTCCAGGAAAAACACGAAGGTTAGGCTTGGTAGAGAGCTTTTACAGCATGCCAGGAATGTGCTGCTTGGCTCTGCTTCCCTCTGCCTCGTGCAGCAGCGAGAGCCTGTGCCAGGCTGCTGCCTGGGCCAGCACCCCAGGGGTGGCTGTGCCGGCGGGATGCCACCGTCCTCTCCGAGGGTCCGCAGGCAGGCAGGGACCAGGAGGAAACCAGTCAGAGGCTGGAGGAAAGCAGTAAGATATTTCTTTTTTAATGACATGCAAGGTAATTAAAAATGGCTCCTTTTTTCAGTGGGTAAGTGGGTGGAAGGGATCATTTCGGGGATCATTTTAGGGATGCTGTGCAACTTTTCTAAATTTTTGAGGCTTTTTTTGCCCTCTGCTTGCAGGACCGGTCTCTTTATGGTAGGTCACCCAGAGGGTTTCACACTCTCACCAGGTTGACCAGTTTTAAATTACCTGCTGCTGCTCTGGCAAACTGGTGGCCAGGGTTTGATGGGAGTAATTCAGTGTTTTAGGCAGAGGGCAATGGCTCACCACACAGCAGTGCCGGGAGGGTGGCAGGCTGAGGGAAACCTGACTGTCATCTACAGGATGTCCCCAAAGCCTCATGTGTCGTGACTGAGGTTTTCTGTGTATTACAGGCAGGGAAAAGTGGGTACGGATGGGTTAAATGGCTGCACCTACAGCCAGAGAACAAGTTTGCAGTCAGAGGCATTAAAATCTAGGAATTCTTGGCTCCTGGCCCTGTTCAGTCTCTGTTTAGGAGAAAATTAATCTGTGTCCCGTAATTAAACTGTTTCTTTCTTCGCACTGTAGGTGCAGAATGCTAGTGATTTGCTGATCAAACCTTTGGAAAACTTTCGGAAGGAGCAAATAGGGTTCACCAAGGTAAGGCTTGTTTTTTTGTTTTAAATTTAAACAGATGTGTATTACTGTGTTTGAAATCAATTTTTTCTCCTGTTTCTCTTTTGTTGCTGTTGTTTTTAAAAGGCAGACAATTGCTGTATTACATTTTGACTTCATGCTTTCAGAAACTTCCCCATTTAATGCCGGCTTTCAGCTGCTGGCAAGAGAGAGTCTGTGCTGTGACTTTTAGTCTGATTTTTCAATCATAAGAGGCTCCAAAACCTTTTCCTGAATTCTTTGGGTTCTCTTCTGGCCTAATTCCAGCTCTGTCTCCGTCCTGAGCGAGGAGGAGTGCTTGTTTCGCCCGGTGATCAGGAGATACTCCTTGCTTCTTTCTCTCTTCTCCTTTTTGTTCATTCAGTGCTATTGAGAATAAAATATTTTCCTCAGATTAGCGTATGTTGGAGCAGGAGGGAGAGAGAGCAGCAGAGGCCAAGCAGAGCTTGATTATAGTCATAGGGCTTTTGTTATGAAATATTTAAATAAGGCATCTAATGAGCCTTTCAGATGGACCGAACTTTTAAAGAAACAAGTTACAAAAAGCAAATCCTGCACATGTTGAGCAGAAAAGATTATTTTTCCCTTGTCTGCTATCAAGAAATCCAGGTTCCACGTTACTCGGCGGCAGCTTGAAATGGGGCTGGCTCTGAACCAGCTCAGAAATGGAGATGTTTTGGAGAACACTTGGGGCTTGGATTCGGCCCAGCCCATCTGGAGCCTTTGACGTTTAATAAATACAGGATTTGAGAAACGATACTTGATCACCATCCTGCCTTTCAGAATCCCCCTGCATGACTCTGTGTGTGTAGAACACTGCTCCAAGAAGGGGTGGCAGCGTGAATGTGGTGAAAGCCATGGCCACGGCCATCGGTCCTGGGCTGGGGGAAGCTCTGCCTGTGTTTCCTCACCTGGCACAGGGGTAGAACCTCCTCACCTCCTTGCCGGTGGGTTTTCCAGCAGGCCTCTGTGTTACCAGCACGTGGACGTGCCCAGGGCTGAGAGAACACTCCCTCCTGTTCAATCTGTCTGCGTGAAGAATAGGGCCAGCACAGATTTAGAAAAGAGTCATGGGGAAGGAGTCATGGGGACAAGGTCAAGCTTATTTTCCCCTCTTGTGTTTACGGAACACTTAAGTCAAGAGGGCAGCAGTCTGCAAATGTTAAGATGACAGTATTAAAGTGTCCTTCTGGCTGTTTTCTTCTTGAGTAGCCTTTCAGGTGTGTAAGGATTCTATGTCTATGGGCCTGAGAGCTGTGCCACCTCCCACTGGGGGTCACATACCCTGCCTCCTGCTCCGGACCTCACCGGTGCCTGGTGACAGACACGTGTCTCAGCACGGTTGGTCCTGTAGCCCTGGCAGCTGGTGGTTCCGAATGTTGGCATGGCTTCACCTGGGAGCTTACAGCCCTTCCTTGGTGAGAAGAGGGCTCTGCCAGGGCCCAGCAGAAGTGCTGGCATGCAGGAGCTTGCAGGGGAGCACATTGCACCCCGCCGTGATTGCGGGTGCCCCCACAGTGATAGGGGGTACACGGGGAGGTAATGCTTTCTCCACCACTGCCCTGCAGCCTTGAGGGGGTGTGAGTTTTGGATTGAGCCCCAGCCCTCTCCAGAGCCTTGCCCTCACCTCCGATGCTTCCCTGACGGGGCTGCATCCTCATGGGTATCGCCTTGGGCACAAAGCCTTCCTTCACTCACCAGCCTGCAGAGCTCCTGTGGGTCATTGGCATCCCCCGGCAGAAGGCGTGAAATACAAATGAGGGCTCCTCACAAGGGAGCTCTGTCCCTCTCCGTTGCTGCTGAGCCTCCGCTGGCTGGCATCAGCCGAGTAGATCCTTCCTGATTTACACCAGGGGGAGAGAGGCTGGGGCCAGGCTGTGGCGCAGCCCTGAGACATGACACAGAGAATTTGTGCCCTCTGCTTCGTTTCCCATATTTTGGCAGAGTCGCCTCCTGTGAGATGTTTTCTGTTCTCTTTGCAAGATGCTGAAGCCAGATAGGAAGAGGCTTTGAATTGGGGCTTTGTGATGACTCTGGCTGGAGAGCAGCCAGTCAGTCTGACTAAGACATCTGAGTCTGCATTAACCCGTTTTCCCGGGGATGAATGGAGTCTCCTCAGTCAGATGGCATCCTCCCGTGCAGGGGAGCCCCCGGGGTGTCACTAGGACCCACCGTAGCTGTCCCCTTCTCCAACCACCATCCCCTGCTAGCCTTGGACCCATGGGATCGTCGCTCATGGCTTGTCACTAAATCTTTGTGTAGCCATAAGGAGTAAAAGCAGAGGATCTGGGATCTCCTGAGCTGACCCATTCCTCAGCCCTGGCCAGAACCTTATTCTGCTCGAAAGCTGTAGAGTGAGAGTTCATGGATGAGGGTGCAGCACTGATTTGGGGAGCGTGGAAAGGAACCGGCGTAATTGAGGGGGCGGATGGTATCAGGGAGGCAGAGGCATCCCTTAAGGGAGAGAGTGCGTGGGGTGGTCCATTTTTTTTTTTCATTTCACATTAGATCGTATTCACAGAGGCTACACTGTGGGCTCGGTGAACTCGTGGCGTGTGGGGTGGTGGAGTTCTTGATTTGCAGGGAAAGGAGAGATAATTAGAAGGATGTGCTCACCCATAATGGGAACGTGAAGCAGGAGGTAGGACTGATCGTGGCCTGACTCCCCGGATGAGCACAGTGTTAATTAGCCCTCCTGCTAATTAACAGTTCCTCTCGATGTGCAGCGCTGTGGGGCAGAGTGAGGGGTGTGTGCTGCAGCAGATGCAGAGCTGCAGCAGCCCAAGGAAAGTCTCTCCTCACCCTCTCACAGGACAGACCCCTTTGGCACAGGGGGGCTGGAGCTGAGTTTGGGGCGCTGCCACGGGACCCTTGGACACGGAGGGTGCCTGTCCCTCACTCCCTGTCCCTCCCAGGAAAAGCCTTTGGCTTTCAGCTCACACCCTGCAGGCAAGCTCTTTTCTGGGGCTGGGTTACTTTCGTTAAGATCCTTGCTGTGGTCATTAAGTTTAGGAGGATTTGAATAGGAAAGGTTTCATTCCAATTCCACTTGGAAGGAGACAACTTTTTTTGATAAAAAAACCCAATCCAAAACAAAGAGGAAAACACAAAGCAAAACAAACAACAACAAAAAAAAAAAGTCAAGAGGGGGAAAAACTTGTTTGGACTCATTGTAAGCTGCTGGAGGAATGTTTACTACTGTTGTGGTTTAACCCCAGCCAGCAACTAGGACCACGCAGTCATTCACTCCTCCCCAAGGAGGGTAGGAAGAAGAGGGAGAAAAAGGGAAAAAAAAACCCTCATGGGTTGAGATGAAGACAATTTAATACAGCAGTAACGGAAGAGAAAATAATAACGATGGTAAAAGAATATCCAAAATAAGTGATGCAATACAGTTGCTCACCACCTGATGATCGCTTCCCCATCCCATCCCCAGCAGCGATTGCAGATCCCTGCCCCCCAGCCAACCCCCGTTTCTATACCGAAAATGGTATCTGTGGTCTGGAATATCCTTTTGGCCATTTTGTCCTGTCTCTGCACCCTCTCAGCTCCGGTGGGAATGAATGAGCTTCTCCTGCTCATTTCTGATTAAAGCAGCATCTTCTGAAGCTCAGAGAGTGAAGCTTTCCAAGAGAGCACCCTCCACTGCACAGGATTCTGCCTGCATTTGGGTGAAATTGCCTCTGTTTCTCTGGATGAGCACATAAATTAATGTTGGGTGGCTTCTTGGACTTGGCAGATCTTAATGGGAAGGTAATGTGTCCTTTGCTGAATATTCATGAGGCACTAATTTGTGCTTATGTTTCCAGATTGTGCTTCAGTCTGGGTAGGTTTTTTGTGTTGTTTTTTATCTTGGCTTGCTCTACTCAGCAGCCAGCAAGCTGTTAGAAGCCTTGGCTTGACAGTCAGGAGGGATTTGTAGTTCATCCTTCTGCTTTTCAGTTATATGTTAATTAGCCAGAGTGGGAAGTGATTGGCAAGTCCTCTTCTAGTGGCCAAAAATGTCGTTCTGTTCTGCTTTCCGCATGGCAGCAGTTGTCCTGCAGGAGTGAGCCCTGCTCCTCACGCCGATGTCCATCTCAACCGTTGTCCTTCATCCCCTTGATCCCCAGGGAGAGCCTGGTGCTTGGCACCCCTGGCACGGCCACGTGCCCCTGCCCACCCATGGGCGCTGGTGGAGGAGGAGATGCTCCCTGAAGGAGTTGTTGTCTTGCCTTTGAGCTCCTGCTGCAGAAAAAGCTCTTCCATTGCTCCCCCAGGGCTTCTTGTGTCTTGTCCCTCTGCCCCAGGATGGACTGTGTCTTTCTGCAGGGCACTGCCCGTGCGAGCTGGTGGCAGAGCTTCTGTGCGGGTCCCAGTTTGTGGTCTCCCTGTGGCCACAGGCTCGTGGTCCGGGGGCCATCAGCCACCCACAGCCTGTGGTCTCCCTGTGGGTTCGTGGTCTTGTGGCCGCCCGCACAGGCACCACAGCCACCCACAGTGACGTTGCTTCTCCTGGGGCCAAGATGCTCCTCAGGGTGGGAGCCATTGAGTCCCAGGCTGCTGCATCCAGAGACATGTCCCCCTGCCTGTGGGCTCTGCTGTGCCCAGCCATGGTGGCAGCAGGCTCTGGTGGGCAGCAGCTCCCTGCCCCCTTGCCCTGCTCTTTCCTACAGCTCCCGGGGCAGACAAGCAGCCACCCAGCTGGACGGCAGAGCGTGGGAGAAGTTGGTCCCTGCTCTAGGCTGGAGCGTGGCTGCCATCCCCCGTGGCCACTCCACCAGGGTGGGGACGGCTGAGTCACTCTATGTGTGCTCATCCAGAGGCAGGACAGGACGCCTGGAGTGATGTCCCGAGTGCTGGAGCATCCTTCAGCCCCTCTCCTGCTGTACTTTCATCTGCTCACCTGTGGATCCCCCCTCATCTGTGGGACAGAGCGGGGCTGGCACCATCTCGGAGACCAGCTCTGTGTGCCACCTCCATGGGGACAGCTGAGATCTTGTTGCTTGGGCTTGGAGCTGGCTTGCCATCCTTGGGGCAAACATTTCGGGACCTGCTGCCGCTGTGGCCATCCTCTTGGAGATGCAAGAAGCCAGCACCAGGAGAGGTGTGATCTGTGACCCGTCAGCCACCGGCACTCTTGGTGCAGTGGAGTTCTACTGCACTTCTGTGGCCTTGGGGTTTGGTGACTCCTCGTTAGAGAAATGAAAACAAGCCTTGTTTCAAGACTTGAAAACAAGTGTCCAGACTCTAATTTAGTCTGGAGAAGAGAAGGCTGAGGGGAGACCTTATTAATGCTGACAAGTATCTCAAGGGTGGATTGAAGGATGATGGAGCCGGATTCTTTTCAGTGGTTTCCAGCAATAGGACCAGGGGCAACGGGCACAAGTTGGAACATAAGAGGTTCCACTCAAATATGAGGAAAAACTTCTTTAAGGTGAGGGTGACAGAGCCCTGGAAGAGGCTGCCCAGGGAGGTTGTGGAGTCCCCTTCTTTGGAGATTTTCAAGACCCACCTGGATGCCGTCCTGAGTAACATGCTCTGACAAGCTCTAGGCAATCCTGCTTCAGCAGGGGAGTTGGACTAGATGATCTCTATGGTCCCTTCCAACTCTAAAAATTCAGTGAAACTCAGTGAAATTCCTGGCTGCGAAATTCCAATTAGACCTGGCATCTCCTGGCAGAGGCAGACAATGCAGAAGTGTGACCTTACAGAGGCGGTAATCGCTGCTTCCCAAATGCTTTTGCTTCTCCGGGTTTGGATTTACTTATCAGGGGTGGTGTTAGTCACGAGGGTGGTGTTTTGTTTTGACAGTCCTTCCTGGCATCGGCTCCACAGCTGCAGCACTGCTGAAATTCCCTTTTGCCCTGGGAGGACTCCGTTCCTCTGGATTTGATGGCTGGATCTCCTTTTATTCGGAGGCCTGACTTTGGGAACGCGACGTTGCGGTGTCCCTGATATTGCAGAGGATGGTACCAGAAGATACACTTTTCTTCAGGGGTCTTGTGGTTACAAGGTCTCTGTAGGGCAGTAGGTGTAATTATTGGGGTAAAAAGGTTGGCTGGTGTAAGCCTGCCCTACTCCAGAGAGTTAAATAGAAGCGGCGATATTTGAGTTGGTGCCTCTGCAAGCATTACTGCATTTTTCCATGGTAATTGTGCTTTCACACAGGATTAGAGAAACAGGACTTTCTTGTGGGGTGAGAAATCCTTTTCCTAGGAAGACAGCTGGCAGTAACGCTTGGCCGCCCTTTTTCTGAGGAACCTCTAAGGAACTGGTGTCCACCAACGTGAACCTGAGTGCCTTCTCCAGCAAAGGCCAAGATGGCCTGTTAAATGGGAGAGCCTTTGCCCTTCTCTGAGAGGTGCTTCCCATGATGGGTAACGTGGGCACCTGTGCAAGCTTCATGTGCTCCAACAGCCAACCTTCAAGTGTCTCCCTGTGTGTGTGCCCACCAGAAAATCACCTTTCTTCTTGCAGAGGCAATACAGTGGTAGCCGCTACGAGCGAGATGCTGAGGAGAAAGCAGAGAGTTAGGTGGAGGCTGACTGTGCTCAGCCAAAGTGCCAATTCAGGGAGCCCCCAGGCATCCGCTGTGTAGGACACCCCATTAGACATGGATAGTCTGCGCAAGTGGAATGGGGAAGCAAAACTTCACGGCTGGAGAACTGACTAAAGAAAGAGAAAGGACTTTATTTAGGAAATGCAGCTTCAAACTTTGCGGTCGCTACTGAATTGTGAGGGTAATAACTAACAGCCACCAGCCTGGCAGAGTCCGTCTGCTCTGTTTCGGGCTGGCATTCGTGTTGGCTTATTCATGGATTTCTGACTAGGGGAGAGAACAGGATTTCAGGGCTTTCAGGAGATCGTTCTTGAAAGATACCACCAATTCCACAGGAAGTGGGGGTTTTCAAACTCTGCTTTCCACTTTCTTGAGCTTTCAAATTCTAGACAGAGGATTTGGGCATCGTATACATACTCTGTAGTATATATAATTAGTCCTCAGCTACTTGGACCTGACAGTGAGGCTGCTTCCAGGCTGGAATTTCCTTATTTTAGCAATTTAGCTGCCTCTCAGCAACTGATGCCTCACTTATAATCTGATTTGGGTCAACCTGGCTTCTACTTATGGTTGTTTCTTGATTGCCACAGTCTTCCGTGGTTTTACAGTCATTTTAAGGCATAAGCAAACAGCGTGGTCCTCAGCTCAGCTTCTCCCTGTGTTCTCTTTGGGTTTCATTCTCACGTGTCTCCTTTTGCTCTCTTTATAGACATTTCCCCTTTCAGGTTTACCATGCCAACAACTCTTTTTGTTAGAGTGCTTCCTTCACAAAGTCTTTGTTTCTTAACAAATCAGTCCCCACTTTGTATTTCCCCGCCTGTGGTAGTGTACAGTAAGTCAATAAGAACCAGCCCATCCACAAAGGACCTCCAAGAGGTGAAATTCTTCACATTGTGCACTGTAAAACAGCTGTGTTTGAGGCAGTGTGTTCCCCTGGGCTGCTTTTGGGCTGGGCACTACGCACTAAAACTTGTCTAAGCTTTGCCTGCAAGGTTTGTCATCTCTCTTTCCACCACTGTTTATAATAAAGAGACAATGACTTCCCTCCCACATTGTTGCATGTGCTTATCTGGAAAATGCCAATACCTTGTTATGCTTCAATTCTTGCCCCTACAGGAAAGAAAGAAAAAGTTTGAGAAGGATGGTGAGAAGTTTTATTCTATGCTGGATCGCCATTTGCATTTGTCTTCCAAAAAGAAGGAATCCCAATTACAGGAGGTGTGTATGGGCTTTTCTTCAGCTGGGTCCAAAATCGACACCACCAGCTACTCTAGATCTTAAAAAAGGGGGAGGGAAATCATCCCTTTCAGTAACCAGTTGAAATTGATAAGCAATTAGATCTATCTAAAGCCTATTCACGTGGATGAGACCAGGGATATCGAGGTGGTAGTTCACCATAAAGTGCCAAGCAGCAATGGTGGCTTTAAGCATTGCCATCTCTTGATCTCACCCTTATAATAGAGGGCAGTGACCAGTTATGCTAGCACAGCTGGGGATTGGCCACCCCTTGAACTGGTTTGGGGAACTAATCTGGCTGAAAAACAACTGGTTTATTTTTCTTTTTGCCAGCCTAGTTTCCTGCCTTTCTTCTGGGGGTTGCAAGGCTAATTGTGGCAGCAAGCCCAGGGTGGCAGTGAGCAGCGGGTAGAGGAGGGATGGTGCTCCTTCAAGCTGATGCTGCCACCAAACATGTTGCAACAAGAATGGAAAGCCCCAGCTGTTCCAGCCCACATCAGAGTAGTTGGATCGAATCAGATCTGTCCAACCAGTTGTCAGATCAACCTACGAGCATCTTTGCAAGGCAAAATCTGTGCAAGCTGCGGGGACGTGGCATACCACGTTGTTCTACCTGGTGCTGCAGCTCTGGAATTGCTGGTTTCAGGTCGCAGCAGGAGTCTGAGAAGTGTGGCCAGCATTCCAGCCTTCTGGTTCCATGCAAAGTGTTGAAAACCTGGGTGGGACACCTTTGGCAGGCTTTTTCTTAAGTGAGGACAAAACTATTTGTGGGTTGACAGACAAATGCTAGGCAAATATTGTCAAGCTAGATGTGATGGATTTATTTCTTTCACCTCTCCTTCTTTCTTCCAGGCTGACCTTCAGGTTGACAAAGAGAGACACAATTTCTTTGAGTCCTCCCTGGAGTATGTGTACCAGATCCAGGAAGTACAAGAAAGCAAGAAATTCAGTATTGTTGAACCGGTAGGAGCTTCCTTTTCTTTCAGGCCTCTTTGTTTGATGTTCAGATATGCTGACTTGCTAACAGTGGGAGGAAAGAATGAGTTACCAGGTTGGATTCGGTCCTGGGGAGTCTTGTGATGGAGCAGGAGTTAACATTGCACGCTTGGATTGCTGCAACTTAACAGCTTTAGTGGTGTTTTCTGGAGCATCGCGAAGCCACAAACTTGTTTCTCGTGTCTGTAAGTCGATTCTGAGGAACAGGCCAGATGCTGTGGGTAGCTAGAGATCTTGTTATGAATTATCTTGGACACGTCGTGCTTGATAAATATTAGCTGTGTTCAGAGGGAGAGAGTTGTTATCTGGTCTGCTTACCTGCCATGGCTCAGGCTGTGGTGGGACCAGCTCATGGTTGTGCCCAGAGACCCTGCCCTGGGTGGGTGGATTTGTCCTGGAACCAGATGCCGTTGAGCGTGGGATCGTGTAGGTCTCATGGACGAGCAATCTGCAGATCTGCTCGTGTTCTCCCAGCAGGGTCTTTCATTTCGGGTGTGTTTTATTAAGACACATGTGTGGGTGGTAGACCTGGGCTTTAGGGACGTTGCGGTGGATAAGTCATACCAAGGTTTGCATCACTCCAAAATTGTAAGAAAAAAAACCAAATTTGTATCTGTAATTTCTGAAACTGAACTTCTTGTCTATCTTTCCTCTGATTAGAAATAGAGAAGGGAAGTTTAATCTGTGTCCTTTCACTCCTTTGCAGGTGCTGGCTTTTCTCCACAGCCTCTTTACTTACAACAACCTGACAGTTGAGCTCACGCAGGATTTCCTCCCTTATAAACAGCAGCTTCAGCTCAGCCTCCAGAATGTGAGTTCCTGCCCAGCTGAAGTATTTTTTTGCATGTGACTTCTATTCTCATTTGTATTTAGACGCCTCTGGTGGCAAGGCTTTTCCACACAAAACAGACTGTCCGTGTTTACATTGTGGGAGGTGCAGATAAAGTTATTTCCTTCTCAGTTCACACATATTTTCTCCTGTCCTGCACAAGAGAGTCTGCAGGTGTTATTATAGTGTTTTTCTCTGACCAGAAGGAGTTATTTCCAGTGTATAGTTTAACTTTGTGCATAAACAAGCCTGAGAATTTCTTCAGAAATGAGATCAGAATTGTACAAGTCTTCTAAAAAGGCCTCCAATTTTGATCTTAGTGGGATTGGCTCACTACATGCTTTGGTAGGCTCCTCCGCTGGCTAAATATACTCGTGGGCTAAAATATCTGTGTCCTGTTTCTTTCATCCTCAGTGTTTCACGGCTGGCCCTCACTCCCGTGGAACAACGGCCATAAATCTGTGCCAAGCTGAGTTTGCTGCTGGCTCATTAATTGGGCTAAGTGGTGTTCTGTAAAAACGCCTTGATTTCGTAGCCTGTGTTGATGTGACTCTTTAAAAATTCTTTCATGCCAAGCAGCGTAGCACGATCTTTTGAGGAATCAACGCCCTAGTTCTGTAGGAGAATACGCCTGTTACTTAAACAATGGTGTGAAGAGGAGTTCAGGTGCTGCCTTCTGCTCCACCTAGCCTTAAAATGTGCTAAGTTACTTTCATTGAAAGAACAAGTGTCCTCCCAGTGATGACACCTCAACACCATTGGTATGTTAAACCTTGTCTCTTCAATCATCTCTAGGAGTTCAGCTGTTCTTTTAGCTGGAATTTTCAGGTGAATTTGTGGTTTCCACAATTTGTACATTGGGGACCAATTATTTTCTGCCAGAACACCTAAAATTTCACCAGGAATACCTCAAGTTGTCTCTTTGCTTGTGTTCCAACGTGCTTCTTTTTGTTTTCTCTTAACAGACAAGGAATCACTTCTCCAGCACGCGGGAGGAGCTGGAAGACCTGAAGAAGAGGATGAAGGAAGCTCCCCTGACCTGCAAGCTACCTGGGCAGCCGACCATTGAGGGCTATCTGTACACTCAGGAGAAATGTAATGGCTTTTATAGGCACCTGAATGTGTTAAGGAAGGTGTCAGCCTGGGCTGCTCGGCTGCTTTAGCCGTGGCATCACCACGGGCTGTGCCACACAGGGCAGCACCTCCTACCAGTGCCCGCGGAATCACCGGCAGCTTCAGCTGCCAGCTTTCTCCGTGGTGGCTCAGAGCTTTCTCTGGGTTACATGAGCCGTGTAAGCAAGGAGCTAATTGCCCTGCGCTCAAATTAGATGAGATTTATTACTGTGTTGTAGCGCTGGAGAGACCGGAGCTCTGGCAGGTTGCACCTTGGCTGTGTTTTATCAGAACCAATCTGATGTCCTGCCCAGCTTCCCTCTCGCAGCATCTCTGAGGGCGTCTGAGCACAGCTGAAGTGTTAAAAGCAATGAGAATTAAGCTGCCGAGAGTGAAACTTCTTCTAATTCTGTGTGGAATCAAATCAAACCAAATTCAGTCCTTTGTAAATACGTATTACAGCTTTCCATGGCCATGCAAGCATGAACACTTCGGGGACAAAAGTCAATATGTGGAGCTGTGGCCTCTGAGTCTGCAACTTTGTGAGCAGCTAATTTTTGGATTGTATATACAAATGTATTTATACATACATTTGTATGTACATTTATCCTGCTTTTAAGAGAAAACACGCAGACAGTAATTCTAGACCACAAACAAATGTTGCATGTTCCTGCACACCAGTGCCTGTTTGCTGCCTCTGTTTATGTTTCCCCTATAAATTGAGTATGAAGAAAGTTGCTCCTCCTGACACTGCAACTTAAAAAAAGAAACTACAGAAAAAAAGATCAATTTAAGTATTTCATATAAAGGGGTTCGGGTAAGAAAACAAAGAAAAGCGACAATAAATCTAGTGTGATGTAAGTAGGAACTTTAGAGTGTGTTAAAGATGCTGTTGTCTTTACTGCCAAGTTTTCATCAACAGGAAAAAATAGTGGTGTGTGTGTGTGAAACAAGCATTCAAGACACGTAGGAGCCTGCCAGTGTAGGTCTTGGCTGGACTTGGTCAAACCTGCTTGGCTCGCAACCAGAGTCCCACAAATGCCCTTTCACCAGCAGTGTTTTGGGAGGGCAATGGAGGTGGCTGCCGCCTTGCGCTCCTCTCCTCCTCCTCCTCTTCCTCCTCCTGGCTCTTGCTGGCAAGGGAGGTGTCCCCACACCCAGAGAAGTGCTGGCCATGCATCCAACTAAGGTGCCATCTCTGACTCCAGTTTCCCCGTGTCTTTCCGCAGGGGCGCTGGGCATCTCCTGGGTGAAATACTACTGCCAGTATGAAAAGGAGGCAAAAACCTTGCGGATGACGCCCACGGACCAGAAGCCTGGAGCTAAGCAAGTAAGTTGGTTTCTTGGAGGGGTGTCTGCAAATATTGACCCAGCCATCAGGTTTCACCTTCAATCCACCCACGTCATCACTTTCCTTGAGCAAACAAACACACAAATGCCACGTCCAGGGGCAGCAGAGGCCATCCCTGCTGTTGCAAGCCATCATCTGGCAGTGCTGGTCCTTAAGACGTGCTGACAGTGGGCTGGTCCCAACGCTGCTGCTGTGGAAGGGGCTCCTGGCCACAGAGGAGAGGGGTGGGCTTCGTGTCCCCTCCTTGCCTGGCCACACAGGCTGGTGGTTTGGTGCAACCTGAAGGAAGGGCCTCTGTGAGGAGCAGTTTCACCTCCTTCTGTCCCAGATGACCTGAAGCCCTGCAGGGTTTGGCAGCAGAGAGGCGGGTTTGTGTAACATCAGCGTTATTCGGGCAGTGACGATTTGCAGGTTTGGTCTAGTGTGAAATTTCTGCCTTTCTAGACAGGCTAATTTTTATATTTATCCATGCAAATGGGTGGTGAACCTGCAGTCTGGTTTGCACATGAATCACAGAATCATGGAATTGTCAGAGTTGGAAGGGACATCCAGAGCCCATCTAGTCCAACCCCCCTGCCAAAGCAGGGTTGCCCAGAGTACATCACTCAGGAGCATCCAGGCGGGTCTTGAAAATCTCCAGAGAAGGGGACTCCACACCCTCCCTGGGCAGCCTGTTCCAGGGCTCTGGGACCCTCACCCTAAAGAAGTTTCTCCTTGTATTTGAATGGAACCTCCTATGTTCCAGCTTGTGCCCGTTGCCCCTCATCCTGTCACTGGAAACCACTGAAAATAGTCGGCTCCATCATCCTTCAACCCACCCTTTAGGTACTTGTCAACATAGATAAGGTCTCCACTCAGCCTTCTCTTCTCCAGGCTAAAGAGCCCCAGTTCTTTGAGCCTTTCCTCATAAGGGATGTGCTCCAATCCCTCAGTCATCTTTGTTGCCCTGCGCTGGACTCTCTCCAGCAGTTCCCTGTCCCTCTTGAACTGGGGAGCCCAGAACTGGAGGCAGGAATCCAGTTGTGGCCTCCCCAGTGCAGAGCAGAGGGGGAGAATGACCTCCCTCCACCTACTGGCCACACTCTTCCCTACGCAGCCCAGGATCCCATTGGCCCCCTTGGCAACCAGGGCACATTGCTGGCTCCCGTAGGCCTCTGGCAGTGATTACAAATACTCAAATTACTCAAGTTATTAGATGAGTGCTTCCAAAAGCAGTATTTCTCTGCCTTTGCGTGTTTGCGCAGTCCCTGGTTTGTGATTTTGATTTCTGTTCTCAGAATTGGTGACGTGTGAGCGGGACTGGTGCTAGGAGAGGAGGAGAGGGCAGGAGCTGCAGCTCTGAACTGCAGTAAGGCAAAGGTTTGGGGGAACTGCTTCTTTCACAAAATGCGTTGTTTTTCACCAGTGAGTGATGTGTCTGGGAGTTCCCTGCAGATCCTTGGGGTGACAGAGGAGGGGTAAGGATGCAGGCGCGGATGACGGACTGTGGCTCAGAGTCCAGCAACTGCGTCCAGCTGAGTCCCCCCACCCTCCTCTGCCATGGAGCCACGGCCCCCAGGGACTTCCCAGTCAGGCGTGCTGTTCTCCAGTTTGTGACCTCATGGTCTGTTCTTTGGCAGCCCTCTGCACGCTGCAGCAATAAAATAAAATGTATTTTTTGGAAGCTCTTGGCAGAGACCTTGGCAAAGAAATGTCCAAAACATTGACTGGAGAGATCTATTGTCATCTATGCCGTAAACATGTCTAGTAAGGCCAATTAATGCAGGGTAGGGGCTTGTAAAAATGTAAATTAGTCCTCTTCCCACACTCTTGCAGTCTGGTAGTCTGCACCTTCAGGTCAGCTTCAAATGCCACAATTACAAGGAGTGCTCTTAAAACCCCCAAACAACAAACACACACAATAAACGCAGCCAGGAGATAATCATCACGGCGTGTAAGCTGGATGTAATCTTGGAGGAGGCTCTCCTGGCCACCAGGCTGTCCTGGATCTGCTTGATCCGCTTCTGCCGGAGGTCTTGCAGATGTGGTGGTGGTGATGGTCGGGATGATGAACACATTCCAGGTTTGCACACTCAACCCAAGGCTCTGGTTGGATGTAAGGTCTCCTGAGTTCCTACAAAGTCATGGAGATCTCACGACCATGTTACAAAATGACCCTGCTGCGGAATGGAGGGGCATGAAAGCAAAGGGCCAGAGCACAGCAGTGCTGGCTTCTCTTCAGAGTGCTCCTACTCTAGATTTGGTCAGTTGACGTTCCTTTTCTACAAGGTATTTTGTGAAAAGCTGTTTGGACCATGAACACAATGGATCAGCCTCGGTAAAAATTAGGGCCCAACTGTGACCGATAATAGACGAGCATGGTCCTGGCCTCAAAGACCTCAGGAGGTTTGTTTATAGCAGCGTTCCTGCTCTGTGGAGGCACATTGCTTGTTGCTGAGATATTTAGCGCTTGTTTGCGGGATAGTGCCATGAAGGCTAGAACATTTAGTGGCTGAGGAGAGGAAGCCTGGCTCACAAAGCCTTTGATCTCTGTCTTTGTTGATGGTAGGAAGGACCATCTGTGCTCTTGGTACCAATGCCATCAGATTGGCAGGGCACGCACTGGGACCCTGGTGTTCTGCAGGCAGTACCATGCTGGGCTGTAGCCCAAGGGTGCTCAGGAACCCAAAATCTTCTCCTCTGTTTCTTTTCTTTAACCTTGGCTTTCGTTTTTCTCTCCTAGGGCACCTTAGACCTGACCCTGAAATCCTGTGTAAGGAGAAAGACGGACTCTATAGACAAAAGGTTCTGTTTTGACATTGAAACTAATGAAAGGTGAGATGCTTAAATGGTCTTAAGTACTTAAGTGGTCTCCAAACAAATAAACCCTGTAAACCCAGATGAAATCGCTCTTCGCTGTTTACTAAGAACAACTTTTGCTTCATTTTCCTGCCTGCCCCTGGGTGAACTCTGCGCAGGTCTGGGACCATCACACTGCAGGCCCTCTCGGAGGCCAATCGAAGGCTGTGGATGGAAGCCATGGACGGGAAGGAGCCGGTAAGTCTTCAGGGAGCTTCTGCATGGCTTTGAATTTGCTGCCGAGCAGTGTCCTCTGCTGGCAGGTCCTGGGGAAGAGCAGTGACACAGGCTCTGGCAGGCTCCTTCTTACCTCTGGTGCTTCACCACTGGGGCTTACTCGTAATTTAGGGCATCAGTTCAGCCATTCACAGCTGGAATGGGATTTCATGGTGTTCTACTGGTGGCACACCTTACAACGGGGATTTTGGTTTTCCCCCTTTAAAGCTCTGGTGTGTTCCCCAGTGGTTGCTGGTGCTGAGGTGGGACTGGGAGCGGGGACAAGGGACACAAGCACCCTCCGTAGCAGACTTCTCCTCAGTTAAACAGGAAAGGACACGGGATGGTGTGGAGGGTGAGCGTGCTCATGCTGGGCAACCAGTCACTTAGGGGATGTCTGGGGCTCACTCAGTCTCCATGATGTGTTGTTATGTATAAAGGATGACACCTGCTATTTATTATTACTAAAAAAATACAGGATGTATTATTGTATGGGATGAAGGAATGTCTTGACACTTGAATTTTCCAAAGCAAGCAAACAAACAAAACCCCCACAACCCCTGTGTGCCAGACTGTCCAGCTGCCATTTTTACAGGGCACTTAAAGGACAAAGTTTCCTTTCAGTTTTTGGGAGACCTCTTTCCTTGAAATAGTTGTTCCAGTGAAATGTAGAAAGTCATCAAAACCTCATTTATTGTCTAGATAACGCTATCTTGCATAATTATAAAATTACATTCCTTTGGGAGATTGCCTCACTGTTTGGGATTGGCTTGGGGTGATTTATGGGTTGCTGCATTTTCTTTGGAAAATAAATATTGAATCCCGTTGCATCATGTTTTTTGTTTCTTCCTCTTCCATTCCCTCCCCTTTTTCAGATCTACCACAGTCCCATCACAAAACAGGAAGAAAGTGAGTCATTTCTGTTGCTGTTGAAGCTGTCTGGAGGTCGGGGAGTGTATTTCCTTGCAGATACGCTCGTCCTCGATTTCTGCTGAATAGGCTGTGTATTCCCCCCCCGTGGTGGCACTGTAACTTTTTCCCTTTTCATCACAGTGTCTGATACTGAGGCCAGATAAGAAATTGGCAGACGGTAAAAGTTATCGGTGGCAACCTGCAGTTTTTATTTAGCAAGAAGTAGCGGGATGCGGAGTTCAATTTGCACCTCTAAACCCCAAAATAAGGGAGGGGGGGAAAAAAAGATCGGTGAGAGGTTTTGAGGGCATTTCCCTTAGCAAAGATTATAATAGGAAAATAAGAGGTGGCATTTAGTTCCCTGGAGCTCCCATCCCACCACCTTGTCCCGTGTGTCCCCCTTCACAGGGGGGTACCCTACCCATCACCCCTGCACCCCCGGGACAGGCTGCTGCCCCTTCCCTTTCCCTTTTCCCAGACCATTGCTGCAGTGGCTGAGTTTGCTGCCATGGAAAACTCTGGGGCTTTGTTAGCGGGGTGAAAACTTACATTCTGTATCTTAGAGCTTTAATTAGCTGACTTTTTAATGAGCACAGAGGTAGTATTAGCAGAGGCATAAGCGTGAAACCTGTTGTTTGACTTGTGTTTGCATTACACGCCTGGAAAGAATGTGACTCAGTGTTTCACAAAAGTAAATACACTCTATTTTTAATAGATTAGAGTTAGAAAGACTTCAAGTCGTATCATCCCACTCAGTATCAAGTACCTAGCGGATCTATGCTTAAAGGTGTCTTAACTCCTGTGTTAGAGCTCAGATACGTCTGAGCTGTTGCTCAGAGAAGAGAGAATCCTTATAAACAACTTGCTGAAAATACAGTGATTTCAGAGGAATTGCCAGCGTGGCCTGTGCTGTGCCTGGAGTTGATGTGTCCTGTGGCTGGTTTTTTCCAGTAAAATGTTGGTTTACATTAGAAAGATAAACAAAAATCCGCATACCTCCACTCCCCCCAGATAACCCAAACCCCCAAAATTCTAAGCCAACAACAGTGTGGTCACTTAGGAGAAATTCAATATAAACATTTGCACTGAACAGAAAGACATTCTACATAATAACTTGGACAATCCTTCCAGATATCCCGGAAAAATTAGCAGAAGTAGTAGTGTGATAACAGAAGTTGAAATATGTGTATAGAAAAAAAATATTCTGACTTTTCTACCTGCTTCATGATGCCTGCAAAACAGGCACAGAGATAGTCTGTGGTTAATTGGCTGGAACAAAACCCCGTGTTCTGCTTTACTCAGCATATCAAGCTGTATTGTTTTTGCTTTTTAATCTAGTCAAGTAGATAATCAGAAATTACATGATCCTATGATGTGGAAGAGCTTTAACTGCAGATTTTGCTGTCCTCTGGAAATGATTAATCAACTCCTTATCAGACACAGAGTCACATGTGGCAGGACTCTGATTTACACTTTATTATTAAAGACAGAAAGTGGGGGAGGGAGCAAGGCTGCAGCTCCAAATAAATTCAAGGAAAAATGGAGAACATATGGAACTAATAATTCCTTGTCAGGATTTAGAGAATGCCTGTGTTTCCGTGGGGGGATGTACGCAGTGTGGATGCATGTGTGCTGCCAGCATCTCTGTGTGCCGAGCGGGGAATGGCATGGGACCTTCCCAGTAGTTTTCCCTGGTGGTGCTCCAGCATCTAATCCTGCTTCTCCTCTTTGAAACAGTGGAGCTGAACGAGGTCGGCTTCAAGTTTGTACGGAAGTGCATCAACGCGGTGGAAACGAAAGGTAAGGAGCTCTCCCTGGCATCGGGAGGTGCCGTCGTCCTGGCACTGCTTCCCGGGGCCTGGAATTATGTTGTATTTTCAGCAGTGTGGTGGTGTTAGTCGCTGAAAGGAGACTTTGACTTTTAAGTGAAGAACACATGTCAGAGGAGTAGAAATCCTGCACTGTTTGTGATGTCGTTAGCCCAAATCGGGTTAGGATTGAATTTCCACCTTTATGTTGTTCTCATTCATTGGTTTCTCATCTTTGGCTCTGAGGAAACCCATAGGTAGGCAGAAGGAGAACAGCTTTGGAAGTTTCTTTATGCTGGGGGGGGGCAGAGCAGGGGTTAACTGGGGTACAGGGTTGTTCCAACTAATTTTGTTAAAAGCAGCAGGACAGAAGCAGGTCTGGTCTTTCGTGGAATGTCCCAGCTTATATTGCCAGTGTGGGCCATGGGACAAAGATAAATCCCTCTAGAACAGCTGGATCCCGCAGCTGCAGCAGGGAAAGGTGACTGGCTTCATTTCCAGAACCTTTGGGAGATGTGGCCACAGCGAAGCCGTGCCAAAACGGGAAGGAGCAGGGTTAAAGAGACCCTCCAGGCAAATACAGACAGTTCTGTCTTTCCTAACATCGGCTAATATTTTCCAAAAATCTGCTTAAATATGTTTGCCTTCTGTCACAATTTGAGCAAATGAGTGTGAAAGCAGCACTCCCCAAAAATGGTGTATTTAGGCAGGTAGGGTTTGCCAGCTCAAGTGTGTGTTCTGCACGTTGGCTGTTCTCCCCTCCCATGACACCATCCTGGCACAAAGGACAGGGACATGCTGGTGGCCACCACGGGCAAGCAGAGCTCCTGCCCGCAGCCCCCAGAGCCTGGTGGCAGCAGCCCCTTGCTGGGGGGCAGCCCGGGATGTTGGGGGGGACAGAGCCCGGGTGGTTCCTGGGGCAGAAGCGTTTCTGGGGAGCCAGGACCCGGCATCAGGGAGAGGGGTTCCACTAGATGAGGCTTTTGGACTTCCCACTAGATGGGGCTTTTGGACTTCCCACCAGCTGTGGAAGACCTTTGGCTAACTCTCTTTGGCTTTCTCCTGCTTAGGGATTACTACGGAGGGCATCTACCGGACCGTGGGCAGCAATATTCAGGTGCAGAAGTTGCTGAACGCCTTTTTTGGTAAGAATTAATCGTTCCGCGCAACTTGATTGTCCTGTTTTTGTATTGTTTAAGGGGGACAGAGAGGATCAGGTTTCACAGTGAGAAAGGTCAAGCATGGTTTTTGGTCTCTGTAGCCCCTCTGAGGCACATCTTTTCCTTCTCTTCTGGGTTTTTTTCTGTGCCCCACTCTCGTGCCTCTCCTTTTAAACTGTGTTTATTTGGTGGTGGTGCAACCTGCATTTTAACTCAAGGGAGCAGCAGCGAAATAAAGTGAGGTGGTGACCCTGGAGCAATGGGGACAAGCCTTCTCCCATCATGCGCTAAAAATATTCAGGCATTTTGGAGTCATGTGCTGGGGACATGTTCCTGCCACGGTCCCGGGATGCGGGACATCGGCCAAGGAGAGAGATGAGCCCTCACCCTCTCCTCCACTGCCAGCAGCGCCACTGCCAGGGAATTCACCCGCCCAATGCTGTTCAGGGGAAGGTGTCTTCTTCCTCAGGTCCAGCACGGCCATCTCCTAAACCAGTCCCCGCAGAGGAGCTCAGAGAAATCCTTTCCCTCGGTGGGGTATCACAGAGAGCTATACTGGGAAGGTGGTCTCCACAGGGAAACTGTTACCCTGGTTTAAGGTTTTCACCCGTAAGGACTGGGATAATTCACTCTATGCGATGTATAGGTTAGTAAGTCAAGGTGTGGAGCTCTGAGCAACCTGGTCTAGTAGGAGGTGTCACTCCCCATGGCAGGGGGATTGAGACAAGATCATAGAATCATCTAGTAGGAAGGGACCTTCAAGGTCATCTAGTCCAACCATCAACCTAACTCTGACAAAAAAACAAAAACAAAAACAAACAAACAAACAAACAAAAAAAACCAAACCAAAACCAAAAAAACCCCAAGAAACATCACTATACCATGTCCCCCAGCACCACATCAACCCATCCTTTGAACACCTCCAGGGATGGTGCCTCAACCCCTTCCCTGGGCAACCCATTCCAAGGCTTAATAACCCTTTCAGTGTAAAAATTCTTCCTAATATCCAATCTGAACCTCCCCTGGTGCAACTTGAGGCCATTTCCTCTAGTCCTGTCACCTGTCACTTCAGCGAAGAGACCGACCCCCACCTCTCTACACCCTCCTTTCAGGGTGTTGCAGAGAGCAATAAGGTCTCCCCTCAGCCATCCTCAAAGATGATCTTTAAGGTCCCTACCAACCCAAACCATTCTATGATTCTATGCATTTTTGCTGTCAGCCTTTCTGTGCACTGAACCTTGTATTTCGTACATAAACTGCTGAGTATTCTTTATACAAGAAAAAGTTAAACTCCCGGCAGCAGGTTGTGGAGCTCAGCGGTGTTGCTCTGTGCTGGGACAGGCATTCCCAGACTGGGACCTGGCTGAGGCCATCGTGCCCCTGTCCCGTGGCACACGTGGGCCAGAGCAGGCTGTGAGCCCCGAGGGTTGGTCCCACACACACACAAACACCGAGCTCTTCTCTCCATCCCTGCCCAAGCAACTGGAGCTCGGGGCAGAAGGTACATTTACATTGGTACCTACGTGCCTCCGGCTCCTACCAGCTCCCTGCTCAGACATCTGATATTAATGCAGTATTCACAGGCTTTTACTATTTTTTTTTTTTTTTTTTACTATTGTTTACTATTGCTTTTACTATTGTTGTTGTTTATTAAGAAGGCTGGTTTGTGCTGAGGTATAGCTGTACCCAGTTCCCATGGAGCCACGACTTCAGACAGCTATCCAGTTACACTTGCCTGGTGACTAATCACTTTTTATTGCTTCTTGATTCTCACCCTCCCTGTGAGTAGCTCTGTGGTTTTCTCATCTGAACCCCACCAGTGAGTGGCTTTTCATTTTATTTATATGCCTTGGTCTGGTTGACCACTAGCCACCCCACTGTGTACAAAATCACAATGGAAAGT
This sequence comes from Calidris pugnax, assembly GCF_001431845.1. NCBI lineage: Eukaryota > Metazoa > Chordata > Aves > Charadriiformes > Scolopacidae > Calidris > Calidris pugnax. The sequence continues at coordinate 2,940,571 of NW_015090995.1, forward strand.
CGAACAACACAGGCATTAACTGCTGCAGAAGGATTTCTTTCTGAGCTGCAGTAAGGAGATAGATTTTAACCCTTTTTTTTTTTTTTTTTTGGTTTTTTTTTTTTTTTTTTAAAAATCCACCCCACTGTGTACAAAATCACAATGGAAAGTCGAACAACACAGGCATTAACTGCTGCAGAAGGATTTCTTTCTGAGCTGCAGTAAGGAGATAGATTTTAACCCTTTTTTTTTTTTTTTTTTGGTCTCTATTTCTTTTTTTTAATAAATCATACAGTTTATTTCTTTAGTCCAGATGGCCCCCATCCTTGACTTCATCGTACCACAGAAATGATGTGGTTGTTGGGTGATGGTAGACAGGAGCAAAGTGTACTTCCACACTGCCGTGCCTCTTCCTCTGAGCTCCCTCCTCCCTGTGCAGCAAGAGGGAATGTTCAGGGGAGTAGCTGTGAAGGAGGGATTGGAACTGGACATTTAGATTACTTTGGATATCAGAAAGCTTGTCTTGGATCTGTTGAGACGTGTTGGTTTTGCCAGTCTTGGCTGTGCTGGGAAAAAAAACAAAGTGTAGAGAATAGGCACTTGCTAACTTTTCACCACTGCTTACATGTTACCTTTTGCTTTTTCCTTTGTCCCTAGTTAGCACTGCTCCTCAGCCTTTCCAAAGTGCTGGCGCTGGTACTGTTGTTCTGCTTTTCCCAGTCTTGAGAATCACCAGCTTTCTTCTTCATGTGCTGCTGTAGCACTGTTTGTCTCGAGAGGATACCCTCCCTGAGAGTGTGCTATTTATTAACACCCTCAAAATGGACTTTAATTCAAAGCCATTTTGTTCTTCCTCCAGATCCAAAGTGTCCAGGGGACGTGGATCTCCAAAGCGGCGATTGGGACATCAAGACGATTACCAGCTCACTGAAGTTTTATCTCAGGTAGCACTGAAGTTTTGTCTCGGGTAGCACTGCAGGTCACACGTACTTCCAGTGGGCAAAGGAGCTTGGGGCTGATCCAAGGGAAAAACAGAGTGAACTGCCAGATGTTAACATCTGGCTCTTGGAAAGGGCAAAGTATTGACAAAGGCTTTGGAAAGAGGAATGGATTTTTTAATTTTGTATTATTTTTTGAGCAATATGCCTATTGTAAAAACCCCACATCCCATGGGGAAAGCTGTTTAAATAATACTGTCTAGGGGGGGAGATGCCACTGGGAGCTGGTGGTGCTGGAGGGAAGCAGATTTGCCTGTCGGTGCTTCAAGATCGGTTGCGAGTGGGTCACGCTGCCCTGCCAGAGCTCAGCTTTCTTTCTGGTTATTGCAGGAACCTGTCTGAACCCGTCATGACCTACAAGCTCCACAAAGAGTTGGTCCTGGCTGCCAGTAAGTCCCACAGCTGCCCTGCTGCATGTCCCCAGTCCTGCCTTCCCCGGCCAGTGGACATCAAAATCACTTGACAGAGCTCTGCCAGCCCAACACCGGGGTGTCCGGCCACTTCCCCCTGTAGAAAGAGGAGTCACCCTCTCTTTTGAGTGCTTAATTGTGCAAGTGAGATGGTGGTATTTCTTCCCCTCTTTTGCTTGCTGTTGCAGTGCTCTTCCCTGTAACAGTTTCATGCTATGGAGAGCCAGGGGATGTCTGCTAACCTGCAACCAGCACAAGTGTCCCAGAAGAATTGTTTCTCAATACTATTAATGTGTTTATTTTAAAACCTGTGAGGGAATGGGGTGTGCTGCTGCCACGCAGATAGATGGGTGCTCCCTTTAAGTCGTGAAATTTGTCCTGGGATGTTGAATCCAGAGTGTCTACCAATGCATGAATGACATTTTAATGCTGCAGCTCTTGGGACCGAGCCACAGCCAGTATTAATGGAGATTAGCCAAGTAACATGGGTACACGGACAGGGAATCACTGGTGCTAAACCAGCCAGTCCTTGGCTGTCCTGTTCTTGTGGCCATTTCAAATAAACTGTAATTATTCTACATCCCCGGAGCGTGTTGAGAGGCAGCATGCTGAGATGGAGACTGGAGGGACACAGGGAGCTGGTCATCTCTCTCAGCGTGCGAGTACTGGCATTTGGAAATTTATGGCACACTCAGGAACATTTTGGCTGGAAGCATCCTTCCCATCCCCGTGCCCCCGTTGAAGTCAACAGGAGGGTAGGAGAGCGCCCGCCTCTCCTCGCTTTGGACCTCCAGAGAATTAATAACACTTCTTCTTAGTTGGCAAGGAAAATTTTCCACCACCTACTGATCGTGCTCAAGCCCAAGATTTATTAGTTTGGTTAAACCAATGGTGTCTGGGTATGTGCAAAACCATAATCCCTTCCCTACCCTCCCTCAGAAACTTGCACCATTCAGCTTCCCAGCTACCAAGATCCCACACTATTCTTTTCACACCGAGTATTTTATTGTTTCTTGATTATTTATGCTTCTGAGGGTGACCTCTTTGGGTCAGGGACTCCATTTTTTTTCCCCCGGCAGGACGTTTTACCACCGTGTTGGGTGTTAGAGCTGTCTGGGCTGATGAGATACCCAGCAGAGGGGCCGTGGGTTCCCCAGGTGTGCTGCTGTGCGGGGTGAGGGTGCGAAGGGCAGGACCCAGCCATGCCCAACCTGGATCCCCAGCCCTGCTCAGAGCCTGAACGTGGCTCTAAGCTCCCTTTCAAGCTTCATTTCTCCCTCTTTCCACTTCATTTTCTTTCTCACAATGATTACCCCGTTGCTATGTAATCTCACTTCCCTCCTGCTTCCCATCGCCGGGTTTGGCCAGTCAGCCCTACGTGGCAGAAGGAAAGGCTCCCACAGGTTTTCTTTGGCTTTATCTTGCTCCGATGTATTTCCTTTGAAAGCGGTGGGCACAAACTTCTCTTTGTTCTACTTCTCTTTCCAGAATCTGAGAACCTGGATTACAGGCTGGGAGCCATTCACGCTCTGGTCTATAAACTACCTGAGAAGAACAGAGAGATGTTAGAGCTCCTCATACAACACCTCGTCAAGTAAGCAGACTTTTTTCTCTAAAGGCACAGTAAGGGGAATAATGGAAGCAGCAGAAGAAGCTATTTTTTGTGGCAAGTTTGCATCCACTGCAGTGCCCTTAGGAATTTATGTTTGTACTACACAAAGGGTATGATTATCCTTGTTACCCACTGCATTAAGTGATGCATTCTCTTTCTAATTGCCACTTTCATCCCCTTTCTGACAAGCACCAAGCAGGAAATAATTGTAAAATGAAAATATCCTCTGACAGCAGAGCTATAAGTTGTCACCTCGCACTCCAGTTAGCAAGAATGTTAGGTCTGGGGTTTGGGAATGGCTGTGCCCATGGGCTGGATACGAAGCGTGCTTTGGTTTTCCCTCCAGCTCTATGGATTCCATGTCCTCAGCCCTTAGAGCAGCATGAAGGCTTGAGGGTGTCTGTCTCTGCCCTCCGACAGGCCCGTTGGGTGCTTGGTGGCACTGAGCAGCACTGTTCCACGTGCTTCCACCAGTGAGCCACTGGAAAAGCCTGTTACAGGATGATAATGGCACCAGCACTGCACTGGGAAATGGGTGTTTTCCTGCCTCCTTGTCACACCGAAAGCGAAGGCTCAGTGGGGAGGCTCTGCCCTCTCCACCCCAGGGAGGAGCAGAGATGCAGAAGGGAGAGAGGCTTGTGATGAGCCATGCTGAAGCTCAAAGCAAGGGAGCAACCTGTGTGTGGGTCAGGAAGGATCAGGGCTTGCAGAAGCAATGGCTTTTGTGGGACAGGGCTTGCTCTGGACCTTTGGAGAAGTGGTTTTGAAAACTGGGCTGTTTCAGCAATAAGCAGGGCTGGTCTGTCATTGTCACTCCCTAACACTTGATGGTGAGTGCTTGGCCCTGGGTGCCATGTCCCCTCTTTGGGGCAGGGAGGGCTGGTTGGGGATCCTGCTGCCATCTGCTTCCAGCCCTTCATGCACGTGTTTGTGTGGTTTTTAGAAACCTTTTGCCTAAGTGGCAGAGCTGAGAGCGTCTGGTGTGCGGTCCCATGAAGCCAATGCTGTACTTGTGGTCATTTTGTTTATTCCTTGAAGTGTTTACGCTTAAATTCCATTCCCTCTTCCCCTCACGCTGACAGAAACCTCTTTACCACCAGAGCTACAGGGCAAACCCAGAATTCGTCACATCTCAGCATCAGGGTCTCTCTGCCCTGGTCCACTGCTGGAAACAGGTAGTGCCCTCCCTGGTGGTTAATAATTCACGTTCCTCCAGGGCTTGAAGGCCGTTGGGCAGAATGAGCTCTGTTTTGTGAAAACGCTGGTTCTTTCTGAGAGAAGATGCTGTGTAGAGATTTATTGAAAACCTCCAAAGCGTGCTCCCTACATTCAGTCCTCCTCCTTCAAAGAGAGAGGAAAAATTGAAGCAAAAATTCAGTTCTGGATGAATCGGATATTCCAATTTAAATGATTCCTTTTGTGTCTGTGTTGCACAGATGACTTTTGATTGCAGAGTTAAAAGAGGAGCTCAGAGTGGGAAGGGATCAAATAAAAATGCTGTCATGTTGCTCTCCCAGACGGTTGTCTTGGCCAAATGTGCTTGTCATAGCTAGATACATGTTTTATCTCTGGTAGGGTTGGGAAACAAAGCCTGCTGAAACAAAATGCAGAAAATTGAATGGCTGATTCTCAGTGTGTCCTTTTCTATTGCTTGGAATAAGATCTGTTAGAAAAAGAAAAAAAAAAAAAAAACAAACCACAAAAAACCGCAAACCAAACCAAAACCTTATTCCTTGTTTCCTTCCTGCCCGCAGCATATGTGAGCACAGCCGAGAGAATCTGATGTCACCGTCTAACATGGGGGTGATATTTGGCCCTACCCTCATGCGAGCACAGGAGGACACCGTGGCAGCGATGATGAACATCAAGTTCCAAAACATAGTGGTTGAGATCCTCATCGAGCACTTTGGGAAGGTACAGGTGGTCGCCCCGGGAGCACCTCCACGCAGCTTCTGGCTGCTCCATCATGTTCATGCAAACTGTTGCTGTGGCAACGATGTAGAGCTCTGGCTCCTTTTCCCGGAGTCTCTTTAGGGGCTGGGATTTTTTTTATATAATATACTGTTCTGAAATGCTTCAGAAGGAAACAAAAAGTGTAGCAGATACGTTCCTCACCATTGCCTTTAGCTAGTTACAAAGGAAACCCTGAGCCAAGGGATTTTTACTTTCTTTTTAAATAAGAAGAATCTTTATTGGAAAAAAAAAACCTGTTCTATGCTTGGACATTACAGGAATTTACGCTTTTCTTTGCTGAAGGCAGGAGCTGGACCAGAGTGTAACTGGTTTCAACGGGCATAGTCCAAGATGAGCATTATACAAGTATTCATAGAGGGGAAAAAAAACAACCCCAAAGCAGACAAAAAAAACAAAGCAGGATTGAAAGGTTGAGGAAAATAATTCATTTGTAGATACAATCTGTTCAGACCCAGGTGTAGGGGTGGCATGGGCAAGTCTGGGGAGGGGAGCTGTTGGAGAAGACCTCGGTGAGCGGCCGGTAGCTGCTGTGTTGGGGCAACGCACCCCAGCCAGGCTCCAGCACCATTTGCCTTTCATGGGGACTTGCTGAATGTTTTTGTGTGAAAGTATTGCCTGACTGCACAGTCTGGATCAGTCTGATGTGGTGGGTGCTGAAGATTCAACAGCTTTTCATAATGTGGTGCTTTGTCTCCTGGTAGAAAGCAGAATATTCCAGTGCCTTCTATATTAGGGCTTTCTCTGCACAGTATCTGATATAATGGCAGAGGGTTTTCGGGGTGGCTGGAGGGTGATAGAGCTGTATGTTAATATTTAAGAACTTGAGCAGCGTTTGCATTCAGATCCGTGTCCCAGGGACCAGATCGCTTCCATAAGAACAGTGCTAGGTTCAAAGGAGTGAGTTTGGTCCTTCAGCTTTTCAGAAAACTTTACACACAGAGCATCCAAACAGTCTCTTATGTCTTAGAGGTAGGAAAGGTTTGAAGCCATCCTTTAAAGGATGATGTTTGCTGTGAGGAAGATGGGAGCAGCACACGGGCAGAGGTGAAGCTCTCTTTTCGGGAAAGGAAGAGGAGGCCAAAGCTAAAAGAGCAAGATACTTGCAGAAGTGGACGTGGAGTGGGAGCAACCAAACGGGGACCAGATGGGTGGCGTGGGAGTCGGTTGTGGTGCCAAGGACTGGAACCAGAGAAAGGAGATGAAAGAGCTCAGAGAGGCTTTGGAGTATCCACACGAGAAGCTCATGAAAATCACATGGCGGTCTCTTTGTAGGTCTCTGCAAACGCTTTTAATAAGTTCCCACAGCAAAACAGTGGATCGTTTGTGTGTTGGGATCCTCACACAAACTTGGTCCAGAACCAAACCTCTGTCCTCCCCTCTTGAACGGCCTGTGGTGCAGACTGAGTCAACACAGGACTTACACTGCCGCCTCTAAGAGCTGGAATTAAATCTTTAATTAAAAGCCAGACATCTCTTTGCTTGCTTTTAATTTCTTCAGCGTTAAGGTTAAGTTAGTAACATTTATTAGATTGAGCTTGTAAGTTTGGCGTTGGCGCTGAATGTGTCTTCAGCTCACACATGAGCAAACACTCTAAATGAGTCTGGAGGAAGAGAGGGATAAGGTTTATATAGTGCAATATGAAGAATCTAAAGGACAAAGTAACTATTCGTGAAGACTTTGTGGGTAATTACTGTTTCTACAGCTTATATTTCAGTGCCATGGTTAAATTAAATAAGTTGATGGCTCTGGAAACGCCTTCTTCACTGTACAAACCTTCTAAATATGAGGGTCTGTCAATATCTTTGTACCTTCAAGTTGTTTAACTTGGAATTTCATTTAGAAGGCAGAAGCAAAGCAGAGGCTGCACCCACATCTTAAAGAGAGTAGTTTGTGGTGGGGTTTTTTCTTTAAAAAAATTACATTGAACACTTTTCAATATGTAGGAATGAGGTTGATGTTTCCAAAAAAATTGCCCTGCTGCAGGTAAACCTTTGCTATTTTAATAATACTTGAGCTGCTGCTTTTAAATCACAGGCTGTTAATGTCAGAGCAAATTCCCCTGAATCCAGGCAGGGAGAAAAACACCAGGCTTTGAGTTCTGGAGTGGAGAAAATGTGCTGCCCTGCACAGGGAAGAGCCCCCCCTGGCATTAAGCATCAGCAGCCAGTGCCGTGGTGGGCGCTACCTGGTCTTTGAGATCAAGAAGGTTAAAGTCGAGGCATGTTTTTCTCTCTCATCGCATGTCTTGTTTTCCCAGAACTGCTCTTTGGCTGGGAGAAGAAAGAAAATACTTTTGGCTTAAGTTACAAAAATGGCGCCCTTAATCAAATCAGAATGTTAATTTATTCATGTAACGATTTTTCTGGGTGACATGATAAAATTGTTCTTCCAGAATGAAGCTTGCACTGAGGGTACAATGACCCTGCTCGGTGGTGGGTCTGTCACCAGCTCTTGTCCTCTGGGGCTTGATCCATCTCAACTCCTGCCGGCAGCAGGGAAGGGACCAGCTCCACATTCTCCCAGGATGGGCAGCACAGCCCATGCCACTCCGTCCATAATAACTCATTCTTTAAAGCCTGATAGAAATTCAGTTAATATCCATGGGAAAAACACACGAGCAGTTGGTTTTGGTCCTTAATGTGGTATTTCAGATGGTCAGGAGACTGCCCAGAAGCTTAATTATTTTCAGCTCTTAAAAAAAAAGCATTGACATAAATAAGAACCTCTCAATTAAACCAAACCAAATAGGTGCCATATGACCAGTGAGAGAAGGAGATAAAACTCTTTAGTGGCATTGTTTTTATGCCAGTATTTCATCCAAGATAATTTCATACTGCCACACACTTCATTGTAAGCCAAGAGCTGGAGGGGTTTTTAGCGTTAAATCTCAAACAATGCGCTGGTTTGTTCGGGTGCTTTCTGTAGATTGTATCACCTCGCTGGGGTGGAAAACTTGATGTTTCTCAGAAGCTGTCAGCTTCAAAGCTTTCTTCATCTGCTCCTGGGTAATTTGCTTCAAAATGCTACATATTTTGTCTCTATTTGTGATTTTGCTGCATTAATTAGTTCGGCGTTGCGGTGGGTGCGCAAGGTGCAGAGCAGGCAGCCTGGCTGTAGCAGAGCTCACGGCAGGACACGTCTCTAGAACCATAACTAAAGCATCCCTCCTACTCCAGCCCTTCTCTAGCCCTGGCAACCAGGGCTTTCCCTGGTGTTGCCGACCTTCAGAGCGGCTGGTGGGCACCATGCTGTCCCTCTCCTGGAGAGGCTGGAGGAGCTGGGGTCGCAGGGCACTGCCAGGCTCTCATGGGCTGCAGCTGGTCGGGGTGGTTTGGAGCAGCCCTGGTTTTTCCAGCCCTCCTGGGTCAGTCAGAGGTGACTCGGGCCACAGATGGTTCCACCGAATCACAGAATGACATGGGGTTGGAAGGGACCTCTGGAGATCATCTAGTCCACCCCCCTGCCAAAGCAGGACCACCCAGAGCAGGCTGCACAGGAACGTGTCCAGGCAGGTTTTGAATGTCTCCAGAGATGGGGACTCCACCACCTCCCTGGGCAGCCTCTTCCAGGGCTCTGCCACCCTCAAAGTAAAGAAGTTTCTCCTCATGTTTAGATGGAACTTCTTATGTTCAAGTTTGTGCCCGTTACCTCTTGTCCCATCGCTGGGCACCACTGAAAAAAGACTGGCCCCTTCCTCTTGGCATCCACCCTTTGAGTATTTATAGGCATTTCTGTGCCCGCTGGAGAGCAGGGAGGAGCAGGGCAGCCCTTGGCAAAGGTGATGGGGTGGCCACGTGCTGTGTGGGAGCTGGGTTCGAGCACCTGGTGTGGCTCAACCTCCTACCTCCATACTCTGTTGTGAGGTGCCTTTTAATGACACCAAGGTTAATGAGGCAAGCCTCTGAGGGTGTCATTTGTCCTGGTGAGACAGGAGGGTCATCTAACCATGTCTGCTTTTACAGATCTACTCTGGACCCCCAGAAGACACCACGCCCCCCCCGGTGCCTCCTCCCAGGGTGGCTGCCCGGCGGCACAAACCCATCACCATTTCCAAACGTCCTCTGAGGGAAAGACCCGTCTTCTTCGGTGCTTCTGTGGAAGACAGTGGAGGTCAGTCCAGCTGCTCACCGATGCCTTACCTGCCTCTCACCCCTCCTGTTTCTTTTAGCACCTCTCCAGGAGCAGTGGAGATAACATTGGCAGGATTGCATTTCCCACTGTGAACATGAGTCAGTTCTGTTGTTCGGTGAGAAAGGAAAGCGAAAAAACCCTCACATGGAGGTTGCATCCTCTCACAACTCAAACTCCATCAGGATTTCTTTTTTCTGTTCCTTGCAGTATTCTCCGTGAGCTAAATTTGGAACTGGTTCTCACCTATGAGAAGCCCAGTGTTTGGGGCTTCAGTGGCAAAATTGCAAAGTGATGGAGATAAGACTGAGGAGCAGAGTTGGTGGGATGGGAGCTGTGGGCCTGGGCTGGGGGTGACCTCGTGCTGCTGGAGTCTTGTCCCACCAGAGCACATCAGTCCCCGGAGGGTCTGCAGGGCTGGCTCAGCGATTTGACATCCCGAGCGAGAACAATGAAGCACTTTTTTAGGACCCAGTGATAGTATTTTTAGACCGAGTACAACTCTGCTGTTAAATTCATTTGATTGTAAGGAGATGTTAAGGCCTTTATTATCATGTTGAAAGGCACATCAATGTGAACTCATATTTCTCTGCGCCCGATTTGCTCTAATTGGCGTGGCAAGCTGTGCCATGGATCACATCATCACCACAAAAGAAGAAAAGTCTTTTTTCTCCGTTACGGTTTTCAGAGCTTTGATGATGTTTTAGGCTTCATACTGCAAGTGTACTTTTTAGCAGTGGTAAAACATGATTGATTCAAATTGCTGTTTAAAATCACAAGACGGCTCATGTAGTTTTAGATGGCCTTGCATTTCAGCGTTTCTCTGCTCTGGGAGCAGAAGCAGTAGCATTTGGTTGCCCCGGGGCTGCAGGGTACAATCAGCTTCATAGCGGTGCTTCTGCATCCTGTGCCTGGGTCTGCAGCACAGCAAGAGGGAGGAGAGGAGTTCTTTTTGGAGGCACATAAAAACATGGTACAAAACTCCTCATGAGTGAGAGCACTGGAAATGTGAGAGAAACCCATAAGGATATTCAGTTTTCTTTATTTCTCAGCGTGAGCCACTCGCTATTTGTGTTTTGCTCAGGGCGGGTGAGGGCCTGTCCATCCCCCACTGCCTGTTTGTCCCTCGGTACCACAGGAGCTGTGCAGCTTGGGGGGAGAGCTCTGCACTGCCATGGGGCAGAGACTGCAACCCCTTTGTGCTCCCTAACCCTATGGCTCTCTGTCCCCTTGCCTCCGCAGCAGATCGGCACGGCCAGACCCCCAATGGCAGCAACAGTGTGGGCATGGAGGCCCCCAAACCCCTGCACCGCAGCCGCCTGCCCGCACCCCGACTGGGGGGGGACGATCCAGGGCGTCCCCCCACCGAGGGCCGGCCGGACCCACGCGCCGAGTTGGAGGTGGGGAAGCTGGTGGCCAGGCTGCAGGATGGAGGGGCGAAGCCGGCCACCAAGGCTGCCAACGGGGTGGTGACCAGCCCTGCCCTGAGGACCTCCACGCTCCAGGCCAGGAGACCGGCTCCGCGGCCGGGGATCTACGGCAGAGAGGGTGAGCGTGTGCCTGGGGCTGTGGCTCGTGCCAGGGTCCCAGCCAAAGCCAGGCAGAAGGAGAGCTGTTCTCCCAGAGAGAGGTCGAGGTGCTCTGCACATCATCTGTGGTTCTATGATCTGTGATCATGCACCAGGGTGGCTGGAGTGGGTGGTGGGTTCTCGCCTTGAGTCCTCCTGATGTAGCTCAGCAAGAGGAGTTGGGAGACCAGAATAGCATGAGATGTGGGCACAGACCCACAACTCTTAAAGAAGGACTCCTCATGAGGGAGTGTAGTGATAGGACGAGGGGTAACGGTTTTAAACTGAAAGAGGGGAGGTTTAGATGAGATATTAGGAAGAAATTCTTTCCTGTGAAGGTGGTGAAGCACTGGAACAGGTTGCCCAGAGAAGCTGTGGATGCCCCATCCCTGGAGGGGTTCAAGGCCAGGCTGGATGGGGCTTTGAGCAACCTCCTGTGTGGTAGCTTTCTGTGGGGTGGCTGACCCTCCCCATATGCAGAGCTCAGCCTAGCTCAGTGCACCCATGAAATTCAGGCTTGAGTAATAATATAGAGTATATTAAACCCAAAGCAATTTGTACCCAGTTTAACTAGCTTTAAGCTCCCTGGATCGTCAATGCTCTCGCAGCAGAGATGAGGAAAATGGCAAAAGTCACTTTCACATTTTATTTTCTGATCGTTTTATCTGTCACGCCATCTGTGACAGGTTCTGGCTTCCCGAGGCTTTACTGGAAACATTTCTTTCAACAGTTCAGCCGTCGGTGTTAAATATAAATAATGATCATTATTTGTGTTCTAATAAGCTTTTAGAATTAGTTTGGGGCCAGCTCTGAGCTGGCATTGTCCATTTCGGTGGAAGAAGGCAGGTGGGTGTTTGTGTATCTGCGTGTCTGTAGACGTTCTCCAGCTTCTCCTCCGCACTTTCCAGTGCTTTTCAGATGCTGTCATACCCTGACAGCCTCGAGTCCAGTATTCAGAAAATAAAAACCAGGCTGCATTCTTGATAAATGACTCCCATGTGGAACGGAGAGAAAGAAGAAAGGCCCAGATGGGTAGCACAAACATCGAATTCATCTGACTGACACTACTGGCTTACTTTTTAAATTTGTCGCATAAGTGGTAGGTGGGAATCTGCTTTTGGAAGAGTAAGATAGTGTGTAAAGTTGGCTTATGCATCAGCTGCGTTTAGTGCTTCCAAGTTTTATGGTTTTGCATTATCACATATAGCGTGCTGACAGCGGGTCCTGGAGACACAACGTAATAAAACTGGCTGTGTTGATCCTTGGACACATGTATACAGAAGAAGACTTGAAGTAGTAATAAAGTTATATTACGTCTGTGTTGATACTTGCAAGTCAGTGCTAGAAACGCTGCTTTGAGCTTTCGTGTGCACAGTTTGGGGATAATTTTAAAAAAATGGAAAAACGAAGAAGGATTAGAAAACGGGGCTTTTACTGAGAAATTCAAGTTATACAGCTTACCAAGGAGAAAAATTAGGATCAGAATTTAAAAATGCAAATATGGAAGAGGGTTGGTTAAGGACCAGTGTTTGAGCTGGCACACCAGGGAATAATGAATTTCGGTAACTAAGGGGTTTACAAAGCCTTGGTTAAGTGGTTGCAGCAATTAATTATCTTACCAAATGGAAAAAAAAAAATCTTTAGCTTATTTCTAATCAGAAACAGGACTCATTAGGCATGGAAATGTCTAAATTAGAAGGGCAGAAACCCAGCACTTATGATGGTTTTGAGCCATATAAATGGCCAGACGAGAAGATTGCAGGGATTGCTGTCCTGCAGAAATGCACCCTGGAGGTCTGGGCGCTGGAGGGAAGGTGTGGGGTCACCAGGGGTGTCAGGTAAAGACTGACACTCATTCCAAGACAAAGTCTTCAAGGATTAAGTGAATAACGAGGTGGGATGGATCTTGGGGATGAAAAGCAGCGAAGTCAGGGACTCCTGTGAGCAGAGCAGAAAGCCAGGGCATAGGACAAGCAGTGCCACTGTCTGAGATAAAAGTTTTTGTTTAAGAAAACTTATCATTCCCAGGCAATGTCATCTTTGCAATCAGCAACTATAGCAAGTTTGTCGTCGCAGGGTCCAGCATCAGCCCCTCTTTCTAGTGCCAGGAAGGCTGTGCTGGGGCAGGCAGGAGGGGAACTGCCTTTTCCTGGGACTCTGTCCCTAAATTCTGGCTACTGCCCGCTATCAAAGAGAGAATGTTGGGGCAGACAGACAGAACTAAGCACACTAACATGTATAGTGCCTCCTCATAAACATCTAGCCCTCCACCAAAGCTTTTTTCTCAGTGTTTGCAATCCTCAACCTTGCAGGCGAGTACGATGGTGTCCCTAAGCCCCGAGCCCATGGCGATAAACCCGTGATAATGCGCCCCCCCGTGAGACCTCCGGACCCACCATGCAGGACTCCTGTCCCTCCAAAACTGGAGCAGAGGCCAGATCTGATAGCAGGGACAGCAGAAGAGATGCCTTCATCTGTGTAAGTCGGCAGCCCTCGGTGGGCACGTGGTACCCAGGATGGGGGGCTCACCAGCACCCGGGGTCTTGGGGAGCGTGCTGGGGGGACGAGGTCCATCTGGGCAGCAAGAGGAGGAGCTGGGGTCACCTGCCAGGAATTTTAGAAGAGGAGGAGGAGAAATTTCCAGTGCCAGTGGTGGACAATGACTGGAACCTGTGGACGTCCCCTTCGATCCCAGTGCATGGGTTTGAACGTGACACCGGCACAGCCTGGGAGGGGAGCGTGGTCATAGCAAAGGCAAACACACGCTGGAAAAACAAAGCTCTGAACCTTCTCAAGTACAGCCCTGGGGCTGAGCTTTGTCCCATCACCTTCTCTGCTATTTTTTGTGTCAATGAAGCTGGAGAGCCCCTCCCTGCCTGGCTCTGGGCAAGCCTTAAATAAGACGCTTCCTGGGGAAGGACAAGATCCAGCTTGGACCTCTCTTAGGGAAATTGGATGGGGTTCAGCTTCATCATCAGATTTCTTTCAGATTTTAAAGAGACAGAAACCCTCTCTCTTTCAGTAGGAATTAAAAAAAAGGAAAAAGGGTGACTAAATACACAGGGATCTCAGCCCAGCCTCTGGGGCGGGTTGGTGGGGAGGCTGTAACCTGGGTGCTGCTGAGGTGCTGCAAAGATGGGCGTTTTGTTCCCCTGCCATCTGAGCAGGGCAGCACCCCAAGTCTGTGCTAACACCCCTCATCCCATGCTCAGCCACTGTGCTGCATCCCTGGGGTGTGCAGGGTCCACCCCCGGGGACTCACCTTGCCCATAGTGACACGAGGTGCAAAACTGAAGTGCCTTTGTGCTGTGGAAACCACACAACCCACCGGTGACAGTATCTGGAGCAGCTCTGGTGGAAGTTCCTGCCACGTGAGAGCTCTCAGTTCACTCTGTGCTGGCCCCCACTGTCTGTGGAGACACCCCCCCCCCCCCCCCC